>NC_082693.1:11384515-12584515 GCF_949987515.2 Delphinus delphis | reverse complement strand
ATTTCATTTTGTAAGAAGTCTGGTTTTTAAAGGTCCTAGGACCTATAAAGACTATCTGGCCATTAAGAGAAGTTTAATTCTATGTTAACATTTAGTAGACGTAATTGTGTTCACGCTATTCCTATCACACTAGACTGTAAGTCCTCTAGGCAGAGACGGCATCTTATTTCTAGCTGTGTCTCCAGCTCCAGGACCAATGCCTGGCATACGCCAGGTGGTTTGTGATCTGGGCAGGCCTGGGAAGATTTATGTAACCCGGGATTGTCAGTACAGATTGACTCTTTAAATGTCCTTTATCCACATTTGTCTCTCATCCTCAGATACATGGGCAGATTTCTAAAACAGAGTTCTGTACTTTGGGGACCAAACATGAAATGTGACCCATTCTCCATTGCCAGCGGTCAGGTGGAACGTGAGGCTAAACCCAGTGTTGAGTATCCAATAGCACTGAAATCTGGTTTCTATTCATTATTGATTATAGAAGTTGATTCACTAACTCAGAAAAGAATACGTTTACAGGCATCAGAGACACAATTACTAAGAATTTTTTGCTCTATGTTTTAACAGCCAATAAACTGGAAGTGTTTATGATAATGAAAAGAGGGAAAAATAAACTCAATTTCGTAAAGTGTTTAAGAAATCTATGTCTCATGTGCCATGATGCCGTGTAGACAGTTAAAGCCTCCAGGAAAAGGAACTGATCTTCCAAATGCGAACAACAGCTTTGGGGATGATTGTATCAGCCATCAAAATAAGCATTGGCCCATGTGTTCCCAGGTTGCCAAAAATAAATCAGGGTGGGCTAATCAGATTCAGTCAGTGGCACTAATGAGGATAAGGCAGCAGGCTAAGTGCAGTCTAGGCAGCGAGCCTAAAAGAAATGTCATCTATGTTATTTTTTTCTTCTCTGTCCCCTTCACTTCAGCTTTTCCTAGAATCTACATTCAGGAGAAAATTCTGAATGTATGTTGCAGGCATGTCATCCCTGCTGAGAAGCAGAGCAAAAAGGAAGTATTAAAAGTAATCAAAATGGATCTGGTAAACTTAGGTAAGGCCAATGCTGATTTATTTGGTGGATAGAAAACTATTTAAAACTTTTTCTGAGACTGGTAAAGGTATTGCTCAACTCTGCAGTCAAAATATTTTCACTGAAATGTCCTTTGCATAACGAAGTTTAATATAGAAATTTCTCTGGTCCAACACCCTCATTTCACGCTTGAGAGGACAATGGTGCAAATGTCACACAGCTAAGTGATGTCAGAATAAGGTCTAGGATCCACACGTTCTGATGCCCTTGGTATTTCTCTTTCCTGAACTAGAGGTAAGTTGCTTGAGACAGAAGAAGGGGCCTAGGGGTTTGGCTTCAGCAAGGAAGCGGGAGCCCAGGAGCCTGTCACCTGTTCTAAAGCCAGTCCTGGGACAGAAAAGCTATTGGAGACAGAGTGGACAGCATTAAAGAGGAGAAAAATGCAGGATGAGTCCCTGGGATGTGGGTCGAGGAAGAGAACTAGCCACAGATACATACTGAATAAATCCCAATTTATAGCTTAAATTGTTTAAGTCGGACTTCCAAAATTTGCAGCCAAAGGTCCTGGTTGATACAAGAAAATTGTTCAGTGTTATAGACATGTAGAGAAGATAGCAATTCATTCTGCTTCTGCAGATGGATATGAGGGAAGGTTTCAGGGTAGCAGGGTAGAAGGGATGCTTGAAAGGTACTCAGGAGTTTCCCAGGGAAACAAAAGCGAGAAAAGTCATCTGGAGAAGTAGGAAGAGACTCCAGGTTGCTCTGGAGTGGGTAGACAGTGCTAGGATGCTCAGAGGAGAGAGCAAATAGCCCAGTGCAAGTTATGCCTTATTAAGGAATCTGGATATTTTTAGGCCAAAAGAAATCATGCACTGTTTGAATGCAGAAAAGTGGAATGATTAGACAGATCACAGTTTAGAAAGGCCAATATAGTTAGAAGGATGGGCCTAGTGTAGTTAGGAATTGGCTGACTGAGCCCATCTAAGGTCAGCAGACAGTAAGGATGTTGTAACAGTTCACATAAGACCTGACCAGAGTTCAAACAAGAGCTGGCTGCCCCAGATCTGCCCGTGTGACCTGCCGGTGTGACATGCTTCTAGAACATTATCAGTGCTTCAGCTGGCAAACCAATCAATGATTAGTATTATTAGACAGGGCATGTTAGAGGGAACACTTAGAAAACTCTGCTGTGCTAAGGTTACCACATAAGAAGCGATGGGATGCTCAGTTCTTTTAGATGGTAGTATTAATGGTGTCTCGTGCTTATATAGCACTTAATGGCCATAATTCTCTGCAGACGTTATGTAATTCATCCACTTAGCCTCCTGTCCAGCTCCTGGGAAACCTTTTCCAGCAAGACAGTCTGTCCTTTCAGTTCCTTCAGGAAGATTAAAGTCCCAGAGCAGCCCTGATACTTTCTTTCTTTCAGAAACTGTCAGAGCAGAATTTGGATGTGGATTTCAAAGACTAAGGATGGCCTCCCCCTAATCTCCCATTATTTATTCTATCATTCTTCAGAAAATTTTGAGCAACCAGCGTGTATCAGGAATGGTGCAGGACATTGGGGATATATTCTATTTGGGAGTAAAGAGAAAGACAGGCTTTGTGTGACTCTGTCCTTCCTAGAATTGCGTCTGACCCATAATCACAGCAATGATAATGATTTCAGTGATGACAATATTATAAAAAAGAACATCAACTTCCATCATGCTTATTGCATGGTGCCAGAAACTGCTCTGAAGCTCGTACAGCAGGTTCTTGAAAGCTGCTTGCCGAGTGAATGTGCTTACCAGCTGCTGTGTGCTGCCAGACGTCTTTATGTGGGTCTTACATGTACCTTTGCAGGTGGCGTATGTCAGTTCTCTCCTGCTGCCTGAGTCCACATTCACGGCAACACTGCCTTTCATGTTTTACATGCTCAGATACATCCATTTCTGTCTTTACGATTTCATGAGACAGAGCCCTCATCTCTTTTGCCTCTTACTTGGTAAAGGGGTCCAAAACTCAAATGTCTGGCAGGTAATATAAATGTGTGAAACAGTCAAGTTTAAGAGGATTGAATGATGGATTAGTTAGCAAATGGGAGGGTACAGGCATTGTCTAAAAGCATCATTAAAATCTGGCCAAAGAAAACACATTTGTTTGTCTCTAGGCAAACATAAAATAAAGGGTATACTGGATTTTGGGACTGTGGAGAAAGATGTACCTTCTAGGATAATGTAATATCATGGAAGTCAATGGAATATGGCTTCAAGAAGAAAGTGGGGGTCAGTGGTGTCACATGTTGGTAAGAAATGAAAGGCAAGGATTGAAGAAAAGTCATTAGACTTGGCCATCAAAAAGTTAATAGTAACATCTTTAAGAGCACGTCCTTTACTAGTATAAAATAATGAGAGCACAAGGCAACTTTTAAGGAGTTAAAGAGTAACACAAGCTACATACCCATAGAGTGGTTAAAATTAAAAAGACAACAAACACAAAGTATTGACAACGATTTAGAGCAAGTGGCATTTTCATTCACTGCTGGTGGTAGTGTAAATTAGCTTAAGCATTTTGGAAAACTGGCAATATCTACTGAAGCTGAATATTTACATAACACATGACCCAGCAATTCTAGTTCTAGATATAGGCTCAGCAGAAATGAATGTGTATGTGCTCCAAAAAACATGTCGAAGAATGTTCACATTAGCTTTGTTTTGGGGTCATAATAGATTCATGGGCATTGATTATATTGTAAATAGTTTAGTTACAAACAAATAAAAGGTGCCACACCAAAAAAACCCCCCAAAAAACCACATTTGCAGGCCAGTCTCAGCCCGTAGGTTACTGGGTTCAGCCCTTGAATTTGTTGCATTTGCCATTTCCTTGATTAAATAGATTATCTTTGCACCTTCAGCTTTCAACCTTACTCTGCTCTGCACAACCAGAGTGCAGAATGATAAGTCAATTTTTACCCATGAAGCATTAATTTAAAATAAATACTATTTCCTTAGCAAGTTGCCGTGTGTGTGCGTAAGTGTGTGTAAAATAGCATTTTATTATATATATTAATGCAGTAATTATTTCCCGACTGTCAGTATGGACCTGGGGTAGAAGCTCTGTGGAGCTCTTAATTTTGGAGATCAAAGAAAACAAGCTTGAGGAAAGAACTCAACCTGGCGTTTTTAAAGTGGAAAGAAACTTAGGCTGAGGAGATACGCCAAGATTTTATGTGACAGGTAGGATAATAACAATAGCCACATATCACATTTTATATATTATAAAATGGTTTAAAATACATTTTTTCATTTCATCCTCAGAACCTCCCATTAAGTTTTTATCTCACTTCACAGATGAAAACACTGAGGCACAAAGGTAGCCCAAATGCTACCTTTCATACTTGTCCTTAATTGGTGGTGAACTCTCTCAGCACAAATATGATTTATTTCTCTAATTATGCTTGAGAGATGCTCAAAAAGTGTGATATCATGATAAAAAAGCAATTTCGGAGATAAAAAGAAACTTTGGAGGTAGGCCAACGTGGGTTCAAATCTCACTTGAGTGAAAGTCTCTCATTTTAATTCTTTGAGCCTCCTTTGCTTCAGGTAAATTATGGAAAAGCTAAAACCTATTATGACCAGGTTTTGGGGGGAGGGAAGTGAGATTATATGTGTACATTACCCAGTTGAGTCCGTGATATTTAGTAGAGCCTCCAAAAACAATAGCTAATTATTGCTACGGTATTTACGACCTATTTTTCTCCTTGATTCTCTTTGGGACATGTACATTTTAGAAGATGTATCATTTTAGGACACTAACACCATGGTTCATAAATGGTTCCATAACCACTCTGACTTTCAGTCTACTTATTCAATAATCAATATTACCCTTTTTTGTGGCATCATGAAAGAGTTTCTTTTTCTATTATTACACCTGTGTGAGACAGCCTGAGCTAACCTGCTTGACTGAAGGTTACCATGGGAACAGTTTCCGGGACCTACTATGGTGACGAGTTTAGAGACCTGTGAAGCTGCCTGGTTGATGATAGACTCGGGAGGAGGTGGGTCCACCATCCAGAAAGCCATCCCATACATCTGTTCTTGACAGTCCAATGATCAGGCAAGTTCTGAAAATGCGTGACATTCTTCTGGCTTACTATGTTATGAAAAATAGGGGTCTCTGACAGGTCAATTCTGTGAAACAAGTGTTATCTTCAATAACAAGTGTTACTTCAACATGCAATACTGACAAACATTATTTTGCCTGAATTTTTAAATTCTCTACCCTGCTTCTTTATCCCTAACAGTATTGATAGTTTTTAAGTGGTTTTACCTCAGAAAGATGCTTGTAAAAATGTAGCTGTCCCACTTATAGAAAGATAATGTGAAAGATAAAGGCGCTAATCAGTTATTTTAGAATTGATGAGTTCAGTTGAATTTCCCCACAGGCAGGAAGTGTCTCTCCAACTGTGATACCAGTTAATTAAATCCTGAGGATAGTTAACAAAGAGTGCCTTCTGCTTAGAAACACATAGTTCACAGCCTATTTAGGTGCGATCCTTGTGACCTTTTGTAAGCACTGCCCTTTAACCCCCCTCCTCCTTGAGTTAGCATTGTCAACAACAGAACTTTCAGATCTTTAAAGCAAATTGTTTCCTGTTTCCTGTATCCTCCACCATCACTGGGATTTTATGATTTTCCTGGAGGACTGATCCCTCCATGCCGGATAAATTAAAGCCCAGAAGTCAAGGGAGATGAAGTGCTGTACTTTACACACATGCTTTGCTCAATGTGTACTTTCATGTAGTTTTAAAAAAATTGGTGGCACAGTGGTTAAGAATCCACCTGGCAATGCAGGGGCACGGGTTCGAGCCCTGGTCCGGGAAGATCCCACATGCCACAGAGCAAATAAGCCCGTGCGCCACAACTACTGGAGCCCACGTGCCACAACTACTGAAGCCCGTGTGCCTAGAGCCCATGCTCTGCAACAAGAGAAGCCACCGCATTGAGAATCCCGCGAACCACAAGGAAGAGCAGCCCCCGCTCACCGCAACTAGAGAAAACCCGCGCTCAGCAACGAAGACCCAACGCAGCCAAAAATAAATAAATAAATAAATTTTAAAAAAATTTTTTAAAAATTGAGTGCCTGCTGTATGCTTGGTGCTGAAGATATAGATGGTGAAGAAAAGAAATTTGGTCCTGGTTCCAGTGGTGCTTGGAGTCTACAACAGAAGAGAAGAAATATACCATTTTAAATAATTACAAGTGAAAGAGGCATTGTACAGAAGTGAATGATGATAAAAGAGGACCTAGCAACAGGATCTAACCTAGAGTAAGAGTCTATACAGGTAAGTACAGGCTATAGTAAGAGATGGCCTGCTGAAGATTTAGAGAAAAAATATGATGTGTGAAGAACAGTGTATATGAAGATTTGGCGGCTGGAGAAAGCACAATGTATTTGAGAAACCAGAATAACATAAGAATGGTTAATAGTGGAAGCTAGATCACAGGATACTTTCTAAGTCCTTCTAAAAAAGGTGAGGCTTATTGCTCAAGGCAATGGGAAGCCACTTACAGCTTATTAAGCAGGGGAGTGAAACAGATTTGCATTCTGCAATAGAAGCAAAACATTTGTTATGTTAACTGCTGGCTCCCAAATTCCTATTAGGGGAACTTTTAATGAAAAAATACTTGATAACGAACCACTTGGGATAAAAGGACACACTCTAAAGGTATGAGCGGAGGAATCTAGGCAAATGAACAAAAACAAACAAAAAAAGACAGTCAAACTAGTATTCAAGTTACAAAGAAAAGAATGGCCTTATTCCAGAAAGTAAGGGAGAGAGATAAGAGAGGAGGGGCTGGAAAAAAAAAACATGGAGAGAGCTTCCCTGGTGGCGCAGCGGATGAGAGTCTGCCTGCCGATGCAGGGGGCGTGGGTTCACGCCCCGGTCCGGGAAGATCCCACATGCAGCGGAGCATCTGGGCCTGTGAGCCATGGCCGCTGAGCCTGCACGTCCGGAGCCTGTGCTCCACAACGGGAGAGGCCACAACAGTGAGAGGCCTGCGTACTGCAAAAAAAAAAAAACCCAAAAAAAAACATGGAGAGAAGAGCCAGCATGATGGTGTGATACTGGGATACAGGAGGGGCAATCAGCTAACAGAAATATGCAGATGATGAGGAGGTCAAAGAGCATTTGAAAACTGGGAAAGCCTAATGTTTCACTTGAAGTTAGCATTTTGAATCCTAAACATTTCTCTATCTCCCCAAACCCCAATCTTTACTAATGTTTGTGACATTCACACGTGTTTTGTGTGAGTGGCTCATTAGTGTGACTTGATGAAGGGGCTGAGTTTCACATCCATGTGTTAGGACACAGAAATGGTCATCATAGAAGCTGGTGGATGCCTGAGGGAAGAGGAAATTGTGAGAATGAAAACCTCCTCCAAACTGACAAAAATCCCAAGGGGATTTGAACACTGGAAATGGGAAAGGGTTTAAAGCCAATTTCATTTAGGTCTCAGGGTGGGTAGGAGGGTCCTTCTGGTTACAGTACAGAGAGCTGGTTGGTAAGGACAGGCAGATGTAGGGTGTGATGGTAGTATTCTAGGAGAGAAATGATGGCAGCTAGGAACAGCATGATGTCAGGAGAAATGCAGAACTTTTGTTCTACAAAAGTAGAGCCAAAATAGAAATGCAGAACTTAGTGACTTGAAATCTGATTGGTTGTAGTTGCTTGTGGGGTTGATTTTACACACAAACACATTGCCATTATCATATATGAAAACGACTGCAGGCAAGCAGACATTAGCAGGGTGGGAAGAAGGTGATGTGTATAATTAGTTCAGTTCAGTTTGATACACAACGAGTATAAGATGCATGTGGGATATCCAAGTGCAAATGCCAAGTGGCTGATGAGCTATATGCATCCAGAATTCAGAAGAGAGGTCTGGATCTAATACTTGGAAGAGATCGCAGGAGAGATGGTAGCTGAAGCCCTGGGAATCGAGGAGATACGGCAGCGTGGTAACACAGCTACTACTATGAACAGTGCTTACTTTTACTAAGAATCTACTTTGTGTTAAGAACTTTTTAGGCATTACTTTGCTTAATCCTTTTAACAACCCTCTAAGATAGGTATTATTATTTGCATTTTCCCAATTTGTAATTGAGCCTCAGAAAGCTTCAGTAATATGGCCTAAGGTCACATGCTTTTATGTGGTGGGCATGAGAGTTAAATCCATGTTTCTCTGATTTCAAAGTCTGTCCAACAACCATGACACTCCACTTCAAGTTTGTGCCACAGACTGTCTTTTACTTCATTCCTCTGCAACCATGTGGCATGAACATCACTTCAAGATCACTCATCTTTATTACATGGCGTGGGCGGTTACAGGACATTCAGGTGTAGTGGAAAGAATAGTGACTTAAATAGAGCTCAACATGAATACCAGTTCCATTACATATGGACTACCCCATAGAGACCTCAGGGAACCTTAGTATCCTTGTCTAGAAAATGGGAAAAGAATGCCTATCTTACAATGTTGTTGTGATTAAAATGAAAAAAATGGAATTAAGATACTTGCCATATTTATGTCTTGCACATACTAAGTGCTTAATTTTGATGGTTTAAAAAATGGCAATTACACTTAATGAATCTGGCTAAGGAAGCTCTTGTTAGCTGCATTGCAAAGCTTTCTGAATATCATTAGAAACTGAGTAGATAATAAAAGAAATTTAAGTTTTCACTTGTGTAAGAACCCTCAACATCATAATAAAACTCTAAAATGATAATCATGCAATTTTTCAACGTGTATTTTTCAGGAACAGTGGTAGCTCAGATTTGCTGTTACTTGAACTAGTTATAGATATAATTCAATTAGAAATATTATTTTTTCTTGTCATAGTAAAATAGCTTCTAAACAAGCCTAACTCTCTCTTATTTCTCCTTTCTTCAAAATACTGAATTATTAAGAGTAAGAGAATTACAAAATTACAGTCTTGAAAAAACAATAGGATTATGAAGAGTAAGGAGCATATAATTTAGGGTAAAAACTTGTCTTATTAGATTGTTGAACAAAGGCAAGTTATATAGCCTCTCTGAGACAGTTTTCTCATCTGTAAAATGGGGTTACTACTTCCTTTATACTTTTGTGATGACCATATTGGATAATGTTTGTAAAGTACCTGGCACAGCTGAGTGCATTCTGAATGCCCAATAAACAGCACAGTTCTGGTCATGTGAATGTTCTGGGTTTAAAACCTTGGGGAAAAATACCACTGAGCTTATTATTCACTAGCCAATAAAACCCAGATTCTTTAGTGTGACCCTTAAAGCCTTTCATAATCTGTCCCTAATTTACCATCTCATCTGATCTGTCACTATTTCTCTGTCAAGAACTCCATGAACCTCACAGACTAGTCAAACTCCCCATTCCACTTGCCTAGGGGCTTTCTTGCCTCTTTTGTCCTATTGATGTATTCCTTCTGCCCGAAATATCCCTTCCCTCACTTCGAATATCCAATTCTGACACTGTATCTCTATCAAATACCACCTTCTTTGAGACATCTTTGTGACCACCTCAGACAGAATCAGTCTCTTCCTGTAATCCACAGCCCTCTATCTAAATCTCTCCCAGAACACATCACTCTGTACGTGGGATCATACGAGTCTAGTAACAGGCAGATTGCCCTTACAGTAGGAAGTGCAAATAATTTCAAAAGGCTCTTTTATCAAGATCCTGCTCTCCTCACTTTAAGTATTCATAACATCTACTTAAACCATTTGAGGTTGACATTTTACATATTCATCTTCATTTCACAATGTTAACTTTAAATTGTCACCATTTCTTACTTTCCACTGCGTGAATACTGTTCAGCCAGCACCGATGCTATGTTGAATTACAAGAAGGCTGGAACAACAATCTGATATTTATGTTTTATAAATGAAGCTCAAAAATATCTTTGTCTTTGGGAACAGCTGTAAAGAGACAGTATGCAATTTACCGCACCAAATGAAAGCATTGCATTCTTTGGGAAAGGATGGCATTTCTATAAATCATGCTGTGGTATTTGGTGAGGAAATATCATTACTTTTACTTGACATACTGAACTTGTTGTTAATTGGCATTTCATCATTAAAGAGTTTCTTATTGCCCTGTACAAGATGTAATTTAAAAGGTGAAAAACAGAAATGCTTGAAATAATTTTAAAAGGTGGTTTTTACCATTAGAACATTTTGATGGTACAGAATCTAATGGTAAACATGAATTTTTTTTTAATAGGATTCTGTACAGAAATGTTTAAACTTCTTTCTGTATCTTTTCTTACTATTTTAGTTTCTGTTCTTAAAGGCAGCAGCTATTATCGGTGGCCCGATACAAGTACCTCATGCCAATCTCCATAAATCTACACAATTTATGTTAAACAAAAGATCTTTAGTTACACAGCTTTTATTTGATTCATAATAAAGTCTTAATAAAGTCGTAGCATGCAATACTTCTACAGGCCATGGCTGAATGTGAAATCCATATGATTTTTAAAAAATTAATATCATGTGCTTTAAGTTCTGAAACACACCTTTCCTTTCTTGAATACCCTGAAATGTAATACTTATAATCAATAGTAATTTTCCATTTGCTAACTACTCTATTTCCTCTTCCTTGAATAATATTCCACTTCTCCCTTCTTCTCTATCTCTTTTTTTCCCCATTTTTTTCTCCCTTCATATTACTGCTCATGGTCTGTCTTGTGCTGTGTTTGGTTAGTTCTGTGTATAAATTTCCTGTAGATTTTAAGCTCCTAAAGACAGAGAATCGGACCTCACTTATTATCTATCACAAAATCTAACAGAGTACTTTGCTATTTGGAACTTAATAAATATTTATAAGCTGAAATCCATCCATTTATCCATTCATCCACCTATCTTATTTTTACTGAGCCTTTAACAACATATTCTTACTGTCTCTTCAGCCTATTCTTCTGTGTCAGATTACTTCTTATTACAGCTCAGTTTCTGTATTATTATGGCAAAATCATATTACCGTATTTTAGAAATAAAAGAATACTTGGCCAAACTAAGAAAGATATCAAGGAGAGAGGCAAGGAAGTAAGTGGTGAGAAAGCAGGAATTAGACACAGAGGTAAGACTAAAGGAATATAAAGAAAGAATGGGTGAGAGATAATGAAGAAAAGGTGTAAACTGGGAATAAGTAATAATGAACAATAACACAGTGGCAGAATAAGACTGACATTTCGTATGTTTGCTGGTCATGACTCTATCTGTGTTATTATTTAATATCTGACAGAAAAAAATCAAAGTAAAGTTTGGTTAATATCTCAATTGTTTCCTTATCTACCTTCCACTTTGTTTTTCTTCTCCTATGACTGTGTTATAATTTGTTTCTGACTTACAGACAATATATTTTTAAAGACTCATGGATGCATCATTAATAAATCATATGTTGCTATGGAAACTAATAGAGATTTAATCATCTAACTGCCCATGCAGAGGCCGCCCATCCACTTGGCTAAGATGGTGCCACAGAGATTCAAATATTGGATGAGAGATTGGACTTCAAGACCCCTTTCAATTCATAACTTCAAAGAGTTATGAATTAATAAAAGCTGAACCTATGAGTAATTTCTAAGAATATTAAGAGATGCATGCCAGATTTCCTTTTAGGTCATAAGTATCCAGGATCTGTTTTCTTCAAAATGATAATCTCTCTCAAGCCTTTTCCATTAGCTTAAGCTTCAAGGGAACAAATCATGGAACATTTACTGGAAGAATTTAATAATACTTTGTGATAATTCAATACTGTATTTTCCAAATACATTGCTGCGTAATTTACAATGAATATGATTAATTATGTATATTTAGTACATAACAGTATGATTTTCTGTTTCATTGGAATAAGGAAAACCACTAACTTGATGCATTTATTTAGGTGAATGCATCTACTTCTTTGTGTATTCCCTTTAGCATTCAGAGTGACAAAGAGATTTTTACTTACCAGGTAATTACAATTAAGCCTGTACTAACTGCTGTAATTAAAGAGAGAAAAGAATAGTAACAGTAGTAATAGCTAGCATATATTAAATACCTAATATATGCCAGGGTTTGTTCTAGGCATTTTAGATTAATTATGCCTAATCCTTAAAGCAATATTTAGAGTTTACTATTATTAGTTTATCAATAACTAGGAAGCAGAGGATGGAATTCAAATAATAATTTGTAAGGCTTACTTGGTGTTGGTTACAAGAGCACGATTATGAGCAAGGGAGACTTGTTCAGCCCTCGCAAAGATTAATTCTAAATGAGCATCAAATATTATGATGAGATGCACAATGTACTCTGATAGCAAGAACACCTTTACCTAGTGATGATGAAGTTGATGCTTGAAAGATTATCAGGAGTCAGTGGCCAACAGGCTGGAGTGTAGGGGACGTTTCAGGCAAGAGGGGCTGGGAGCAGCAGTGTGTTTAGGGACAGAGGACAGCACAGCATCTTCAAGGAACAGGAAGGGACTTGCAGGTCATGTCCAGGTGTTTGGGACCGTTGAAGTGTTCTAAGCATCAGAAGGCCATGATTAGAGAACAAAAGAACTAGCAGTGGTATGGAGCTCGGATGGGGAGAGGGCAAAAATGAAGCAAGAGATCAATTAGAAGGCTATGGCAACAAGCAAGACTTATCTGGACTTGGCAGTGGAGAAAGAGACTAGGGTGGCAATGAGAAATCTATTAAGGAAGTATCAGTAAAGTCCCAACTAGCTGTCGGAGCACGAAGGAGCCTTGGAGATTATGTTGTCCAAACTCCTTAATACAGATGAGGAAACCCAAGGCCGGGAAGTGGGAAGGGGCCTGCCCAGGGGTAACTGCCTGGTTAGAGGAAGACTCCTATTGAATGCAGATCTTCTTGAATCCACTCCAGTGATATTTCCATGATGATATTTTGTCCTCCCAAACCTACCAAATCAATTAATTTTTTTCCCATTTCTACCATAAGAAATAAAGCTTCCTCAAGTGGACTTTCTGTAGAGATACAAGGCAAAGTTGGCTCTTAGATGAGTGGGCAGAGTGGAGACAATTGTTGTATACAAGTGATTACTTTCCAAGGGGAAATTGAGACTGCCTGCAGAGTTTATCATTTTTTGATAACAAACGAACAAATTAAAAACAAAAAATTGAGAATTTTTTCACTGCATTTAGTCACAAACATACCAAAAATTATTATATCGTGAGAGAAATAGCTTCAATGAATATAGTGCTTTGGTAGGGCTTCTCAAAATTCAAAGGCGTATGAATTCAGATGGTCTGGGATGGACCCCAAGCGTCTGCATTTCTAATAAGCTCCCAGGTGGTAGTAATGCTCTTGGTTCATAGAACACACTTTGAGTAGCAAAGCCTTACTTTTCAAAGTTTTTCCTCGCAGGTTGCAGGCATGAATGGGTTAATCGGCAAGGTCCCGAGCCATGTAGGATAAGCCGAGAGTCTAAGCAAGTCAGTGCCTCTAACCAGGAGGCATTTGCAATGTGAAAACAGGTGACCCAGTGGAGAAGATAATTTGCTGATAAACCATTGTGAAGCCGTCTTCAGAAGAGGTGGCTTTTACCACTGGGGTAACACAAAGATGAGGCTCAGAGGCTTAAAATGAACCAGGAGAAGCGCTAGCCACACGCTACCACAGTTGACACATCTGCTTGACACCCTGGTGTCCCCCTGGGAGCACTGAACTTTGCATTAGGTACCTGAGTTGAAATCCTGTTACTTAGCTTTATGATCTAGGTTAACCTACTAAAGATTACGGGCCTTGGTTTCACTCAATTTTATTTTTAAGCTTCAGTTTTTGTCAACTTTATGTTTAGAATAACTCAGAGATGATAATGACGTAATACGCCCGGAAATTGTATGTTACACAGTAGGTGTTCAAAAGAATTGAAGGAATGTGCGTTTGAAAGTTGCGTGGGTGAATCGTTCAAGCCTTGGATCTAAATATTCTTTTCCTCACCCCAGGTCTGCAAAATTCATGAAGCAACTTTCATATCAGGCAGTTAAATGTGATTCTTTTCGCATGGAAATGGTCTGTGAAAGAGTTAGAAAAGAGTGTTGCATCTGTATATTTCCGGGTTTGTACGGGTTGTGTCACATCAGATTTAAATCTAGAAAGGGCAACAGGCAGAGGTGATGAACTCCATGTAGCAAAGGCAGAAAGCTTGGACTTTAAGAATGAAATTGAACAATTATAGACAAAAAGACAAAATTTGTGCACGTGATATAACATCAAGTTTTCTGTAAAGCAGTCACATCATTATGGCCAGATAATCACAGGATGAAACTGAGATGGCAAAGGCAGGAGAGAATCTCAATCACCTTGAGGAAAAAGCTCAGCTACGTCTGGCTGAGGGTTTCCAACACCCAGGAGAGACAAAACTAATAAATAAACTACAGTATAAAACTCCTGCATTGTCAGGGCTGCTGCTTAGTAATTCACTGTAATTCAATACGTAATTAGAGGAAATTTCCTGAATGCAGAATACTGTCATGCAGCATTGCTCAGAGAATTTGCAAAAACAGCAGGGGACATAAGACATGGACACAGATATACAACATTGGGAAGAAGACATGATCCATAAGAGCCGGGAACAAAAGGAGAGATAATATTCAGGTGGGGCAATCAAAGAATGTTTCACATAGGAAGTGGTATTTCCTTGAATCATAAGTCATTAAATTCAAAATTTAAAGGGATCTTGGAAAGAATGAGTCTGATCCCTTGGGCTAGTGAAAATGGTGAGGAAAATTTGTTAGAGGTAGACAGTATTGGGTACAGAACCCGATTAAGTTCAAAAGTTTTACTCAGTGGTAGCACGTGGCACATGAGAAGAAGCAATGAGAGACAAGGAAAAAGGCTAGATTAAAGCAAATGAAGAAAAGTCTTGGATGCCAGGCTAAGAATTTGAACACTGAGCAGGAAACCATTCAACAAGTGTTTTACAGAACCTACTGTATAAGGCCTTCCTATAAGCCCAGACAGGTTATGTCAACTCCCTATTCTTTGCCACCCTTTCTTTATAATCAGTGCATTTTGCTAGACAGGGGAAAATAGAATAGGCAAAACTATAACCCTGGATGGATTCTTTTAAATAAGATTCCATATTACTCAGCTATAAAAAAAAATGAAATGATGCCATTTGCGGCTACATGGATGGACCTAGAGATTATCATACTAAGTAATTCAGAAAGAGAAAGACAAGTACCATATGATATTGCTTACATATGGAATCTAAAATATGACACAAATGACATTACGAAACGGAAACAGACTCACAGACATAGAGAACAAACTTGTGGTTGCCAAGGGGAAGGAAGCGGGGGGCGGGGGGGGCGGCAGAGGGTTGGATTGGAAGTTTGGGATTAGCAGATGCAAACTATTATATATAGGATGGATAAACAACAAGGTCCTACTGTATAGCACAGGGAACTATATTCAATATCTTGTAATAAATCATAATGGAAAAGAACATGAAAAAGAATATATATGTATGTATAACTGAATCACTTTGTTGTACAGCAGAAATTAACACAACATTGTATATCAACTATACTTCAATTAAAAAAAATAAGATTCCATAAGGAAAATTCCTAGTATTAGAAAAAACATCCTATTTTAAACATGAACTGTAAGCAATTTACATTGGGATGTACTAAGCAGAGGAAGTGCATATATATGTAATGCTTGGCATTTCATTATCTTATAGGCGAAAGAAATGAACTATACATCATACGTTTCAGATTAGTTCCACAGTGCTGTAATATTGCTGCAGATTTGTGACTCTGTTGTTATAGTCACCACAAGTAAACACAATTTAGATTTTTTGAAAACTGAAATCATGATCTCAATGAAAACAGAAGTCATGTTTACTCAACTGGAATTATACTTCAAAATGAAATAAATATTTTCTGAGAAGACATATGAAATCCACGATTTCTCTTTTATCAGTGACAATCCTTTTGAAATGAACATGGCATAAGACACTGAATCCTTAGTTTCAAAAGAACCAGCAATCCAACATACCTATATTGTTCTTTTTTGTTTGAAGAGAATAAGATGCAACCCACTTATGTTGCCGGCAGTTTAGCTCTCAAAAACTGCGTCCTGGGTCCTTTATTTGTGTGTGGCAAATAACAGTTACGAGGCATAGGTTTGTGACTAATTCAAGAATCAGCTTTTGGATGCATCCATCAGGAATTCTACCAGGAATTCATTAGCTGGCTTTACGTTTAGTAATTCCTTCCTCACGGAGCGCGTTATCTTATTCCTAGAGCTAATTTTGTGTCAGCGCTGCCTTGGTCATCCAAACCTTTGCCATCTTTCTTGATCAAGTGAGATCAGAGAAGGCTGGTGGTAAAACAGTTAAACTCATAAATGTGGCAGCATTCAAAGCCAAGGTGGCAGAGTCCTGCTGAGTCTGATATCTTACTTTTCACTCACATTGCTTTGCCTTTTTATTCTCTGTACATGGGCTGGAATTGAGCAATAAGGCGCTGCTGTGATTCTTTTTTTTTCAGATTTACTTATCACTATTTTGGAACTGAATATTCATTCTTTGACATTGACATTTACACTTTCTCCTGCCTTTCCCCCCAGACATCCATTGGCACAGAGAAAAGCATGGCCATTGGTTGTTATCCTGTTTCACTTGCTGTAAGAGTTGCGTGGTAAGAGTCAACCATGCATCCATATGGCTGGTTCTCTAACTGAAACCTTATTTCTTCCAGGCAGCCCTCTGCTGGGGGGCTTGATGATTCATGTGCTGTATGTAGGCTGCAAGAAGCAAATACCAAAGGAGTCACTGGAGGTTGGGCCACTCGCTGTGAGCCAACATGCCAGGAAGGGGGGTGGCACAAATGATGCATGGTAATTATCCCAAGCATGAGTAATGTAGGATCCTTGCAGGTGTTGCTTTTTTTTTTTTTTTTTTTTTTTTGCCTTCTGGCGATAACAAGAAAAGAGGGAAGTAAAACTTGGCCTGCTCTTTACAAGTTTGCTTACACAGGAGAGTCTTTCTTAAACACTCCTTGCTGGAGCAAGGAGATGGATCTTGGTGGCACCTAAAGGGATCTCTTCCTACTTTGCCTTTGAGCTCCAGGTAAATAAGAGAAGGCTGTCTGATTCTCCCATTATTTTAGCTGTTTCAGCAGCTACTGCTCTGTGGGGCCTCTAGCCCCCATCTCTTTGGAGGGGACTAGAAGGTTTTAAAAAGCATGTTTTTCTCACTATGCTTCTTCTAACAATTCCCTTTACCCTGACCCGGAGACTTTAATGACAGAGGTGTGGGCATATTAGTAAAATTTAAACCTCAAGTAACATAAAATGTATATGCTTTCAAATACAAAACCCAAAAGTTTAAGAAAAAAGTTTGGGATTATTTATTCCTTTACAAGTTGAACACTAGAATAATCTACTGAGGAAGCAGGCTCTGTTATGCATGGTTCTAAATAGATTAATGCCATATTAATGAGGCATTAGAGTCCTAAGTGATTCACTATTTTAAAAACCTATGCATTTAGCACTTTTTATTAATATGCTACAAATTCTACTTTGCAAATGTCCATTTCATAAATGCCCTCTGTCCCAGAAGAAATAAATTTATCTGAGTGGGATTTGGCAGACGTGTTTCCGTTGAGCTGTTTCTGTCCCTCCTGTTTTGACATTTGGCTGAGTTTTGTTCCAGACCTGTCAAAGGCCTGCCCTAGGGAGATAAGGATTAATTAATTGAAGATAACTTACAGTGCAGGAACCAAGCAGAAATTTGCAGAACTTGTTCGTGTCAGTTCAGATTGGAGCATTTTAGTGGAGCATTTTTTTTTTCTGAATGGAGATACCAAGATATATTTTGTAAAATAGATAAGAGTAAAGATTATCCATTGGTTATGGGCACATAATTAATTGTTCGTTAGAAAAGGGGGGAGGAAATCTTAGCTATAACTTGATTTAATGTTAGGTTAAGCCATGTGAAATTTATGATATTTAACAAAATACGTCTTTGAAACTGGATGCTTTGAAAATAAAAACCAAATAACGTCAGCCCTTCCACTTCCATACAATAAATGCTTCTTGGATACCTACATTTTTTTTCCCATTCTAAGGCTGTATACTTTATTTATGTGGGCTCTAAACCAGCCACTTACCAAAGCACATAGAGACACAGTGATAGACCGTGAATTGAAATACAAAAATACTGAGTGAACGATCAACTTAAAAATAATAATTAATTTCCATGAGTCCCATTATTTTCATAAAGGAAATATATAATCATGGTATAAAAATTAAGGATATACAGGAAAGAAAATGTTAACAGCAAAGGGAAAAAAAATCCCTCATAAATCCATCACCCAGAGGTAACCACTGTCATATTTCCTGACTCTTTCACCATGTTACTATTCTTTAATAAAAATGGGATTATGCTTCTTTATAACATGCTTTTACAAATTAGCATGCGGGAAAGTCTCTGCACATCAATAAGCATTCTCTGCTTTTATTTAAGTGACTGTATAGTATTCCACTTTGGGGCGCTTGAAACTTTATAGGGTTTGCCAACTGCACAGCCCATAAGGAGGCAAGAAGTCCTATGCTCCTCAGTAATTACTAATCAAAGGTTAGTCTGTGGGACAATGCCAGTGTAATAACTATTTATTAATCATCTGGGACAAAGTAGGCACATCAGTTAAGGGTAAGCATAGAAATCATTTATCACAATTTGTTACAGAATGTAACAATAATAAAAAACAAACTGGAGCTTGTATTTTATATATCTGCTTTAACTTAATTTAACTTTTCATACATTTGTTTTTGATGGATGTATTGGTCCATGTGGATTGGGGGAAGGGAACTTGTTCCTTTAACATAGATAGTTCAAAGGTGAAACCAATTTTGCTAGATGCACTAGAACTTCTCAGCGTGGAATCACAGTCTGAGCCAATGGCTGGCTAATAAGAATGTTTTTAATAATATAGCCACTAAAATTTGGGGGAGAATGGGTTAGTATTTTGGAAAGCACGTGCTCTGCTCTCCATGGTACTGAACCATTCATTTATCACTAGAGCCTGGTTATTTCTTCTAACTTTGGATAGCTGATTACTCTGTACTAACTTTTCTCAGATATTTAGCATCAGGAGAAAGAAGAAAAAGTGGTGATATAGAGTGGGAAATATAGAGAAAGAGAAAAATTGATAGAGGTAAAGAGGCATTTTAGAAGGAGATTGCCAAGGAGAAAGGAGATGTTTTATGAATTCATTTACTAAAAACTACTGTCAATCTTAGCCAAAATGCTAAAAGATCAACATATTTATATCCCATGTGTTGCAAAGCTGCATCAGGATTGACAGTAATAAATAAATTATTTTTGAAAGAATGACAAATTACTAAGCAAGCGGAGACTGCATGACTCATATGTTATGTCAGTTACACAAAAATTTTTATGGGGTTTCTTTGCTTTAGTTTTCAAGATAGGTGAAAACTGTGTTTTGTAAAAATATCCTAAATCAAACAGAACCATGCCTTATAAATCATTATTTGAATGACTAATTTCACATCCTTTTGGAAAGTATGTCATAATCTCGATAGTTACAATTACTTTTATCCTCTGATAGGTGGGAAGTTCTATTATCCCATCTCAGCTTCCTGCCCACTTATTATGATTATGGGAGATGTTCCATATATGATAGTGACTGAATAATCTGATCAGATCGTCTATGCTTATACAAGTTAAGTTAGAGAGAAATTAGGGACATTGGTATCTTCAGGAGCTATGCCAACAGAGACACTTGAGAGAAGTATGAGAGCAGGAGCTGTGTCCTGTAGCACAGCTGCTAAAGCTTCTTTGCAGTAACTCCTATTATTTTGAAATTGGCCGTGTCTGTGGTTCTTACAACCTAAAGGGACAAAATTATAGATATAATTTATTTAATCAAACTCCTACTTTCATGTATTTAAGTTGTTTCACATTTTTTGCTTTAATTAGTGATACACTGAACGTCCCTATAGCTAAATCTTTGCACCCATTCAAAAGCTCTTTTAAATGTCAAAGAATTTCTCAGACACTCACCTGATTGAAATTT
Organism: Delphinus delphis; assembly: GCF_949987515.2. Classification (NCBI taxonomy): domain Eukaryota; kingdom Metazoa; phylum Chordata; class Mammalia; order Artiodactyla; family Delphinidae; genus Delphinus; species Delphinus delphis. The sequence continues at coordinate 12,564,390 of NC_082693.1, read as the reverse complement.
TAGTGGTTGTTGAGAGAAATCAACTCAGTTTGGTCAGTTTGTCAGAAGGTTACTATAAATTGTGTGTTTTATTAATCATAGTAGCACCTATAAAAATTGGAAAAAATTCCCATGCATCATGCGTGAGTCATACTTTTCATGTTTTCTGAGAACAGTGCTTGATATTCAAACGGATTTGCAGGCCCCTGGCACAAGCATTAGATTTTCCCCTTTTCCAGAAAATACTGATCTTTGCTACTTTACTATTCACCTTGAGAGAAAATAAAGCACCTGCCCTCAGTTTCTTTATCTTTACTTATAGGAGAGACATGCCACCCAAATTAAATTACTTTTTTGCTTGTGGATCAAAACCAAAAGGTTAAATGGAGACCCACATGTATTTTGAAATTTGATGTCAAATGAGAAATGAATGTGTTTGAATATAAGATATTTCATCTGAGTCTATATCTGCTTTCATTTGATAAAGCAGTAATTTGAAAATGGTTTGAAGTCTCTTGTAGTTGTGCAAATTTAATAAGATTTGTAATAGAAATAATGGAAATAATTCTGTGAGGGACATTTTACTGGACTACTCATTTTCAAATATGCAATTTTTGTGCATACTGGGTAAAAAGGACCTGTGATCAGGCACACAAAGGAAATTCAATGGCTGCCCTGTGACCCAGAGACCAAGTATATATTCAGCAAATGGGCAGAGAGCTTTGGATAAGATACAGGATAACATTTTGTCCTGAAAAAAGAAAAACTAAGCTGCTGAGCTGAAGATCACAATGAACATTAATTTAGACAAACTAAAGATGCTTCAGTGGTCAGGGAATATTAACTAAGATTGCCATGTGGTAAAATGCAGCATATGTATGGAGAGAGCTGAGGCATGTTCCTCTAGGATGCGAATGCAGGTTTAAAAGAAATTTTTTTTTTTTTTTTTTTTTTTTTTTTTTTTTTTTTTTTTTTGCGGTACGCGGGCCTCTCACTGCTGTGGCCTCCCCCGTTGTGGAGCACAGGCTCCGGATGCGCAGGCTCAGCGACCATGGCTCACGGGCCCAGCCGCTCCGCGGCATGTGGGATCTTCCCGGACTGGGGCACGAACCCGTGTCCCCTGCATCGGCAGGCGGACTCTCAACCACTGTGCCACCAGGGAAGCCCTAAAAGAAATTTTTAAAAATTGAAATATAGTTGATTTATAATATTGTGTTAGTTTCAGGTGTACAGCAAAGTGATTCAGTTTTCTTTTCAGATTATATTCAATTATAGGTTATTATAAGATATTGAATATAATTCCCTGTGCTATACAGTAAAACAAATTATTAAACATTAGTAACTAGTTTTTGAAATAATATATGATCCTTTTTGTTATAATTCCAAAACCTGGCACAAAGTTTTTCTAATATTAATATTTTTTTCTAAACTAAAAAGCCAAATACAAGAGTAAATAATCCCTTTGAAAAATATCTGAAATTTTTAAATTTGCTTTTATAGTTGCATGCATATAAAACCTATTTCATTGAACTACAATAATGATTAGAACCATTAAATTGATAATTGCTTCTTAAAATAACCATAGGTCCCTTGTAGTTTGGCAGTCAGGTTGCTCACCCAGTAAAATATTTTAATTACAAAAAGAGATAATTTCACCCAGCACCTTATTGTAAGAGCTTTGAAGAACTGAAATGAGAGAAAAATGAAATACTTCATGCTATTTTGGGTGGAGAGAAATGATTAAGTGGATGGCTTTCCAACAGGTACAATTTTTGAAGGCACAATCTTCCAATGTGAGTAAAATAATGAATGAATCCCATCTGAGAGGATGAGGGATGCCAGTCAATATACTCCTCTCTCAAACCCAACTCCATTCTTTTGGAAACTAAAGAAAGCCTCATTTGGCCACAATTCTGGTTTTTAGAGTCTAATATTGTGATATCCTGCAGTGTCCCTGAGGGCAATACCCACTTTTTTTTTTTTTTTTTTTAAATCAAGGACCAACTACGGACTCCTGGACCAATTATCCGGGGCAACTCACCCTAGGACTGGAAACGGTAAGTAACCATTTTGTCCCTTGAGTGACTGGAAGTTCACAAATTGAATAAACATTTTTTAATTGAGGTTAACATCAAAGTGTTGGGTACAGTTTTAAGAAACTAATGACTCTACCATTTGCATATATCCTATGGAAGTGCTGGTCTCAACAAAGCTTAATCCTTACTAGGATCATTTGTCTGGCTTCAGAGTGGCCCAGATATTAATGCACAGCACACATATCACTGACTTGAAGAGGTACTTGTTACAGCTTATCCTCGCAGTAACGTTTCAGACCCCTTTTATAGCCTGAAATTTCACTTTCTGTCCTTATCTTCTTTGACTCCGCTATAGAACCCGACTCTGTTTAGTGCTCTTGAGGGCTCCCTGATGGGCTTCTATCTCACCACAAACTCCTCACGTAGCCTCTACCTGCCCAGCCCCTCCTCAGTCTCCTTTGCTTCCCTCTGCCATCCTCCTTCTGCCAGTTTTTTATATTCATGTCCTAGATTCTTTTTTTTTGGCTGCATTTTTGGCCTGTGGGATTTTAGTTCCCCGACCAGGGATTGAACCCAAGCCCTCGGCAGTGAAAGAACAGACTTCTAACCAATGGACCACCAAAAATTCCCCCATGTCCTAGATTCTTATTTTTTCTCCTCTCTACTGTTTTTGCTGGTGATCTCATCCAGGGTTGTGGTTTAGTTACCAACCATCTGTGCTGAAAACTCTCAAATCTGTTTCCCTAGCCTTGGTATTTCCTCTGAGCTCCAGACCTGTGTATTTAACTGCCTTCTTGAAATACCTACTTGAATGTCTGAAAGACACTTCAAACTCAAGGTTTTTAAAACAAACTAAACCTTGCTCCTAAACCTAACCTTTATTTGGTATTCCCCTGTTTCAGAAGATGGTCCTCCATCCATCCTTTGCACAATCTGGAAATGTAACATGGGAGTCACCTCCAACTCCTCTCTCACCCTCACTCTCTCTTGTCATATCAAAATTATCAAGTCCTATTCTTTTTAGCTCTCAATTCCACCTGCATTTCCCTCTCTCTTAGATGCCTGGATGTCTGGAGTACTGAAATTTCTGTATTTACTTCTTATACCCTTTCAGTTTTTCTCTACATTGCATTCTGACAGTCTTTTCAATATATAAAACTGGTCATGTTGCTCTCTGCCTCAAGCCCTCCTATATTGTTTTGTTGCTGTTATTTTTAATTAAAAATTTTTTTTAAAGGTTGTTTTCCATTTACAGTTATTACAAAGTATTGGCTATGTTCCCTGTGTTGTACAACACATCCTTGAGCCTATCTTACACCCAATAGTCTGTATCTCCCATTTACCCAACCTTACATTGCCCCCCCCACTAGTAACCACTAGTTTGTTCTCTGTATCATTGAGTCTGTTTCTTTTTTGTTATGTTCACTAGTTTGTATATTTTAGATTCCACATAAAAGTGATACCATACAGAAAGTCTTTCTCTGTCTGACTTAGTTCACTTAGCATAATACCCTCCAAGTCCATTTATGTTGCTGCAAATGGCAAAATTTCGTTCTTTTTTATGACTGAGTAGTATTCCATTGTGTATATATATACCACATCTTCTGCTTTGACAATTGTGAAGATGTCCAGCTTTTCTGCCTCCACCTGCTTGCATAACAAAGGAAGGTCAGGATGCCCAGACCTTATTCCGGAGACCTCAAGTTTCCTCTACTCTTCAGGGAGAGGACTATTGCAAAAATAGACTTTTACAACTATTGAGAAGACCACTGTTGTTACTATTGATAAGCCCAATCCTTCATTTATAAACATGAAAGTATGTAAATAAGAATGGGCAACCAAAGGTCATCAGACCTTGTTTTTGAGAAAATCAACACTCTCATGTCAAAGGAGAATGCTGATCAAACAGAACTAACTGTAGAGGAACCCAAGATAATGCAACAACAGAAAAGAACTTAAATATGGAATTTAAGAAAAAAAATGTCATGAAGAACCTAGGGGTAAGACAGGAATAAAGACACAGACCTACTAGAGAATGGACTTGAGGATATGGGGAGGGGGAAGGGTAAGCTGTGACAAAGCGAGAGAGAGGCATGGACATATATACACTACCAAACGTAAGGTAGATAGCTAGTGGGAAGCAGCCGCATAGCACAGGGAGATCAGCTCGGTGCTTTGTGATCACCTGGAGGGGTGGGATAGGGAGGGTGGGAGGGAGGGAGACACAAGAGGGAAGAGGTATGGGAACATATGTATATATATAACTGATTCATTTTGTTGTAAAGCAGAAACTAACACACCATTGTAAAGCAATTATACTCCAATAAAGATGTTAAAAATAAATAAATAAATAAATTATTCTTCATTAAAAATAAAGAAAAGAACTTAAAAAGTCATAGAGCAATGACAAATTGAGATAGAGATCAAGAAAAATTCCTATAAATTAAAACCATGGTTGTTAAAATTTAACAAAAGGTATAAATAATAAAATTAATTTGGCTGAAGAGTCTTCCCAAACATGTCATAAAAGGCAAAAATATAAAAACTTAATAAGTAAGTTATGAGAAATAGAGGATAGATCAGGATTTCCAGTATCAGTCTTTCCAGAAAACAACAATGGAGAGAATAAAGGAGAAAATAAAACCCACAATTTTTATTCCTGTTCTGTCATGTGAGCATCTAAGAGCCGAAGGCAGATAACCAAATTAAGAACAGCTTGCCTAGGGGATAAAGGTGGCACAATATTCAATATACACAATGATTTCAAGAATCAGTTCTGACCTAGTACAAAGTGTCAAAGGAATAATAAAAAAATATTTCTCTGAGCTGAGAAAAAGACTATAGTTTAAAAAGGCCCACTAAGTGTTAAATTAATAAAGTAATAATAACAATAATAATAACAACAACTGTAAATAGCCAATAAGGATTGTCAGATTTAGCAAATAACAATACATACAATTGAGACAAAATTTTTATTCATTGTATACCTGAAATTAAATTTAAGAGTATCTGGTATTTTGTCTAGCCACCCTAACTCCAAATCTATGTACATTTAGATGAAATTGAGAAGAATTCTTTGAACTCCAAGGATGAAGACAATTCTATAAATGAACAAGGAAAGGAGTGGAGAACCATAACATGTGACCACAATGGAATGACTCTTATATTGGCATCAAGCTTCTTCTCTGAAGAAGCTAACACCTATCCTTCTCAAACTCTTCCAAAATATAGCAGAGGGAGGAACACTCCCAAACTCATTCTACGAGGCCACCATCACCCTGATACCAAAACCAGACAAAGATATTACAGAAAAAGAAAACTACAGGCCAACATCACTGATGAACATAGATGCAAAAATCCTCAACAAAATACTAGCAAACAGAATCCAACAGCACATTAAAAGGATCATACACCGCGATCAAGTGGGATTTATCCCAGATGCAAGGATCCTTCAATATACACAAATCAATCAATGTGATACACCATATTAACAAATTGAAGGATAAAAACCATATGATCATCTCAATAGATACAGAAAAAGCTTTCGACAAACTTCAACACCCATTTATGATAAAAACTCTCCAGAAAGTAGGCATAGAGTGAACTTACAACATAGTAAAGGCCATATATGACAAACCCACAGCCAACATTGTTCTCAATGGTGAAAAACTGAAACCATTTCCACTAAGATCAGGACCAAGACAAGGTTGCCCACTCTCACCACTATTATTCGACATAGTTTTGGAAGTCTTAGTCACAGAAATCAGAGAAGAAGAAGAAAGAAAAGGAATCCAAATTGGAAAAGAAGAAGTAAAACTGTCACTGTTTGCAGATGACATGATACTGTACATAGAGAATCCTATAGATGCTACCAGAAAACTACTAGAACTAATCAATGAATTTGGTAAAGCAGCATGATACAAAATTAATGCACAGAAATCTCTTGCATTCCTATATACTAATGATGAAAAATCTGAAAGAGAAATTAAGGAAACACTCCCATTTACTATTGCAACAAAAAGAATAAAATGCCTAGGAATAAACCTACCAAAGGAGACAAAAGACCTGTATGCAGAAAACTATAAGACACTGATGAAAGAAATTAAAGATGATACAAAGAGATGGAGAGATATACCATGTTCTTAGATTGGAAGAATCAACATTGGGAAAATGACTATACTACCCAAAGCAATCTACAGATTCAGTGCAATCCCTATCAAACTACCAATGTCATTTTCCACAGAACTAGAACAAAACATTTCACAATTTGTATGGAAACAAAAAAGACCTCGAATAACCAAAGCAATCTTTAGAAAGAAAAACTGAGCTGGCGGAATCAGGCTCCCAGACTTCAGACTATACTACAAAGCTACAGTAATCAGGACAGTATGGTACTGGCACAAAAAAAGAAATATAGATCAATGGAACAAGATAGAAAGCCAGAGATAATCCCATGTACATGTGGTCACCTTATCTTTGATAAAGGAGGCAAGAATATACAATGAAGAAAAGACAGCTTCTTTAATAAGTGGTGTTGGGAAAACTGGACAGCTACATGTAAAAAAATGAAATTAGAACACTCTGTAACACCATACACACAAAAAAACTCAAAATGGATTAGAAACCTAAATGTAAGACCAGACACTATAAACCTCTTAGAGGAAAACCTAGGCAGAATACTCTATGACATAAATAACAGCAAGGTCTTTTTTAACCCACCTCCTAGAGAATTGGAAATAGAAACAAAAATAAACAAGTGGACCTAATGAAACTTAAAACTTTTGCATAGCAAAGGAAACCACAAACAAGACAAAAAGGCAACCCTCAGATTGGGAGAAAAGATTTGCAAAGCAACTGACAAAGTATTAATCTCCAAAATATACAAGCAGCTCATGGAGCCCAATATCAAAAAAATAAACAACCCAATCCAAAAATGGGCAGAAGACCTAAATAGACATTTCTCCAAAGAAGATATACAGATTGCCAACAAACTCATAAAAGGATGCTCAACATCACTAATCATTAGAAAAATTCAAATCAAAATTACAATGAGGTATCACCTCACACCAGTCAGAATGGCCATCATCAAAAAATGTACAAACAATAAATGCTAGAGAGGGTGTGGAAAAAAGGGAATCCTCTTGTACTGTTTGTGGGAATGTGAATTGATACAGCCACTATGGAGAACAGTATGGAGGTTCCTTAAAAAACTAAAATTAGAACTACCATATGACCCAGCAATCCCACACTGGGCATATACCCTGAGAAAACCATAATTCAAAAAGAGTCATGTACCACAATGTTCATTGCAGGACAATTTACAATAGCCAGGACATGGAAGCCACCTAAGTGTCCATCAACAGATGAATTGGTAAAGAAGATGTGGCACATATATATACAATGGAATATTACTCAGCCATAAAAAGAAACGAAATTGAGTTATTTGTAGTGAGGTGGATGGACCTAGAGTCTGTCATACAGAGTGAAGTAAGTCAGAAAGAGAAAAACAAATACCGTTTGCTAACACATATATATGGAATCTACAAAGAAAAAAATTTGTTCTGAAGAACCTAGGGGCAGGACAGGAATAAAGATGCAGATGTAGAGAATGGACTTGAGGATGGGGGAGGGGGAAGGGTAAGCTGGGAAGAAATGAGAGCGTGGCATGGACATATATACACTACCAAATGTAAAATAGATAGCTAGTTGGAAGCAGCTACATATCACAGGGAGATCAGTTTGGTGCTTTGTGACTACCTAGAGGGGTGGGATAGGGAGGGTGGGAGGCAGACTCAAGAGGGAGGGGTTATGTGGATATATGTATATATATAGCTGATTCACTTTGTTATACAGCAGAAACTAACAGAACATTGTAAAGCAATTATACTCCAATAAAGATGTTAAAAATATAAAAATATAAAATATAAAATATCATGTGTTCTCTGTAAATAAATAAGAATATATTTCACTGAAAAGGTAATGCATATGCTACCTTTCATTTTCTTACAGTATTTATTTAAGACTATTCAGTTACAACTTAAAATGCCAGAAAAATGCTGATAATTAGAAATGCTGTCCAGCAAGTCAGAGGTGCTTCTCCTTGTAGGTTGCCTGTCCTATCAGCCTGTCATATTTTAAAAGGCTAATGAATTCCCTTTTGATGAGCAGACTCTTCTCACACTTGTGGGCTTAAAGTCTCAGCTGGAGGAAGGGTAAAAGCAGGTACAGGATGGAACTACAGTAAGTTATCCCTAGCAGCATCTCTCATATCAGTGTTCCTGGCATTGAGTCTGAGTCACCTAAATGACATAGAGAAGTAATTGGGATACTGATAGGCAGAAGCAATGGATGTCAGTGAACCTATGATTATCCTATTTCTTGCCATATCAGCATGATATTAAAAGCCAAGAAGCAACTCTTAAAACCAAATAAACCTGAGCTGTCATTGAAGAAATGTAAAAACAAAACAACTTCTGCGTCCCCCAAATTATGTGATAGATCTGAATGAATCAAAATGGTTGCATTTACCTTAAGGCTTAAGCAGTTAGTAAAGTTGAGTTTATGGACTAAATAGTCAATGATTCCCAATTATTCAAAAATATTTAAGTGCACTGAGCTATTTATTTCACACTTTGGTCCAACACTGAGCTATTTATTTCACACTTTGGTCCAATATTGGTTTAATTATAACACATCTCAGTTTACACTTCTACAAGAAATAAACTATACAATGATAAGTCTTAGTAGATATTTGCTCAAAACCAAGGACCCAAATACTTGGTACCTCTCTATGCTCTTTCATTTCTGCTTGCAAACCAGACAAAAATCTGATTAAGTATATGTTTTTCCCAACCCAGCTCATTGTTTCAGATGACCTAAAGGCACTTACTATTGAGAGACTAAGTCAGGGGGTAAAAAAGTGAGGATATAAAGGAGATTTTAAAGTTATGTACAAAAAAGAACGTTGAATGCGGTTATTGGCACGTAGAATTGGAAGAAAATAGATTAAAACCTCTACCAAGTACTTTAGAGAATTTCGTTGCCAAAGAAACCATGAACCTTGATTTAATTGAATGTTTAAAAGTAAAATAACCTGGCTTTGTCTGGAAGTGGATCACAAAGGCTATACAGTCTCCAAGGAGGATAATAGGAAGATGCGGCCAAGGTGCAAGGAAAAAACTTCCCAGAGTTGACCTGGGGCCAAGAAAAAAATGAACAAGGGAAAAAAAAAAAAAAGAAAAAAGAAATAAGCTATAATTAGATACAGAGAATATTTCCAATTACAAGCTAATTCACGTTTTACCAGTTTATTTCTTACATCTTAGTATTTTGCAAAGCATACATTTCAAAAATAATTAATGGTCTAATTTTACAAGATCAATAAATTATAAAAACTCTAAGAAACCTCAGAGAGCATCTAGTTCAGCTACCTTACTTTACTTTTTTAATTTTTTAAGTTTGATATTGGAGCATAGTTGATGAACAATGTTGTGTTATTTCAGGTGTATAGCAAAGTGATTCAGTTATACATATACATGTATATCTATTATTTTTCCAATTCTTTTCCCATTTAGGTTATTACAGAATATTGAGCAGCATTCCCTGTGCTATACAATAGGTCCTTGTAAACAAATGGGACCTAATTAAACTCAAAAGCTTTTGCACAGCAAAGGAAACCATAAACAAAATGAAAAGACAGCCCACAGAATGAGAGAAAATATTTGCAAATGATGCGACTGACAAGGGATTAGTCTTCAAAATTTATAAACAGCTCATACAGCTCAATAATCAATAAAACCAATAACCCAATCAGAAAATGGTCAGAAGACTTAAACAGAGATTTCTCCAAAGAAGACATACAAATGGCCAAGAGGCATATGAAAAGATGCTCAACACTGCTGTTAGATAAATGCAAATCAAAATTACAATGAGCTATCACCTCACTCAAATCAGAGCGGCCATCATCAAAAAATCTACAAACAATAAATGCTGGAGAGGGTGTGAAGAAAAGGGAACCCTCCTGCACTGTTGGTGGGAATGTAAATTGGTACAGCCATTATGGAGAAGAGTATAGAGCTTCCTTAAGAAACTAAAAATAGAGCTACCATATGATCCCACAATCCCACTCATGGGCATATATCTGGAGAAGAACATGGTTCAGCCACCTTACTTTATACAAGAGGAATTGGAGGCCCCGGGAAGGTAAGGGATTTTCCCAAAGTTCACAGCAGTTAGTTCAGGGTAGGTCAGGAGCTAAGCTTCCTTCCCTACTGGGGGAGGGGAGGGGAGGGGCACTTTCCATTTACTGACAAGGGATTCTTAAGCACTGCGACACCAGGGAAGCCCTCGACTACCATCTTTAATCCATATTTTCTGCTAAAGCAGCAGCATGCTTTGTGCTGTCTTTGATTAATCACTACACACTTACCTTCTTTTAAATATTTTATGTCTTATTGCCCAGTCTCTCATTTACTATAGCAAACGTTGATGACGCCTTGTGTTATTTACATGACCAGGAAATATGTGAAGAATGTAGCAATTAGCCACGAATGAGATGAGCCCCCAAACCTGGACCCACATCCCCACGCTGTCACTTTGCAGCTGTGTGGTTCAGGCAAGTCACCTAATCTCTCTAAGCCCTGATTTCCTTCCTGAAAAGAGGAGAATTCTATTTGGAGGGGTGGAAACAATGTATTTAGTCTGAACCTTTTTTCCATGACCATTTCTCAGGTTAAAAACATCAAATATTGGCAAAGTTATTTGGTTCAACCCAATATAAAAAATATTTGGCACATAATAGGCACTCAATTATAGATAACATAATTATTATAATTCTCTTTCAAGCTATTTTTTGCTTAGCAACTCTGTGGAAAGGAAGTACCTTAAAGGGAATCATTCTTTCTTTTTTTCTTTTCTTAAATGGAAAGCTTTACATTTATTTCATTGCTCTCTTATAACTAGATTTTAACATTAATAGACAAAATTAAAAATTTATTTTTAATCATGAATCAGGTGTGGTCCTAAGAATGTCATGTATTCGCAACAGGGTAATGAGGTAGGTGCTAAGACTGTCCCACTTTGAAAATGAAGAGCTGTAGTACAGGGTGATTTGCCCAAGGTCACAGAGCTAGTAAAGGTCAAGCTAGAACCGGATCCTAGGCAATCTGATGTTTGAGCTTCGTACATTCTTTTGTGTCACACTACTTGTCACACAGTCTTAAAAATAGGAGTCATTTAGTATTGATAAATAATATCATACCTTATTGGGAATGGGGTAGAGATACAGACTCCAGGATAAACACTCTGACACCATGATGACAGAGAATCACACACTTTTATTTCTTTGCTTCTTTCCCACCTGGCCCAGGCAATGAAATAACAACCTGCCCACAAATTAAACCTTGCTATTCATAGGTTTCTGAGTCATCTCTCTAGGACCATAGTGTTTGGTCCTTACTGCCAATCAGGCACTAATTGTACTATATTGTATCTTTTAATGGAGGGGCCAATGTCCAATATGTAACTGCCTCAATTGGCTTGTTGAACGGATGCTTTGAATGCACACTTATTAATCTTGATAAATTCTGTGCAATGTTGGATTACTTCTTTTTTCTCTGAACACGAAAACAGAAACAAAAACAAAACAAACCACAATAGATTTCACTTTTGCTTGTGCCCTCATGCACATGGTGCCTACTTAAATGATATGCTCTCAAAGGGCATTAAATAAATGTGGTACACCAAGTAATTTTATTACCATAGTCTGTTTTTATTCTTTTGATATTTATTTATTTGGTTGCCCTGGGTCTTAGTTGCAGCAGGTGGGCTCCTTAGTTGCAGCTCGTGGGCTCCTTAGCTGAGGCACATGTGCTCCTTAGTTGCGGCTCCAGGGCTCCTTAGTTGCAGCAGGTGGGCTCCTTAGTTGTGGCAGGCAAACTCTTAGTTGCGGCATGCATGTGGGATCTAGTTCCCTGACAAGGGCTCGAACCTCGGCCCCCTGCATTGGGAGTGTGGAGTCTTATCCACTGCACCACTAGGGAAGTCCCCCTGTAGTCTGTTTATTAATTAGAAAAAAATTCCCATAAATCAAATTCTGAGATCACTACTCTTTATCCTGTAGTTTGGTTGGCTTGAAATTCTCCTGACCTGATAGAAAAAGTGCTTTTGCTTTAGCATCAGTGAAGTATTCGGAAACATTTTTCATGTGTAATGAAAATACTTATTTCCAGGGATCTTGAAAAAGGAGAGAAGCGCTCTGAATTGCTTCATCCTCTGGCATGTACTCTTTTCCAACAGTTTTATAGATGTTATTTTTAATGGGGAACTTTATGGCTACCTTGACCTTTCTCCAAAACTGAGTCTGAAAAATTAGATCAGTCAGTTAGCCCCCCTCTTATCATTACGGGAACATCTTAAAATGATAAATGAACTAGTGGGCACAAACGAAGGGAAAGGAAGCTTTGCTCAATGAGAACATGAATGTCTGCTAAAAATCATAGCTCAGCTCTGCCTATTTGGTCTGTGTTTCAAACTCATCTTTGTTCTTTCAAAATTGCATCTATTTTGATCTTTGGTGTACTTTAACTTGAAAGTCTAACTGGTTAAATATGCATTAGTCATGCTCTAAATTTTACATTGTAGAAAATGTGTCATCTGCCATAAAAGATCTTACTCCTAAAGCTTTCAAAACTATTACAGTTGTCTACTTCTCTTACAATATTGTGTCTGCGTGCGTGTACAGTGTGATTGGTCCCTACAATCACTTCTGCTGAAGGCCCTTTAAGGAAGACCAACTATATCTACACCTCAAGAAACTCATAATCCAAGCCAGAAAAGAGGAAAACAACAACAGCAGGAATTGAGTTAGGTGGTTTATTTGTTCAGCAGACATTCTTTGAAGTCCGTCTCTGTACTAGGTCCCAGGAATCCAGCAGTGAATACGCATTGAAAATGATACAGTTTATGGAGAAATTATTCTATATGAGCAATTAATTTGTGTTATCGTATGAAGAGCTTGGAATGATTAAGCATGTTCACATTGCCGTGAATACAGAAACCTTCTGCGTGTAATCTCTGCCCGTGCCACTCAGAGTTCTTGTCCATGACGAGGACCACGGGCTCATACTTGGATGGAAGTCAACACACTGCTGTCTTCATTGAAAAAGTCTTGCACAGAAAAAATAGTAGCTGAAATTAAGAGTGTGCCTAGGGATGCAGGAAATTCATATGCTGGCACAAGCTCCTGAGGTCATCCTGCACATTCTACCAAGGGCCTTATCTGGCTGCAGACCAGTAAGAAACAATCTGCAGGTGGGCAACAGTCTTCTGACCTCAGTTTGGCAGGCATTGCTCTAGACTGCATTCCCACCTTGCTGAGAGTTACCCACTGTGAACTCAGTCCACAGAAGCTGTGATCTGAGAACATGCTTAAGGAAAGATTAAATCCTAGTGTTAAAGGCCCCAAAGAATCCTAGTTCAGAGTAGACTTTGGAGGCAGCACAGACACAAAAGAGAATTTCGAACAGACCCATGTTCCTGTCCTTCAGTTACATTCCTCTCATCACTCTGGTTAAGACCCTACTATCAGCTCCTTTGTGAGAAGGAATTGGAGTGTGATCAATACTTACTACGCCCTCGTTAGAGTAGCTTCTCAAACATAATGTGCGTACAGATCTCCTGGGGACCTTGTTAAGAATTCGATTTTCATTTAGTCAGTCTGGGCAGGCCCTAGTTTCTACAGTTTTAACAAGCTTCCAGACAATTCGAATGCTGCCGGATACTGGGTCACGTTGAGTCCGTGAGGCTTGGTGTTTGTGGTATTTACAGTTCACTGCATATATTATTACAGCAAACTGGGTCAGTCATTCTCAATATATTCTTTTTCTGTTTTAATGAAAACATGAATGAGAGATCCTCTGTCTAACTATTATATTCGGGGTTATTAAAAACTCATTAAGTAATATGCATAGAATTCACTCATGTTTCTCTTGATATCTATACTTGCACAGGTATTATTAACTAATTTTTTAACCTTGTACTGGGTTCCTTTGGATATGGTTGGACTGTGTAGGAATAAAGGACCTGACCATTCCCATAAATTTGTTCAGATATTTCCATAAAGCACCTAAGTATAGAGTCCCACGGCTCTCGGAAGGTACAGATAGGGATACAGTAAATAAGAAATAGAGAATCTTATATATATATATAACTATATATATATAGTTTTATATATATATAAAACTATATCTATCTGTATAAGTATGTATAGACAGAAACTTAACATAAAATTTATATCCCAGTCACTTTCCCACTTCTCCTCATATGGTATATTGATTTTTCTATTACTATTTGTCTTTGGCCAACCACTGACACAAGGGCACATTCATAAAGGTAATGAAGAGAAAGCCAGAGAATGCAGGTGTTGCTGTTTACAACTTAGAGAAACTACCAATTCCACTTAGTCACAGAGACTAGCATGTCAAGTTGCCAAGAAAAAAGAAAGTGGTAAAACCACTACCAGGATATATAGAAACTGCTCACTTCCTAACAGAGGGCTGGCAATAAAGAGCCTGGGAAATTGGATTAACTGAGAAGAGCTGAGATTTAGTTCCACCATTAATGATGGCAAGTGGGAAACATTAAGGACACTTGAGACTCATGGCTCATCCATTCGTTCATTGTGACAAGGACATGGCATTGGCAAAGCTTCCAAAGTCTTGAATCTGTGCCTTTTAGTACTGTTCAGTAAAATGTGTTCAGGGAATGTGAGCTAGACGCTGTACGATGCAGGAAATACAAAGATGATTAAGAAATAGTCCTTGGCCTCAAGTGGTCCACTGCTTACGGGACTGGTGGAAAAACAAATTAGAGGTTAAAATATATGATAAAATGATGTTTGTCCCATGTCTGAGTTATATAATCCTTGAACTTTTGTTCTGATTCTGATTATAATAAAGCTCTTTATATCATATGATTGACACTTGTTGATATAATTTTCTTTTTCTATAGCAAAGAGGAAACTTCTGCTGTCTTCTTCATGGCAGCCTTTTAATAATTGAGGTGGCTATCATAATTATTTTTCGATGCTTCTTCAAACTAACACTTATTTCCTTTTCCAAAGAATAATAGAAAGACATATAGTTAATTCTTAGCACATTATTTTGCTTATATAATCAATAGAATGTATCATACATTCGTTACATCTAACAAAAACCCTGGCTTATAGAAGAGAAAGTGGAGAGAAAGAAAAAGGAAACGCTGGGGACAGTTTGAACAGCAAATTTCTCCTACCTTTTCCTGAGCAAGCTGATGATTATCTGGGAGGCTGCAAAGAGGCCATTTAGGGCATTTTGCCTTTGGGCAGCTGGTTGGGGCAGCAAGGAAAACAATTTAGATTATTTATGGATTTTCCAAAATCTGAGTGTTTTCCTGTGAAGTGGGCACGGCAGCTGTTTCTGCATCCTGCCTGTTCTTTCGTAGCCTCTCCATCTGAGCTATGCCAGCTTGTCACTATTTTTCTTATTAGTATTTCTCATGAATGAAACGAGATTCCACACCATCTTGGTGGAGTTATCTTTTTTTTTTTTTTTTTTTTTTGCGGTACGTGGGCCTCTCACTGTTGTGGCCTCTCCCGTTGCGGAGCACAGGCTCCGGACGCGCAGGCTCAGCGGCCATGGCTCACGGGCCCAGCCGCTCCGCGGCACGTGGGATCTTCCCGGACCGGGGCACGAACCCGTGTCCCCTGCATCGGCAGGCGGACTCTCAACAACTGCGCCACCAGGGGAGCCCTGGAGTTAGCTTTTGAGCTTGTTTTTGAAGAAATTAATGGGCAATAATGGCCTCACACTATCCATGGTAACATTATAGGCTTAAAAAATAATTGGATAGATTTAGACTAATTTAACATAGAAAATCAAGTACAGATTCAGGAATGGTACTTTTCTAAATGGCTATATTAGATGACTAAATTTCCTTTTTCAAGAAAAAATAATCACATCCATTTCCTCCTTTTCTTTTGTGCTTTTAAAAATAAAACGTTAGCTGACACTCTCCTTCTCTTACAGGTGTTCAGATAATTGAATTTCTGATCAAGGTAATGGTGAGGAAAAGAATCCCTCCTAAAAGGTAATTTACGATTATGATTGAAGCAGCTAAATAAATTAGAATTTGAAATAAATGCTGTCAAAAGTGTGAATCAGATCATTAGAAGGCTATTTCACAGGAAGGGCACAGCTCCAACAGAATAAGCATAAGTGCTCAGTTTACCAGGATAAAATAAAGCAGTTTCTTGCAGAGGACTGACTTAAGAAAAGAGAGAATAGAGAAGAAAAGAAAAGGAGATGTTTTATACCAATGTATCTAGCTAGATTCTTTTTTTTTTAATTTTTATTTTATATTGGAGTATCATTAACAATGTTGTTTCAGGTTTATAGCAAAGTGATTCAGTTATACATATACAAGTATCTGTTCTTTTTCAGATTCTTTGCCCATTTAGGTTATTACAGACTACTGAGCAGAGTTCCCTGTGCTATACAGTAGGTCCTTGTTGGTTATCTATTTTAAATATAGCAGTGTGTACATGTCAATCTTTGCTGAGAACCTGCTAGACAGGAGACACTGTGCTGGGGGTTTGCCTGCTTTTAGAATGCTTTGCTAACTCAACGTGTGGCCTACAGCAGGGGTCCCCAATCCCCAGGCTGCGGACAAATGCCGGGTCGGCAGCCTGTTAGGAACCTGGCGCACAGCAGGAGGTTGAGTGGCAGGCGAGTGAGCGAAGCTTCATCTGCAGCTCGCTCCCCGTCGCTCGCATTACCGCCTGAACCGTGCCACCCCACGCCCGGACCCCGGTCCGTGGAAAAATTGTCTTCCACGAAACCGGTCCCTGGTGCCAAAAAGGTTTGGGGACCGCTGGCCTACAGAACAGCACTGTTTGTATCTTTTGGGAGCTTGTGATAAATGTATCTAAATCTGCATTTTAATAAGATTCCTAAATCTTACAAATATCATTCATAGGTAAAGGGAGGCAACCACCTCTAATGCAAACGGGAGACCAACGTTTCCTAAACGTATGTCAGGATGTGTTCAGTTACTTCTGGGAATCGGTATTTTAACAAGAGACCCAGGAGACTCTTATGATTAAACCAGTCTGGTAAACATTGATCTAGATAAATAACTGTACAAAACCCGATGGGGTAAAGATCAATTGTTTCTCTTCTAATTACTGTGCAATTTATGTTTTGTACTTATTAGATAAATGGGAATAATTCTTAGGCATATTGACACAAACTTTAATTTTCAACGTGTTACTTGAGGCCAAGTCAGTCCTTTTAAAGCTTCTCTTTAGATATGGAACACTTTGCTCAAATGAAATATTTTTCCCACTTAAAAAATCCTTTAATTATTTAAAATCTTTAAGAAAAAGGTGATGATTTTAAAATCGATCAGTATATTTTTAGTCAAAGCATAGAGTCATCCGCTATAAAAATCATACCTAATTAACTGTAATGAGAACATCTATTCGCTGGCCTGTATTTTTCTGTAAGTACAGAAAGGGAGATTTTATTTTGTTTTGGCTTAAAGCAACACACATTTACTGTCTTAGAGTTCTGAAAGTCAGAGATTAAGTCAGTTTCGCTGGGCCAGCATCAAGGTGTTCGTGGGGCCGTACTTCTTCTGGAGGCTCTAGGGAACACCTGCTTCTTGACCTATTCCAGCTTCTAGAGCTGCATTCCATGCATCCCTGGCTGGAGGCCCTTTCCTCCATCTTCAAAGCCATGTTGCATCAGCTGTCACATTACCTTCTTCCTTTGTTCTGCAGTCAAATCTCTGTCTCCTTATAAGGACACTAGATCACCAGATTATTATAAAAGGATGTAACTCAGAACAGCCAGATGGAAGAGATGCAGAGGAAAAGGTATGGAGAAGGCGTATGGAGTGTTCGTGCTGTGTCCTAGTGTGACTTTCTCCCCAAATTTCCACGTGTTCACCAACCTGGAGGTTCTACTTAAGATGTATTATAAAATGTAATACCGTTCCCAGTAATGAATGGTGAGCACTTGAAGGTAAATCTTTCAGGAGAATATAAAGATGGTCAAACATACATTTACAAGAAGATACAAAATAAACACTATTCAAAACAATTACTTAGGTTTGTTTATTAAGCTGCTTTCCTATAATGACTCAACTAGTGATAAATAAGATGACAAAAAAAATAGAAGTTACAGGAATGTTAATTAAGGGTTTTCTTCATCCCCAAAGCAGCAGCAGCTAAACTTATATCTTAACAGCAGAAAAAAAAAACCCAACATTTTTGGTGATTTACCCAATGACCCCATGATAGCCTTTCTTACAGTAACACATTTTATTTTGCAGCATTTTAACAGCCAGATTTTAGAAATGTTAATAGAAAAAGCCTTACTTCTCTTGAAATGTATATAAGATATTATAGCTGACATTGTACCTTGGTTTAAGGACATACAAAATATTGAAAAAAATCTAATTTCTAAAAATTGGTTTTTAAAAGGAACAGTATCCCTTAGGGCAGGAAATAACAACACCATGTGTCTTAAAATAGTGTAAGGTGTCTTTCAAATGTTATCCTCACCAGAAAATCTGGCATTTCCAGATTAAAGTTTCATGGTTTCAGCCATATGTGAGTGACCCCAAAGACATTCTGCAATTTTGCTGACATGTAGGAGGTCTGAGCCCGGTGAGTGAAGACAATAAACAGGGTAGTAACTGATCTTGGCAGAACATACCACGTGCCCCTCTCATGGAGGCTTGATGGTTCTCTCTTTTCTTATTCAGTGATAATTATTTAGATTATTTTTAGACCACTTGAAGCATGCAGCTTGGCCAATATAACTGTTTTTCCCACGAATTGTGATAGGGCTAGGTTAAATAGAGTAACATGACCCCAAATCATGTTAAGTCTTTGTGGTAAATCTTAGGTTATGTGAGGATTAAGCTCTTTAAAAAAACTGAGTAACATGAAATCAGTTTCCAAGTAGATTGTATTCTGATTGCCTAATTTAAACATCATGGTAGTATTTAGTATGGTCCTTTAAACTTTCTATCTTAAATATCAAAAGTGTCCATTATACCCCAATATAAAATAAAAATTAAATTAAAAAAAAAAGCGTCCACCGAACTCTTAGATCAGGGTTGAATGTGGTCAAGTGTCATGTTAAGACTTTAGAATGGTAGTGAGTTGCACATAGTAGAACATTCTGTATCAATACACAGTCGCTGGTGATTACGCTGAGATCCTAGAACCCCACTACTTTGCTCTCAGCTTCTCCACAGATAATTCTCACCTTTTCTGTTCCCTTTCCAAGGGTAAGCCATAAGCCCAGGAGAAGCAAGAAAAGTAGATTATTTAAAGAAGTTAAAAATAGGACTGCTTCCTCTGAAGCAAACCAGCTCGATCACCAGGAAAAAGCCCTGCACATAAGTCTCTATTTTATTTTTACATGAAACAATAGCTTACATTTTACATGTAGGCAGTGGAAGCAAATATTCAGAAAAATTTAAGCAAATAACTAACTTGGACCATATATAGTTCTCTGAATATACCAATTAGGAGGTGATGGCATCAAAGATTTGAATAATTGCTTTAATTGACTCTGGAAGAAAAGATACAGTCTAAGTTTTTTTCTTACTTTTTTTTAATTAAGTAATTTTTCAAATTACTGAATGACCTAAAGGGCATTCATTATCTTTAAGATACAGTTTGAATATCATTTTTTGTAATCATCAGCTTCACATTTCTCATAGCAGTTTACTTCCTCAGACTTTAATTTAGTGAGCTAACATTTCCTCATTACCAAAAATATTGCATAATTGTCCATGTAATTCCTTTAGGAAGTTAATTGCGTAGCATCCTGATCTCAGCTTGGAAAATTAGCTGTCAGGGACACATAATTTCTTCTTGCCAAGATTTAAACCACTATCCTTCCAATTTTACTGTCAGATATGAGGAGCTATATTAGATGTGGAAATCAATAATAAATCACTCCTTCAATAAGGAACCTGTGGTTTCCTGATTAGGAACGATTCTAAATTTCACTCTCCTGACTACAGTATTCTCTATCACAATGCTTACATTTCTATTAGGATGCAATCATATTTTTACAGTTGACAGGACTTTCTATTAGCTGATGATGACAAGCAGATTGGAATCTAATTTATAGACTAAACTATTTACATAGAATAACTTAAATTTGTCTTTGCAATTATACCTGGAAATTATCAGTGAGATCCATTTTCACCAGAAGTATATGTAACTTAATATAGAATATGTAGGATTATATTTAACTTCTACTTGGTTTTCTAGCATGTTTTCTTGCTTCTTTCATTTGTAATTCTTTTTCTTTTGGTAAAAAGAATCTAAAAATACCTGTCCTTACAAGCTATAAAGCAGTGATTTACACAGAATCATTTTTGTATGTTTGGGTCATGAAAACACATTGACTACTTACAGAAAATCCATAAACCCATATGATATAAATAGTAACTAGTACATATTATTATTATTTTGATAATTTTAGTTTAATTAATAGATAGACACTGATACCTGGTGTTTACATTGGCAATGAAAGTCAGCAAGCATGATTACCTTAAAGAATCTCTAATAATGCAATGTTATTTATGAACCTCCCTTGTTAACTATTTCAAAAGCATCAGCATTACTCTTCCCCTCCCACCCCCTGACCCCGGCACCACTGCACCATCCACCTCTGCCCCAGCAGCCTCTTCCCTTGCCCCCGCGATATCCCATCAGCAAGCCCTTCACACTCATTGTACCCAATACCTGGCCTTCTTCCTTTCTTCCCTTTTCAAGATTCATCCTTCTTATTCCCTCCCAGAGTCGGTCCCCTTCATAGCTCTTCCAGCTCTCTGGTTTTCCCTCAAAGTACTAGCCCAGCTCACACCCCCATTAGCTATATTTGCCACCCCTCAAATAATAATCAAATGCTAAATACTGACAATGCTAAATTTGATTATCATTCTCTAAGTCCAAAACTTCTATACAAATAGAACACAACAGGAGCCACCATATTGAATGCATATTCCTTTCAAAATACTCTGAATCATAGGGAAGAAAAAAAAACTCCATTATTAGGTTAGGATTCTGAGACTCAGAGTAATCTGCCATGGCTACACATTAAGAAAATGAATGACACAAACTTGATTCAAATTCAAGACCGTCAGTCTTTGCATACTTTGTTCTTTCCCTCTGCCACACTGATTTCCAGTGGTAATGTATGCAACAATAATCCTATTGATATAATTATGCACCTGTGAAGAAAAACAAATTGGTCCTGGATGTTAACTATTTTGTGCCAATTCTGATTAACATTTGCTCTCACATCAAACAAAGACCAAAGATCCTGTTGCATGTAGGGAACTATTTTCGTTATGAATGTTTCACTGATTTGATACTTCCAGTGTCAGGTTCATGCAATCTTTTATTTCTTTATCTTACATCTGTAAATCTTTTTTCCCATTCTTTTTTCTATCTGTCTGTCTGTCTCTTTTTTCCCCATTATCCTTTACTCAGTAACTCTTTGGTATACCTTATTCAGGCAGGCATCATTCCCATGAGGCTCTCTATTCTACTACATTTCCCTCAGCTTGTTGAGTCTGGTGGTCCCTACACTGAGAGTAAGAGGGAGAGGAACAGAACCTTATAAGCTGATGGAAGGATACTTCCCATGGATTGTTACTACAATAAACATTACTTTTACACTCTTGTCTACCGCTTATAAGAAGTATTGATGTTGCATTGACAAATGAAAGCAAATACTCTTTGGCTCGTGCAGTTTCCCAACTCTAAGTGTGAGAGAAAAAGTCCTGCATGTTTCTCAGCAGAGGCAACCGACACGCCATGGGTCTATGTAAATTGGCCATACCTCTGAGCCCTTTGTTGTCAGGCCCCTTATAGTTGGAACATCTTGGGGAAAGTAATTTGGCGCAGTGAGAGACAAGGCCAGGCTTTGAAATCAGCTGCAATATTTTGACACAGGTGTGATATTTACTGGCTGACTTCCACCAGATCCTTTTTATCTTCAGTAGATTCCGCGGACTGTTTGACTTAGATCACCAAAGTGAGTTATTATTATAAAATCCTATTTAAAAATAATAACTCTAAGAGGTTAATATAGAAATCCCATTTATTCATGAAAGTAAGGAAGTGGAAATATAATTGAATTATCCTCAACTTTTATTGAGAGTCAACTAGTCACAGGGTACTCTGTTAGTGGGTCCTAGAGATACAAAGTGGCATTATTTATTATCTGTTATTTCTTAAGGTTTACAATCTATCTGGGGAGATTGGACAAACATATGAAAAAGGCAAACATAAGTACAAAGTAGCATATGCCAAAAGACATATGACAAATACAGAGAAGTGTTTAGAATAGGTAATGATCACAAAGGGTTAAATTTTCAGGGAAGATTTTCTAAAGGGAACTAGGACTTAAATTCAACCTTGAAGAAAAAGTAGACTTAATATATTATAAACAATAGCAAGTACCATTTATTGGATGATTATGTGTCAAATTTAGTTCTTTATAAATATCTAATGCTCTTGACAACTCAAGCAGATTGATATTAGTATTGCCATTTTACAGGAAAAAAAAAAACTGAGGCTAAGGGAAATTACAGTATGCTATGTCACCTTTAAAGTGGAAAATAAGGTGCATTTTCTTTTATTTTCACACCTCAGAGATAACATTTGTGAAAATAATCTATGTAGGAAATTTGACTTTCATCAAACTTGAAAAACTTTTTCAAATAACCTAAAGAGAGAATGGAACCTCACATGACTGACCTACTCTGCACAGCTATGGCCATTTTTATCAAACGTAGGATGTCACTGATCTTATTTTGGGAGAGATACTTGATAATACAGACACTTGATGATTCCAGCAGAGATCAATAATGACTAACATTAAAAATACCCCCCCCCCAACATAGAGGGACATTCAGGCATATATCCAAAGGCAGTAAATATTCAAATGGTTAATATAAAATATGTATTCTTTCTTGGAACA
This sequence comes from Delphinus delphis, assembly GCF_949987515.2. Taxonomy (NCBI): domain Eukaryota; kingdom Metazoa; phylum Chordata; class Mammalia; order Artiodactyla; family Delphinidae; genus Delphinus; species Delphinus delphis. The sequence continues at coordinate 12,541,319 of NC_082693.1, read as the reverse complement.
GCAGTATCTCAGTCCTAGAGACCAAAATTAAATAATGATAAGGGATAATACTTAAGAAAATAATCTTAAGCTACAGTCTGGGATTTTAAAGAAATCAAATCAACCCTTTAGATGAAATCCCGCATCCCATCCCATCCACGCCTACTCTCTCATCATTTAATTTCCTTACCTTGAAGAAGCAGTCAACTTTGAAATTGCTAGGAAGGCAAACTGAATGAGCCTGATAAATAAATAGATGGTTTCAAGTCTTCTACACAAAGATCACAGAAAAATTTGAAGGAATCGATATGCTTTTCCTTTTTAGTTTTCATTTTCTCCTTCTCCGAAATCCTATGAGGTCTAATTTTCATATTTGATGAACATAATAAAGAGGAAGAGAAAGTAAAGATGTTTGGAGTTATGGTAAGAGAAAGTTAAAAATCACAGTTGTAATTGCAGGATTGGAAGTTGGTCATGGGTTGTAGTACAGAAGCTTATAATACGTACGGTATGCATATAGTTTTGTTCTTTCGTTGTTCTGCATTGGCACTCTAAGTAGATAGTAAGCTACCTGAAGAGGAGAAATGAATCTTCTACTTTTTCTGTTTCCCTCACAGAATCCAGAATTGCCCAAAGACTGATAGTTTTGAGTGCCTTTTGTTTTTTTTTGTTTTTTTTTTGCGGTACGCGGGCCTCTCACTGTTGTGGCCTCTCCCGTTGCGGAGCACAGGCTCCGGATGCGCGGGCTCAGCGGCCATGGCTCACGGGCCCAGCCGCTCCGCGGCACGTGGGATCTTCACGGACCGGGGCACGAACCTGTGTTCCCTACATCGGCAGGCGGACTCTCAACCACTGCGCCACCAGGGAAGCCCTTGAGTGCCTTTTGGATTAGACACTGTACTAAATTCCAGGGATTCAATCAATACTTTCAGGTTGATTTGGTGATCAATTGAATTGAGAAAAGAAGCTGGTAACTCTGTGTTTATGTACATAATGAGTTTCCCTGAACCTTTAAATAAATTGGATTATGAATAGAGGGTCTAGACTGACACTCGTTCTTACATTTTTCTAAATAATACTGAGTCCATAAAAGCACTAGATTGGTCAGAATATAATGTTATCCATAACTCAGAGATGAAGCTTATCTTAAGGTAAATGATGAGGGGAATAGAGCCTTCTTATTCCTGTGATCTAAAGCTCGGGAAAATCACTCAGCTTGTGACCAAATTAAACAGTGCAAATAACAAACGGCTGTAAAATCCTTTACGTACCCAAATCACTGACTATTTCCACATCTTTGTTTTAGTTTATTTTTTAATCGGGATAATACCATTTAGTCTCCAAGTCCATAGCACTTCAGTGACTAGTAAAAACAAAAATCAAGAAAAGCAAAATATTGTGCTACGTCACCTTATGTTGGTGCAAAATTCTTCTCTTTGTATGATTTTTTAGTCCTTATCCTTATGTCAAATGTAAACTGAGAGAAAGTTAACAAAATATTATAATAATTCTTCTTGAGCCTCAACATTTATGTGCCTTTGTGTGCACTCTCTATTAGTGCAATTATATCAGGACACAGCATTTATTTTTTTTACTGTGACCTGATTTCAAACCCTTGAGGAGACAGTCATAACTAAACTTAATCTAAGACCATGTCATTATTGCCTTTGTTTAACCAAGGAAGTTTACTGGAGGAAAAATGCATATAAAGCAGCTTAATCAGAAAACGAGCAAACAAAAGCCTGTATGTAATATGAAAAAATGAAGATTAAAAATCGGTACCTAAATCACTTTCAAAAATGACAATATTTTGGGCTTCCCTGGTGGCGCAGTGGCTAGGAATCTGCCTGCCAATGCAGGGGACACAGGTTTGAGCCCTGGTCGGGGAAGATCCCACATGCTGCAGAGCAACTGGGCCCGTGTGCCACAGCTACTGAGCCCGCGTGCCACAACTACTGAAGCCGGCACACCTAGAGCCTGTGCTCTACAAGTGAAGCCACCACAGTGAGAAGCCTGCGCACTGCAACGAAGAGTAGCCCCTGCTCGCTGCAACTAGAGAAAAGTCCACGTGCAGCAACAAAGACCCAACGCAGCCAAAAATAAAATAAATAAAAATAAATTAATTAAAAAATTTTTTTTTAAATGACAATATTTCAAGGTAGACAATGTACGTAAGACTATAAGAAGAATTGATGCTGATCAAAGTTTGCTCCTGGACTAAAGTTTCAGGGCTCATGATTGATTTGGCTGCTCCAGAGACATAAATTTCATTTAATGGTTTATGGTTCTTTATATCTTTTCTGGGCTTACAGAAACCACTTCCCGGCCATATATCCTTACATGTTTTGTGCAATTTCTTTGAACAATATCCACGTGCCATAACTGCATACACAGTGGCCAGCAGAAGATGGATTGTGTACATAATTTTGATAATCACAAATCAAACCATCCTCTGAGTTGGAAATAGTGAGTTATAGTTACGAGAATACTACAATGGACTCAGGTGACCCCTGAATTCTGTTTCCAGTGCACCACTAGCTTCTTAGGCTACGGTAAGCAAAGGACAACTTGTTTGAACCACTGATTAAAATAAAATAATTAAATGACACAAGGAAAAATTAATTTACTGACTTTAATATCTTAATCTAAAATACAATTTCTTTTAGCAATTATACAGAAATATTTGGAACTTGTACTTGATCCCTCAGTGGTAGGTATCCTATTCACATCCTCTTTCATTTGTTTTTCACTGTATGTTATGTCTTGCTCTTTGGTTCTGCTCCATTGGTAAGACTGTTTAGTTCCACTAATCTTGGTAAAATGAAGCAGTTAATGATTAACTTATCTTCTAGTACAAAAAAAAGCTTGTGGTTCAAGATATATTATTTAGAATAATGATAACTAATTGACTTCCAATAAATTAAAAATGAGAGGGACTTACCTGGTGGTGCAGTGGTTAAGAATCTGCCTGCCAATGCAGGGGACACGGGCTCGAGCCCTGGTCCGGGAAGATCCCACATGCCCTGGAGCAACTAAGCCCGCGAGCCACAACTACTGAGCCCACACGCCACAACTACTGAAGCCTGCATGCCTAGAGCCCATGCTCCACAACAAGAGAAGGCACTGCAGTGAGAAGCCCGTGCACTGCAACGAAGAGTAGCCCCTGCTCGCTGCAACTAGAGAAAGCCCACATGCAGCAATGAAGACCCAAAGCAACCAAAAATAAATAAACAAAAATTATTTTAAAAAATGAGGAACAGTCACTTTAGAAAAATTCTTTTTCTTAAAGGGCAATGCTCTGTAGAGTCAAGTGAAAATAAAGATAATCTTGGAAAATGGTTTCTATTTTTTTCCCCAAGAAGAATACCATTGATTTTCTTCTCCCCACATGGATTCTATATTATTAAACATTTTTGTCTACCTTATAGGTAATTAGGAAATAATTACCTTTTGTAATTTGTGTTAGCCAAAGATATATAGGACTATCAATTAGAGGGTCTGATTAGGATAAGATACCACTGCTACCATGCTAAGGTGATTAAAAAAATAAGCTAGCCCAAAGTTCGGAAATATAAAATTTCAGTTGGCCCACAGGGTCTTCAGGCAGGCAAATAAACAATTTCCATTAGAAACACCTGAACAGCCTTTCTCAAATTGAGATTCCCTGGATTCATTTATTTATTTATTTATTTACTTATTTACTTTAATAAGTAAATACAATGTTGTGTTAGTTTCAGATTATATATATATATCTCTATATCTGTATAACTGAATCACTTTGCTGTACACCTTCTTCAGATTCTTTTCCAGTATAGATTATTACAAGATACTGAATATAGTTCCCTGAGCTATACAGTAGGTTCTTGTTGTTTATCTATTTTATATATAGTAGTGTGCAAATGTTAATCCTAAATTCCTAATTTATTCCCCCCAGAGCCCTAGATCTTTTAATAGATGGCATCGTGATATATTCATGTGAATGTGACAATAAGGCAATCAGACTTACCTCTTCCCTTAAAGATATGCACAGAAATGTAGATTTAGCTAACTATCTCCTGTCAAACACTGAGACATATTGTGTCTCTAAGTGTACAGAAGTCAGCTGACACGGAGAATGGAAAGAATGTGAATTTTGAGTTAGAGAGTTCTTATTAAACCTGAGTCATTTGTAAATTTTTTTCTTTTTTTTAATACATATATCTATTCTTTTTCAAATTCTTTTTGTAATTAGGTTGTTATGTAATATTAAGCAGAGTTTCCTGTGCTATACAGTAGATCCTTGTTGGTTATCCATTTTATATATAGCAGTGTGTATATGTCAACCCCAAACTCCCTGACTATCCCTCCCCGCCACCCTTCCCCACTGGTAACCATAAGTTCGTTGTCTTTTTTCTCTTAGTCTCAGTTTATTTACCTGTAAAATATGATTAATAACATCTACCTGAAAAACACTGACAACTTTCATATCAAAAAGAGAAAGTATTGGGTATAAAAAAATATAAAATATTGCAAGCCACATGTTTGTAATGGACAAAATGGTTAAGAGATCAATGTCTTGACTATATAAATAATGCTTACAAATTAATGCAATGGTTTCCCTGAACGAAAAGTAGGCAAAGAACATGAAATTTACCAACAAAAATATATGTGCCCAATAAGCATATGAAAATATTCAATACCACGAGTAATCAGAGACAAATAATAAATAATACATAAAACAATAACATGCCACTCTTCACTGTTGAAATTAGCAAAGACTTTTAGAAAGATAGTGCTGGAGACTAGCGAGGGATGCATTTTGTTATTCAGCCAATATTATTTATTGTACGGACCAAGCACTCTTTTAAGAAATGAGGACAAAAGGGAGAATAAGACAATGGGATCATAGTACTCATGGACTTTATATTCTGGACTCTGTGTGTGTGTGTGTGTGTGTGTGTGTGTGTGTGTGTGTGTGTGTTTGGTGTTTAGGGGAGTCAAACAATAATCTGGTAAATAAAATAAACAAAGTTTATAAATTGAGCTAAGTACCAGGAAGGAAATGAAGAGGGGACTCTGATAGAAAATAATGGTAGAGGGGACATGGAGGTCAGGGAAAGCCCCTATTTAAAGGGTATATTAAGCTAAAATTGGAGAGATGAGAAGTAACTAGCTCTGTTAAGAACCTGAAAAAGTTTCCAGGCAGAGGAAACACCAAGTGCAAAGGTGTTGAATTATGAGAGGGCTGGGTGTGCTTTAAGAATTGTCAGAAAAGCCAATGGAGTTGGAGCATAGTGGCCCAAGGCAGTGTAGCAAGATGGGAAGGGACCAGGTAGGAAAAGACCATGTTGATCAGGGCCTTACAGATCATGGTAAGGGGTTTGAATTTTACTCTTAGTGTGATGTCGAACAGATACAAACTCTCAAATGAATAAGAAATCAAACGTTTACTATGCACATAGAATATAAAATAAAAATTTACCAATCAAATAGAAATAAAGCTACACAACTGATAAAATTTAAATTGTCAACATTGATATAATGTGGCACATGATCTTTGCTGACCCTGCATTGCATCTGATGCCTGGATTTAGTACCAACTGTGACTGTATATGTTCTTCTTAGTAACACGTACTTATATTAACACCAATCTTATTTTAGTTATTTTGCAACTACTCTTTACTTACCTTATCATTTATGTTTCACTTTGCTTAAATCCTCTATTTTCCTATTGCATTCTATATATTCAATAGTTAGAATAGCTAAAGTAGTACTGCTTGGTGTTAGTAAAACAGACTAACAGACATAGGACCTCAAAGAGATAATAGGATTCCCCTGTTCATTACAGATCTATTCACAATAGATAAAACGTGAAAATAATCTAAATGTCCAACGACAAATGAATGGATTAAAAAAATGTGATATATTCCAACCTTGAAAAAGAAGGAAATTCTGCGATATGGAACAAGTATGGACCTTGAGGACATTATGCTGGGTGAAATAAGCCACAGAAAGACAAGTGCTGCTTGATTCCACTTATATGAGAAAACTGAAATGATGGCTACCATAGGCTGGGGCGAGGGTGAAACGGCACATAATTAATCAGTTAGGCATAAAGTTAAGTGAGATGAAAAAGCTCTAGAGGTCTGCTGTACAATTTATACCTATAGTCAACAATAGGGTATTGTAAGAGGATAAATCTCATGTTATGTTCTTAATAAAATAAATATAATGCAAACAAACTAAAATCAGACATACAAGGAATGTCAGCATTTATCATCTTGATTATCTAGAATATTTACATGTATATATATTTATTTGTATGCATTTGAGTCATTATCAAATAGAAACAGAACACTTAGGAAACTTTCAGGTCCCCAAGAGTATGTCCAAAGACCTCAGGTGGGAAGCACAGCTCTGAGGCATAGGACTGTGGATTATTCCTTCAGACAGGGGCTCATAATTGTCAGAATTCTGTAGTTAAAAATCCAACTAAGCAGAGGCAAAAAAATTTCACAAAATACCCTAAGTCTCAAGGAGAATTTCCTACTGGGTTTTCTTATTGCTCTGGCTAAACCTTCTAACTTAAGTCCCCAAAGCTCCTTTCATGTCCTAAATTAAAGACAGAATTCAGTCACACAAATACCAAATCCCCATCTGGGCACTGAAATAATCCTGACAATTCTTCCACTTATATTGAAATAAAATGCTAGGCCATTTCTGTGTTTAAGAAGCGTGACCCATAGTTAGGATTCAATGAAATGATGAGATACAATTTATACTCTAATGAATTTTAATTAATTTTTAATTAAATATAGAGAATTGAATGTTCAGGCAAAATACAAAATTATAGTTGGTAAGGAGAATAAAATGTGTAATAGAGCTTGCTTTGCAATCAACCCTGCAGAATGTGTCTAAGTCTGATTTGCAAGGCGGTGCCAAAAAAAATATGTGAACCAGTCTAATGAAATCCGACCTATGAAATATTTTATAGTTCATTTGAATAATCACTTTAATATGTAGTGAATTTTTAGTTATCTGCCTGAAGGATATCTACTTTATATTTTGTGGATAGCAATTTTGTCATCCCTGGTTCCATTTAATCAAACTATGAGTAGATGATGTGAGCTGAGGCAATGCATCCTCATTTTATCATTAGCCTAATCTATAGATACTACATATGCATGGGCACACATATTTCACAGAAAAATTCACACAGAAAAAGAGACATAGCTCTTGCCTTTGTCACGACTACTTCTCATTGTGATTCAGTCATCTTTTCCTCAAAGATTTATTAACTTCTCTGTATTATACTCAATAGTGACATCTGCCAAAAACTTATGATTCTTCCCTTTGGCCCCTTGTAGTTGGATATGGCCAGGTGACTGATTTTAACCAGTGAGTTGTAAGTGGAAAATGTCTTGTGCAGCACTGCTGGGGTGGTGAAGTATTTCACTCTTGGTTAAAATCTTGTAGAGTCATTTACTCCTGGTTAAAATTCTGGAGAGTGTCCCCGGGTGTAATGACCAGCAGTATTTGAGGTGATGGCTATTCTACTGAGCTATGTCCCTGAATGACGGTGATGGGAAGATGGAAAGAGATTCCAGTCATATAAACTGATCAGAAAACAAACCTGTATTGCTTTAAGCCACTACAATTTCAGGGTCGTTTGTTTTCACATCATTACCCAGGCTATTCTGATATAAACTATATGCAACACATTGTACTTGGTACTGAGGATGCGTCAGTGAACAAGACAGAAATAGTGACTGACCACACAACGCTTGTATTTTAGTGAAGATACAGTTCCACGCGCTAGAATGGAAGCTACGTGAACATAGAGACTTCTGTATATTTTGTTCACAGCTGTATCTTAGGGCTAGAAGAGTACCTAGTGCTGCAAAGTAGATGCTCATCTGTGAGTAACTGTTGAACAAATGAAGGATATAGTGAATGAGCTCATAAAATGTTGATACTTTTCACTGTGGAAAAGTTCAGAGTGTGAAGACATTCTGTAATGATACAAGGTGCCCAGTCCACCTAAGGGAAGTAGAGGCAACATCTTCATCAGAGTGGCTTTTGAGAAGCAGGAATGAAGTAGGTGAGGGGCAGCAGACTGGGAAGGGAGAGCGTGTTCCAGGCAAATAGAATGGTGCGTGCAGAGCCGCTAACATGGAATGACACTGGCATGAAAGAGAAATGATGGTGATTTAGCTTAAGGACAGGGAGCAATCGGCACGGTGGTACCAGGTGTGGTGGGTGAAGCTTTTGGGGAACCTTGTGGCTCTTGTTAAGGATTGTAAGTTTTGGCTAAGAAAATGGGAGACAGCATTTGAAGGGATTGTTATATTCAGGTTGCTGTGAGGAAAATAGACTGGAAGGATTTTTTAAAAACAGGAGTTTACGCAGCATATCAGTTCAATTTATTGCTACCTCTAACTCAGAATTAAATAGTGATTTGGAGCGTAGCAATTTACCTCAACCTTCTGACTGATACTAAGCACGAACCTGTTACAGAGGAGGAACCTGCTGTCTGCACAGTGCCCTCCCCGCTAACAAGACTTGGTATAAGACCTTAGTCTCATATGAAAAGGCAGTGCAGGGAGAATGCTCACAGAATGTTCTGGAAGACATTGTTCGTTTCCTTTTGAAGTCTCTTTTGTAGATCTTTGGAAGAGATTTCTTTCTAGTTTGACACTAAGAATAGATTTGCTTCACTTAAGAAATATTCTTTTTATATTTCGAGGACAGCTAAAATTTGAAACGGATCAAATTCCCTTTTCCTGTGGCTGTGTTTTGAAAAGCTCAGGACAAATGTGTGTCCCACTTGAAGGAACTGTATGGGACAGCATGTGTATAGATACTAAACTGTCTCCTTGGTATGATTCTGCCTTTGGTGTTGCTTTTTGTTCTTACCTACTTCTAATTTAGGTCATCCTACCATGTTTTCTATATTCATCCTAAGTCATCTTAAAGGTCTTTTGGTACTGAGTATGTAAAAACAAGCGCTTCTGAACCACTTCTTGCCTCTAATCAGGTAAATAATAATCTTGGTATAAGAGCTAAACAACACATTTTTCTACGATATACCTTTTAAAAGACATGAAAAATAAGAGCCTGATTAATCTTAATATGTTAAGAAAGTCATTCATCGGTTACCTATAATGTGTGAGGTGCCATAGGTTCAAACGGTGAGTATAAACAGATATGGTGTGTGTCTTCATGAACTTCTAGTTTAGTGGGACAGACTATGGGTCTGTGAGAAACAGGATTGTATCGTATGAGACTCCTGTACTGCATACTGTAGGATTTAGAGTTTGACCACCTGGGTTTGAGTCCCAGCTCCATCACTTACTGACTTGACCTTGGGCAAGTTATTTGACTTTTTTATACCTACTTTCCTCATGTGTAAAACAGGCATGCTAGTAGTACCTACGTCCTAGGATTGTTGTAAGGATTAAATGAGTGAACGCACATAAAGAACTCAGAATAGTGCCCGGCAGGCTTATATTATTGCTCGCTAGTATTATTACCTATCAAGAGAATTTGAGATGGAATAACGCTTCAAGTGTCCCTGTGAAAGACACAATGGGAAATCAAAGCTGCTTTTTTCTTACTTGCTTCTACATGAAGCACTATATGCTATTTAGAGTTATGAGATCATTGAGAGAGAAGAGACCTTGGGAATCACCTTGGACAATTTCCAACTAATTTAGAAATCTCTACCGCTTTCCTGATGGATGCCCACTCAGCCTCTTTGTTAGCATGTGCAGAAATTTGGAGCCTACTCCTGAAAAATCCAATCCAATCCATTCCATTGGGCGGTAGCTCTAATGGTTAGAAAGCTTTTCTAGGGTTGAACCAAACTCAAATATTTCGGAGATTAATCCTTTGTCCATTGCTTCATTTGCAAATATTTTCTCCCATTCTGAGGGTTGTCTTTTCGTCTTGTTTATGGTTTCCTTTGCTGTGAAAAAGATTTTAAGTTTAATTCGGTCCCATTTTTTAATTTTTGTTTTTATTTTCATTACTCTAGGAGGTGGGTCAAAACAGATTTTGCCGTGGTTTATGTCAAAGAGTGTTTTTCCTATGTTTTCCTCTAAGAGTTTTATAGTGTCTGGTCCTACATTTAGGTCTTTAATCCATTTGTAGTTTATTTTTGTGTATGGAGTTAGGTAATGTTTTAATTTCATTCTTTTACATGTAGTTGTCAAGTTTTCCCAGCACCACTTATTGAAGAGGCTGTCTTTTCTCCATGGTATGTTCTTGCCTCCTTTGTCATAAATTAGGTGACCATATGTGCATGGGTTTATCTCTGGGCTTTCTATCCTGTACCATTGATCTATATTTCTGTTTTGGGGCCAGTAAATGGATAAAGAAGATATGGTACATATATACAATGGAATATTACTCAGCCATAAAAAGGAATAAAATTGGGTCATTTGTAGAGATGTGGATGGACCTAGAGTCTGTCATACAGAGTGAAGTAAGCCAGAAAGAGAAAAACAAATATCATATATTAACGCATATATGTGGAATCTAGAAAAATGGTACAGATGAACCTATTTGTAGGGCAAGAATAGAGATGTAGACATAGAGAACGGACATGTGGACACGGGGGGGAAGGGGAGGGTGGGATGAACTGGGAGATTAGGTTTGACATAAATATTCTACCATATGTAAAATAGATAGCTAGTGGGAACCTGCTATGTAGCACAGGGAGCTCAGCCCGGTGCTCTGTGATGATCTAGATAGGTGGGATGGGGGGGTGAGAGGGAGGTCCAAGAGGGAGGGAATATAGGTATACATATAGCTGATTCACTTCATTGTACAGCAGAAACTAACACAACATTGTAAAGCAATTTTACTCCAATAATTATAATAAAGAAGAAGCAAGAAAAATTCCAAATAAGCAACCTAACTCTAAGCCTTATGGAACTAGAAAAAAAAGAACAAACTGAGCCAAAACTTGAAAGAAGAAAGGAAATAATAAAGATTAGACCAGAAATAAGTAAGCTAGAAAACAGAAAAACAATAGAAAAGATTAACCAAACTAAGAGTTGGTTCTTTGAAAAGATAAACAAAAGTGAAAAACCCTTAGCTAGACTAAGCAAGGAAAAAAGACAGGACCCAAATCAGTAAAATTATAAGTGAAAAAGGAGACATTACAACAGGTATCACAGAAATACAAAGGATCATAAGATGCTATTATGAACAACTATACACTAACAACTATACACTATACACTAACCTAGACAAGCTAGAAGAAATGGGAACATTCTTAGAAACATACAGCTTACCGAGACTGAATCAAGAAGAAATAGAACATTTGAATAGGCCAATTACTGGTGAGAAGGTTGAGACAGTAATAAAAAACTTCCAGTGAAGAAAAGCTCAGGGCCAGATGGCTTCACTGGTGAATTTTACCAAACACCAATTTAAAGAAGAATTAACACCAATCCTTCTCAAACTTTCTCCAAAAATTGAAGAGGTGGGAACACTCCCAAACTCATTTTACAAGGCTAACATTATCCTGATACCAAAGCCAGAAAAGGACACTAGTAGAAAAGAAAACTACTAGTGATGAATATAAATGCAAAAGTTCACAAGAAAATACTGGCAAGCTAAATTCAGCAGCATATTAAAGAATCATTCACCACGATCAAGTGGGATTTATCCCTGGGGTGGTTCAATATTTGCAAATCAATCAGTGTGATACATCACATTAATAGAATGAAAGAAAATAATCATATGATCACGATCATCTCAACTGACACAGAAAAAGCTCTTGACAAAATTCAGCATCCATTCATGATAAAAACTCTTAACAAATTAGGCATAGAAGAAACATATCTCATCATAATAAAGACCATACATGACAAGTCCATGTTAATATCATACTCAATGGTGAAAGGTTTAAAGCTTTTCCTCTAAGATCAGGAGCAAGACAAGGGTGCCCACTCTCACCATTCCTATTCATCATGGTACTGAAAGACTTACGTAGAGCAATCAGGCAAGAAAATAAAAGGTATCATCAAACTACTATATATAAAATAGATAAACAACAAGGTCCTACTCTATAGTACAGGGAACTACACTCAATATCTTGTAATAAACTATAATGGAAAAGAATCTGAAAAAGAATATATATATGTATATACATATATATATACACAAGGGAAAGTTATTCAGCCATAAAAAATTGAGGAAAGTTTACCATTTGTGACAACATGGGATGAAACTTGAAGGTATTATACTAAGTGAAATAAGTCAGACAGGGAAAGGCAAATACTGTGTGATCTCACTTATATGTGGAATCTCAATGAACAGACCAACCAACCAAACTTATAGAAAGAGAGATCAGATATGTGGTTACCAGTGGCAGAGGGTCGGGGGACAGAGAATTAGAGGAAGGTGGTCAAAGGTACAAATTTCCGGCTATAAGATAAATAAGTACTAGGGATGTAATGTACAACATGATAACTTTATTTTCTTTTTATTGTATCTTTGTGAGATGATGGATGCTTACTGAGCCTACTGCAATAATAGTTTCACAATATATGTAAATCAAACCTTCATGCTGTGTACCTTAAACTTATACAGTGATGTGTGTCAATTATTTCTCAATAAAACATAGTAATTTAGTAACATTTAAGGCTACAGTATTACTTACAATATCTAATTATACTTTAATAGATATAATTCTATTATTTAGATATAATTATGTATCTAATTATATAAAACTAATATCTTAGTTTTTCTCAAAACTAAGCATACATACCTAACTGAATTATTTTCCCACGGTTTAAAGGAAATTTTAAAATTGTAACTGAAGGCACAAGTGTGATTCAAATGAGTCCAATACCAATGATTAAACTTTAATTTGCACATGCAGACATACAAATATATACACCAAAATATATACCTTTATATATGTGAACCTGTGTATTTATGTGCAAATTCACACCTACATTTGTACATCCCACATCACATATATTCAGATACATTTCCATGAGAACACATCCAAAGAAGGACCCCACTTGTAAAAATAAATAAAGGAAATGAACTTCTATAGCATACAGTACCTTCCAGAAATAATATGCTACACACACACACACACACACACACACACACACACACACACACACACACACGTATTGGTGATCTGTGTTCTCAATGGTAAAAAGGACTCATGAAGAATTAGACACCTGCTTCTGTTTATAACCTTATGTAGTCCCAAAGGCCTGATTACTTTGAAACAACCATGTGCTTGTCTTGGTTCATTGCTTAATCAATCTTTTCAGACACACCAGAATATCCCATTTTCCAATACAAGGGCTTTCATCATCAGTATATGTGATCTTTAATTCTACAGTGCTGTCATATATTAAGAGACAATAAAATGAAATAGGTTATTATCTCTTAAAAAGCACTTAATTCAAATTTGGACAGCTTCAATTTGGGCAAGGTAATTGTGGAATTATGCCTCCCTTTTCTCATGCTGCAGTCTAACATTTCATAATTTTGCAAATCTCCCTGCACTAAGCTACAAGCAATAAGAAAATAAAATTAAGATGTTGGTCATATACACTAATATGTATAAAATGGGTAACTAATAAGAACCTGCTGCATAAAAAAATAAATTAAATAAAATTAAAAAAGATGCTGGTCATGAAATTAGCCAATATAAGAGACTAAAGATTTGATTCCAAGAGGGGGCTATGGGAAGATTTCTTATTATTCACATTAGTATTGGAAGAATAAAGGCATTTAGGGGAGAGAGGAAGCTTTGAGTTCTCTCCATCATCTGACTAAAACTCATTCATACTGTTTCAATACTAAATAAAAACAGCAACAGCCACTACTTTGCTCTGGTTCTTCCTCCCCTTCAAAGCATCATCCTGTCACTTTTTTTTTTAAGGGCCAACTTATTAAAATAGTTGAAACTCATTGCCTAAATTTCCTCGGTTTCTCTATAATTCTCAGCCCCTTGCAATGTGACACTTGGCTCTGCAATTCTGCTTTAATTGTTCAAACAAAGGAAAAATGTCTTCCTATTTTTTATACCTATTGGCCTCATTTCATCCTAAATTCAGTTGTGATAGTCAGTTTTATTTCACATTGATTATCACTTCTCTCTTAAAATATTTTCCTCCCTACATTTGTTGATTATTGCTCTCACTTCATTCTCCTTTCTCATCCCTCTTTCTCTGTCTTTTATTGGGAGTTTTCCCTCTGCCTCCCTCTTCAATACTAGTATTACCAGAGATCTCATCTATTCTATTCTATGTGATTTCTTCCACTTCTGTGGTGTCCTCTCCGGGTGATAGGTAGAATTTGGGTTCAAGTCCATCTCAAATACATCTAATTGGAACATGGACACACCCTGCAGTTATTTCCCCAGACTCCTGAATGTATAATTTGGATAGCTATACCCTGTAGGTGGGAGAACCCTACCTGATTAGGGAGCACCAGCCTCTGTGGTAGGAAAGGCCAAGAAAAGTCCTTGAAATTTCATACCTCCTCACCACCTCCAGCAAAGACAGCAGTCAGAAATTGTACTTCATGCCAAAAAGAGCTTCAGACATTAATACCACCATTCAAATCCTAAGAATTGCAAAAGTAGAGATTCCTCTTATAATATCATGGAATTAATGTCTGGTCTTTCAATAAACCAGATGTATCAGGGCATATGACAGTGAACTATCAAAACTTAATTAGTGGGCTTCCCTGGTGGTGCAGTGGTTGAGAGTCCGCCTGCCGATGCAGGGGACACGGGTTCGTGCCCCGGTCCGGGAAGATCCCACATGCCGCAGAGCGGCTGGGCCCGTGAGCCATGGCCACTGAGCTTGCACGTCCGGAGCCTGTGCTCCGCAACGGGAGAGGCCACAACAGTGAGAGGCCCACATACTGCAAAAAAAAAAAAAAAAAAAAAAAAAAAAAAATTTAATTAATTAGTGGTAATCCTAATTACCACATGCTGGAGATGGTACTTTGGGGGGAATAGATTGACTCAGCCTCTTATGTTCATGCTTGGAAGCTTGTGGCTACTAGTGATTTGGTGGATGTGTTCTCCTCAACCCTCTTTGGTAATAGAAGTCAAAACAAGGTCACTTTTACATGGGAAGGACAGTATATCAATACATTTATTTCCTTGCCTCAGAGCTACACTAACTCGCCTGCTCTCTGTCACTGTATAGTCTGCAGCGACCTTGATCATTGTATGTGCTGCAACACCTCATGTTGGTTTACTATATTGCTGACATAAATACAATTGGACATGACTAGTAGTAATTGGCCAGTATTTTAGGAATAAAGACACAGACCTACTAGAGAACGGACTTGAGGATATGGGGAGGGGGAAGGGTGAGCTGTGACAAAGCAAGAGAGTGGCATGGACATATATACACTACCAAACGTAAGGTAAATAGCTAGTGGGAAGCAGCCGCATAGCACAGGGAGATCAGCTTGGTGCTTTGTGACTGCCTGGAGAGCTGGGATAGGGAGGGTGGGAGGGAGGGAGACGCAAGAGGGAAGAGGTATGGGAACATATGTATATGTATAACCGATTCACTTTGTTATAAAGCAGAAACTAACACACCATTGTAAAGCAATTATACCCCAATAAAGATGTTAAAAAAAAAAAAAAAGTTGCCTATGTACCAGAGGGCAAACCTCAGCAGAAAAAAGCTCATAGCAAAAACCCTAGGGTATTAGAGCAAGGCTATTCTTTCAGTAGCAGAGAATTCTGCAACATTTGAAAAACAATTCCTGGCATGATAGTGGATACTAGTAGAGGCTGAATGCCCAACCTTGGAACACCAGTTGACTATGGGACTAGAGCTATATATTATCTAATCCACAAGTTTGGACAGAAAGAGCAGTGATATACTATGAAAGTACCGTTCAAGATTAAGCCTGAGAAGTTCTAAAAGACACAAGTAAATTACATAAACACGTGGTGAAACACCCAAGTCATGTGTATGGTACCAATCCCTCTCCCACCACGCATAGCTGTGGCATCGTGGGGCTCCTTATGATCAAATGACAGAGGGGACAACAATCGGGGCCTCATTCACAGATAAACTGGTGTGATTTGTTCACGTTAGCTTTACTGGATAATTGTTACAGGTTAGGTTCATTTAAGGGTAGCTCTAAAGGACATGGTGAAGGGAGTAACCCTTCAAAAATAACATTTGGAAGTTCCCTTTGCATGGAAGCAAAAGTGGACTGGGCTTTGGGCTCCTGGGCAGAGTGAATGGTTTGGCTATTCAGTGAGGACTCAGGAGAAAGACAATTAGAAGATAAGACACAACGAAATCTTAGGAAGATGCATGTGATTGGATCTACGGGAGTGGGCACAAGGTGTGCATTTGTTTTTGTCTTACGTTAAAGGCCACCAGGGAGCATTAACCTCAGAAGAGGCGCTCAATAACCTTCAAGTAGATGTCTGTGGATGTCAGTTAGCCTCTTTCTTTGGCAACCCCAGTGCTAGTAGAATATGACCATGAACAGAATGACCACAGGGATATAGTGGCAGGGATATAGCTCTGCAGGCTCAACAAGAGGTCTCCCTGCTATCTACCTACTGCCAACCAGTCAGGCACAGAGAGCAAAACGGAGTCATCATTATGGCATCATTCCTCAAGGAAGCTAGTCAGCCACTTGGTAGTAGATGGATTTTATCAAACTCAATCCCCCAAAAGGAGCAGAAGTTCATCCTTTTATGAATTGACACCTTCTCTGCGTATGGAGTTGCCTTCTCTGCCTCTAGGACTAGGACCAGCACTAATGTTGTCATATTCCTGGGGCTTATATGATGTCTGATATATATTTTCATGGTTTCACACACTAAGTTTTCTCATTTTTATGATGCAGGAGATTGAAGAATGGGCACAAAAATATACAACTCACTTGTCTCACCATATATCTCATCACCTAGGAGCAGAATAATGGAATGGTCAGTTAGAGTCCCAGTGAGGACACAAACTTAGTTATAAACTCTTTAGGCAGAGGTGCTGTCCTCTAGGGTGTGGTATATGCACTAAATCAGTGGCTCTAATATGTGGCACTGTCTCCAGCAGCTAGAACATGTGGGTCCCAGAACCAAGGAGTAAAATTAGGATTGGTTCATCTGACCATCCTTTACAGGGACTCACTTGTGGAACGAGTGCTCCCCATTGCCACAAACATAAGTTCTGCAGGATTAGTGGCCTTGGTTTCTGGAAAGGGATTGCTTTTACCAGAGGACAGAGTGGAACTATATTCCTATTTTCCACTTTAACTTGAAACTATAGCTACCGCTCGGTCACTTGGGTTGCCCATTGCCGCAGTCAAGGTGGGGATTAGTAGGCTGGTGGCGGTAATTGACTCTACTTTCTATGCGGTGCTAGGATTGGTGATACGTAACGGGAACGGGAAGGAGTATGTGTGGAACTATAGCATTCATGAGGGGTAAATATTTGTGTTTCTGTGCCAAGGGATAATGTGAATGGGCAATTACAGCAAATGTACCCTCAAATGAAAAGCAACTAAGGGCTCAGATCTCTCAAGTATGAAAATCAAGGTCATCTCAGCAACAAGAAATCTAAGCCAGTCAAAGTGTTGGCTAAGGGTATAGGAAATGAATAGAATGAATAATAAAGAAGGGAGATGATGAATATCAATAATGACCTTGGTACTGGCTGCAAAAGTGGGGACTGGAGTTTGTTCCAATAAATCCTGGAAGTAAGTCTTCTCACAGATTAATGTTGATTACTACCTAGAAGGGGACTCTGACAGATTGCACTTAATGCAGGGCATGGTGGATCTGAGTGGTGCAAGGGATGGGCTAGATAGACCATTTCATATCCTCTCAGCCCGTCTCTTACCCCAACCACTGCTGTGCTGACTAGTTCCATTAAGTGCCTCAACAATCCTCACCCTGGTTCAGCCATACAGTACCTCATTTCACACCTGGACCAGGAACTCTTATTTCCTGCCATGAGACTGCTTGGCACGATGGTGTGGGATACCCATGGGACCATGTTTGGCCCTAACGTATGTACAACCAGTAGGGCATCACTTAAGTTCCAACCTTAAGTAACAGAGATGTGGATAAATGGATAAATGCTTCCTCCTATTGCCCCCAAACCATCAATTCTGAAACATAAGGACTCCTAGAAGATTCTGTGTGACTGAACAATGGTTGCTCTTGTGGCATCTTACCCATAACACATCTTCAAATTGGTTTTTCTTCTTTCCCTGTTCAAAACCATTGCCCGTCATGGTTGATCTCTAAGATTATACTCACAAATAAAATAAACTATCTTTGTATAAGCAGTGATCCCTGGCTTGCTTTGGAGGGAAACTGAGGTTAACACAGGACTTGAAAAAGTTTTTGAAGGAAACTTTTTTTTTGGAGACTTTCTAGAAGTATGAAGTGAAGGGGCAGCTAGATCCTGTCTGCCAATTTCTCATGCCTGGATATGCAACTGGTTGTGTCAATTGAAAACAAGCAGTGTTGAGAGGGGAGCTACTTGTTGGACTGGGGAGATTCACAGTTTACTTTCAGATGGTGTAACTGAATAGGGACTTCACCCAGAAATCTTTTGGCATTATAAGACTTGATTTAAGGTGAAAGGAAGGAATTGGATGATAGATAAAGCTGTGAGAAAGGATGAGCTTATCAGATTAAATAACAGCAAATTACTGAATGTGACAGCAATATTTGGGGAACATGGGTAGACCAAATATCTTCATTAATAAAATGAGCTCCCTGAACATGAAACTGAGTAAAAGTTGTCCTGAATGTCATTCTTTACTTTCACATTCACTGTACCATTTGCTCTGTGAATTCTTTTTACTCCCTGGAGGAAAAAAATACTGTCAAAATAGATCTTTCTTGAAGAAGACAGAAAAAAATAATAGGCCTTTTTTTATCCGCCAGTGAGAGCAAGGAAAGAATTCACACAGTTTTTCTAGGATGAAGACAAGAATGAACACCTTCTTTGGATTTCCTTTTTTAAAAAAGGGATAAAATATGTAGTACTTATTAAACATGAAAATCTTGCAAGTTATGGCAACAATTTCAGAGAGTAAAATTTTTTAAGGAACTTTATTGTTAAAACCTTATGGATATGCTCACTGATAAAGACTTTTCTTTTTAATTCCTCTGAAAGTAATCAGAGCATTTTAGAGGAGCACATTAAAATTTCCACTAAATTTACATTAAAATTAGACAAGTTGTTATCTACACTACTAAAAAAAGCACATGGTGCATCTATTAATCACTGCTCAGTGTTTAATATTAACACATGAACTTTTTCCAATTAAAGGGCTATTCAGCTCAGACACTAGTACCTTATCATTTTAGGTGTTTTATTATTCTTTTGGCATTTGTTAATGGCAGGACTCTGGCTATTACCAAAGATCTTTCAAATCTTATAATTTCTAAGCAGTTTAAAGTATGGGAAGAAAAAAAGCCTCAATGTCTTTTTAATTAAAAAACAGAATTTTATAATAAAACTGGCATGTGGGTGGGTGGATAGCTCTTCTATAGTATCTAAAAGAGATATAGAAATTTTATATATAATATTTGCTCTTGAATTTACATAATTTTTCCTTGAATTTGTTTTAAAAATTAAAACTTTCCCGGGTAATTTATATATTATTTTTTCACCCGATGGAAATTAGGGGACAAACCTGCACATTGCATTTTACAGTTAAAGAATAATTTGTGCTTGCAAGGAAAAAATCCACTCTCTCTCTTAGTATTCCCTGAGGCCTTCTGTAATGGCCTGGCTAAAGGTAGGTCTATAATGAGCACTGTTTACAGCTAAGTGGATCTCTTTTTGCTTCCCTTGTAGAGTACCGCAATTCACATAAACCAAATTGTGGAATCAGGGGAATAACCAGTCCTATAGATGTACAGCTATAGTCTCTGCAAGAACCAGAAAAACCCTTGGAATTCTGGCATAACAATAATAACAGAGAAACCATTCTCAGACTAGTATCATCAGAAAGATATGCTTCTGAGCTTGAAAACCACTGTTTAAGATTTTTCTGGTTTGTTATGAAGTAAAATATTAGTGTTTCAGCATTATTTCTTTTATTTAAATAACTTGCATTATTGGCCTTTAATACATTTGCTAGTTCATTCATTCATTCAGTGGAGAAGTACAGTACCAGGTATATTCTAGACACACATATACACAGATGGCATGACCCCTGCCAAAAGTGAATGTATGGTCAAGTGAGGGAGGCAGGCAGAGATAGGAATAAAATAATAATAATAATAAAATAATAATAAAGGAAAAAGCACCAGCTCTGCTGAGGACATCAGGAAGGGCTTCACTGAGGAGATAACACTTGAAGAAGAGGAGTAGGTATCACCAGGTGGGTAAGAACAATTTATGGGCACAGGAACAACATGAGGAAAGGCAGGAGGCTCTGGAGGAAGTGAACATGTGTGGGAAACGACAGCCCCTTCCCCCCACTTTTTATTACCAGCATGTAAAGAAGTTAGGATTTTTTCCTGGGGGCAATAACGTCATACTCTACAAGGAAAGCAACATTTTTTCTTTAGGTTGCTCATGTTATTTTAGTTTTGAGACAGATATGGCTCACGAGAATTTTCATGGGTCATGTAATTTGAAAATAGAAAAGCTTTCTAACTGATACTTCGAGCGAATCTCCAATCTTCATCTGAGATGAATCTAATATCAGGTGTTACTAACACCTGGCAGCCAAAAATAAATGGCAAGGGTGGCATAGCTATTTATATGAGCAGTTTCCAGGGGAACTAAGAACCTCAGGTCTAGCTACTTGTCTGTTAGGGAGGAAGATGTGGACATATAGGTGAGTCTCTGACAAAGCCTGTTAAATACTGAGCATCCTTATCATGAGTGGAACTAAGCAATACAATCTTGTGTGTGGGTTCTACAATCCTGAAAAAATGTTACTATTATGTAGACTACGGGCTATGAGACATGACTCTGAATTTAGAGGAAAAGAGGGGTTTTTTTGCCTTTATATGGAAAACCCATAATATAGAGTGCATCTTCAATCTAAGGTGTGTATATATATATATACGTATATACGTATATATATATATAGGCTTAGCCATATGAAATTGCCTGAATGCAGTTGTTTTTGACATGCAAACTGACAGTTTCATGAGGTTCAAAACAATACATACTCACACACACACAAGGTGATATATATCAATTATACATGCTTATCAGCTTATATAATCAGATGATCTCTCCTAATCTTTGTATATATACACAGAGACAGAGAGACAGAAACAGATGAGAAGCACTAAAAATTGGCTTGACTATTTATTGTGACAATATTTTTTTAAAGAATCAAATGTGTTTTAGAATAATAAAATCAGAATAATAATTATTACGTATTTGTAACTCCTAATAAAATGATTATTCTATTTTAAGAATAGTGGAAGGAAGGTATGTTTATATGATGAAAAATACTCTATTTCAAAATTGACTCCTTATGTAAGTTTAATGAGGTATATATTGGACCTTTCCCTTCTCACTCTATACTTTCTTTTAGGTTTCCCGTATCTGTGTTCCTTATGCTACCTTCTTTGTAACTTGTTCAGATCTATTTTATAATCTTTCTGTCAGTTGAATGTATTCTGCTACCCAGTTAATTTTAATATTATTCATTAAAATTGACCATCTATATGTTATTTTCATTCTTTTTCAAATATGCGTGGCTGATTTTAATACTCCTGTTTGTATTTTATTCCTACATTAATTTATTTAAATGTACCATCTATTTTTACTGTAAATTCTGAATCTTATTAGGCAAGTATCTGAAACATTTGATGACTTTGTCAGTTGTTTCTCTAGTCTTCAGCTTACACCAGCTAAGTTCCTTAGGTGTTTCTGTAACTTGAGTGTGTGCTCATATTTCTGAGTTCTGATGGGCTTGAGTAGAGGATATATTGATATTTCTCCAGGTTCTTGAGAGAGCCACAGAGGTAGATTCACCATAAACAAAATACTCCTTGCAGTTTTGGGGTCCTACAGTTAGTATGACATGTGGTTGCAAACTAAGTAATTTAGCTTGTATTTACAAAATCTCAAGGAAGGATTTTTTTTTAAACTCAAAGGCTAAGACAAAAAAAAAGTATATATATTTGTATATATATTATATATGTATATATATTATATATGTGTATATATATTATATATGTATATAGTCTTTGTTGTCATTGCTGGTCAAGTTCTTTTATAGGTCACCCCCTTCCCCCTGCATGACCCTTGACCCTCCTTGCTCTCCAGAACAAAGTGTAGACCTTTCTGGATCTGGTTGTGTATGGCTTGGTCTCCAATCTGGTTCCCCACACTGCTGGCATCACATTCTAGAACACTGCACCCATAGTTGCCCTCAAGTTGTGAGGAAGCTTCAGCGTTATCCTTCTCCTTGGTCCTCTGCTCTTTCTTGTTCCTCAAGTCCAGGGATTTCTCTCTCTTTTCTTCAGCTCATCTATTCAAAATTACATTTTAATGTATTTTGTGTCTGGAGGATTCTGGGAACCTTAGTCAGCCATAATGCCCATAATAAAATGGATTTCAAAGTTGCAATTCGTATTTTCAGCCTATAAATTGTTGAATTTACTACATGAATGATTGCATGGAAATCAGCCATAGAAATTTCTGGTAAAAATAATTTAATCAAATGTATTCAGTTTAAAGTTATGAAACTATGTTTAGGCTCAAATAAATCTGTGTGGATACATTTGCTGGATCATATATGTATCAATTTAGTAGCACTATCTAAAATATTCTCATCTGAAAATTGACAAGGGAACAGTGCTTTCAGAGTTACAGTAATATTTTCTATTTTTTTCACAGGTCATTTTTAAGGGAAGAAAATTTTGTCATATATGGGGAAAACTCAAAGTTGTTGGCACCCAGAGATATATTCATTGTAACATTTACAAAACATGCAAATGTTTTGGATTACTCAAATTCTATATTATTTTAACATTTCAGTGGATTTATTCTTTGTGATATGTGAGTGCTATGGACTAAATTGTGTCTCCTCAAATCTCATGTTGAAACCTTAACCTCCAATGTGACTGTATTTGGAGATAGGACTTTTAGGCAGTAATTGAGACTAAATGAGGTCATAAAGGTGGAGTTCTAATTCAATAGGATTGGTGGCCTTATAAGAAGAGAAAGAAAGAGATCTCTTTCTCTCTCTGCTATGTGAGGTCATAGTGAAAATGCAACTACTGATAATGTCAGGAAGACAGTGCTCACCAGAAACAGAACGCGACTTCTCAGCTTCCAGAACTGTGAGAAAATAAATTTCTGTTGTTTAAGCCACCCAGTTCATGGTATTTTGTTTTGTCAGCCCAAGGTGACTAATACAGTGAGCTGATCAACAAGAATTAGAGTACATATAAAGATTTATAAGGAAAGCCAAAAGTTGCAATGTCCTAAAAAATTTCTGATTTTTATGGTCCTTTTGAAGTGGTTATAATCAAGTCTTTGTATACTGCCTTTTTCCCAAGAACAGAACAATAACATATTCATTCAAAGGGCTTCCTATCTGTCACTTGAACTTGAATATACTGCCTAGTTTCTATTTGGAGACTTTGATTGGACAATGAATCAGACCCTTTGATGCCCTGTCTCATTCCTTCTTTGGGTCACCTGTCTCTGAGACCCCCTGCTGCTGCCACCACCAGCTCTGCATGGGTTCTAATGGACTTCATGATGGTCTGCTCTGACTTCCTCTTTGTACACAGCCTGTGCTTTTGGATTCTTTCCTCTGATGCCAGGGCTTTCCTGTTGGGGCTGAGTCATGTGATATCAGGGTCTGCTCAGAGCCCATGCACCCTTACTTGATAATGTGGGGAAGTTAATGTCCCTTGGGGTAAATCCTGGAGCTTTGGGAGATGGGAGCTAGCAGATAAATTCTCCTCTGTTCCTCTCCCCAAATGGGCCATGGTGAGATGCAATGATTCATCCAGCCTCTTG
Organism: Delphinus delphis; assembly: GCF_949987515.2. NCBI lineage: Eukaryota > Metazoa > Chordata > Mammalia > Artiodactyla > Delphinidae > Delphinus > Delphinus delphis. The sequence goes on along the minus strand of NC_082693.1, from coordinate 12,517,365 downwards.
AAAGATTGTCAAAATATGTACAGTTTGCTTGGTACCAAGCAGTGGCAGGCTTCATAATCACACATATATTGTACTCACTTCTATGCTGTCTCCCCTTTTTCTTCCTCCTCCTTTCTTGAGATTGCCCTGTCTAATAAAAGGATAGCACATGAGTTTTCATCCAGGCTCTGTTTGCTTGAGAATCTGGGCTTAGAAAGATGGTTGTAGAAATAATAAGAAATATTTTTAGATTTTCCTAATTTATTTTGCTCAGTTAATCTTCCACAAAAGGCTATTATTAGCTGTAATAACTCCATTTTAGAGATGAGGGAATTTTAAACTCATAGTTTAAAAATCACCTAATGTTAGAAAGCCACAAAACGTTCATTAGATGTGGACAAATATTCTTCCAACTAAGAGTCTGAAGCTTAAACATAAACACTGCCTGAGAGATCTTTTCCATTTAGGGAAAGGAAAGGGAGAAGGGAATTAAAAGTTTTAAGTCTACTTTTGCCATTAGCAAAGGCAAGTGTGTCTGTTATCAAATTTTCTATGGGAATTTAGGGAAAGAGGAAGTATGTGGCAGTAAACACAGGGGAAAAGATGTGCCAATAAATATGACCATTTGCTATCATGAAGTATCAGCAGAGTTCATGAGAGGTTATTGTTGCCTTCTTGTCTCTTGGTTATTTGTAAAGCAAAAATTGATGTTTGAAACTGTCAGGGGATTAATGGTAAGAACAAATTGATACATAGCCTTAGAAAAAAATCACTTGACCACTGTTGCCTGAAAACATACAACATGATCACATTAATGGCTTTAGCACTAGTGCTAGGGATATAGAAAACAGCCACGGTGACAGGTTTTTTGTAGGGATTACGCTACTTAAATTGATCTGAGTAGGATATGAAGAGAAAAGCATTGTTAAGTTTAACATTAATGCTGGGATCTTCCCGGACCGGGACACGAACCTGTATCGGCAGGCGGACTCTCAACCACCGCGCCACCAGGGAAGCCCCTAACTTTTTTTAACAGCTGTTTTGAGATATAATTCACAGACATAAATCCATCCATTTAAAGTGTATAATTCCGTGGTTTTAATGTATTAACAGAGGTCTGCAACCATCACCACAACCTAATTTTAGAATATTTTTATCACCCCCCCACCAAAAGCAACCCTATATACATTAGCAGTCATGCTTCATTTCCCCACCCTCTCAGATCCAGGCAACCAGTAATCTATTTTTGCTCTTCATAGATTTCCCTATTATACATGAAAGAAATCATATAATATGTGTTCTTTTGTGATTGATTTCCTCAGTTAGCATAATATTTTAAAGGTTTATCCATATTGTAGCACGCATCAATAATTCATTCCTTTTTATTGTCATTGTCATTATTCCATGGTATGTGTATACCAAGTTATGTTTCTCCATTTATCTTGATGAAAGTTTTGATTGGTTCCACTTTTTGACCATTTTGAATACTATGCTATGAACATTCTGTATATGTTTTTGTGTGAACATATATTTTGATTTCTCTTAGGCATATACCTATGAGTGTAATTTAACATGTTGAGGTACTGTCATATTGTTTTCCAAATGGCTATACTAGTTTACATTCCCACCAGTAATGTATGAATGTTCCAAATTCTCCACATTATTGCCAACACTCGTTATTGTTTGTCTTTTGATCATAACCATCCTAGTGGGTATGAATTAATATCTTATTATGATTTTGATTTGTATTTCTCTAATGACAATGGAATTTGAGCATCCTTTTATATGCCTATTAATAATTTTTATATCCTCTTTAGAGAAATGTCCATTCAAATTCTTTGTTCATTTTTAGTTGGGTTACTTGTTATTGAGTTGTTAAACATCCTTTACATATTCAGGATACAGGTCCTTTCATATGATTTGTAAATATTTTCTCTCCTTCTATAGTTTTTTCTTGTGAGGTCTTTGTCTGGTTTTGGTATCATAGTAATACTGGCCTCAAGAATGAGTTAGAAAGTTCCTCCTCTTCTATTTTTTGGATGTGTGTGTGTGTGTGTGTGTGTGTGTGTGTGTGTGTGTGTGTGTGTAAAGAGTATGTGTAAAATTGGTATTACTTCTTCTTTAAAAGTTTGGTAAAATTCACCAAAACTTCTATTTATTTGGTAGAAGTACTTGGGCCTAGGATATTTTAATTACTAGAAGTTCTTAAATTACAAATTCAATCTCTTTTCTTGTTATAGGTATGTTCAGATTTTCTATTTCTTCTTGAATCACTTTTGGTATTTTGTGTTTTTCTAAAAATTTGTCAATTTCATATAAGTTATCTAATTTGTTGGCATGTAGTTATTTATAGTATTCCCTTATAATCCTTTTTATCCTAACACTGTAAAGTCAATAGTGATGTCTTCCTTTTTTTATTCCTGATTTTAGTAATTTGATTATTATTTCTTGATCAGTTTAGCAAAGTTTTGTTGATTTTCTCGATCAAAGAACCAACTTTGGCTTCATTGATTTTCTCTATTGTTTTTCTATTATTTATTTCATTTATTTATGCTCTAACTTTTTAAGTGATTTCCTTCCTTTGCTTGCTTTAGGTTTAGATTGCTCTTCTTTTTCCAGGTTTTTAAAAAGGAAGATTAGGCTACTGATTTAAGATTTTTCTTCTTTTTTAATATAGATGTTCACAGCTATAAATTTCCTGGTTAACACTATTTTAGCTGCATCCCACAAGTTTTAGTAAGTTGTGTTTTCACTTTCATTCATTTTAAAGCATTTAAAATTTTACTTGTCATTTTTTCTTTGAACCATTGATTATTCAGACATGTGTTGTTTAATTTTCACATTTTTGTGATTCTTCAAATTTCCCTTTATTATTGATTTCTGATTTAATTCTACTGTGGTTGGAGAACATACTTTGATGATTTCAATTCTTTTACATTTACTGAGGTTTGTTCAATGACCTAGCACATTGTTTATCCTATAGAATAATCTATGTGCTCTTGAGAAGAATGTGTATTTTGCTATTGTTAGATGAAGTATTCTATAGATGTTTGTTAGGTCTAGTTGGTTTATAGTGTTGTCCAAGTCTCCTATTTCTTTGTTGATCTTCTGCTTAGGAATTCCATCCAGCTTTGCTTTTGGTTACTGTTTGTATGGTATTTTTCTTTCATCATTTAAACTTTCAATCTATTTATGGCTTTGAGTCTAAAGTGTCTTTCTTGTAGATGGAATATAACTGTACCATTTATGAAATTTATTGTGTTAATAACTGCCTTTTTATGAGAGAGTTTAAGGTAGGATTTACATCTTCAATAATGCTAATTTTTCCCTACATTTTTTTACATCTTTGTTCCTGTATTCTTCCTTTGTTACCTTCTTTTGTGTTAAGTAGATACTGTCTAGTGCACCATTTTAATTACTTTGCTATTTCTTTTACTGTAAAAATTTTAAAGTTATTTTCTTAGTGGTTGCCCCAAGATTATTTTTAACATCTTAATTTAAAACAATCTAGTTCAGATTAACAATAATTTAATAATGTATCAAAAAATTGTTCCAATATAGCTCTGTTCTCTACACTCTCTTTGTACTATTATTTTCATGCAAATTATATCTTTATATAAGTCCACCAACACAGTTTTTATAGCTATTGCTTTATGTAGTTATCTTTTAAATCATATCGAAGTAAAAAAGATTTTCAAAAAATTAAATTTAAGCTGATTTTTTTTAAACTGATATTTATATTTACCTGTAGAGTTATATTTATGGATACTTTTTATCTCTTCGTGCAGATTTTAGTTACTGTCTAGTGCACTTTCATTTCAGTTTGAAAGACTCCTTTTAGTAAATCTTGTAGAGCTGGTAACAAATTCTCTCAGTTTTTGTTTACCTCAGAATATCTCAATTTCTCCCTCATGTTTGAAAGATAATTATGCTGGATGTAGAATTCTTAGTTGACGATCTCTTTCATTTTGATTTTTCAGCCCACTGTCTTCTGGCCTCCCTGGTTTCTGATGAGAAGCCAGCCATTAACCTTATGAGGATCTCCTATACTTGATGTGCTATTTTTCTCTTATCAATTTCAAGATTCTTTCTTTGTCTTTTGACAGTTTGTGTAGGTGTGGCTCTCCTTGACCTTACCTTACTCAGAGTTTTTTGAGCTTCTTTGATTTATAGATTGATGTTTTTCATTAAATTTGGGAAGTTTATGACTATAATTTTTGAAATATTTTCTCTGCTCTTTTCTCTCTCTTCTTTGCTTCTGGGAGCCCCATTATGTAGATGTTGAGATGCTTGCTGATGTCCCACAGTTCCCTGAGACCCTGTTTATCCCCCCCCCACTCTTTATTTTCCATCTCTCAGACTGGGTAATCTCAGTTGACCTAGATTCAAGTTTGCCAATTCTTTCTTCTAAAAGCTTAAATCTGCTGTAGATTCCCTCTAGTTAATTTTTTATTTCAGTTTTTGTACATTTCAACTCTAGAATTTCTATTTAGCTCTTTTTAATTTTTTGAAGTAATAAATTCTACCTCTTTAGTGATATACTTCATTTGGTGAAGCATCATTGTCATAATTTCCTTTAATATTTTAGACAGGAGTTCCTTTAGTTCTTTGAACACATTCATAATAGCTGATTTAAAGTCTTTGTTTAGTAAGTCTAAAATCTGAGTCCCATAGGGATAGTTTAAACTGATAACTTTTTCCCTCTGTTTGAGTAAGTCTCCTGTTGGAATCTGGACATTTCAGATTATGTAATACTGCAAATCTAGAATTCAGATCTCCTCCTCAGAGCTTGTTGTTGTTGGTTTTTGTTGTTGTTGCTGCTGCTGTTTTATTGTTTAGTGATTTCCTGGGACTAATTCTGCAAAGTCTGTATTTCCTAAAGTGGGCACTACTGAAGTCTCTGTTTGATGAGCTAAATGGTCAGTAAATGAGTGGTCAAAGATTTTCTTAAATGGCCTGAACCAGTAAGCCTTCTACCCTTTGCCAAGGAACTTCATGTGTATTAGAAAACTCTAGTAGTATTCAGGCAATTTATAATACTGCCTTGGCCATCGCTTCCTGCTTGCACAGGGCCTCATCCAGAGATGAGAGTTTGGGGCATTCTTCGGTCTTTCCTCAGCATGCACACAGCCCTACTTATGTGTATGACCATCTAAATTCTCAACAATACGTCAGAGCTTTTCAAAGACCCCTATGAACATCTCATTACCATGTCTTCCTTTTACATTTTGTCCAGTCTCTTGTTTGCCACAACTGTTAATGTAGGCCTCTGTGATATTAAACAATTTCTGCTGATTGTTTTCAACAAATGACCTGGAGGTAGGGCTCTTGAGCTCTGAATCAGGTCAGATAATGACAATGACTTGTGAACAGAGATTTTCCAGGAAGCTTTGAGACAAATCCCATAATGATGATGCTTTGAGGATGAGACTCTTTGAGGAGTTCCAAACTTGGTCTGCCTCCTCCATGGAGACTGAAAACCAAGTCTGGTGGTTTTCAAGGCTACTTGAGAACTGGGGAGCAGGGGATGAATGTAGGTCAAGTTTAAAAGCCATAAATGTTGTTCTTACTGAGGTTCAGCAATTTTTCTTGAATAATCCCTTCTCAGATTGTTGCAAGGCTTTGGTTAATTTCTAGAGCTCTGAGAAAAATGATAATTTTTTCTGTTTTCATTCTTTTTTCTCAAGTCTAGGAGGCTCTGTTTTCATTCTTTTATAGAGTAGATTTGCAGAATTTCTCACTCTGATAAGTTCTCACCCAGAAGCTCCAATTCCCTTTATTGACTCTTATTTTTACCTTACTCCCTTTCCAGTATTTCAATGACCCAGTTTCTATATTGGAGAAGTTCTTTCCTATGGATATTAGTCTTACTGTGGAATTGTTCTGAGCCATTCCCAAACTAGGTAATAAATATACTATGTTTAAATATTTCTAAAGCAATAGCATTAATAAATATCTGTACTAGTCAGCATATTTTCTAATGTATTCAATATCCTCACTCCTTTTCTTCAGTCGTTGTTCTTTGGCTTTGGGGAGTGGTAGAATCTTTGAAAAAATGTAATGAATGGTATGAACTCTCACTCCCAATATACACACGTGAGTGAAAAAAATACACTTTTAAAAATGTGTTCATGGTCCTGAATCACTAAGATGTCTCTGGAATACAGATTAAGAGTTTCTCTCTTAGCATTTTATGCTACATTTGTTTATAATCATTGTTCCTATATTTTCTACCATCTTTGTCTCTGAAAAAATTTATCATTTGTAGTAAACAAGAAAGATAAAATCAACATTTATTGAGTGCTGATTATATATCAGTCATCATGTAATATAAAATGGTTTGTGTATATTAGGTACCTAATAATTATATTTTGCATAAGTACTACTTTACCTATATTATTTCAGCCTCTCTGTTCCCTCAACTTTTGACAGATAAACATTGCTCTAAATAAAAAAACTAGAATAGTATGATAATATGTTACACTCAAGAAACAGCAGAGTGGGTGGAGGAAAAACAGATGAAAAAGTTCTGCTGATATCGAGAATAGATTCAAAATAAACTCTGGAAAACTTTAGAAATCTCTCAATTTCTACCAATCCTAAGATCTGTCTCTCCAAAAGATTCTTCAGTATGAAACAATATAAAAGAACTGATGAAGATTGCTCTCAGGGGTCTCAAATGCGATGCCAATCTAAGGGCCCAAATTACTTTCTTCTCCTGTCCTATTGTGTGTCTCTCACAGGAAAATCTCTCACAAGTGACAACGCTAACCACCATGCTAGATTAATGGTCCAAGGCAGCAAAGCCTATGTTCAACTTTGTAACTACATAATTATGTTTGTTTCGACCAAACCCCTGTGCCCACGTTACTTAGCACTGTAGATATGTATCTGAATATTGTAACAGCTTCCCATAGGTACTGCTGTTACTTCTATTTAATTTTTCCTCGTATTTTAACTAGATTCCATGTAAAACATCTGGGGACATTAATTACTGCCTGTCCTATAAACTTACACTCCAATTTGCCCCTGTGACAGTATCGTCATTAACTGACTCAGAACTAACTCTAATTAATCAACTGACAAATATAGATGGTCCACCTGCCTGAACCAGTTTTAGTCTGAATCCAGCACAAAATAATATCCTAGGCAGCATTGCCTGTGAAAATTCTGGGCACTGATAAGACAGCCTATTTATTTCTCAGGCTAAATTATAGAGGAAAACTGAATATTCTCATTATACTTCAAAATCAATATCTAGCGTATCTTTAGCGATTCGTTCAATTCACAAGTCAGAATCCTGTGTATCCTTCCCATGCCCATCCCCCCACCTCCAACAACTTATTAATGTTGGTGAGTTCTTGCGTGGTGCTGCTCTTGCGTAAATACTTTTAAGTATTTAGCTTTAGTGTTTTGGCTGAATTCCAATCTGTGGAATTACACTGTCCTCTCTCTTAAAGAAAAATAAAATCCCACGAAATCATAGGGGTTTTAATCACAGAAGTTATTCTTTACTCCCTCTCTTAAGACAAACGAGAAACTATCAAATTAAACTTCTACGGCCACATAGCAGCTGTGGTCAACCAGAGGTACTGGGTTTTAAAGTAGGTAGGAATCTCCTAACTGGTTCCATAACGGACTTCGGAATAGAAGGCATTATGCTTTTATGCCGATAAAAGGCATTATGGAACTTGAACGCTCTATTATTGTGCAAATAGCTCTTGCTACAGACAGCAAAGAGTGAAGATCTTCCATATTAAGCAATTATCTCAATTCTTAAATTGCATCCCAATGTGCTAAGAAGGCAGAAAACATTCTCAGCACATGTGAACGAGTGATACATTAGGAATATATACCACCATTAATATACCACAAATACTTGGCATACAGAAGAATTCTTAAGGAACACCTAATGAACAGAATATCTTTTAGGGGAGCTCATAATTTAAGAATTTTGCAAAGTGAAACTACTTTAAAAGACAATTTTGTTTGGCAAAAAATAAAAATCCTACACATATATGGAATGAAATTACAAACACACACATACATACAATATATGGCTGATTTAGTGAATGCCTAAGGATTTTCATTGTCATGTAATCAGTGGCTAAAATCAAAATGTGAGCTTGAGATTTTGCTACTTATTTTAACATTAACTGACCTTGCTGGTTGTAAAGTATTTCAACTGTTGCAAGATAGAAGCTTTCTTCTAACTATAATACTTGCTCATTGTAGAAAATTTGGAAAATCATGATCTCACCTACTTGAAGAAGCTAATATAAATAGTTTGGTGAAGATCTTTCCATATTATTATCTGCCTTATGGTAATTGCAGTTCATTTATTTTTTCATTTAGCAATACATCATGAACATTTTCCATGGTGCTGGTATCTTATGTAACATTAATGTTCTTGTTTGCTACGTATAAATATGCCTTAATTTATAATCTCTGCTTGTTGGAAATTTAGGTTGCTTAATTTTGTTAGTAATCTAAGTACTGTTGCAATGAACATTCTTCATATGTGTCACTGCAGTCATCTTTGACAAAGGCTTTGTATCATCTTTCACTAACCCCTTAGGATATACTTGTAAGTAGGATTACTGGGTTTAAAGTATTCATATTTGCAAGGCTTTGGATTTTTTTTTTTTTTTGATACGCGGGCCTGTCACTGTTGTGGCCTCTCGCATTGCGGAGCACAGGCTCCCGACGCGCAGGCTCAGCGGCCATGGCTCACGGGCCCAGCCGCTCCGCGGCATGTGGGATCTTCCCGGACCGGGGCACGAACCCGTGTCCCCTGCATCGGCAGGCGGACTCTCAACCACTGCGCCACCAGGGAAGCCCTGGATTTTTTTTTTTTTTTTTTAAAGAAAATGCTGGGGGTAGGAATTAATTAATTAATTAATTAATTTTTGCTGTGTTGGGTCTTCGCTTCTGTGCAAGGGCTTTCTCTAGTTGTGGCAAGCGAGGGCCACTCTTCATCGCGGTGCGTGGACCTCTCACTATCGCGGCCTCTCTTGTTGCGGAGCACAGGCTCCAGAAGCGCAGGCTCAGTACTTGTGGCTCATGGGGCCTATTTGCTCCGCGGCATGTGGGATCCTCCCAGACCAGGGCTCGAACCCATGTCCCCTGCATTAGCAGGCAGATTCTCAACCACTGTGCCACCAGGGAAGCCCAAGGCTTTGGATTTTTAATGTCACTTGCTCTTGAGACGTTTATAGAAGTTTTCCTTTATCACTGCCAACAAAGAGAATTATGATAATTTTTGTGAAAAAAAGGCAAAGAAGGAATTTCTTTGTAAATTTTTATAGTATTCACTAATATTTTTCATGGCTCTTGGCCATTTTTACTTTCTGTTTTGGAGTCACTCATTAATTCCTTTGCCTATTTTTCTATTGAAATATTCATCTTTTGTATTGATGTACAAAAATGCTTAATATATTAAGAGTATCAGAAATATAAAAAATTAGGACACCTGTCATGCATACATAGCAATTGTCCTTTTCCCTTAATTTTTCTTGGCTTTTAAATTTATTTATAATGAAATTTGACATACAGAGGTTTAAATTTGTATGCCTGTAGAATTATGCTTTGAGAAGTCTTCCACATGGTGTACCTAAATTACTACTCACATATTTTTGAAAATTATTTTACAGTTTTAATTTGAATTCAATTCTTTAATCATTTTGGAATTTATTGTGGTATTAAAGATTTTTTTTCATCGAACGGTTATGACAGACTTGAAGCTGCTATTCAGAGAGTTATTTACTATCTTTTTATTTATTTATTTATTTAACTCATTGATGGATTCTAACATAAAGGGGCTGAGATTTTAGAAATGCAGAGCAACAGGCAGGAAAACTTTCCAGATTTTCTTTAAAATATCGTAAATGCTTATACTAGTTTTTGTGAAGATCTTAAATTTACACAAAGGCTTTGTCTATAAGAAGTTTACTCAAATTTTAACCTCTGTTAAAGTATGTCACACAACTGAAATAACATATATACTTATATTAATCTTTGAGGAGGAAATAAACAAATTTAAAATTTTTGATTGATTTTCCTCAATTGTCAGAATTTTCAGTTGTCGGGGTTTTCCAGGCTCTGTGTAGTTATTCTAGGTTATATTATGAATACATACTGAAGGAAACTTTAGAGGCTGGAAATCACTTTTAATTTCATTAGTAGCTCTGTTGCAACCAGTAAGCTAATGAGGAAAGAGACATGATCTAATATAATGCAGAGCTTAAAGTCTATGTTAGATATGAAATTTATAATCTAGTAATTCCAATTGAATATTTTAGTTAATTAACCCACCATATATTTCAAATTTGGGAGGGCTTGCAGAGGAGGTAAAATTGGATGGATTCTTTAAATAAATCATAGGAATATTACTGAGAAGATTTCATATGTTTCTCGGTAGGTTTATACTAAGCTCTGCACCTCTGATTGTTAGTATATCTGTAAGAGCAGGTAAATGAGAAAGTTGAGGTTGAAGGCTTCAAGGTCAAGGAGAGAAATAAATGACTACTTTCTTCACATTTTATACATTTTCAACTGAGAGTTGTTTTTAATTATAAGGTGTGTTGCCTTAATAACATTAACTCAAAGAAATCTTTCTTTCCTATTGTAGATTATGTGTTCGCTGAACCCTTCCAATGAGGGATTTCTTCTTTTAATTTTAGTTTTAGAAAACTATATTGACTGAAAGGCCAATTAAAACTTCTTTCAAAATCTATGGCATCCCCTTCACCCCCCTTGGGTGGTTAGAGAATGAATGAAGCAGCACATTGGCAGACTAAACTCCTTCCATGTGACCGTCTTCCTTAGTGAGACAGAATCCGCCATCTCAGTGGTTCTCCACTGCAGGATTTCACAGCCCGCACGAGAGTGTCCCATGAAGAAGAATGTAAGGTTGTTAGCTCTGTCCTTCCTCACTCCCCACCCACCCCTGCCATAGTAGACATACTATATTATCAACCAAGGGACACTATATTATCAACCAAGGGACAACCTTCTTTCTCATCTCAGAAATATTCAATATACCGACCCACTTAACTACTTCCAAGAATTAAATACGCAGCAATAAACAAGAATTATATGACTTATTCTCAGTGCTTAATCTAGTAGGACAGTTTGGGAGACACATTTAAAGAGAAACAAATAAGAGAAGCAGAAGGTCAACATTCTGGAGAAATTTACCTAGGAGATAAATCCAGGCTCATCAATAAATGTCATATTTATCTATTTATTCTTGATATTTATTCATTCATTTCCAACAACGCATTCATTCAACAATATTTTTTGAATTCTACTCTGGGCTATACATTATTCTAGGGGCTGAGGATGCAGTGGTTTCTAAAGCAGGCAAACCCCTTTCTACCTTGTAGAAATGAAGACAATCAATTAATATGACCAATAAATAGGTTACAAAGTGTTTCAGTGGCAAAAGTGCTAAGGAGGAAAGTAAAGCAAGGAATGGCGCTTGCAAACGATGAGGAGATGGTTAAATTAAACCGTTATATAAAGTGGCCAGTACAGATGTACTGAGAAGGTACATTTGAATAAACAGCCGAATATGGTAAGGGAGCAATACTGGGCAGAGAGGAGGTGCAAAGGGTACATTGCAGATAGAAGCGTCAGGGCAAAGCTCTGTGTGGAAGCATACACTTTGGCACTTTGGGGGAACAGCAAAAGGCTGCGGCTGGAACAGAGTGAGCCAAGTGTAGAGTAGAAGCACACGGGGTCAGAAAGGTAACAGGGGTCCTGAAGAAGGGTCACGATGGGCCTGGTAGCTCATTGTAAGCACTTGGCTTCTGAATGAGAACTGAAACTACTAAAGTATTGTATTGAGAAATGTTCAGATGATTGATGCATTGATTGATTGATTTAATGAGTCAAGCAAGCAGTCTTTATTGTCTCCTCCATTACCCTTAGACCCAGAAAGGAAGGAAGGGCAGGCACTATTGCCCAGGCAGAGGAGAGTTACAGCTCTCTCCACTGAAGGCAGGGCTCAGAGCAGGGTGGGGTTACAGCATGGTAACTATATCCACAACAGCCCACCGGATCCAAGGAACACTCTGTCCACTTCATTTCATTCAAGATGAGATTGGGCATTGTAGGGTGTGAGGGGATGCAATGTGTCAAGCATAATTCAACATGTTTGACCTGAGCTACTGGGAGGATGGAATTGTCACCGACTGAGATGGGGAATACTACCAACGAACAGGCTTGGTGGGAGAGTATGAGAAGCCCAGTCTGGGGCGTATTAAATCTGAGATGCCTATTAGACATCCAAGTGGAGATATTAAGTATACATGTGAATCTGGTGTTCCTAGGGAGACCCAGACCTGAGTTATTACCTTAGCATTCTGCAGACTGGTATTGTTAACCACAAGACCTATTCACTATTAACTAGGTTTGCTCATTATGGATTGCCAACAGAACTAATTGTGCTCAATTATAATGCAGTGGAATGGTTTATGGAAAGCCATTTAAAACAACTGTTGGACTCCCTTCCCCCAATAGCTTGGGAAATTCCCCATAGAGTTTCAAAAGAAAAAAGATATTACCCCCAATGTGGGTCTAATAGTCAAATTGCTTTATTTACTATTTTTGAGACTGTTTTGCTGTATCCAAAATTTTGTTAATAACTATGTATGGTGACGGATGGTAACTAGACTTAACGGTGGTGATCTTTTCTCGGTACATTCAAATATCGAACTGTTTTGCTGTACACCTGAAACTAATATAAATGGTATATGTCAATTATACCTCAGTGAATAAATAAAATAAAACAAAATTTTGCTCACATTATTCTGGAAATTCTTCCCTCTTCTTTCTATCCATCAGACTTCTACCAGTTTTTCAACTCTGTCCTTCTATGTAAGGTTTTCCTCAGTCATTGTAGACAGGTGGTTTGTACCATTTATTTAGTGCGTTGTTGCAGTGCTTGTTATTATCTTGCACTGTAATTCGATTCCTGCTTCCTAAATGTTTCTTTATAAGTTTTATTGTTGGAGGTATGATACCAAAGGCTGTGCATATCTGCATTCTTGAGGAGCGTAGAAAATTGCTTTCCTATAGTGGATGTTCCAAAAATATGTACTGACTTAATTTAGCTGGGATGAAGAAATGAATCATCACAACTTCCTTCTCCTGCTTTCAGTAATAGTGTTTACCTTGTATGTATTCTAGAGTGGGGTTAATTTATTATCTCCTTCACTCAGTTTTGTCGCTAATGAATAACTTTTCATCTTTTCCTTGATCTCCTTAATTTTTTAATTGTAAAATCTTTCATGAATTTGAAATAAATGTTAGATACATACATAAATAAAATATTCAAATGGCACTACCTGAAACAAGTATGTACTTTAATACATTTGTTAGTTTATACCATCTCCTAATTAGCTTGTTGGTCACTGTGTGACCTTGCTTCCCTAAAATGAGGATAATAATAAAGAACTAATTTAGGAATTTAAAACATGCTTTTTGAATTGCAGTAAATAAGACACAAGAAATAGTACAGAAGATGTTAGAAGGGACAGAAAGTCAGATTACTGTAAACAGCACAGGGATGCAACACAAACAGACATAGGAAAGACAGCATGAGTCTAATTCCTTTTAAATCTCACTCTGGGAACACTGTTTCTTTTCGTTAACACTTCTCCCAACTTTGTCTCAAACTTTGACTCTGTTGAAAGCTTTCCATTTCCTTTCCCCAGAGGATAAAAATGAGCAATGACAGCATGACACACCCAATAGCCAAAAGCAGGATTTGGCGGCAGGATAAGTGCTTGCTATTTTCCATAGGGAGGGCTTTTTACTTTCTGGAGCAGCCATGGAAGCTTGAGCGAGTGGGAAGTACTAGTTAGCAAATGGAGCTTGCGTGGTTGCCTCTTATCTGGTGGACCTTGGGCTCATGAGGATGAGCTTGAAGTGATCCTGACTGTCTAGGGATTTGCTCAGCTACTCCAAGCTATTCTGGGTTGTATCTAGCTTAGCTTAATGTATTTCCCTTAAAGGGTCTTTCCCTTTAATGTAAATGTATTATTTAGGTAAAACAACTTCTTATCTGCTCCCATTTACCTAAGATAAAATCTTGCTATTTTAGAAGATATATATTAAAATAGCTTTTCAGTTATTTTAAAACCATTCCCTCTTCCCTTTAAGCAAAAGGAAAACCACGTGGCAATGAGCAAATTTTTGAAACCCAGAGAACCTGAACACATTTCAAACAGTAACATACAGAAGTCTGAATTATTTTTACTTTTTGAAAACTAAGTTTGCTACACTTTTGTTTGAAACTCACGAACATAAACTGAATAGTCATGTGGATTGGCCACATTTCGGAGAAGGGGATCTTGGATGGAAGAAGGAGAAGAGACCAAGGCTTCCAGAATCTAAGGTTCCTCGAGACCACCATTGAATGGTCGTGTTCAGTGTAGAAAAAGCAGTAGAGTCAAAATGAGATTCTGGTTTCTTGGCAAAGACAGAAGTCGATGGTCAAAGCTGGAGAAGTGAGGCAGAGTGAGGACAAAGCTTAATTGTAAAAAGGAAAATGAGTCAAGTCCAGAAGAAGAAAAGAATAGGTCAGAATGCAGTATTAAGAGATTTAGCAGGGCTTCCCTGGTGGCGCAGTGGTTGAGAGTCCGCCTGCTGACGCTGGGGATGAGGGTTCGTGCCCCGGTCCGGGAAGATCCCACATGCCGCAGAGTGGCTGGGCCTGTGAGCCATGGCTGCTGAGCCTGCGCGTCCGGAGCCTGTGCTCCGCAACGGGAGAGGCCACAACAGTGAGAGGCCCGTGTACCGCAAAAAAAAAAAAAAAAAAAAAAAAAAGAGATTTAGCAATCAACCCATTAAAAATGGCATTGTTTCTGGATTCCAGGCCAGAAACTCTAACTGCAATGAATTTTTATTAAAATAGCAAAATTTGGTTTATCAATTTCTTCGAAGGGCATGTTCATATTGTTCAATTAATGGGGCCAGTGATTCTAGGGTTCAAGTGGATGGCTCAGCAATATCAATATGCCCTGCTCTGTTGCAGAACAAAATGATCCAGTCTTTTCTTATTCAGCCAAATGTGTACGGATGCTGCAAAAATTCAAAGAAGGTTTGGGGGCAGGAACCTGGCATCGCTGCTAAGACTTAATAAGTCCTGCAAATCATCCCACCTCCTTCCCTGTCAAACAAGGATAACTCCCCTGTAAGTTTAATTACAGTCAGGAACTTAGATTGATGGGCTGGTGTGTGGAATGTGCTTCTCTCCTAACACAGGGGCTCCTTGTCACAGCGCTGCTTTGAGCTGCCATGATATAGTAATAGAAAACCCTGCAATTACAATGAAATAGACAGAACATTGATAAATGAGGTTTTGGACTAAAGCATTTAGGAGCCCACAGAAATCAATTATGGTAAATACTTCCAGAAAACCCACTTGACACTCCTTTGAGAGTTTTTACTATAGTAATTTATTTGTAGAGTGAGAAGCTAGGAAAACAGTTTTGCTGTTTTGGTAAACATACTGGGGAATGTACCAATCCTGTGAAAATGAATATTCACAAAGGTACTAATGACCTCTCTCTTTTACATATGCTTAGAGGTTTATCTTATCTCCCTGCACGTGTGTCAAGTCGCACTCTTGATGCTCCAGAGTGAGGCCTCAACAATGTCTTATATGTCATATTCCCAGATCCTCTTGTGATTTTTATGTAGATCATATTTTTCCTTCTAAATTGTACAATGGTCAGTTGTGGTATTTGCCAGAATTATGAAAATGTAGATTTAGCAAGTGAGGCATAAGTCAAATGGATAGTTCTCCACTATAATCTCATTTTTGCTGCACCTTGTGTTACTGATTTATGTCTGTGTATATGTTAATATTTTCATGTGCATAAAATTCTGATGCCACCAAGTATCTATGAGGTTACAAATTCTGTCATAAAAGGAAGTCTTGGAGTTTTAGTAAAACTGGTAAAATGAACATCATGTCAGTGCAAATCCTTCAACCTCTGTTTAAAGAAACTTTAAATGAACACTGATGGCATTTGTTTGCAAAGAGCCTTAAGTCCACCTGAATTATTTTTTGTTGTGTCAAACTAAGGTTTCAGACCATGAATGCTTTTACTTACGTAGTATGAGTCACATTTTTTTTGTGTGAATCATATCAAACCACTGACATATTTAGCTTCTTGTCAAATAAAGCGTCTAAATTTCGTGTTTTTTAATTCACTCTGCTGTTCTGCTGCTATCAAGTCACATATTCCCAACCTTGTGTTTGCTCACTTGGTTTCTTGGACCCAAGTACAAGATCCTACATTTATCCTTGATAACTTTCATCTTGTTTTCAGCCTATAGCTCCAGCCTATTCCAATCTTTTTCGACTCAGATTCTGTCCCCTAACATATTCATTATCTTTTAAATCTAGGCAAGTTGAAGGAGGTGTGTTTAATTTGTAGCCCAGCCAGTGTTACACAGCTGTTCTTTGAAAAATAGACCATGATTAAACACCATGTGGAGGAGAGGTAATTATTTTCTTTTGTCCCTGGAGAAGATAGTTTCAAAGTCTTGCAAAACTAAGATATTGAGGAAACTCAAGGAATTAATATTCCAAATATTTACTTTCATTCTATATTCACTTCAAACTTCTTTCCATACAGTAACTGAGCTCTGATTTATTTTGTTAAGAGAGTGCCAGTTTTCCTCTCTAGGCGTAATCAAGGTCGGCATAGAAATCAAATTTCCTCCATCTTGAATTTATAGCTTATTCCTTCTTGTAAGTTTCATTCCAATCACATTTTGCAAGGTGTCCCAATATTAGTTTGTATAATTAACTTTAGAAAGCTCAAGTAATAACGAAAAATATATAATGCTTTAAAATGTTTCAGGTGAAAACATTTGGTAAATAGGTTTAACTTTTTCAATTTGGAATTTGAAAATTCTGTATGCATTAGTCTATAATAATGAGAATACTTAATTCAGATTTACATTTTTATAAAGTATCATGTAATTTATTAATACCTGTTGAACACGCATGCCATAATTTCATTTATTTGGAGCTAGAATTTATATGATAGTTTAAGTCACTTCTAAATTAGGAGACTATTCCTTTTGGTGTATTGGTTCCTGTTTTACTGGACCTAGTTCCTAGTTCCCAATTCATTTACTAGTGAACTCTAGAACTTTATAAACTATATCATAGAAGAAAGGGCATGTGATAATAAGATACGTTAACCTGAGAAAATGCTCTGTAAATATCAAGTATTTTCTATTTGCTGTCTGCTTTGTAAAGGCCTGACCTATTCCAAGTAAATCTAATGTAAGAAAATACTTAGAGAAAATATATATAGAAACATTTAAGAATAGATAAACTTTTATATACTGTAATTATACTGTATTTGTAAAATAAAATAAAAGTAAATGTGACCCTATTGTGCAAAACCTGGAATCTAGCTCTAATGCATAGGGCTGAGAATAGTTCATATGGACTCGGTCCCTAAATCCATATCTACCGTCCAACCAGGGTTGCATTTCATTTTGCGTTGTTTTCTCAGTAGTTACTGGTGGCTTTCACACTTCGGGGTGAATCAGGAGTCCACAGTGATTTTCAGGGATGTTTCAGAAGCTTGGGGAATGGAATGCAGTGGCAGTGTGTGTGCCAGTAACAGCAACATGAGAAAGTTCTCATAAATGGGGCCCATGGGATAGCTTGTGCTTATAGGTTATGCTGTTCCAGAGGAGTCTGGTATAAAAACAGGAATAATGCGGGGAGAGTTATTCTCCTCCACATATAAGTTTGATTTCATGTTGAATATTAGGAGAGATATAGTATATTATGTAACACAGCATAGCATCTACATGGTGTCAAATTTTCAAAGATTTTTTTTTTAACATGTGTCAAACATCCACAATACTAACTCAATGTTTTAACTCATTCATTCATTTAGTCATTTGTGCTCTTCAGCAAAACCAGGTACATTGATACTTGATTCATTTATTTGACGGATCAGAATAACCTTTTATTCCCGT
Organism: Delphinus delphis; assembly: GCF_949987515.2. NCBI lineage: Eukaryota > Metazoa > Chordata > Mammalia > Artiodactyla > Delphinidae > Delphinus > Delphinus delphis. Next base: position 12,499,362 of record NC_082693.1, on the reverse strand, counting down.
GGCAGATTCAAGGTTCCTGAGAACAACACTTTGTTAATGAACCTTGACCAAACAAGCCCCAATCTTCTGCTGTTTTGAGTTTCTGAAGCAAGTGATTCCTGAACTATTTATTAAATATTTATCACATATTCTGTTTTACTGGTATATATTTTTAGTGTGTAACTGAAGTTACAAGTTAAAATATATGTATATGACTAAATAGATTATAAACTGTTTAAATTCTAGTGGCTAATAGCATGTTAATGTTTTGTTGTCTTTCCTGCATACTACTTTGGGACTGTACTTGTGACAGGAAATTTTACAATTTTTATTTGTCATGTATATTCATTACGATTATACATTATTTGTGGTTTTTTAACAATGGATACAAAGTGTATCACTATATGCTTTGAAAATGTATCTTCTATGCTATAACCAGTGATCTTCAGTCATTGGCCTCAGATCACTCTTCCTGCATTTTTATATTTTTCTGAGCATGGACTGTTTGTCAGATACTATTCGAGGTGCAGAGAAGACAGCAGTGAGTCACACTGATAAGTTCCTTCCCTGATGAAACTCATATTCTAATGTAATTACAGAAGTAACTCAAACACTTCCAGCTTGTAAAATGTTTTAGAAAGGTTAGAAGCACAATGCTGGTGATTTTAGAAAGGTGAAATAGAAGGAAGGCCCACCTTTGACATGTGTGACCAGGAACAAGCTCTTGGAATATGCTGATTTTTAAACGGAGTGTTGAAAGATAAAGAAAAAAGAGTTTTAACCGCTTGAAGAGTTGAAGAATATTTCAGGCACAGGAAAGAGGAAGAACAAAGACTCTGAGGAAGAAAAATGGTTGGTGAACTCTAGAAATTATTTAATGTTAGTAAGGTTGAAGCAAAGCCATGGGGGCTGTCAAAGATGAGGTTAGCAAGTGAAAAAATAAACTCTCTGAGCTCACAAGAGAGTTCTGCAGTGACGCTAGGCACAGGGTGAACATGGAAGAAACCAAAAAACTCAGTTCCAGGAAGTCAACAAAAATAAATCAGAAAAACATGATAAAGAAATAAATCCATTTACAAGAGCAACTAAAACTTTTAAATATCTGCAAATAAATCTAGCATTCAAAATTCATGAAACAATAATGAAAGGCTTGAAAGAATGCCTGAGTACATGGAAAGGTACACTTATGTTTATACATGGATGAGAATCAATCTTATTATAAAGGTTAATTATGCCCCCATCTATCCATTAAATATTTACAAAACAGAAAGAGGTTCATAGATGTAGAAAACAAACTGATGGTTACCAAGGGGGAAAGGGAGAGAGGGATAAATTGGGAGATTGGGATTGACATATACACACTACTATATATGAAATAGATAACTAATAAGAACCTACTGTACAGCACAGGGAACTCTACTCAATACTCTGTAATGACCTATATGGGAAAAGAATCTGAAAAAGAGTGGATATATGTATATGTATAACAGATTCACTTTGCTGTACAGCAGAAACTAACACAACATTGTAAATCAACTATACCCCAATAAAAATTAATTAAAAAATAAAAATAAATACTTTTTTTAAAAAAAGGCAAAAAAAAAGTACAATTTTCCTCTAGTGGTCTCTGAGGTCACATACTCTTTCAGAAACAGCAGGTTGGATCTTCTGGAAAATGCATGAGGTTCTTGTACCTCACTTATATCAAACTTACTTTGGAGAATAGCCCAGTTTCAACTCAGGTTTTGTTTTACAGAATTAGACCAAATTCTGGGATGCACCTAAAGTTCAGTTTGAGTGCACAAATGTGTAAACTGTACATAGAAAATTTTGATCTCACTCCATAAAATGTATGAGGAGGGAGTAAAGGAAAGTGATGTAAAAATGCCAAGGGCCTTTTGGAAGATTCATGTAAACCGAGCAGAAAATCTTTAGCAGATGTAACTAAAACTGAACAGAAGTTCTGGCAGTGACAAACTTTCCATGTCGGCTTGGGATTTGTACCTGCCACTGACAACTTCTGTTCACATTTTATCAGCAACATCTGTGACATGAACTAACAGGTAGAAGGTAGAGACAATGAAGTGAAGCAGAAAGCACATTAGATCAACAGATGGGGAACCTGAATTTTTGTTCTGTCTTTGCTTTAACTACTGGGAAAACTTGGACAAATCATTTAGCATTGAGCTCCTTTCATTTATGAAACTTGGGGATTAGAGATTCCCTAAGACTCCCAAAGCTTGACTGAGCAGAATTGACTGTCTGCGGCAGGAAGAAAGCCAGGTTCATGCTTTAAGGACTGTCTGAAATATTTGGAGACTTGGGGGAGCCAGTAGGTGTAGAGGCTAAGTCGAATAATTGTCTCCACCAAGATCAGAGAAGTTGGACTCAAGAATGGATGGATTGTGTTAACTGAAAGATTTCTATGACTGTTCACTTTCCTTTACACAGAGTCAACCCGCAAGGAACACCTGCTGATTTGAAAATATTTTCTTAATGTTCATTTCTATTTCATTGAAACCATTCAGCGTACTGAAATGAATCAGTCAAGTCACTGCACACGCCACACGGGGAAGCGAGGACAGGATGAGAAGAAGAACCCCCTTGAGCACAAGCTGAAACAATCACCCCCAGCCATCAGCTGTTCACAGTTAGCAGTCAGAATACGTTGGCATGCAGTAATTAGAGGTGGAGAGGCACCATTTCAACTAACATGTTCTATTATTAGTGTATTTCAGCGGCAGAGCTGCTAAGAGAACAAAAGCAATAGCTTGTCTGCTTATAGTGAATTACTTGAGACAGCAGGACCTGTTTATACTCCACACTAGGCTGGTGTGCACACCACGTGCGCTGCACAAAACTGCTGTCACCAAGGTGACAGCCACCCTCACGGTGACCGCAGAAAGGGATAAACAGTAGAATGAAGGCAACAAGGAAGCTGAAAACAGCACTTATCCCAGCCTTGACCATGACTCCTGAAACCTCTCTAACCAAAACCACACCCTCTACCTGTCTAAGGTTGTACAGAAAAAAGATAAGAATAAAAGACAACGGATGACTAAACAATAGTCTTAGAGGAAAGACATAAAAAAGAAAAATAATAACATTTTTGAGCAACCACAGTATTTAAGATTTAAACATGGCTTATCCTATTTCATCCTTAGAGAAGAATGAACTGGTTTTCAGAGAGGTTTTAAATACTTTGCTCAGGGTTACAAAGAAGGTAAAACATATTGTTTGATGTAAAGCCTAGTGAACATTCTGCTATACCATCCAGCTAGTAAAGGGAGAAGAGAGAGGGGGAAGAAGAGAAGACTGTCTCAAAGAATGAAGTGCTGCTCCATTTCTAGTTAATGCTATTGAATAGGCATAAACTTTTAGAGGTGAATGAACTCCAGGGCCCAGGGATACCCATTTTTCCCTGTATGGGCATTAAAAAAAATCATTGGAATCAAAAAAATCAGCAACTATGAAATATTGCTTCTTCATTATTAATAGAGCACCTTGGATCAAAATTAAAATTTGTAGTGACTTTGCATAGAATAGAGAGGAAAATTGGGAAAAATAATTTAATTCTTAAAGATGCCTCTAGAAAATTCACATATTTGGAACGTTTCTGTCTCCAAGACATGCGTGAAATATTATTCTGTGTAAAAATCAATATAACATATCTATTTCCCTATATATGTTACATTGATTTCATTAAAATCTCCTTTGGCTGATTAGAATTCTGAATTTCAATTTTATTTTAGTCACTATTAACATCTATACAATTTTGACACCAAAAAAACAAAAAGCTACTTATTAATTCAATGAGTCTCTGAGCAACATTTTTTGCCTATAACAATATCAGGCAAGGCTCCAGTCACAGCTTACGCCTGTCATTTTCTGTAATTAAAAGTACACAGTCATATTTATGCATTCTGTCTCCTAGCAGCTGCACTTAGATTAACTGTGAACAAAGAAAACATTTTGACACAGTTAATTATATGGCAGTTCTCCTTTGCTAGCAAATACCAGCTACCTCCTCAAATGAATAAAAGCACTTTTTTGTTATTTTTCTTTTATATAATAATATAAATAGCCATGGAAAACTTCAGTGTCCATTTACAAGGAGTTTTCAACGTAACACTTCAGTCTAATAAACATTAAACTATCTGGTAGCTTTCAATGAAGAGGCATGATTTTCAGGTTTGAAAGATCTGTCCAAAATGTTCTTTTGTGGGGCAATATTTCAAGCGTTACTTTATTTTATTTTATTTTTTTAACTTCAGATGAAGGGAAAGATGAGAATAGGATTTAATTTCACTTTTGTAATCAATTAGAGATTACAAATAAATTTCTACATTCCTTGTCCTGGATGTGAAGGCAATGTTGGTTCTCGGGAAAAGTCTTAGCAGGTAATACATGTCCATACTGAAGTGTTTCCTTAATTGTGAGAACTAAAATTACCCAGCAAGCACTGGGCTGTTCCTGGGCAGAAAAGAGAGATTCACAGCCCAGTTATCTGCTTAAGACTGTGAATGAACATGGAAATCAGTGGGATGGGAGAGCACAGTTACAGTTTCTTACATGAAACCCAAACAGCTATGACTAATGATGGAAAAGATCATTTCTGGTCACTATTTTCAGTCCTTTGAAAGGGAAGAGAGTTGGGAGTGAAGCAATGAGAACTGCAGAATGATACTCAACCCAACCTACAAAGAAAGGTCCATCTCGGATGAGAGTCCTGTTAGGAGGCACAGAGAAATATCACCAATATGAATCACAGCTGCCTTAATTTCTAAATTCATTTCAGTCTGTGCTTCTCTCTTCCTTTCTCCCTCCCTTCAGCCTCCTTCCTCTAAATTTCTTTACTACTTAGACTTTCAAAAATCATAGAATTGAGAAGATCGTTTAGACTAAAGGGAAAGGTATGGGGGAAAATATGCAGCGTGGTGAAGTGGCTTGCTGGTAACTATATGCAGAGAGGATTTTGGTCTTTAGACACCCTTTATAAAGTTTGATTAAAATATACAACAACGTACTGAAATTTACTTAGTGGTTATGGGGAATAGACTTTGGAGTCAAACCTGTTTCCTCGGTTACTTCATATCTCTGAGCCTTGTTTTTTTCATTTGCAAAATGAGGGTCACCCTACTTGTCTCATAGACCTGTTGTGAGTATTCAGTAAGAAAACCTATACAAGGAACTTTAAATGGTTCCTCTTGTTATTACTCAGTAACAAATAAACACACACTTTGAAATAGAAGGAAAACGAGCTTTCCTTGTCACCCCTCTAGTCAAATAAATGCTTGCGATTCTCTTAGATAGTGAAACTACTTAAACTTGAACAATTTTTAGCTTTATGATGTGTGTATGTGTGTGTGTGTGTTTGTGTGGTGAGGAGACTTCTATGTCTAGTGGAGGTTGTACCCTGCATATGAATAGGAGTATCAAGGTGAATGTCTGTAAACTGAGTTATCATGTGTGAGAAAACCTACATTGATAATGGTATCAGAAATCAGACCATGCTGAAAGCAGACTATTTCTTCAACAATCAGATTCCTCAGGAAGTAGATAGTAGATATATATTCCTAACACGTACATTTTCTGGTTGACTGACGGGAATCTACCACACAGAGAAACTATTAAGGTTCCCTGTGGATTCATCGCTACGCTAAGTAAAGATAACTAAATCTGGTTATGTAAACTCTTCTTCCAGTTCTTGTGCAGCAAAGCTGAATCACATTCCTCTAGAATGAATGAGCGAAGCAATACGACTGCACAATGGCAGAAGACACTTGCATTCCCACTGGACTTTCACACTTCTGAAAATCCCACCGCTTACTCCTGTATTCTTGGTGTTCGTTTCTCTGAAAATAGTAGCTTCTATAGCTACCAACCATGAAGAGTTCCTAACTTTCTCTAAAAATGGCACTCAAATAATTTGGGGAGCTTGATGTCGTAATAGCAGCTGGTCAAGTGGAATGAGCCCTGTAACACACTCTCCCTGTTGCCAGATTCATTACCAGGGCTACATGCTGAGCTCAGACCCCATCAAGGTGCCACACTGGGTGAAAGCCAAGACCCAAGACAACTGGATGCTTCTTAAAGCACTTCCACAGGGAGAGCCTCTGGCTCTCCCTGGGCCTCCTCTGGCTTCCTGTTTCCCTGTAGAGCAGAGACATGGAGACATGGTGTACTTTGCATTTTCTTTTAACATATAGAGCATCCGCAGTAATTTGCAAATGACAAGTTTTCTCTGAGGTTATTTATTTAGGAAAGTTTTGGTATGTTCAGAGCTGGTGAAATATGGTGGTTTGCATGGGATGGAAAAATATATTTGGGAAAGGAGAGAATCTCTTAAGTGAACAAAGTTTTTTATTCAATCTCTGTAGTTACAAGTTACAGAGACTCAAACCAGCTTAAGAATAAGAGGGATTTATTTTCTTTGTATTGTGGAAATCCAGTGAGGCATGGCTGGATCTAGGTACTCAAATGATATCATCAAATATGCGTTTTTTTCTTTAATATCTTTACTTTTCTTTTTGTTGGCTTCATTATGTGTCAAGATTTCTCTAAGTGGTAGAAAACTAGCCCAGAGAGCTAAATGTTTTTGTATTTTTCATCTCCTGATATCCGGAGAGTCTCAGTTTCCCTGTGCCCCTGTAAAATCTTTAAAATAGCATAACACGATTATCTCTCCTTGGTTCACGTGCCCACTTCTGCCAATTCTTGTGTCCAAGGGGACTGGATACCCTGATTGCCCAGCCTGATATATAATTTTATAATGGAGGCAGGAATCTTGCTGACAGTACCAACAGAATCACTGGGACTAGAGAAGGAACAATTCCTATAAGAAAGAATATAAGGTACATACTCATGACAGATTTCAAATATTTATTGGAATATGTCATTTGTAAATTAAATGCTGGACTTGAGAATTTAATTTACAAAAATTTAATTACAAAAATTTTGTAAATGTAATTTACTAAGATGGGTTCAAAAGTTGTTTCAAGATACGTTTTGCTTTTATTTCCAGGGTGACTCTGAAGCCAGACCATTAGTCTGTGCCTTGGAGACTTCAACACTTAGTGAAGCTATTTTGTCAAGTTTTTGAATCTAGACATTTGGAAGGTCACAGTTTTTCTTCTCTTCAAGGAACCCATTGCTGCCAGGAGTTTCTCAAGTTTCCCTTTCGTACCTCAAGGCCATGATGAGGGAAAAAGAAAAAAAGAAATCAAGAACTCTCCTCTAAAAGCTCATATGCTAAGGGATCCAGTACTGAAGTTGTCATAGTGAGCAAAAGAATGCCAAGCCTTGCAGCTCCGTGGGCCAAGTTCTGTTCCAGCCACATGTCTGTAGCTTCCATTGATATCAATGGGAGTTGTGTGTGTGTGTGCGTGAACTGAGGACAGAAGTTGGCTGTGTATAAATAGCTCTGCAATCGTGAAAATCTCTTCTTGTGTGTCTGGTACAACAGAGGTAGTCTTTTGCAGTTAGTGGCTGCTTCTCCCTCTAATGAAGTCACCAGGCAGTTTCAAGAAATCCTGTATCAGAATATTTGAAGGCAATGATTTCACTTAAAAGATTTTGTTCAGGGAACAGGGAGCGGTATGGCCCTAAATTTCTCTCATTTTCCACTAGAAAACTCAAACCAGATTTAACAATTCTTTGCAAAACCGGCCTTCGCTGTTTTCTTGACTGAGCTGTCAGTCTGCTAATTAACAGATATGCAGCTAACTGGGGGATGGGGTGGGAAGTCCATATGTTCATGAAGGGGTTAAAATTTTATCTAGAGGAAAAAGCTTACATTCACGCTGGTTGGCAATGCAACAGAACCGCGTGGCATAGAGGGTCTTCCATGGGAACAGGGCTCTGACCCTGTCAGGCAGGACACACAGGTAGGATCCCAGGCCACTTGGTCATCTGCCATTCCGCCAGCAGCCCCAGTCTGGCAGTCAGCACACTGAGTTAGGCTGAGCCGTCTTCCAGCCTCAGATGAGAATTTCTTTTAGAGCAGAGTTATGGGTAGATTCATACATTATCCTTTAGAAACAGGAGATTTCTCCAAGATTTTCATATGAAATATTCTAGTCTATGAAAGTTACCTGTAGGTAGATGATTTTCAAATCCTTATCTTCAACCCATGTCCTAGTTCTGAGCTCACATCGAAGTGGCTTCTATACATCTCTACTTGGACGTCCCATTTATACCTTAAATTCACCCAAAATGTAACTTTTACCTTGCCCCTGACTCAGAAAATTTCTTCTATGGACTGTTAGTTAACAGTGCCATCTTTAATCTAATAATTGCAGTCAGAAAACTGGTAGTAAACCCTAATTTCTGTTTTATTACCACATCTACTCTAAGTAGAGTCTAAGCCCTGTTGACTCTACCTATTACATGTCTCCATTCTCTCCCCTTACTTTTGTCCCCTGCTCCTGCCATGCAGAATGGACTAGATGTGCACGTTCTAACCCCATTAACACCTGAGCTTAGATCCCATTTTTGTTACCTCTTTGGGGAGCATATCTTTTTGGAGGGTGTGTCTGTCTAAGCTTAATTTCCTAATCTATGAAACGTAGATGACATCTACTTTACCAGGACTGAAGAATAGGGATTAAATTAGATTGTATATGTAAAGTGTTGGTATAGCTGCTGGTACATAATAAAGTTCTGGCAAATGGTAGTGGGTAGGAAGCAGAGACTTCATCCTTTCTTGCTAAGCATATCGCAGCAGTCTCCCTGCATACAGACTCGCCCCTTCTCTGTTCTTTATTCTACACATTGCTGCTACAGTAAACTTTCTAAGATGCCCATCTTTTCACATTATACATCCAAAAACATTTTGTATGATAACTAAGTCACTTACCCATCTATTTACTGCATCTCAAACTGCACCCCTTCTTCGACTAATGTCTTACCAACAGGTGTACTATCCATTTATCCATCCAGCTGACTGGAAAAGTAGCATTTATCACTTAAAGATCCATCGTAGAATTGTCTTCTCTTCTCTGAAACTTTCCGTAATCCCACTCCAAATAGAGCTGGCTCCTTCCTTAAAGCCATCACTGTTTTGTGAAGCATAAAACTTATATATTCCTATAATAGGTTTAATTACATTACATTGGCCTTGTCTGTCCATGAATCTGTTTTTCTGACCAGACCCTTCTGTGGTCTTCAAGAATCCTTGAAGAAGAGACTATGACTAAGACAGTATATTAATCATTGTTCTCCCCCAAGGGTTTAGTACAGTGCTGTATTAGTTTTCTATTGTTGCCATAACACATTTCTACAAATATAGCAACTTAAAACAACACACACTTATCAACTTACATTTCTATAGGTCAGAAATCTGGTATGTGTATCACTGGGCTAAAATCAAGGTGCTGGCAGGGCTTCCTTTCTGGATGTTCTAGGAGGAAATCTTTCTGCTCATCCAGGTTGCTGGCAGAATTGAATTCCTTGCAGTTGTAGGACAGAGGCTCTTATTTCTTTGCTGGCTGTCAGATTCCCAGATTCTAGAGTCTAGCTGCACACCTTGGCTTGTGCCTGACTCCCTTCTTCTTCAAAGTCAGCAATGGCAGATTCTCTCTGAGTGCATCCTGAGCTATACTTCTACCTCCTTCTTCCAATTTTGTGGATTCACGTGATTAGATTGATCCCAACTGGAATTCCAGGATAATCTCAGTATTGTAGGGTCTTTAATCTTAATTACACCTGAAAAGTCTCCTTTGTTGTATAAGGTAACATATTTATAGATTCCAAGGTTAGGGTATAGACATCTTTGAGGCACCATTATTCTGCCTCTTAAAAGAGGCATATATTTTAAAAAAATTTTATTGGAGTATAGTTGATTTACATTGTGTTAGTTTCTGCTGTACAGCAAAGTGTATCAGTTATACATATACATATATCCACTCTTTTCTTAGATTCTTTTCCTATATAGGTCATTACAGAGTATTGAGAAGAGTTCCCTGTGCTGTAAAGTGAGTCCTTATTAGTTATCTATTTTATTTATAGTAGTGTGTATTTGTCAATCCCAGTCTCCCAATTTATCCCTCCCCCGGCTTATCCCCTGGTAACCATAAGTTTGTTTTCTACATCTGTGACTCTATTTCTGTTTTGTAGATAAATTTATTTGTACACTTTCTTTTAGATTCCACATATAAGCAATGTCATATGATATTTGTCTTTCTCTGCCTGACTTATTTCACTCAGTATGACAATCTCTAGGTCCATCCACGTGAGCCTAGCATATTTTAAGTGATCAGTAAATAGTGTGTTGAGTGACAAAATAAATGTATGCAGATGACAATAGTATTTAGGCCCTTGGTGTATATTAGGCAATTTTATAGGGCCACAGATAAATTAAACAATTTGATATTCTTGTCTTATTTATTTGCTATAACTTTTTAAACAAATTCTAGATATTATGTTTTCTAGATCTTTGCCCTTCATGGAATCATGCAAATGAATTATAACCAAATAGACCAAATGAATTTCTTTACAATCACTGATTTACCGTAAATCATAAATGTTATTAGTAAAGTCTACGTAAAGCCATCAGGAGTCTCTTGCTCGTTCCTTCATGACTTATTACAGAGAGATTTATCATTTGTATGAAGTTACTACAAACTCATACTTTTATTCTAAAAGTATTAGAGTGTCTATATGTGCCAAGCTTTGTGAAATGTGGTAGATAAAGTGTGGTAAATAAAACACAGTCCCTCCCTTACAAGGCTTACAGAATAATTTAGAGACAGGTAATTAAGTAATTACACCCATAGGAAGTACAGATAGAAAAGAACAGATTTGGGGATACAAAGATAATAAAGGCATATTATACTCCAAGAAAAGCTTTTTCCTCTAAAAGTTAATATTACATCCTGGTCAGGAATACAAACATATTGACAAATATTGCCACTACAATGGAATTAAACCAATGGTAGACATATCTTCAAGTTACAGTGATGCATGAAGGAGGAAGAAATCTATCACACTTGGAATGTGCTTGGGATGGTTTCAAAGAAGAGGAGATCTTAAGTTGTGTCTTGAGGGATAAACAGGACTTTTCCAGATGGACATAGAGGAAGGGAATGGAGGAGAGCTCTAGGGAGCAGTGAAAAACTTAAATGCTTCTCCCAGTTCAGAAGGGGAGAGCGTCAGGAATGGTCTGTGGATAAAGGGTCATCTTAGCTGAGACGTGGAGGATGAATATGCACTTGTTGAGTTAAGGGGAGGATGTGGGAAAAAGGAATTTTCCAGGCAGAGAAAATGGTATATACAAAAGCCTGGAAGATGGTAAGAATGAGTATCAATGTTGAGGAACTGAGAAAAGTTCAGAATGACCACAGCATAAAAAGTGAGGCTTGGGGAAGAAATGGTACTAGAGGAGTAGTCATAAACCAGGGAGGCTAAGTTTATGAAGGAGTGTGGATTTCCTCCAAAGAACCATGGAAAGCCATTTATGTGTTTTAAATAGGGAGAGGAGATGACAGATTTTCATCTTGTTCAATTCCATTATCCTTTGGCTAACTGAATTAGTGGTAGTTCATTCCCCATGCTGGAATGAATCTATTCATACTACATCAAGACAGTCCTCTTTCATTCATCATCTTTTTTTTTCATTCATCATCTTATTTCTCCTTTTCTCCACATGGAAGAGAACATGCAGGATTCTTAGGAAAGATTGACTGACGTTCTTCTAGTATATAAAATCACACCCGAGGGAAGCATTCAACTTGTCTGAGATCAATATCAGATTAGGGTGAGCTGAGGATCCCTCAAGCTCTTTCTGTCTCTGGCAAGCTGTGGACAACTTCCTATGACTCTGCATCAGATAGAGAGAGAAGCAAACCTCCACACATAAAAATGATGCAGGTGTACTATTATCATATCCAAGTTGGGCATGCAATGGGAGAAATAAAATAATACATAAGACAGCACTTAGAAAACTTAAGCAAAAAGGAGATTTGAAATAAAATTCCTGGAGGCAAAGTTCTGTGTGATAGGGTTTGTCGTTAGTGGTAGTACATTTACGACAGCTAATTACTGCTAGATGAGAAGAAAAACTTAGCAGGGACTCAGCCTTGACATTCAGAACATGGATTTGAGGATATGGGCAGTTCATATGTTTGTTGGAGAATACAGAGACACTAAAGCCTAGAAGTCCCCAAAAGAAAAAGAATAAAGAAAAGGAAGCAAAACGTTAGAAGCTAAAATCCAATATATTAAAAAGAAAGATACCCAGGCACGAGAAATAAGACTGATATATTTGTGCAAGTTTCTGATTCACACTTTGTTCTTAAAAACTAAATAGCTGGAGGAAGTTTTAAAACTTATGAGGGGGTTCTAAACTGGAAAACAAAAAGACCCCTTTCCATGTCCTTGTCCTTCATGAATTCTCTAGGGCCTCCCTGATATTTATAAAGACAAAAGGAGGACAGAAGGACCTTGAGAGTCTCTTCGCAGGCAGTAACTTTTAAGTATGTAGTTATTCTATAAAATAATTGACACAGGCAATTAAATTTTTTGTTACAAGATATAAACAAGCTGCATGCTAGATTCAGGAAGATATTTTCCCTCACACAAAGCTCAAAACCGTGTAGTTACTTTCTGACGCTTTAATGTATATATTCCAATGATTTATATATGAGAAAAAAAGAAAGGAAGAAAGAAGAAAGGACTGTCTCTATATAAAGTGTAGTAGTAATAAAAGTATAGACCAGAGAATAGAGAGAGAGAGAGATGGGTTAAGAAGAGAAATTGTAGAAAGATAGGATGATGGGAGAATCACTTTAGTCCTCTGTGCCCTAGAATTGTTTAGCGCCCAGTGGAAATCATAACCAATTTCAACCTTGGGAAATGAAGTGGGCAATGATGAACCTTAAAGCCATGAGCTGTGGAATTCCTCCTGAGAAGGGACATTGTATCAAAGCATTCCAGGATTTATCATGAAGGTATGTTGCCATGGAAGTGAGAGGTTTGTATGTTAGGCCATCTGGTGAGATGCAACTTGTCAATCTCCCAGATGGTTTGTGAAAAGAGAGAGACTTGATATTGAACTGAGATCAGCATATGAAAAGAGCCATGAAATCACAAACTTAAAACACATTTTTTTCTATATAGTAGTTTGAAAATCTCATTAAGGAAACAATTATACGAATTTTATATGATCTGAAAGATCACATATAGAAGTTTTAATTTACAATATGCAACGACTTCAACAACACATACCACATTTGCTTTCACCTCTTTTAATAGGTGTTTATTAATCTTAAGTTACTGACTTAGGAGGAAGAAATTGATATTATTTTCATTGATTTATTTGTATATATCCAAGTTTTATAAGACTTCTGCAGAAGGAGGTCTGGTAGAATTTGGTAATCCTTTGGAAAAGCATGCTATAAAAAGTCAGTGCCATGTTTGTGAAATACATCATATTACTTGAAGGTGATTTTCTCTTTGAACTTAAATTTCCAAACAAATGTATTTTAGAGCCATTTTATTACGCTCACTGATTATTCTGAAAATAATGTAATCAGCAAGCGTTACACTCACAGTATGACATAGTGTCCATGTTCCCATAATTCTGGGGTTTTTAACATTAACAATGTTCAAAAGTGGAAGTTTTGGGCTTCCCTGGTGGCACAGTGGTTGGGAGTCCGCCTGCCGATTCAGGGGACACGGGTTCGTTCCCCGGTCCGGGAAGATCCCACATGCCGCGGAGCGGCAGGGCCCGTGAGCCATGGCCGCTGAGCCTGCGCGTCCGGAGCCTGTGCTCCGCAACGGGAGAGGCCACAGCAGTGAGAGGCCCACGTACTGCAAAAAAAAAAAAAAAAAAAAAAAGTGGAAATTTTGAAATGGTGCAAATTTCTTATTATTATTTCCCTTTTTTTTTTCAAGACATCAAGCTTGGTCTCTATATTTACCTTCTATTTTTGTCAGGACATGATAAAGATTAGGTAGAGTCACATAAAAATTCTTTATGTTAGAATGTGTTCATAAAAACAATAAAGCTGGGCTTCCCTGGTGGCGCAGTGGTTGAGAATCTGCCTACCAATGTAGGGGACACGGGTTCAAGCCCTGGTCTGGGAAGATCCCACATGCCGCGGAGCAACTGGGCCCGTGAGCCACAGCTACTGAGCCTGCGCGTCTGGAGCTTGTGTTCTGCAACACGAGAGGCCGCGACAATGAGAGGCCCACGCACCGCGATGAAGAGTGGCCCCCACTCGCCGCAACTAGAGAAAGCCCTCACACAGAAATGAAGACCCAACACAGCCTAAATAAATTTATAAAAAAAACAAAAAAACACACAAAAAACAATAAAGCTTCTTTTTAAAAATTAAATTGTGAATTGTAAAATGTCTACTTATTTCAGACATTTAATATAAAACACAAATACTTCTGAGATAAATAGAGCTTTTAGTAATTTTTAATATCTCAACAACTGAGAAATTTATAAATACCTGAGACAGAGTATCAAATATAAATAAACTTTGATCTTGTATCTATTTTTACATTCACTTAAGACATCAAACTTTTTAAAAGGTCACAGAATGCATTTAAAACAGGCTTTTTTCTTTCTTTGTAGTTATGTTGTCTTCATTTTTTTTTAATCCTCCAGCTTGCTACTAAGCACTTGATTATTTCACTGTTCACTAGTTTCTTCAACTCAACTGGAAAGTGGACAAGGTAAATAAGAGGAAGATCAAATCAGATAAGTAATTTTTGCTACTGTTAATGTGATGGGGATTCGGGGGAGGAGATCCAAGCTTCTGTCTAAATGGAAACCACACATGCTTGAAGAATTAGTGGGACAGGAATTCCAGAACTCCATTGGCTTACAGCTGATAAGCTCCGAGGGGAAAAACAAAACAAAACAAAAAACACATGCTTGACCCAGTAAGAAAGCCTTAGCTATCAAAGGGATGGAAATATTTTTCTTTTTTTAAAAGGAGTTTTATTGCAGTATAGTTGATTTCCAATGTTGTGTTAATTTCAGGTGTACAGCAAAGTGATTCAGCTATACATAGACATACATCCACTGTTTTTTAGATTCTTTTCCCATATTTTTGAGTGCGTCAGGGAAGGTGTTGGAGTTGGCAGGGGTAGTACCTGGTGGAGTTGGGGGGAGTCTAATAGAGAAAGGTAGGGCCTGGAAGGGCAGATGTGGTTCCTAGAAGAACTGGGGTTCCATAGTTAATGCCCCACTCTATAGTCTGAGAAATGCTGAGTGAGCACTTTGTACAAAGAAGGCAGATGCCTCATGAGCCTTTATAATTGGAGTTATTACTGTAGATATGAACCCATTTATACCACAGAGGAGTGAAGCCCAAGGAGACAGTGCACGCTTAGCACAATATTTAGCATACAATTGTTGCTCTGTAAATGTTCATTGAAAGAAAGAATGAATTATTGTTGAACATATATGAAAGATGATCAGTGATTGTGGACAGAAACACTGTATGAATAGAACGCTCAACAATATTATATCATGAAGTTAGGTGAAAAATCACTTTTTTATGGGAATGATCTGATCAGTAGATAAGAGGTAGAGCTGATGTGAAAACATTTTGCCATGAGACATAAACATTTAATAAATTTTATGTGATCAAGCCATGATTACAGGGGACCTAAAGTTAACTTGGGTATGGCAAACTTTACTTTCTAAGAAGAAAAAGAATGTATTGATATTAAAGTATTAATTATAGTCTTTCATGATACACCCTACACACATGGACAGTTACATATAAATGTGGGAAGGAAAAACACTCCTATACCAGAGCAAATGAAACAGGGGATGCAATTATTTTTTAATAAGAATATTTTACATTTAAATTGTGCTTTACAGTTTACAAAAGTGCTTTCACAGATTGTCTCATTTGGGCTGCACTGTAATCCCAGGAGGTGGAAGTGATTATGATTCTCATTTTTACAGAGAGGTGACATGACTAAGTGACTGTGGGCAAGTTATCTTTTCTTTATGTTGCCTTGTTTTATTGATAGCTCTTACATGTTTTTCATCAAATACTTGGTTTTCTCTAACCTGAGGCATATACTACATGTTGTTAAATGGCTATTAAAACTTAGAAAATATGCTCATTCAAAATTTCTTCACAGCCATCGTTTTGCTTCAAAGTGATAGAAATCTATATAGGCAATACACCTTTAATAATAGTATAGCACATTTTGTCATGAGCAGTTTGTTCCTTCAAAAATTATCATGAAACAGATTGAGAGCTAAATATGAAATGCTGAGCTCTCCAGTTAAAGCAGAAACATCATTTCATTCAGATCAGCTCTAGACAGACGAAGCAGAAGAAATGGCTGTACAATTATTCTATTTTTTTTTCCAGTCATTGTAGTACACTACCCAGCTCAAGTTTCAGACAATTTATGGAGGGGATAGTATGCAATAGTTGGCTTGGCTAATAACTTTCTTAGCAGGACAGATTCTAGAGGGGTAGTAATCATATTCTGGGACCCTCCTTCTATAGAAGCATAGTCATTTTTATAGCGTTCATATACAGGGTTTAGTATCTCATGAACAAACGCAAAAATTTTTTAAAAGAAAAATAACATGCCCTTGGGCAAATGAAGTAAGTTCCTTAAAATTATGTTAACAGTTAATGTTGTTCTTCCATATCTTTTTTCAGATACTCTAGTAAGTTAAATAAAAAGTAGAGAAAAACAAACAAAACTCTTATCTTTAGGTATGCTTTTTCTTTGCAAAACTAATGTCACAGAACAGTCAGATATGTCATAATGGGCCTCTTGGGGAGGTAATTTTTTATTCAACTTGACGTGAAAGTTATGAGTAATTAATTATGTCTTCTGTTTATACTTCGTCAGATAAGAGTATTAAACAGAAGAGCTGAGAGGAACACAGAACACGGCCATTAATCTGTTTAATTTGCAAATCTAATGCAATCAAAAGGAAGACATTAGTGTTAAAATTGTTTTTGTCCAGGTGGTATCTTTCATGGAGGGAAAAGCCTGTCTGAGGTGTAAATGTCACATAAAGCAGCGAGTCACACAATTCCATGCAGGTTTCTAACACCAGGGCAAAAAATTCTCCCTCGTGCTTATAGCACTGACTCTGAAAGCTCTGGATGTACAAAAACTGAAACCCGGGCTCTCCACATCAGCACATTCCACTCCTTTCAGCTCTGTGCAATTACCTAACAAAGCTCGGACGCCACAGATCCATTAAACTGAAGAAGGTGATAAACAAAGGCATAAACCTGGCACTCGTGAATTTGCAGGAGTCCTCTGACAGTCAGCAGGCCTTGGTCTAGGAACATGTGACTCACAGACTGACAGAAAGGAGAAACTGCAGGAAACATTTTGGATGACCAGGAATCCATTGTCTCCAAGGACTACCCCATACCCCACTTCTCTTCAGATGGCAGTCCCCACCAAGGACTTAGAAACCGATTCGGTCACCTGTGTCTCAGGATATTTCTAGAGGAAGAAGAAGAGGCAGAAGTGGTAAGCTAGTGAGTGGGGAAATAAAAGTCATGCCAGAGTTTTCACACAAAACAGTATGGGACAGTGTGCAGAGGTTTCTATGGTCAAACAAAGGTTTCATTCTTAACTGCTTCGGTACCTCTCTGAAACTCAGTTTCCCCATTACTGAAGTAGTGATAACGATGCTCGGGGTTATAGAAGAATGCCCTCTGAACAGCAGCCATCCAATAAATGGTAGTGATTATCAGTATCTTCACCATCATTCTCAGTAAGGCAGTGAGGTTTGGAAGAACTTCTGATTTGTGCCCAATATATTTATACTGGTTGTTTCCTTTGGGACATACCTTATATACAAATGTGGCACTATCGGTAATTCATCGATTGCTGAGTTGGCAGCCTGTTTATTTACATAACAGAGGTTTAGATCTTTTATTTAGTTTTGGCTAGCAAAATGTAATTTTAACTCATAGTTTTAAATAAAATATAAAACTGTAGAAGAAATTTTACAGGTATGGGGTAATATACATGTGAATAATAATTACTATAATAAACGTGGCAATTTTTGATGTCACACATGGAGGATATAAATTTGAAAGTATGCTGACAGTTATGACTTGTCTCTGAAAAAAAATCCATTTATTTTCCATTTATCTTTAAGAGTGCATACAGATTAATGCATAAACAACATGATCCAGGCGAGTTTAAGTCTAGGGACTCATTTACTGAACTACCCAAGCAACAGAGGATTATTTTATCTAAATTAAGACAGAGCACACGTATTTAGAATTAAGCATTTTGCATTTAACAGCAAATTCAGAATTATAAAAGCAATTAGAGCTAAAATGAGGTATGATCATTTTTTTTTCCTGCACACCACTGCTGTGCTAAAGTTCATTTTGATGTTTGCCTTTGCAGCACCATTGAACAGAAGGTTGTGAATAGAAGTTCATGGCTGGGCAAAACCACCTTGCTTCCAACTCGAATCCACTCTTCCTGCTTTCATTCAACCTTGTTAAACAGGACTTCAATTTTCTCACATTCCTACTTTTGTTCCCCTGTTTCTCCCATCTGGAGTGTTTTCTTTAACCTAGTCTGTCTATCTGAATTGCAACGGATGAGGTTCACATCAAAATTTGTCTTCCTTCGTGAAACCAGTGTTCCCTCAAGCCTAAGCGCGTTCTCCCTTACCTGAAGGGAAAGGCACTTGACTGAATAGAGTTGTCTGTCTCATTCCTTTGGAAGTTAGTATATAACTACTTCAGGCTTCTCTTACAAGTAGGAAGTCGTATACCTATAGCCCTTTTACATGTAACATGTTTATGTTATTTTCCCTTACCTTACAGACTTCCTAAGGGCATAACTTTGTTTTACACTCTTAAAAATGATGAATACAAAAAAAAAAAAGACGAATACAGCACTTTCCTTACATGTCCAGTTTCATACATGTTTGAGGATTCATTGGTTGAAATACTTAAACATCTATTCACCTTCCCATATCCTCCATCCATCTCCCCTGTTTTACTCAAGCCGCCTAAGCTCCTCTTATAACTTTCGAATTCATTCTAATTTATTTATATTATTTCCAGATACGTTATTTAATAATTGTTAACGGAAGAATGACATTACTTCATCAATCAAAGTATTTTGTCCTAACTTCCCCAAATGGTAATTTCCACGACTCCATTTTTAACTGATTCTCTGAAGAGTTATGAAAATGTTAACACTGGTGGTATGGGAATGCCTTAATATCTGCTCCTTTCCAGAATTCAATAGATAAATCTCGTAAGAACATAGTTCAATAGGCAGTCTTTCTCATAATGAAATGCATTTGAGTTTGCAGCTAATAGTTTTATTGAGGTCCTTGTGTATTTTCCTGATTTTCTTTTTCACATTTGCTTAGATAGCCTTACTCTCCCTTGCAAATATAATTATTGTCTTTCAGAGACTGTCCTCATCAGAAAGAAGCTATATCTGCCAGTTAGTCAGTTAAAATACTTAGCAAGGGCCAGGCACAAATAAAAGAGAGAGAAGAAGATAAAACAAACTAAATAAAGTTATTTTAACCTTTTTCTTTGAGAAAATTATAGATTTATAGGAGGTTGCAAAGAAACGTACAGGCAGGTCCCATGCACCTTTCACCCTGCCTCTTTCAACGTTGATATTTTGCATATCAAACAAGAAGATATCCCAAACAAGGAAATATCCAAAGTATGAAATTGACATTGGTCCAGTCCGTAAAATTTACTGAGCTTCCACAAGTGACTATGCACTCATCTGTGTGTGTGTAGATCTACACACTTCGATCACAAGTATAACTTCATGTGAGTACCACAACCATCAAGATACACAACTGTTCCATTTTCACAAGTCTCCCTCATGCCACCCCTTCACAGACAGGTACACTTTCTCCTCTACCCCGTGTAATCCTTAATCCTTGCTGGCCACCCATTTGTTCTCCATCTCCATAATTTTGTTGTTTCTAGGCTATTTTATAAATGGAATTAGATAGTATGAAACGTTTTGAGATTGGCTTTTTTCACTCAGCATGCTTCTCTTGTGGTTCGTTCAAGTTGCTGTGTGTTTCAATAATTCATTCCTTTTTGTTGCTGAGTAATAATATCACATGGTAGAGAAATACCACTGTTTGTTTAACCATTCACCTATTGAAGGGCATTTTGGTTATTTTCAGTGTTTGGTTAGTACAAAGCTACAATAAACATTCCTGCACAAGCTTCAGTTTTCTGCTGAAGAGAATTACAATTCCTCTTACACAGCCAAATCATCTTGTTTAGAGCAGAAGTTTTCAGAGATGGATGACATGGGTGAAGAGCTAGTGATTCCATACTGCATCAAATATGTTTGTTAGTATATTCAGGAAGGAGTAACCATCTGTCCTGGTTTTCCCAGAACAGGCCGATTTATGTCTGCTGTCCTGGCATAATGATTCCCTTCAGCCTTGGAAGTGCCGCAGTTGGTATGATAAATTATATAACCACTCTGATTCAGATTTATTTTTTTTACTGAAGATAAAAAATAGTTGATTAGAAGATGTAGAAGATATAGTTGATTTATAATGTTGTGTTAGTTTCAGGTGTACAAGATTCAGATTTCTTAAAGATTCCAAGCATTGCTATGCCTGCTTGGCTATGGTAGAATTGCATTTTTGTAGATTGCTGTTTTGTAATCTCTCTGAGCATCAGTGGAGTGATTCTAGAGTATGAGAAATGAGATAGTGTTTGTGCAATGAAAGATAGTCTTGCTGAAGTCTCTACTTTTCTGCCTCCTCCTTTTCTGTTAGAAAACGTTCCTTCCTGTGTTTCAGTTTTATGGTTGGGGACAGCTTCCAGGCTCATGACTTAGCTCCTGTGTCTTAGCTCATGTCATAGCTCCACAACTGGAGAGGAGAGTACTCTTTCCTACTGTTGCCAGCTTGGAAGTAATTGCAGGGATGGATTCTGATAGGTTTGGCTTAGATCACATGCCAATCTCAAAGACAGTAGTCAGGTACAGTCCCCAAATGGGCTTAGCTTAGGTCAGGGTTCACCCCTTGACTGATCACTGTCCGGGGTATTAAGGTCAAGTAGGATCCTTTCCAACCATAAAGATTAAAAAGGAGTTTTCCTCAAAGGATGGCAGGTGTTGGAGAAGATGGCAGATTTGGCCATTGGAGGAATGGTGATCTGGGCAGTCACTCTAATTTCTGTCTTCAGTGAAGAGGCCGGCACACTAGCAAATGACACACAGCTGGAAGAGCACAGCCAAAATTCAGTCCTGTACCTTTTTGACTACAGAGCCTATAGTCTTAAGTTTTATTATGCATTATATTTAGCTGTGGAGAAATGGAAAATAAATGCCTGTCCATATAGCCTCTGAAGTTTTTTATGTGACTAATTCTGAAGTAATCACACTAATGGGAAGCACACATGTAGGTGATGATCCCCAACATTTCATGGTCATAATCAATACCTATGTTCACCCCTATGTCCTTCACTGGTGAAAGTACAATTGGGAATTGAATATAATTGAACCTCAGACCCCTGGCTTAATTCCTAAATTGAAGAGGACTGAAAATGCTCAGGTTCTGAAAAAATTATCATAGCACATTTAAGTGAAAAGAGCATGCTAAAATAGTGGGACAATTTGATACTATTTTTTTTTTTTTTTAGATACCCACTCCAGTACACAGACATAGGAAAAAAATTTGGAATGATATGTCCCCCAGATGGTAGTTATTTTAGAACTGAATATGTAGGAATGGCTACTTTCTTCCTTTTCTGCCTGTTGTATTTTATATATTTTCCACAGTGAACATGTATTAGTTTTCAAATTTTTAATCCATTATAAAATTCTTATGATTGGTGATGCACGCCAGATTCAGACTTACTCTGAGATTTCAAATTAAGAAATCCCTACTTCAGAACCACAAGAAACCACATGGTGAAAAGGCTAATTGGAGGCCTCAGCATAGCAACAAGAATTTTAATAGAAAGAGTCTCATTAGGTTTCCAATTAGCCTTCAAAAAATAAGTAAAAAGATGTGGCAACAGGAAAGAACCTGGAGCACCTCTAAAGGGGGGCTGACTTTCAGCAGATTTAACAGTTTTACCTAATTAAAAAGAAGCACATAAGCTAAGTTTTCAAGATTAAGTCCATAGTGCTTAATTCTAAGTTGTTGCAATCATTTTAGCACAGTTTTGATAATACCAGAATCTTCATATTAAAAATCCCAAGTACCTATCCATTTTGAATGAGACCTATAGTTATTTCTGCAAGACTAATTAAAAAGTATAATTTAGTTAGGGGAAACTGTAGAAGAAAGTCCCCATAATGATGCATAATAAACTTGGCCACATCCCATCACTATCTCTATATGTAAATAACACTATAATAACCTAGCTTTTTCTAAAATCCTTTAAGGAGGACCAAATGACTCACTGTTTAATAATACATTACAGACATTATACAATTCCCTTGGCTTTTTATTATTCACCTTATTAATCAACTTAACATTCAGAAACTTTAGAAGTCAATTTTTCTTCCTAGATAACATCTAGGAATTTTAAGTACATCCAAGTAATAAGGTATTTCTTATGGTAATGCTGTTGGCCCTTATTGTAAAAATGATGGTTATACTTTGTGGAACTTGTCAAGAACACTCTCATTTTTAGGATTACACTTTAGTTTTCAGCACAACATCAAAATAAATCGACATCCTAAAGCAATATTACGAGACTATCTATTTTCTGGACCACCAACTTGACTTAAATAGGAAATTCCTGGTTTATCTGAGACAAAGAATGATGTATGACAATTAGTCTAATTCTGATGCACCACACAGAGAAAGAGACTCATATAAGTGTGTTCTTGGAGATTTCCAGAAATTTTTTGATACTAAAAAAAGATTGTTAAACTTAAAAATAATAATTTATTAATTGCAGAATTGTTAATTTATTTTTATACTCTTTAGGTGCACTTCTCCTTATACATTCATGGAGGGGAAAATCTCTTTTTAGCCATTTATGTGAGTGTACAAATAATCTGATCACAACTTTTCCTGTATTTTTGACTCTATAGGAGATATTGCTTTATCAACAAACAAAAAGAAAATTAAAGTCATAGAGAAAAAAATTACAACTAACTCAAACTTCCACACTTTACCAATACAGTAATAGACTATGGGTATAAGTTAGTATATTACAAGACAGTGTGATACCTTTCAATTCTCTAGCGAAATAGTGTAAGTAATAGTACTTGTTTCATGCATACATTTTTGTATTCTAGTCATTTGAAAATCTTGACAGTCCAGGTTTTTGGTGTATATATACTAACATTTTAATGACTACAACACTAATTTAATCAGCCTGTTTAACTGTCTGTCCATGTTTGGATAATAAAATACTTATTATCTAGTATTCAACTGAGTATGAAAATTATCATTTGTTTCTGTATAAAATTACCTATTGGGATCTTAAACAAGAAAGCACATTCATTGTCTGAAATTCATTAAAAAAATTTCTGTGAGGTACCAATATGCATTTAAAAAAAGAAAAAATATCATTTTAAGGAATAAAGGGACTCATAAGTTTTAATGATTGAAGAAAAATAACAATGATCATCTGAGCTTCAGTCAGTCATGTGAGTTTCTGGAAATGCCTTCAGAGGTCTAGATCCAATCTGAGTATATTAATATACATTGTGAGGGAAAAATAAAGAAAAAACATTATGTAAAAAATTATTTTTATTTTTGATATTCTCAAATTTTAGAGCCAAAAAAGAACACATTTTTAGATTTGAAAAACCCCAAAACTACTTTGTTTACAAGTTAAAGTAAATTTTATGCACAATGAATAAAATAGAGAATAAGTGATCAAAAAAGCTGTTTTTACTTCATTACAGATGAGAATTTGCCACACAGGGGAACCCATTCATTGCTTGAGGACACACCATTTACCAGTGGTTGATTCTGACAATACAATAGCAAGAAAAAAAATGTGTGAGGAACCTTATCTTGATGTCTAAAAGACTTTATTTTCACTTGTGGTAATAAATCCTTTGCTACCTCCACAAGACCAATAGAACAGCATCTCGAGATTATCTCCCTGCTGTGACTACACTCTCTCCCTCAGCACTGCCTGCCCAATGGACCCTCTCTCCTAGTTCATCTCACTGTGCATCGTCTCCGTTCCCTGAACTTGCACGCTTGCAACCTGTTTTTCCTCTGTCTCGAGTCTGTCCCATAACTCCCGTTTGACCTTTCTCACCCTATGTATTCATTCAATATTCATCCATTTATTCAACAAATATTTACTGAGCATCTACCCTGCGCCGGGCACTCTTCCAACAGCTGGGGATACAGCAGTGAGCAAAAAGGATAAAGACATTGCTTTCATGGAACCTACAAGCATTCCAATAGAGGAGTTAAGTAATAATAAAGAGCTAATATAATGCCAGGTAGTGAGTGATGCATTCTCTAAAGAAAATAAACCTGGGTAAAAGTGGTAAAATTTGAGTGATGGGTTGATTTTTAGATTGGCTGTTCAGGAAAGACATTTTAAGGAACCACCCTTTGAGCAGAGATTGACACTCTCAGCCCCTTACCACGGTGCATCACAGAACACCTTTGGGAAGAATGAGAATCGTCTTCTACCCAACTGGCTATTGTGGCCATGAAAGAGAAGAAAGGACAGCAGCCAGAAATCTTGGACTGGTGTAAATAGCTTAAAGCAGTATGATGGAGGGTTGAGGACAGGACAGAGAGATGACAAGCTTCTCACATTTTATCTTTATAACCTGTCAAGTCTGTTGGCAAGCAGGTCTTCAGAACATGCAAGAAAGCAGGAGCAGTCACAACCTAGTGTCATACTAAAATGAAACAGAGATAGAAGTAATGTGTGAAAGATACAACCAGAAATAGTTCATCTCAACAGCAAACCAAACCAAACAACAAAATGACTGTCCAAAAGTGGAAGAGCCACCTCTCAGCTGATAGTAATTTCACCATTTATGACCAATTGGCAGTAATATTAGAGGCAAGATCTAAGTACCAGCTTAAGTATTGAACTAGACGATCTTTGAAAAGTATAGTTTTATGATTCAATGAAATACACTGAACAAAATATGTTGTTCTCTTAAGTCATATATTAAGACAATCATATTTAAAAATCGTGTTAAAATTAATTTTCTATCTTTTTAACAGTCAAAAGCCAAAGAAATTTTTGTATGTACAGTCACCAAACCCAGAGTTAGCGCAACCCATAAAATAAGGAAAATATACACATTTTTTTCTTCCAAGAGAGTTGAACATCAGTCCTTGAAAAGAAAGTTGGAAATTGTTGCGCTCCTTCACGCAAATTCTTCAGATTCTGAGATTTAGACTATGATTGATCTTACTGGCATGTTTCCCCTATCATTAAAGTTACTTTTCTCATTAAGGAAAGAGAGAGATAAAGAGAAGAAGTGTCTAGTGTACAAATATAGATATTGTTTCTTAAAGTGTATTCACTATTCCCATGAATCATTTTTAGAAAAGAATTCTGCACTCAAACTTGGGAAATGCTACACGCTATATCTTCCTACTGGAAGCACAATGCATATTAACATAGGGAAGGTTCTAAGAAATCCTGGTACAAAAAATAATAATAAATGAATTAATACTAGTTTAAACAAAGTTAAACAGATTACTTCCCAAATTCATGTCAGCACAGAAGTGTTTATTTTTAATAATATCTGTTAACATTTTAAGTCTCTAATGTTCCATGGAGTACACTTGGGAAGATGCTGCTCTAGACACAGTTTTAATTGTTCTTCTTCTTTGACTTTTGCTTTGGGCTATTTTTACTGTCCTATTTCTTTCTTTCTCTTTTTCTTTTTGGACACAACACTTATTGAGTGCTTACTGTACTCTAGGCACTGTTTAAAATATGTTATGGTCATTATCTCACTTATTCCTGACAATCGTCCTCTGAGATAAACATAGCCAATCACCACAGGGACCCCAGAGAGGTGAAATAATTTCCCCCATATCCTGCTGTTGGTAAAAGGCACAGTCCAGAGAGCTGAGATTGAAATCAGGTCTCTCTGACCCAATGATGCCGATCCTTTTAACAAAAGGCCAGTTCTCAACTCTTCTACTCCCAGAAGCATACCACCCCTGCCAAGCTCTGAGAGACCAACAGCCTACTTATTTCCCAATCCAAAGATTTTCCAGACTTTAGCTTATAGTATCTCTCCATTGCATTTGACGCAGTTTGCCAATCCCTCTCACCTGAAATTTCCTAGACCTTGGTTTTCCTTGATTCTTATACCTCTCCGGCTGTTCCTTCTTCATCTTCTAAGGCTCCTTAGTAAATGTTACTTGCTCCTCAGGCCCCACCCTGGCCCATTGCTCTTCTCTCCTTTGCCCTCTGCTGGGACATCCCCATTCACATCTCCAGGTCTGCCCTCTCCCCTAGACATCAGACTCATATCTAAGTACCTGCTTTTTTTAGGCACTTCAAATTCAAAAGATCCTCCACTAACCTCATCATGTACTACAGCAGTGGAGGTCCCAGCAGGACACTCAGGGGAAATCTGTGGAGTTTAATCAAGAGACTGTTAATTAAGGTGTAGGGCAGGAGTAGTGATACTAAACAGGGATGACAAAGTACCCAGGGACGAACAGCAGCGAGAAGCTATTACCCTAAAGAGACCAGGGGAGGAAGCTGTTTCTGGAACTTGGCCGGAACTTGGCCTTGAAAGAGGAGCTGACTACAGGGTTGAAAGAGGGGATGAAGCCATTGACTAGCAGGGTCCAGCCAGCGTGGACTCCTACCAGTAATCTTCTGTTAGTGCCTCCTATTAGTCAAACTCACTGCTGGCCAAAGGGCAAGGGATCCTGAAGAAGCAGTCTTTACAGGGAAGCTCCCTGGCGCTGAGGGTGGAGAAGGAGGTAGACGGATCTGGAGGAGAATGGACACCACCAGCACACTTGGTATCTTTTTTTTTTTTTTTTTTTTTTTTTTTTTTTTTTTTGCGGTACGCGGACCTCTCACTGTTGTGGCCTCTCCCGTTGCGGAGCACAGGCTCCGGACGTGCAGACTCAGCGGCCATGGCTCACGGACCCAGCCGCTCCGGGGCATGTGGGATCTTCCCAGACCAGGTCACGAACCCGTGTCCCCTGCATCGGCAGGCGGAGTCTCAACAACTGCGCCACCAGGGAAGCCCGAGCCCCTTTCAAATTTAATGTTCCTTGATTATGTATCACGTAAGAGCAGAAATGGAAGGAAATATAAAGAGGAGGTTCAGAAAGAAAGGATTCTGGCCAAGCCTGTGAGTTTAGGGAAACCTTCCAGTTCACTGCTAATGAGCACTGTTTCAGGGAAGGCAGAATCTAAATTCCTATGATGTCATATGCTACAACTTGCCTCTTTGTTGACAAAATACTGATGTCGAGTGAACTGATATAGGAAGCAATTTTCAAGGAGAGGTGTAGCAAAGATAGGATAGGTGAGAGAAGTTACATTGTTTTTGCTAAAATTATGGGAAGATGTATGAGAGGGAAAATCTAAATGAAGTAGTATTTATCTGGTGATTAAATAAATAAATAATACTCCAATAAATACTACTCGATTTACATTCACATGTGGGTAGAAGACTTTGAGATTGGTAGGCTCCCAGTATACTTGATAACAGAGTTCTTTTGTTTCCTGTTTTTAGAAATAGAAATATACCATCAATATTGATATGAAAGTAGAAATTTTCATAACCAACACTGTGCTTATGAAACATCAATTATGCAGCTATTAGCTTCATAACATAAAGTGGATGATTTAAACAATTGGCGATGACTGATTAAATGTGCCCATCATTAAGTCATGGATAGGGAACAATGCACGAAGGCTTCCTTAGCCAGGCACCTTCAGGCTACCTCAATGAAACTGGTTATAGCCAATCTTACAGAGTCAAAATTTCAGACTTTCCCACCACTTATGTCCAGCTGCTTGTTTCTGATTTGTGGAAAAGATAAAACTACAAATCAAGCCTCATATTTGAGTTTCTCTAACTTTATGGCTTTAAGGGATTTTCACTCTCATGTGGAGGATACTTCATACAGAGTATGAAGTCTGACATAATGAGAACTACAGAGATTTGGGGGGAGGGCTGGGGAAATGGTTTCTTTCTGACTTAGCACAAATAGACCTTTTTAGATTTTATCACTGATATTCAATCGACAACTTGTTATTTAATAATGGAATGTTATGTTTCTATCACCACCTGCATGTTAAGTCTGTTTTACTGACACTTATTCAGGACCTTGAATGCAAAAGCATCTCCAAATTATGGAAAGATTATACTATGAACCCAATTTACCATGTAATATACTATTTCCAAAATGTAAATGCATTACTCTATGTGCCCAGTTTACCACTCTGAACATCTCTTGTCAACTGTAACAAAATAAGTGAATGAAATAGCATGTGTGAAATACCTGGAAGACTGACTGGCACACATGGTGGGTATTCAGTGTACCTATATGAAGGCTATATATATATATATATATATATATATATATTTCTTTTGGTATACTTTATATCCATTTGACATAAAATATTGCATTTACATAAAATAAAGAGTAAAGACTTGCTTTACAAAATTACTTGTCTCATTACAATATTTACTAAAAGGCCAGCTTTATTAATGTATTTACTGTGCGATGCAGTTTATCATAATTGACACTAAACTGCAAATGTGCAGGAAAACACCTATTATGTAGAACAGGGTGAACATCTATTACAGTCTATGCCATTACTGACTGCAATTTCTCAGTCTGATATCAAGTTTTGATTAGAACTTTTGCTACAAATTTTTACATTTTTTATGGCACTCTACCCATACTCCCAAGCCCATCATTTGACCATTTCTGAAATTCTCACTCACTATGAAGAGTTCAAATAGAAACCTGAAGTAGTGCCAAAGGTTGGGTTTGGATCAGATGTCATATGTGTAAGTCCTAGCTGATACATAGTAAAATGTGTGGTTGTTCAATTTCTCACTTTGCATTCATGAAAAGTGTTGCATAGACATATAGTTATGACAGAATATGACACATAGAAAAATTAATAGAAAACTTCATAGTTTGTGTATGTTCATAAAACGTACATATTTGTGGTGTCTGCTTAAAGAGCAACCTCTTAGAGTGAAAATATATGACCAAGCTTATTATTTATCAGATTTTAAATAATATTATTGTTGATAGCTTCAGAAAACGTAAAAACATATTAAATACAATTTAGAATCGTATTTAGGCACTCTGCTGCTGGTTCTTCCGGAAACTATTTTTCCTATTTTCCATTAAGATAATGAACATATGGAATATTTAAAACTGATGCTGTTCTAAATCCGTTGGCTCTGTTCCACTATCTCCTTGCCAGACATTCCCGATTAAGGGTGCATATGAGCAAGAAGTGACTGATAAGAAGACATTTGCATCCTTTAATGTTTCGTCCATTTCTAAGGTAGATATCACTGTGGTGCTGAAAGGATAGCTCCCGGTCACCTGTCGACGTACTTGAGTTTGCTTTGCCGGAAAAAGGACTAATAACAGAACTAAAGTAGACACACGGAAGACACGAGTGATAGACAATTACTTCATGACATTTCTCCAAAGACATCTACCTTAAATTTCTTTAAAAAAAATTATGCACCGTATAGTTGTCAAACTAGGGGTATTTTGTTTTTGTTTTTAAGCAGTCCTTGTCTATTTTTCTCAGAGTTAAACCCTGAAGCAGGACATTCCAAAGAAGACACGAAAAAGTTAATTATACAGATGTCTGCCATTGAAATTTAGAGGTAGCATCCTCTGTAAATATAGCGGGGGAAAGTCTAGACTTTGTAAAGGGTATTCTCAGGTTGGAGATGAGGACTTGGGAAGGGGAGTCCTCTCCAGGCTCAAGCTGACATTCCTTAGTCAAAGAAAACCATGCACACGACCCAGCCCCGGCAGTCCATTTGAGGCTCGGCCCCCGGTGTATAATTCCAGCAGAAGGTAAATTAAGGCAAAGCCTCCGCTCATTCCGTTGGGGGAGGGAGAAAAGGTTAAGCAGCACCGGGGTGCAGTAGCGACCAGAAGGGAAAGTGATCTCATTTTGTCGGAGGAAGCACCATCCGACAAGCCCACCTTTGATGCGCATGCCGGCGGCGGTACAAGAGCACAAAGGGGGAAAGCCGGAGGCAGCAAACTTCCCTCTCCTTCCACCCCATCCCTGAAGCCCGCGGAGAACACGTAAACGCAAGGACAACAAAGCGTGCACCGGGGGCGCTGCCAGCAGCCCGGCCATCGCGACCCGGGGCGCGCCGCTCCCCCGCTACAGAGCGAGGGCGCCGGAGCGCGGGCGCAGGCAGGACCGCGGCGGCTGGGGGAGGGGGTCCCCTACCTTGAGCAGCACAAAGAGCCAGAGCAGAGGCAGGAGGCGGCGGCCGCCGCGCGTCCTCGCGGGCAGGTGCCCCATCGCGGCGTGGACGGGGACACGGGGGAACGGTGGCGCCGGCTGGCTCCCCCGGCGGCTCACAATGGCGAACGGGGGCTGCAGCCTCAGACCTTGGGCGCCGAGGCTGCTCCCGGCGGGCGCATGCTGCCTGTGCAGTCCCCCCGCGCCAGCTCCCTTTCGCTTTCTGCTCCCTGGGTCCTCTAGGAACGTGCCAGGTGCTGCTGTTCTCTAACAGCTAAGGATGGAGAGGGTGCGGATTGGAGTGGGCGAGGCTCCGCTGCCGCCGCCGCGGCTGCCGCGCGGTGAGCGAGAGGCGGGGGCCCTGCGCCCAGCCTCCGCGGTCGTCTGGCAGCAGAGATACTCTCACTGTGGGCTGCGGACTCATAAAAGTGACAGCAGCTTCCCAAGCCCCACTCCAGGCTCCGCCCCAACCTCTTCCACAGTCCCTGGGACGCAGAGTTCTGTGGGGCTTCCCTGACTCCTCTTCAGCAACTCAGGAAACAAACACACCGGTCCCTTCCCAATCTTCCTACATCTGCTCTCAGCTAACACTTGGAGGGAAGTGGTGGTTGTGATTGTAGTGATGGAGTTCAGTGTGTGTGTGTGTGTGTGTGTGTGTGTGTGTGTGTGTGTGTGATGGGGAGGATACTCCTTCCCATTTCCACTCTCTTCATCCCATTTAAACACTCATTCTCTCTGTCCCACACTCATCCAGGAGGAAATAACACAAGTATATATTTTTTCTGCTTGAGGTCAGAAGTTTTGTAAATTTTAAGGGCTGTCCTTTGACACCTGAGTGGAATATAGAAGGAGGTTGGTTCACATTATATTACACACATTTATAAACACATAAACATTTATATACTTTTTAAAATGTTTAGTTATTAAAGAAACTGTCAGACTTTCCCAGAGTGGTCATGCCATTTTACATTCCCACCGGCAAAGTATGAGTAGGGGGAGGGGAAAGAGTGGGTGTGTAATTTAAAAGTGGTAATGTTAGAGATCTTTGTGGTGATGAAACAGTTCTGTATCTTGAATGTGCTGGTGGTTACACAAATCTACCCAGATGATAAAATTGCACAGAAACATACACACACACACACACACACACACACACACACACACACACACACGAGTGCATGTAAAACTGGTGAAATCTGAATAAGGTCTGTGAACGGTACCGAGGTCAGCTTCCTGGTTTTAATACCTACTGTAGTTCTGTAAGATGTTACCTCTGGAAGAAACTGGGGAAAGGTACATGGGGCCATTCTGTGCATCTTTTCTTATTGAGCTATAATTGACATATGACATTATATTAGTTTCGGATGTACAACATAACGATTCCATGTTTGTATGTACAGATGGCTGGTATGTGTATGTGTATCTGAGAAAGGTTTAGATTGAATATAGTTATACAAGTATATATGTGTGCTAAATTCTTATATGCATAAATCTAGAATAATGGTCTGAATTTATGTGAGAATATTGTCTCTGATGCCTTCCTTTAGAAACTTCTTTTGTTGTCACCTTCCTTTTCATATGCTCACTTTAGTGCCCTTACGTCCATTCTTCTCTTTCTCTTGAGAAAATATTAGTTGCTTCTCCAGCCCTCGAGGTCAGACTCATGGGCTATCTGAAAATTTTATTCTTGGGACTACACTTGTAGGGCTTTGGTTTGGTATGTTTTACTTTTATTTTGAAACACCAGAAGGCAGCATTCTATTCCCACCCACACCCAAAAGTGGCACTAAAATTATCTTATGTCTAGAACAAAAAAGATGTTTCGGCCAGGGACAAAATCACACTCATAATTTGCCAACAATTCTTCTTTTGAATAGAGTTTGATTTTAAAGGGTATGTGTGTCCATGTTGTGGACTATGGATATATATGAAGATATACATATATGTGTATATATATGCATGTGTGTGTAGATACATGGATATAGGCTTAACTGATGTGCGTAGGATATTAGAAATATAGCCTACTAATCATACATTCATCTTGTAAATGCAAAAAGAACTTTCACAGTGATGCACGTTTTTGTAATAATCATATTTTGCTATGTTGTCTTTCTATTTTTTTCCTTATCACTTATATCACAATTTGCTTAGCTCTTTATGCCCTCATAAATATGTACACATGGACCACTTTGGGGGAACAATAAAGCAATAAACAATAAGAGTAAGGCATTCCCCAGTAAAGTATTAGTTATTAACATTATTAATATTCCATTACACTGTATTCAATCACACTGTGATTAGGTGCCCTGAGGACTGAGGGTATTATTTCGTAATCACAGAAAATGTTCTCTCCAGAGAAAAGTATTTTACTTAGCCATTGCTGAATAAAATAGTTTCATTCTTTTTCTTTTTGTACTTAAAACAATAACAGGCTTGTGAGTCTGTCCAGGAGAGACACCCAAGAAGAATGTGAATGCTCTATCATCAGCTGTGTGGGGTTTTCAATTCATAGAGCCTGCTGTGTTTTTCTTTGAACTACTGGTTGGTTTCCCAGTGTAATACTTCCAAAGGATGGTGAATCTTATTTTGCTGTTTTCAAGATTCCAAATCAGCGAGAATGTCCATGGGAAACATAAAGTGCATATAGGAATGTATGCTTCAAAATGTTTGTTCTGATTTCATTATCACAACAACACTGCTTGGTAAAGAAGGCTGATATCATAATCGCCAACTGTTTCCCCTGTAATGCTGCATTTCCAGGAGAAATAATAGATGCGGATAAAAAAGAATCTCTTGCATGCCTTAAGACAGGCATGTAAAAATGAATTCTCACAAAATGAAATAAAGCTTTCTACTTCCTTAGGAAATAATAATAAGGTGGTTAATGAGCAAGAAACTGGAAGATCTTTTTTTTTTAATCTGTTTTTCCTAAATAAGTAAAAAAGTACCCAGTACTATGTGTTCACATCTATCTCTTCTATACAAAGAGAAGCAATAGCAGCTACAGAGAAGGAGCTGTAATCCCTATGAGAGGTTTAATGAGTCAAATGGAACTCTTATCGTGCCCTTGCCAAGGAAGTTCAATTCTGTCCTCCAGGGACCAGCTCTAATGTAGTTCAGTGTGTTTAGTCCTGGCTTCCACTACTGAAATCGCCTACCAGGCTGTCAGCAGTTTCGGTGTTTCAGAGGCATATTTATGGGAGTTGCTCAATGGGAAATAGTTTACTTTTTATAGAATGAAGAAAAAACTCAAACCATTGATCTCTGGAATATAATCCACTTAAAAAGCACAGTAACAGCCGTGCATTTTATCATCCATATCTCACATATTACAATTGTTAAAACATAGGAACTGGGGGCTTCCCTGGTGGCGCGGTGGTTGAGAGTCCGCCTGCCGATGCAGGGGACACGGGTTCGTGCCCTGGTCCGGGAAGATCCCACATGCCGCGGAACGGCTGGGCCCGTGAGCCATGGCCGCTGAGCCTGCGCGTCCGGAGCCTGTGCTCCGCAACGGGAGAGGCCACAACAGTGAGAGGCCCGCGTACCGCAAAAAACAAAAAAAAAAACGTAGGAGGTGTAGATTACATGTAATGACCAGGCAGCATTTTGATTTTCAATTCATCTGAGCATTTGTTTTCATTTTTCTCTTGATGAACACTGGTTTCTCGCCTAAAAGAGGTGTTGACAATTCATAAATTCTGTCTTTCAAAATGAGAATGATTGGCAGCCCTCAGGTGAATAGCATGTTCCAACTGCCAAGACTTATTATTCTTGCCACACTTGAAAAACAGTGAAATTCACTACAGAAAGACATTTTCGCGTTTATATGGAAACTGTTTTCCCATTGCCTCTTTTTTCTTCCTAAATAATTTCTATTAAGGGACCTATCTTTTTTTTTACTTGACCCTTACATGGTTTTAAGAAAAATTAAATAAGAGTATTTTATTACAAGGTATAGGTTTCATGATACAAAATCATCCACTCAAAGGAATAAGAAAACATAGATTGAAAACATGAGCAGATATTTAACATAGGACACAAACTGAAGGCTATAGATGAGTGATCCTAAGTTAGGAAGGCAGATGGTCATTTTTAGATACTATTCTTTCAATTATATTCTATGCTGTGTGTTGTTAACATTTTCTTTACTAGCCCTAAAATTAAAAAAATAAAATACATGAAACAGCTTTAAGTTATGCAGTTTTATTTTATATTTTTTTATATGCATTGGCTAATGAACTTTTATAATAATTTTTTTCCGAGCACCCAGACATTGTTATCATATAACCATCTAACTTTTCTTCATAACTAGCCTTCTTTTTTTTTTTTTACATCTTTTTTGGAGTATAATTGCTTTACAATGGTGTGTTAGTTTCTGCTTTGTAACAAAGTGAATCAGTTATACATATACATATATCCCTGTATCTCTTCCCTCTTGCGTCTCCCTCTCTCCCACCCTCCCTATCCCACCCCTCTAGGTGGTCACAAACCACCTAGCTGATCTCCCTGTGCTATGCGGCTGCTTCCCACTAGCTATCTATTTTACGTTTGGTAATAACTAGCCTTCTTGACTAATTATAATGTAAAGCATTAACATCTTGCGTGGGAGGATTCACTTCAGCTTGGCCAAAAGGCATGACTAAAACTTGAATATAATTTATAAATAAAACAAGACATACTGTTTGCTAAGTGGAAATAGTGTCTGCAGATCATTCCTTCTCTTCTTCCTTTACTTCAGTTCAAATTAAAAATGGAATACAGCATTTACTGTCTACTAGGTGACACACATAGTGTCTATATTTGTGTTATTAAAAAGTGGTTGCCAATATATAATTATGGAAAATTTGGTCATAGTGATTTCATAGAATCTATGAAAATATTAATCACATACTTTGAAAATGCACTGCCTTAACTGCTAAGGATTTTACCAAGAGGCACAATAATACTGCATATTGACAATCTTACTCCAGGTCAATTACACCAAATCAATTTTTCATGATAAAAATTACAGTTAATAATATTCTCAAATCTGTGAGAGATAGGGTGAAGATGACTATAGTCTAAAGAGGAGTAGGGGATACCACCGATAGATTGGTGTCATTATGTGTCTTAGCAGAAGGATCTAGAAGAAAAATTTTGGGGAAGGCACAAATGTTCTGGGGGAAGTTCCAGTGCCTGAGGGAAGAATATTTTCCTCATAAAGGGACATAAATAAAAGGTATAATTTTGAAGCTGTACATTTCTAGATATGTTTATGTAGTGTGACTATCTGTAAAAGGAACAGTTTGGGAGAGGGAGTTGAATGTAGAAATTTCATCATTTTGTTTGGTAACTGGATACTGCAGAGAAAGTTACAAGGGTAAGCATTTAACATATGGGTAGAGGACGATTTGAATAAAATCCAGTCAGGGATCAATGTATGTCAAGCCTATGGTTAGTCTCTGTTAACTTACTGTCATACACTACAAGGGTCATTTCCAACCATTTCTACTCACTTCAGTCCTCCAATTCTCTGCCCTGCAGACCTTTTCAATTTCACCTTCTACCTTACAGAGAAAATAGAGGCCATAAAATGACAACATTTTTTGTCTTCACTGACAGTAAACATAATCCCACCCATATCTGTTCCTATATCTCTTGTTTAAAAAAAAAAAGCAGCTCTCTCTCAATAACCACCTAAGTCTAATTCTACCACCGATTGTCTAGAACCCATTCTTTCCAGCCTTCCCCCCCTTCTTATTTTAAACCTCCTCCTTTTCATGTATTCCATCCCTTGGCTTTTTAACCACATTCATATCTTTAAAATTGAAGGAAAGAAAACCTTCACTGAATCATTCATGCTCTCAGCTGCTATCTTTTCTTTCTCTTGATGTTTCACCACTGCCCCTTCATGGCGATATTTTCCAAAGGGTTGCGTAGACTGTCTCCATTCTGTTTTTACCATCTGCTGACTCTTCAAACCACTCTGGTGTGGCTTCTACCCCTGTCATCTCACCAGCACTGCTCTCACTAAGAATCACTTTGCAGTATGTGCTATGTTGGCTTCTCCCGCCTTTCTGAAACACTCTCATCTCTGGCTTTCCATAACCCTGCACATTAATGGTTTTTCTTTGATATCTCTGGATGTTATTTTGAAATCTCCCTGCTGGATCATTCTCTTTTTCCCGTACATTTAATGTTGCAATTTTCAAAGCCTAGCCCTAAACTCTACTGTTTTCCTCTCTATCTGTGCCCTAGCCAATCTAATGTATGACTATGTTTCAATCCCCATCTATGCAGATGATCCAAAGAGTTATATCAGCAGTCTTCATACAACACTCTTTTGACCCATGCAGACCCATATTCCTTACTGCATGCTCAGAAGTCCTTTGGAATTTTTAAAACACCTTAAGCATTAAAAACTCTACAAGTAACAAATGCTGGAGAGGGTGTGGAGAAAAGGGAGCACTTCTACACTGCTGGTGGGAATGTGAATTCTGCAGCCACTATGGAAAACAGTATAGAGGTTCCTTTACCTTAAAAAACTAGGAAAAGAGTTGCCATATGACACAGCAATCCCACTCCTGGGCATATATCCAGAAGAGATGAAAACTCTAATTCGAAAAGATATGTGCACCCTAATGTTCATAGCAACACTGTTTACAATAGCCAAGACATGGAAGCAACTTAAATGTCTATAGACAGATGAATAGATAAAGATGAGATGTATATATACAATGGAATACTACTTGGCCATAAAAAAGAAAGAAATAATACCATTTGCAGCAACATGGATGGAAAAACCTTTTCCCCCTCCATCAGGATGAAGACAAATTGTCTACCTATCCATAAATCTGTATGATAGTATGAGCAGTTTATAAAATAAATATCATAACCTAACTTAATAGAGCAATCTGAATATGTACATATAGATAAGTATCAAAATAAAAATGTCTACATGTATACGTGCTTTACTAAACATTTTGTCAATAGAGTTTTCATTCTTTTTTGGCTTAGTATTTGTTTTGTCATTAGCTGGACCCTTGATTAGACAAAAGCTCTCACTCATTTATTCTCTTTTTCAAACAGTATTTATTAAGTGTCTACTATTTGTTCAGTATTTTTGGCTAGGTCCTGTGGTTATAAACATTGTTACTTTTATTATTTTTCTATTCCTTATTCTTGGAAAAACTCTCAGTTGGAATTTTTAGCAGAAACCAAGTGTGAATATTGTTATTTTTAGAGTGTTGAAAATAGATATGCAAAAATCAAATATACATGTATCTACTCTGTTTTACAACCACAGCAATATCGGCAAAATTTCATGTTCAGAAACTTTGATATAAAGATGATTTTTAAAAATCCCATTACTGATATATCTAAAGATTTTATAAAGTCAACTGAGCTCAATTACTTTGAGTATAAGAAGCCAATTAAATATTGGAGTCTTGGGGTCCTTTGGCAATGCCCTTGAAGAGCTGAAGGATGTCCTGGGAATCTCCTTGTTTTACTCCTGAAGCTACTAATTCTTGCAGGTCCCCATTGATCCATATCAACTAGTGTTGGGCTCTTGATCCTAAACTAAATACACTGGCCTATCTTTGATATCATGAATTCTTATTGCTTTCATTGGCTTAAATATAAAACCTCAGTGTTACTTAATAGTCACTTTTTAGATAACTGCAAGGTGAGGTAAACATGTTTTTAAAAGCTGCAGAAGATTTATTTCCGATTTCCAGACTTCCTGGGTCTCACAAATTAAGTGACCATGTTGACAATGACTTAGTGAAAAGTGATTTATTTGCATGGGTAACATATGTCCCTTCTGAATTTTCCTTATAACCTTTGAAATTTAAAATGGTAGAAAAACTAAGTTGATGCTGAATTACCATGTCACATAATGTCTGTAACAGCAGCAACTAAACAGTCTGCATTTCCATTTCTTAAGAACAACATATCCCAAACCTTTCAAAGTTCTTCGTAAAGCATGAAAGTACCTCCAGTTATCAAGTCACAAAATGGAACTGGGGCATAAAATAAGAGTAAAGATGCATACCAACATGAAGGACATTTGTCTACTTACAGATGTGCAAAGAAAAGTTCAAGTATATGCCAGGCTCTGAGAAAGCCCCAAAGCTGCTAAGAAATAGTTAGAAGCCTCATGCTTCTGGGCAATGGAATTTAGAAATAATTAATATGGAAAATTTCTTCTACAGAAAATGCAAATCATCCCAGAAGCAAAAAAATTAAATGTCATTACTTGCGCTCAATGAGAAAAACATATTTAGGAATACTAAGAGATCAATAACTAAATGTTACACTTTCCATGAATTGTTTGTGAAAGTGGCATCTACCCAGTGAAGTGTGGAAAATAATGAATGCCCTGAAATTTGCTGGTCTGAATTTTGGTGTTACAGAGACTTAAAAAATAAATGAGTACCACATGTAACTTTAAAGGTTAGCAAACATAAAATAAAGCCAAGGAAATTTGTTGACAATAATGAGATGCTCTTACATATACTGAAATGTAAAGATCACCCAGATATTGTTGAGGAGAAGAACTAATTTGCAGAAAATTATATATGATGTAATGCCATTTGAACAAAAATATTCATTATGTAAGTGGATAGGAAAAACTGCCAGAAGACTTGATTTCTAAAGAGGGCAGAGTGGATGCAGAAAGGAAGTTTTTATATTTTGTTCGACATACTTTTGTAATGCTGAAAAATTTTACATTGAGAATATATTTGATGAGCCCACTGGCTTTATTTTAAAATTTACACAAAATAGATATACACAGAAAAGCCACCAATTATAAGAAAGATTTGGAACATTACAAATTAATTTAAAAATAGATGAATGAATTACTTACTAAAGACCTGGAAATATTGGGGATATAAGTGGGAACACCACGAATGCGTTTGAAATAGATATAAAAGAGTAGTCAGATACTATTTTATCAGAATAAATATCTGTAGGAAAAAGTTCCACAAACTAGATCCACATTACGAAGAACAATGCCACCATCATGGTTGGCCAATTTCACTTAGGCAGCAATGACAGAATACAAGTATATAACAATGGCTATGAGTTTTTGACTTGCAAATAAAGTATTCTCAGTCCATGTTTTGAAAAAAAATCAATATTATTGCAGCAAGCATATTACATTGGAGTGATGATAGGTTAGAAAATTTATCTTATTCTGTATAATAACTAATACATTCAATTCTTTGCCCGTCCTTTGGAATAAATTCTTTCCATGTAATATTATTAATTATGTCAGTATCAGGCATTTCTGTTGCTTAATAATCTGTAGTGCGCCAAGAAGATCCTTTAGTGAGTTTAACTTTCCCTTAGGATTATGAATTTCATTAGAAACTAACAATTAAAATATGTCTGAGAGAAGTTAGTGACATCTGTATCAAAACAAAGGAGCCAGATGTCTCCATTAACCTACTATGGTTAGCAGAGATATATGAAAGAAAGAAATGTGTCTCGGTTGCTTGCTTTCATACACACACACACACACACACACAAATCTATGCATGATTTGATTCCAAAACATACAGGAAAAAAACATTGTTTATATTTCTGATTCAAACAAGCACCAACTTTTACTCCAGGGCATTTTTTTTGTCACTTGTCTTTCTGATATTCTAAATCTCAGGACATGATAATTTATCCCATCTCAAAGGGAAAGAGTTATTCATTTATATCTACCCTCAAATCATATCAGAGAGAATTGAAAGTACTTTGATACATTCATATTTTGTGTGAAATGTTTCTAAATAATTAATAAAAGATTCCAGAAAATTGACGCTGAAGACATAAAACACGAGGAAACAAGTGAAATGTAGGTACGTCTATCTTTAAAAATAAATAAACATTAAAAATTTTCCATTGTTCTATTTAGTATATTGAAAAGGACTTCGTTTTATTTGTGAGGGATGTGTCATACCCCAGTGCATCCTGGGAGTTCAAATATAAACAATTCTATTTCTCATCCTCTAGAAGTAACTAAAATCAAATTTCCAAATCATCTTAACAGAGCCAAGTAGAATGAACATACTAGGCCCTATGTATGGTGACAGTCCGGCAGTGTGTGTTGATGAGGAACAAATGATTCTATGAACTGACACTAAGCAACTTCAGAGCCCAGAGGTAGATCTAAGACCTCAAAGCTTATACAATCTGGGGAGCCTTTTAAAAGAAAAAGAATAAAAACGGAAAATCCAAAATTAGGCGTGAAAGTAAATGTATTTAGAACGAGAAAAAAATCATAACAAACTATAAAATTTTAAGTTAATAATTGTACAAACATCATAAAAAACCAGAAAAATAACCTATACTTTTATCTCCCATATTCTTTTTTTTTTTTTTTTTTTTTTTAATATTTGGCTGTGTTGGGTCTTCGTTGCTGCGCGGGCTTTCTCTAGTTGCGGTGAGCGGGGGCTACTCTTCGTTGCGGTGCGCGGGCATCTCATTGCGGTGACTTCTCTTGTTGCGGAGCATGGGCTATAGGCACACGGGCTTCAGTAGTTGTGGCACGTGGGCTTCAGTATTTGTGGCTCGCGGACTCTAGAGCACAGGCTCAGTAGTTGTTGCGCACGGGCTTAGTTGCTCCGCGGCATGTGGGATCTTCCTGGACCAGGGCTCAAACCCGTGTCCCCTGCCTTGGCAGGTGAGTTCTTAACCACTGCGCCACCAGGGAAGTCCCTCTCTGCCATATTCTTGTTCTAATTTTTGCCTATTGTTTTTGGTGCATACTCTGGTTGCCTCTTTGTTTGAAAATAATATTGCAATATCATTTTCAATTAAAGAATAGAAATATAATCCAGTTTTTCTTCCAGCATGGATGATCAAAACTTATATTTTATTGTTAATACTTGGCATGCCTAAAACATTTGCTTTGGACCTTAAAGACACAAATTCTGATTTCATATTCTTTCATTGCCATCAAGAAAGAAAACAATGTGATCTGTTTATAATTGTATATGCTACATTTTAAGAATATTTCTGACAGGAGAGAACATCCATGTTAACACAGTACTGAAGATAAAACCTCTCCTTACAATTTAATGTCTGATGATTGGAAGAATTTTTCAGATTCCGCCTGTGCTCACATATGCTGAGCACTGTTTGTAAATAATATTTCTTTTTGGTGCTGTGTCTTTGCGTCATGATGCTGGACTGTCAGACAGTGGGTACTAGGGGGATTCCTGGAAGATATTCCTACACTGACAATAATTTTTTATTTCATGAAAGTGACTGTGACCTACATAAATATGTTTCTAAACCCACAGTAAATGCCTCTCCCGCTTCACTTTTCCTTTAGCCAGACCTCAAAAATGACTGAGGCTCCAAGCCATTCAAAAGGGAGTGGAAATTGTACAGTGGAGGGGAAGTCAGAGTGTAAAGAGAAAGGTGTCCTAACTACTTCAATTTAAAAACCTTACTTTTTCAAATTTTATAAAAACGGGTGACCATGGCAACGTGTTGAGAGGGTGCATCCCAGAGTTCTGGAAGGGGTTATGGATCGTAAGTTTCATTAGCTTCAGAGCCTCTGCCAGCCACTCATATGCATGTAGCCAGAAATATACCTTCCCCTTCCTTCCCCATGGATGGGAACAGGGCTGGCATCCTACAACAAAGCCTTCCCCCAACTCTGTATATACCCTTTGTCTGTAGTCTTTCCTCACTTCAGTTTTCTAAAAGATGCTGGTAGGGTTAGTAGTGGTTACAAACAGGTGATACAAAAGGATGGAGGATCACAGGTGACTTTTTTCCCCAGGACTGTCCCAAGCATCATTACAAAGTGTAGAAAGCATTTGTCCAGACTATACAGAAATCACCTTCAATAATGCAGTGAAGCATCTATTATGTGTGCTTGTATGTGGCATATATTTACTATAATCTATTCTGTGAAATGGTTGTATTCTGGCAAATGGTTGTTTATTATAAGAGAAAGCCAAGTGTCACTGAGCCTTACAGTGGGCATTTCATAGTCAAAATGACTAATAGCAACCACCACATTTTAATTAATACTAAGATGGTCCTCATTTTAGATCTTTATCCCCAATTTTTTTTTCTTAAAATATTTCTACCTGCTACTGTTTTCCAGTTACTTTTGTGGCTACTGTATAATGAACATAAAAGAATTCCTGAACTCCTGCTGCTAGGAAGCTAGGCAATGAGAATACACAGACACAAACGTGCACAACTGAAGTAGGTTGATGTTCAGTTTGATCCTCAATAAGGAAGATCCCTTTTCCACTAAAGGGAGTCAAACACGTTTTTTCCTGCTTCACCTTAGCATTACAGAAAACTCCCATTGTGTAGAGATTAGGGAATATGTTGAAAATGATGTAAAGAGAAAATATTCTTTTAGAAAAAGAAGATAGAGAACATTTGGATCTAAGGAAAAGAAACCAGTCCCGGAGGACAAAATACTGACCTTCAAGATGGGAGAGTTCCAATGTAATCAACCTGCCACGAGGTAGCAAGCTCAAAGTGTGGAAAATAATGCCATGGGAGGGACTCAGCACTGACTTCATGTAGTTGACATGTTAGGCACTCAGGGGTGGGGTGATAGCCAGGTCAGTCTTGGTGAAAGGGCAGCTAGGTTGTTGAGGCCATGGCTAACCCCCATCCTTGATGGATATTGTGAAAGCAGCTCATATACTGTTTATTGGTAGCCTGAAGATATATACCATGTACAACAGAATAGCACCTAAGCTATTGATCCTAGAATAGCATCCAAGGAATGTATGCCAACTGGTGCTATTATGAGTCTTCAACAGACCACTCTATTGCTTGGTTTTTCTGGGTAATGAGATGTATGAAACATCAGTGAATTGTGGGAAGAGTCCATTGCTGCATTTCCAAGGAAATAAAGGTATCTCACATGGATGTGATGTTGGATGGGATATAACAGCAGTGAATAAGATTTTCTGTAAGTAGACAGTTGGTCATTGGATGAAAGCCCTGCACACAGGAAAGGCATTTCCATACCCAGAATAGCTACATACCAGGAACTGTGCTGATTTTCTCTAATAGATACCGCATTTTAAGCCACAGCTGTGATTAGCATCACCTCCTGATTAAGTTTGCAATAATTCACTGCCATTCTCCCAGAACCTATTTGTCTCTGCACCAGCCCAACAGGCAAGTTAAATGGTCAGAATTACATTCCAGAAACTTTCACATCTTTGCATGTATTCTTTTTATTTTTCTTTGTCTCACTGTCTTTTTTTTAAAATTTATTATTGTATTGGTTACAATTGATTTTCTTTTTTTCTTTACATCTTTATTGGAGTATAATTGCTTTACAATGGTGTGTTAGTTTCTGCTTTATAACAAAGTGAATCAGCTATACATATACATACGTTCCCATATCTCTTCCCTCTTGCATCTCCCTCCCTTCCACCCTCCCTGCATGTATTCTTAATTGCACATTCCTAATTTTTAAACTCCTTCCAAGTCTTCCCACTGGCAGACCAAATCAAAAGTAAGTGAGCCGGTTGATGTAGTCTGCACAGGTTAGTCCCCTGGGACAAAAAGATGGAAGATATCTGACTCAAACTGAAAGTGAAGTATATAGTTTAGAGGTAGTTATCTACGTGAGAAAGATAACACAGTAGAAGAAGAGAATCAGAAGAGCCATGTGTCTAACATAAACTATACTGGGAATACATTTTGCTGGCTAGAAAAAAGATACCTGTTTGGGTACAGAAAAATGCAAGGCAACTTTGATCAAAACCACTAGTGGAAGGAAAGTAAGAACTTTTGATGTAGCCAAATGGAAAACAGGCTGGTTTCTAATGTATACTGAGGTGTCTGTTTTTAGAGACAGATTAGTTCCCTAAGCTCATTCAAGCTATATGCTGTACTTAGCCACACAAATAGCACTTGCCTACCTGCATATCCTTTGAAGCTTCATTTATCCTTACTGCCTTTAATATTGTAACCTTACATTGTTCAAGCAATAACTTCTAAACCTTTTTAAACTCTCATTTTCATGAGTTAGAAAAAGTACTGCAACATTAATGTATGATTATGTTTTAAATTTATGAACTATATGAATGTATAACTATTCTAATAAAATATGTACTTTATTAAATACACACAAATATACATTTAAGGATGAGGTATAGCTAAATATAACAATGTATTTTAAGTATTTTGTTTTTAATAAAATAAAAACATTCAGTGCTCAGGAAAACATATTTCAAACAATAATTTTTAGTGAGAGCAATGCTACTGAATAGGCTTCACTAATATTAAAAATTTTAGTTTGAACATTTTGTGATATGCTCTGTGATTCAATGTCTGTACCAAATTTAATTTTGAAAATGTTTTTAATATCATTG
Source organism: Delphinus delphis (assembly GCF_949987515.2). Classification (NCBI taxonomy): domain Eukaryota; kingdom Metazoa; phylum Chordata; class Mammalia; order Artiodactyla; family Delphinidae; genus Delphinus; species Delphinus delphis. Next base: position 12,454,649 of record NC_082693.1, on the reverse strand, counting down.
TTGAAGTATAATTAATATACATAAGGTACACACATATATTTAAAATGTGCAATTAAATAAATTTTGATGTAGGTATATGTAGATACCCTTGAAATAATGAATACACACAAGATAATAAAGATATCCATCACCTCCAAAAGTTTCCATGTACCTGTGTATAAATCCTCTCTCCTGCCCTTCCTCATTGCAAGGCATCCACCAATCTGCTTTCTGGCACTACCCACTTGTTTACATTTTCTATAAGTTTATATAAATGAAGTCATACAATAGGTACTCTTTTTTTGTCTAGCTTCTGTCTTTCAGCATCAGTTTTAAGATTCATCCATGTTGCTGCATCTGTCAATAGTTCATTGAGGAATAGAACCCCATTGTATTGATATGTCACAATTTGTCTATCCAGTCATCCATTGATGGATATTTGGGTCAATTTCAGTTTGTCTTTCTTACAAATCAAGCTGATATGAACATTCATATACAAATCTTTGAATGAACATGTGCTTTCATATCTTGTGGGTAAATACTTTAGGAGTGGAATGAATGGGTCATATGGTAGGTGCATGTTTAATTTTTAAGAAACATCAAACTGGCTTTCAAAATGATTGTATCATTTTACACATTTACCAGCAGTGTATGAGAGTTCCAGTGCCTCCATACCCTTGCCAAAACATAGTATGTTCATAATTTGTAATATTAGTTATGGTACCTCTTACCATACTAACATTACTTTCATGACTAATAATGTAACTATTTTTCCATGTACTTATTTGCCATCTGTTTATTTTATTTGGTGATGTGTTCAAATATTTTGCCTATTTTTTGTTTGGTTGCTAGTTTTCTTACTATTTGTTCCAGGAGTTCTTTATATATTTCAGATAAAAGTCCTTTTTCAGGTACACAATTGGCAAATATTATCTCCCAGCCTATTCCTTGTAATTCATTCTCTTAACAGTGTCTTTCAAGTAGCAGAGGACTTTTATTTAAATGTAGTTCAATTTATCATGCTCTTTTTTCTTTTGGATGATGTTTCTGGTGTTGTAGCTAAGAATCTTTGCCTTACTGTAGGTCAAAGAGATTCTCTTCCAGGATTTCTTGCAGAACTTTTATTGTTTTAGACTTTACATTTAGGTCTGTGATCCATTTTGAATTAACTTTTGTATACAATGTGAGAAATGGATTAAAGATTTTTTAAGTATACGAATATTCATTTTTTATATCACCATTTTTAAAAAAGACTATCTTTTCCCAATGAATTACCTTTGCACTTTTGTGGAAAATAAGTTGTCCATGAATGCAGGGATCCAGTTATGAAATTTCTTTGGATCCCTAAGATCTATTTGTCTATCTTGATGCCAATACCACACTGTTTTAATTACTGAGCTTTATATTATGTGTTATTAGTATTAATAGTATGAATAGTATTAGTCCTTCAAATTTGTTCTTTTTCGAAGTTGATTTGTTATTCTAGGTCCCTTCCGTTTCTGTAAGAATTTGAATCTCAGCTTGTAAATTTCTATGAAAAGCCTGCTGGGATTTGATAGGGACTGTGGTGAATCTGTAAATCAGCTGGAGAGAGGATGGACGTCTTAATAATATTGAACCTTTCGATACATAAACAGCCGTAGGAATTTTAAAAGTAATTTAAAAGACTTTTTTGCGTCTATGTTCATGAGGTTGTGGCCTCTCCCGTTGCGGAGCACAGGCTCCGGACGCACAGGCTCAGCGGCCATGGCTCACGGGCCCAGCCGCTCTGCGGCATGTGGGATCTTCCCGGACCGGGGCACGAACCCGTGTCCCCTGCATCGGTAGGCGGACTCTTAACCACTGCGCCACCAGGGTAGCCCCATGGTCTATCTTAGTAACCATTTTGTGTGTACTTATAAATAATGTATATTCTGTTGCTATTGGGTAAAGTGCTCTGTAGATGTCAAATAGTAGCTCAGGTTTGTTGATGGTGTTGTTCAAGTCTTCTATATGCTTACTGATTTTCTGTACAGTTGTTGTATCAATTATTGAAAGGGGGCATTGAAGTCTCCAAAAATAATTATGGCTTTTTCTATTTCTCATTACAGTTTCAATTTTTGCTTTATGTATATACAAACTCTGTTATTAGGGACATAAAAGTTTAGTGTTATTATTTCTTGATGAATTTAGTTCTTTATAATTATGAAATGATTCTCTTTATGCATGGCAATATTCTTTGCTCTAAAAATCTTCTTTGTTTGGTGCTGACATAGCTGCTCTAGTTTCTCTGGATTAGTGATAGTATAAACTATTTCATCCTTTTCCTTTTAATCTACTTGTGTCTTTATTTTTAAAGTGGCTTTTCTCAGAGAAAACATATAGATAGGTTTTACTTTATCCAACCTGTCAATCTCTGGATTCTAACTGGGTATTTAGATAATTTCCATTTAATATGACTGTTGATGTAGTTGATTTAAATGTACAATCTTGTTTTCTCTTTTTTCTATCTGTTCCTTGTTTCCTTTTTCTACTTTTTCTATCTTCCTTTGGACAAGTTGTATATTTTTTATAATTCTAGTTTATCTACCTTTGACTTATTAACTACCATTCTTTTTGTGTTACTTTAGTCGTTATTTTAGGGTTTTTAGTACACATCTCTATCCTATCAATCCCACTTAGTAGTATACTTCCATTTTTCTTCTCCCATCCTTTGTGCTATTATTGTAATACGTTTCTTTTATGTATATATTATAAATCCAATAATACATCATTACTATTTGTTTAAACAGCCTACTATTCTCTAAGAACATTTAAATAATAAAAATAATCTTAAGTATTTACCTATATTGGCACATTTCCAGTGATTTTCATATCTTTGTGTAGATCTGCATTTCCATGTCATATAATTTTCCTTCTTCCCAAAGAACTTAACTTTAATATTTATTAAAGTTTAGATAGCTGGAGATAAGTTAGTTTAATTTTTATGTCTGAAAAGTCTTTATTTTGCCTCCACTTTTGAGATATATTTTAGCTGGGTATAAAATTCTAGGCTGGCAGTAGCTTTTTTTTCCCATATTTTAAAGATTTTTCTCCACTCTCTTCTCATTTTAATCATTTCTAATAAGAAGTATGCTGTCTTTCTTTTCCTTGTCCTTTTGTATCTAACAATTCTTATTTTATCTGATTGCTTTTAGGATTTTCTTTTTTATCACTGGTTTTTTTTTTTTTTTTTTTTTTGCGGTACGCGGGCCTCTCACTGTTGTGGCCTCTCCCATTGTGGAGCCCAGGCTCCGGACGCGCAGGCTCAGCGGCCATGGCTCATGGGCGCGGTCGCTCCACGGCATGTGGGATCCTCCCGGACCGGGGCACGAACCCGTGTCCCATGCATCGGCAGGTGGACTCTCAACCACTGCGCCACCAGGGAAGCCCTATCACTGGTTTTGAGCAATTTGATTTTGATATGCTTTGGTGTGATCTTCTTCATATTTCACATACTCAGCATTTGTTGAGATTATTAGATTTATATCCCCGCCCCCCAAATTTAGAAATATTTTGCCCATATGTCATCCAAAATTTATTCCTGTACCACCATCCCATCTCTTTTGGGGGCTCCACTTACATGCTTGAAGCTGTCTCAGAGCTCAATGATGTTCTTTTCATTTTCTGTGTTTCACTTTGTGTAGTTTCTATTGCTATGTCTTTAAATTCACTAATCTTTCTGCAATGTCTAATCTATGGTTTATCCTATCTAGTTTATTTTTCATTACACACATTATGTTTTTCACCTCCAAAGATTTGAGTTGGGTCTTTTTTGTATCTTCTGGGTATCAACTTAACTTTTTCAACACATGGAACACAGTTATAATGAATGCTTTGGTGTTTTTGTCTGCTATAACTCTAACACCTCTTAGAGTTCTGGGTCAGCTTCAATTAACTGGTTTTTCTCCTTATCGTGAGTTTTATCCTGTTTCTTTGCGTGACTGGTGATTTTTTAATTGGATATCATGAATTATGAATTTCACATTGCTGGGCACTGTAAATGTTGGATTTCTACTTAAATATTCTTGAATTAGGTCTGGGAAGTAATTAAGTTATTGGAAATGGGTTATTCTGTTGAAACTGTTTTGATTTGTTAGGTGGGACCTGAGCAGGCAAATTAATCCCCATCATGAGGCAATACCTCATGATTTTTGAGTACTCTACCCAGTGCACTGTTCATTATGAGGTTTTTCAATCTGGCTAGTGGGAACTAGAACTACCTCCAACCCTATTTGAGCACTGACTATTGTTCCTTCTAATCCTTTCAAGTGGTTCTTTCCTGGAAATGGGTAGTGTCCTCACATGCATGCCCTGATAAGTGTTCTGCTGCTCACTTGAGAATAGATCTTTTGCAGATCTCTGGGGTAATCTCACTTTGCAGCGCTCTCTTCTCTGGTACTCTGTCCTGTAAACTCTAGCCAATTTTGTCTTCCCAGACTCTCAGATTGTTTCTTCAACTTGGCTCCACCTAGATTTCCTCTCCTTTAGCTCCTGCAAGACACTCTCTTAAAGCAGCAAGTTGGCACAATTATAGGTGTATTTTATTTGTTTACCATTTGTCATGAAACACTGTTCTTTATGCTTGAATTCCAGGCATATCATGTTATGAAAATGATAATTTTATTTATTGTGTCTATTTAAGAAAACAATTTCAAGCTAGAGGGTAAATCTGGTTACTATTACTCAGTTTTCGCCAGAAATAGAAGTTCCTAAATTCATTTTATTTTGAAAATTGATTTGAATGGCTATCACATCTGAAAAAGATGCCTTCAAATATATAGAGATGCAAATGAATGAAGTATGTAGTTGTCCATGCTTATTATACCATGGTACTGATTTTTGTGTTCCATCCATCAATTATACATACATTTTTCTTGGAACATAGCTGTTGTATTTCCCAGATGCACTCATGCTTCTTGAAAATAAGTGGAACTATGTTGTGTTTTTTTATTTTAAGAAAACGATTTAAAATGCATCAAAACTTTTTATACAGAAATTTTTTGAAACAGCTTAAGTAAATCTGTGGTCATATTTTTAAGTGTACAGATATGAGAGTTTTCATAGATGACACACATATCATTTTTAGAAACAAAATCACACAGTGATGCAAACACTAGCAGATAGCAGTTCTCAAAATGTACTTTGCATGACAAGGAGCTCTTTTTAAAAGCAGGTAGGTTCTCACTTGTTAAAATCTTTACCTTGAAGGAACAGATTAAATTTTTTTACTTTAGGAAACAGATTTTATGGGTAGCATATCACTGCAAGTCACTTGTGTTCACTGAAAAGGCCAGCAAATTGGGTTTTATGTGGCTTGAAACATCAGTGGAAAAAATTGTAAGGGTTTGTCTGCGTTTTCTGGATGCTTAGATTCTGAATGTCTTATGAACTGTGATGGCTCCACATAATCATTAGCTTACATTTCAAGGCAGAAAATACACCTAATGTGAGAATCAAACAGTCTCAGTAATTATGAATTATTTTGGCTTCCTTCTTGTCTTATCTGATTACATCCTCATTGTTTCTTCCTCTTGAAGTGTTTGATAAAGAGCTTAAACTAGGAATAGAAGTGTCTGCCAATTTTTGTTGTTGACCTATGAATTATTATGTTTAGGCCAAGTTTCTTGCATGAAGTCTCAGGCAGGAAGTCATCACTGTGACCTTCTTTGTACTTACAATCTGCCCTTCCCCCAGCTTACCTCAGTCACCACATGGGACACAAGCCTGTCTTATATACAGAGTAAATTTGAGCACCTGTATCTATCCACATATGACAAGTTAGTAAACCTTAATTTCCTATCTTTTTAATTTAAAATATATAATTCAAAATTCTCATATTTTGATCTATATCTCACAACTCAGAGAGGACTGGTTTGGCTTTGTGTTATGGTCCTTACTCAGATAAATTAGAGGGCTACAAGAAAGGAGGGAATTAGATTCCCAAGGTTATAACTACTGAGTGATAGAAGCAAAGACAGGTCATGTGAGCAACTACTGCAACCATTAAGAGCCTGCAAGAAAAATATATCTACCCAGGACTAAAACCTTAATACTGAGGACATTTCTAGGAATGAATGAACATACAAGGATCATATTGAAAAATTTAAACTTATGTAACTATTGGAAAATAAAAACAAATTCCTTATTAAAAAAAACTCCTTGCTACTTCAAGATTAAATATCAGGATGAGACCTAGATTATGTACTTTTTCACACAGGAAAACCCACAGAGAGATGAATTGATATATTAATGGATCTCAAGTTCAGCTGTCAGCAGACTTTGTCATTCAATGAGGCATTCACTGATGGGTAAAAACATCAAGTAGTGCAGGTTGCTTTTTCACAGTCTCTAATGTTAAACTTATCCCATCTGGTTCAACATGCATTATTCTAGCAATTTTTGCAAGTGTACAAAGCTTGCTCTTCAAGATAGAGTGGACCTCAGGCTTCTAGCCCCTCAGTGCTACTATTGTTCCAGGAGGAATATGTGAAGGTTGAATGGTTGAGAAAGACCATTATGCTGGAGATGAGGTGCAAAGTCCTGACCTAAAGTATTTTGTTGACAACTGGTTCACCACCTTCACATTGACATACTCTGTTTGTCAAAAGAGCCATTAAAAATTCCAAAGGCAATAGAGTCAAGATGGGAAAAGTCAGGAGGTAGAGCCAACATCCCAGGTTCCACGTTATCTGTTTGCCTTTGGTTACCCACACTGTGATAAAGTTCATACCACAAGTCTCTCTTTGAAGATTATATCCTTGACATCAGTTTCCATCTGTGAGGATTGTGACTCTGAGCACCCATTCTAACTGCATTGCCCCAGCTCAGAGGATGAGATGCATGATGTCAAGAGTCTGTGCTATGTTGCCCAGTAACTTGAGCAGATGGACACTGTTGCCTCTTCTTCCTCTGAGAAAAGCATCTGAGCTTCATGATGTCAGATAATCATCGTAGCAGTAAGTGTTTCAAGTTTCAAGAAGCTCTCTTCTCGTTGATAAGTAAAGCTCAATTTAATCATTAAATGAGATGTTTCTATGTAACAGAAACATGTTGTCAAATGACCCCAGAAAAATTTAAACTTTGGAGATAAGACACAGATACCAAAGGATTTTTGAATTATTTCTGCTTTTTAAAAATGGATACTTGTTTCCTCTTTTTATTCTATGACATCATCTTCTCTCTTGGACTATTAGCAAGATCAGGAATTAAGATAAAATTTAAAAGTATGTATTGAATTTTAAAAAATCAACAGTAAATTATTCCATGTCTAACATGAGCACAGCACAGCTCTGCAGTAGTATGATAAACCAGTAAAAACAGATTTTTCAAGTGAGATAGAAACGTACTTTTAATTTTATGTTTAATGTTTAATTTTATCATGTTATCACATTGTAAACATGTGGTCCATATGCATAGGATGGTGGTTGGTGAATTGATATTTAGATGAATATATACATTTCGGTGTGTATTAAAATTTTAATTAGCACTCCAAACTTATGGTTTCAGAAATGTTAGTCTTGATGGCAAAATGGCAGAAAAGGAGGCCTGTAAGAAGTTCAGACAGATTGTCGCAGCTGTCTATTTTTGCCAGTGTTGGAATACTGTTCGTCGTGATCTAAAAGCTGAAAATTTGCTTCTGGATGCCAATCTGAATATCAAAATAGCAGCCGTGTGGCTGACAGGGTCTTGGTGCTCCAGCCAGCTGTCAGGCCTGAGCCTCTGAGGTGGGAGAGCCAAGTTCAGGACACTGGACCACCAGAGACCTCCCAGCCCCACATAATATCAATCTGCAAGAGCTCTCCCAGAGACCTCCATCTCAACACTAAGACCCAGCTCCACTCAGTGACCAGCAAGCTACAGTGCTGGACACCCCATGCCAAACAACTAGCAAGACAGGAACACAAACCCACCCATTAGCAGAGAGGCTGCCTAAAAGCATACTAAGTTCATAGACACCCCAAAACACACCACCGGATGCGGTCCTGCCCACCAGAAAGACAAGATCCAGCCTCATCCACCAGAACGCAGGCACCAGTCCCTTCCACCAGGAAGCTTACACAACCCACTGAACCAACCTTACCCACTGGGGGCAGACACCGAAAACAATGGGAAGTACAAATGCAGCCAGCAAAAAGGAGACCCCAAACACAGTAAGTTAAGCAAAATGGGAAGACAGAGAAAAACACAGCAGATGAAGGAGCAAGGTGAAAACCCACAAGACCAAACAAATGAAGAGGAAATAGGTAGTCTACCTGAAAAAGAGTTCAGAGTAATGATAGTAAAGATGATCCCAAATCTTGGAAATAAAATGGAGAAAATACAAGAAAGGTTTAACAAGGACCTAGAAGAACTAAAGAGCAAACAAACAATGATGAACAACACAATAAATGAAATTAAAAATTCTCTAGAAGGAATCAACAGCAGAATAACCAAGGCAGAAGAATGGATAAGTGGCGTGGAAGATAAAATAATGGAAATAACTACTGCAGAGCAGAATAAAGAAAAAAGAATGAAAAGAATTGAGGACACTCTCAGAGATGTCTGGGACAATATTAAATGCAAAAACATTCGAATTATAGGGTTCACAGAAGAAGAAGAAGAAAAGAGAAGGACTGAGAAAATATTTGAAGAGATTAGAGTTGAAAACTTCCCTAATATGGAAAAGGAAATAGTCAGTCAAGTCCAGGAAGCACAGAGAGTTCCATACAGGATAAATCCAAGGAGAAACATGCCAAGATACATATTAATCAAACTATCAAAAATTAAATGCAAAGAACAAATATTAAAAGCAGCAAGGAAAAAGCAATAAATAATATACAAGGGAATCTCCATAAGCTTAACAGCTGATCTTTCAGCAGAAACTTTGCAAGCCAGAAGGGAGTGGCAGGACATATTTAAAGTGATGAAAGGGAAAAACCTACAACCAAAATTACTCTACCTAGTAAGGCTTTCATTCAGATTCGACGGAGAAATTAAAACCTTTACAGACAAGCAAAAGCTAAGAGAATTCAGCATCACCAAACCAACTTTACAACAAATGCTGAAGGAACTTCTCTAGGCAGGAAACATAAGAGAAGGAAAAGACCTAGAATAACAAACCCAAAACAATTAAGAAGCTGGTAATAGGAACATACATATCGATAATTACCTAAAATGTAAATGGATTAAATGCTCCAACCAAAAGACATAGACTGGCTGAATGGATACAAAAACAAGACCCATATATATGCTGTCTACAAGAGACCACATCAGACCTAGGGAAACATACAGACTGAAAATGAAGGGATGGAAAAAGATATTCCATGCAAATGGAAATCAAAAGACAGCTGTAGAAGCAATCCTCATATCAAACAAAATAGACTTTAAAATAAAGACTATTACAAGAGACGAAGAAGGACACTACATAATGATCAAGGGATCAATCCAAGAAGAAGTTATAACAATTGTAAATATTTATGCACCCAACATAGGAGCACCTCAATACATAAGGCAAATGCTAACAGCCATAAAAGGGGAAATCAACAGTAACACAATCATAGTAGGGGACTTTAACACCCCACTTTCACCAATGAACAGATCAACCAGAATGAAAATAAATAAGGAAACACAAGCTTTAAATGACACATTAAACAAGATGAATTTAATTGATATTTATAGGACATTCCATCCAAAAACAACAGAATACACTTTTTTCTCAAATTCTCATGGAATATTCTCCAGGGTAGATCACATCTTGGGTCACAAATCAAGCCTTGGTAAAGTTAAGAAAACTGAAATCGTGTCAAGTATCTTTTCTGACCACAACACTATGAGACTAGATGTCAATTACAGGAAAAAAAACTGTAAAAAATACCAACACATGGAGGCTAGACAATCCGCTACTAAATAACCAAGAGATCACTGAAGAAATCAAAGAGGAAATCAAAAAACACCTAGAAACAAATGACATTGAAAACACGATGGCCCAAAAGCTACGGGATGCAGCATGAGCAGTTCTAAGAGGGAAGTTCATAGCAATACAATCCTACCTCAAGACACAAGAAACATCTCAAATAGACAACCTAAGCTTACACCTAAAGCAATTAGAGAAAGAAGAACAAAGAAACCCCCAAAGTTAGCAAAAGGAAAGAAATCATAAACATCAGAAATAAATGAAAAAGAAATGAAGGAAGCAATAGCAAAGATCAATAAAATTAAAAGCTGATTCTTTGAGAAGATAACAAGATTGATAAACCATTAGCCAGATTCATGAAGAAAAAATGGGAGAAGACTCAAATCAATAGAATTAGAAATGAAAAAGGAGAAGTAACAACTGACACTGCAGAAATACAAAGGATCATGAGAGATTACTACAAGCAACTATATGCCAATAAAATGGACAACCTGGAAGAAATGGACAAATTCTTAGAAAAGCACAACCTTCCGAGACTGAGCCAGGAAGAAATAGAAAATATGAACAGACCAATCACAAGCACTGAAATTGAAACTGTGATTAAAAATCTTTCAACAAACAAAAGCCCAGGACCAGATGGATTCACAGGTGAATTCTGTCAAATATTTAGAGAAGAGCTAACATCAATCCTTCTCAAACTCTTCCAAAATATAGCAGAGGGAGGAACACTCCCAAACTCATTCTACAAGACCACAATCACCCTGATACCAAAACCAGGCAAAGATGTCACAAAAAAAGAAAACTACAGGCCAATATCACTGATGAACATAGAAGTAAAAATCCTCAACAAAATAATAGCAAACAAAATCCAGCAGCACATTCAAAGGATCATACACCATGACCAAGTGGGGTTTATCCCAGGAATGCAAGGATTCCTCAATATACACAAATCAATCAATGTGATACACCATATTAACAAATTGAAGGAGAAAAACCTTAGGATCATTTCAATAGAGGCAGAAAAAGCTTTTGACAAAATTCAACACCAATTTATGATAAAATTTCTCTAGAAAGTAGGCATAGAGAGAACTTACCTCAACCTAATAAAGGCCATATATGACAAACCCACAGCCAACATCGTTCTCAATGGTGAGAAACTGAAACCATTTCCACTAAGATCAGGAACAAGACAAGGTTGCCCACTCTCACCACTATTATTCAATATATCTTTGGAAGTTTTAGTCACAGCAATCAGAGAAGAAATAGAAATAAAAGGAATCCAAGTAGGAAAAGAAGAAGTAAAACCATCACTATTTGCAGATGACATGATATTATACATAGAGAATCCTAAAGATGTTACCAGAAAACTACTAGAGCTAATCAATGAATCTGATAAAGTAGCAGGATACAAAATTAATGCACAGAAATCTCTTGCATTACTATACACTAATGATGAAAAAATCTGAAAGAGAAATTGAGGAAACACTCCCATTTACCATGGTAACAAAAAGAATAAAATACCTAGGAATAAACCTACCTAAGGAGACAAAAGACCTGTATGCAGAAAACTATAAGACACTTGTGAAACAAATTAAAGGTGATACAAACAGATGGAGAGATATACCATGTTCTTGGATTGGAGGAATCAACATTGTGAAAATGACTATACTACCCAAAGCAATCTATAGATTCAATGCAATCTCTATCAAACTACCAATGGCATTCTTCACAGAACTAGAACAAAAAATTTCACAATTTGTATGGAAACACAAAAGACCCTGAAAAGCCAAAGCAATCTTGAGAAAGAAAAATGGAGCTGGAGGAATCAGGCTCCCTGACTTCAGGCTATACTACAAAACTACAGTAATCAAGACAGTATGGTACTGGCACAAAAACAGAAATATAGATCAATGGCAGGATAACAAGCCCAGATAAACCCATGCACATATGGTCACCTTATCTTTGATAAAGGAGGTGAGAATATACAATGGAGAAAAGACATCCTCTTCAATAAGTGGTGCTGGGAAAACTGAACAGCTATATGTAAAAGAATGAAATTAGAATACTCCCTAACACCATACACAAAAATAAACTCAAAATGGATTAAAGACCTAAACGTAAGGCCAGACACTATAAAACACTTAGAGAAAAACATAGGCAGAGCACTCTGACATAAATCACGGCAAGATCCTGTTTGACGCATCTCCTAGAGAAATGGAAATAAAAACAAAACTAAACAAATGGGACCTAATGAAACTTAAAAGCTTTTGCACAGCAAAGGAAGCCATAAAGAAGGCGAATATACAACCTTCAAAATGGGAGAAAATATTTGCGAACAAAGCAACTGACAAAGGATTAATTTCCAAAATATACAAGCAGCTCATGCAGCTCAATATCAAAAAAATAAACAACCCAATCCAAAAATGGGGAGAAGACCTAAATAGACATTTCTCCAAAGAAGATATACAGATTGCCAACAAACACATGAAAGGATGCTCAACATCACTAGTCATTAGAGAAATGCAAATGAAAACTACAATGAGGTATCACCTCACACTGGTCAGAATGGCCATCATCATCATAAAATCTACAAACAAATCTTTTACTGTTGGTGGGAATGTAAATTGATACAGTCACTATGGAGGTTCCTTAAAAAACTAAAAATAGAACTACCCTATGGTCCAGCAATCCCACTCCTGGGCATATACCCTGGGAAAACCATAATTCCAAATGAGTCATGTACCACAATATTCATTGCAGCGCTATTTACAATAGCCAGGACATGGAAGCAACCTAAGTGTCCATTGACAGATGAATGGATAAAGAAGATGTGGCACGTATATACAATGGAATATTACTCAGCCATAAAAAGAAACGAAATTGAGTTATTTGTAGTGAGGTGGATGGACTTAGAGTCTGTCATACAGAGTGAAGTAAGTCAGAAAGAGAAAATCAAATACTATATGCTAACACATATATATGGAATCTAAAAAAAAAAACAGTTCTGAAGAACCTACAGGCAGGACAGGAATAAAGACACAGGTGTAGAGAATGAACTTGAGGACACAGGGAGGGGGAAGGGTAAGCTGGGACAAAGTGAGAGAGTGGCAATGACATATATACACTACCGAATGTAAAATAGACAGCTAGTGGGAAGCAGCCACATATCACAGGAAGATCAGTTTAGAGCTTTGTGACCACCTAGAGGGGTAGGATAGGGAGGGTGGGAGGGAGACACAAGAGGGAGGAGATAGAGGAGTATATGTATACGTGTATAGCTGATTCACTTTGTTATACAGCAGCAACTAACACAACAATGTAAAGCAATTATACTCCAATAAAGATGTTAAAAAAATTAATTAATGAAGATAGAAAAAAAAGAAATATTAGTTTTAAAAAGGAGTTAGTTTGAAAACTTTTTAAAAACAACTCTTAGGTAAATAGTTGTGTCAGTAGTATGCAAATATGGTCAAATAGTGCAGGTGGTAGGTGAATAGCTGAGGGTTTGAGTAACACTGCACTGTGTTGCGTGTAGTGCCATAGGCATAACCTATGGGTTTTGTTGACAAAGGTCCTATATGCTGTTTTAGGCCAAGTTCCTGAGAAGTGGAGCCTGAAGCAAGGATTTTTGTACAGGTGATTTATTAAGGGGATGCTTTCAGGAAAAACCTGCAGGGGAGGAAGGGCAGGAGAAGAAGCTAAGTAAAATTGTAATGTTAGGAGAATCTTAACCTCAGACAGATCCCACAGGGAATCTGTGTGTGTAAATGCAACAGGTCTTGACCTGCCCAGAGGCAAGGAGACCCAGCTGTTAAAGCCCCACTTTAGTCTGTCATGGGCCATAGACCAGTTGGGGGAACAGCAAAATTTCCCAGGTATCTCTTGGTGAGGTGGCAATCTTCTGGAGGGGAAAGCAAGTCACAGTACCTGGAAGATAGGCACTCTGGCCTGGTAAGGGGAATCTGGAAGGGACACCAAGAGCATCTGTCATGCATTCTTATAGGGAGAAAAACAAATACCCAAAACAATAGTAAACACCCATAGTACCTTGAGATAGCTAGCTGGTAGACTACAATCCCCTCAGATCTTGAAGCCAACTGGCAACAATGACAATCCATCATCTGTAAGAATTTCTCACAGAAAAGGAATCTCGTCAATTCTAAGGATCACGTTGACCATCCCCATACTGGCTTCACGCTTTCTCTGCTGGCCGCCCTGGGGCTGATGGCAAAGGATGACACTAGCAGCGTTGTGACACGCAGTCTCCAGGGCACTGCCCTTGTCTGCTGGATCCCTGGCCCTAGTGTTACATGGATGTGGTCCCGCTAGGTGATACTCTGAACTTCTGTTCAATCATCACAAGGAAGAAATATTTCCTCTTCGTTAGAGAGTCTGTTATAAAGGGGTAAAGCGCGCAGAATCAATTAGCTGTGTGGCAGGCACTCAGAGGAAAGGGAGATTAGGTTTCAGCTGGCAGGAGGTCTGGCTTCCGGCGATGGCTGGCCCGCTTCGGGGCATATGCCAGTTCATTGCCGTTGACCACATATTTCCACCTAATATCTCGTAGACACACACCGGATGCGTCTGAGTAAGTGCTCCCAGCACCGGCTGTCATAAGTGCCTCTCTGGCAGCTCGCCGTCTTGCAGCTATTGGAGCTGGGAGCTGCTGAGGTTTGCCATGCTCACCCCAGAGGCTGTCTCAGGGGAGCCAGGTGCCTGGCAGTGTTCCTCTGCATTCTTGCATTCAGCTCCTCTTAGTTCTTTTTGGTTTTGTTTGCCCCACTTTACCCTCCAGCCATGCCTTGTTCAGCAGACCTTGCCCCCTTTGTTCTTCTTGTTGCTACCTGTCTTCTTGGGGCCTGGCTGCCGAGTTTGGAGCAGGAGGGAGGGCTCCAACATGGTCAGCTGGAGCTCACCTGGAAGTGAGAACGTTTAGCAAATTTGGTCAATGACCACCAATTTGGGTCCCTGGCAACCAAGTCTGCACAGCGTATCTCCTGTTGGACATAACGATATATAGCTCAGGGATTAACAACACAGACTCTAGAGCCAGACTTACTGTAGTTGGGCAATGTCACCTATAGTCTGTGTTACCTTGAGCAACGTATCTACTTTCCTGTGCCTCAGAATGATCATCTGTAAAATGGGAATAACCTACTTCGTAGTAGGTTACTCCTGTGGAATAACCGTAGTAGGTTATTTCTATGATGCATACAAACGGCTAGAAATAGCTCCTGGTACATAGCAAAATGTTGATGAAGTATTAGCAATTTTCATTACTAGCATTATTTATATAGCCAATATAATTTATATTATTTATATAGTTCTTCAATTCTAAGCAACTGAACGTCTCTAATATCTTAGCTGATGAATTCTCATCGTAACTCTGAATTGTTATGTTGTATCTTTCCATTAACCAAAGTAGGGCACAAAGAAATCTACCTTGTCTCTCACTGAAGTATTAATTGTATGCAGCAATGAAAAAGAATGAGTTGGATTTATTTCCAATGACTTGGAAAGATAAACAAGATATACAATTGAGGAGCAACTGAAAAATCACAGAACAGGGTGTGTAAAATGACTCTATGATCCCATTTTATGTTAAAAAACAAATGTATATATAAATATATACAATTAGGTATGTGATCATATTTGTATAGACATTATAATATGAACCAAAGTATTAATCTTTATAATTACTGGTACAGGAATCATTTTGTGGGAAGAGACCACCTTTATTGAAAGAGAAGACCCCTGTACATTAAGAAAGTGCCTGAGCCCCAGGGTCAAAATTCATGGGGAAGGGAAGAGAGGTGAGGTAAGATAGAGGCGGGAGATTGAGTAGGTTCAGGCCCAGTGCAGTGTGGAGGAAGGTCAAAGAGAAGAGGACCCCCAATTGGTGGTAGTGATGGAAGAACATTTAAAGACAATTTAAATGGGAGAGGAACCCGTCGATAAATTTGACACAGCCCCCCAGTACTTCAGAGAGTGAATTTCCTTTATGTAGACCATAGAAAAAGGCTACATTCAGTTTCCAAGTTGGAAAGGGGAAAAGACAGGATTTTTAGCTGGAGGCAAGCAGTATTTGGGTTATATGTACAGATCTATGGGGAGATGTGCAAATGGGGACACACACACACACACACGCACACACACAACCCCAAAGTGGGACAAATACATCTCAAAGTGTCACGTGGTGACTGCTGGAAAGGGACATGAGATGGCAAAGTAAGGAAGATTCACAGTCTAATTTCTCTCACTCTCTCTGCCTCTCTTTGTATCTGTCTGTCACAAGGAGTGTGTCTTCATGTTTATGTTGGTTAAACGCGCAAAGTGGCTCCTTTCCATGCCTCCCTGGTGAAATGCTTGTCTTTATCAGGATCCTGAGCCCAGGGCGTCACCGTTATTCTTCCTACAGTTCCAAGTGCTGAGGAGTATCTGGAAGGTCTGGGGTGAAAGCATGTCTGGTTTGGGTGCCCAGCCTGGGGGTCCCTTGCCCTTCTTGTATTTTCTGCTAACTTTGTAAAAGCTTTGACAGAGAAGTAAAGCAACAGATGTTCTGTAATCACCAATTATGTGCCAGCCACACTCACTCATGTTTTCCCTTTAACATTCTTACTAACCCCCTGAGTTAGTCATTGCAGGCTCCCTCTTACAGAGGAGGACTTTGGGCTCAGAGAGATTTGCCTGACAGCTAAGTTTATATGGCTAGCCAGTCCTCGGGTCACTATCAAAACCTAAGTGTTATGTTGTTTTGTTTTTGCTTTTTATTTCAGTCCCACATTGGGTCCCAACTGGCTTGCAAATGTTAAACCCTCAACTCCTTAGGGTGACTTTGTTTTCTAATCCTGCATTTGATCTCACAGTCCTCTCTCCCTTCCTGTTAATCCCTACCTGCTGCCCTCGTTATTCTTAACCTGCTTGCAACTTGGCCAGTTTCTTTCCCAACTGCTCTGTAATTGGTTCTCTTTGTGTTTTAGTCAAGTTGTCATTTGCAGATTTTCTTTTTCTCGGTCCTCTCTAGATATAGATGAGTTTTTTGAGGGTAGTACCCTGTTTTGTCCATCTTTCCATTCCTAGGGACCATCACACTGCCTAGGAAATCGTTTTTTTTTTTTTCTTAAAGTCCTATTCAGTTTTTTTTTTTTTAAATTTTATTTATGTTATTTAGTTATTTTTGGCTGTGTTGTGTCTTCGTTTCTGTGCGAGGGCTTTCTCCAGTTGCGGCGAGCAGGGGCCACTCCTCATCGCGGTGCGCGGGCCTCTCACTGTCGCGGCCTCTCTTGTTCCGGAGCACAGGCTCCAGACGCGCAGGCTCAGTAGTTGTGGCTCACGGGCCTAGTTGCTCCGTGGCATGTGGGATCTTCCCAGACCACGGCTCGAACCGGTGTCCCCTGCATTGGCAGGCAGATTCTCAACCACTGCGCCACCATGGAAGCCCGAAATCAATAGTTTTGAATAAAGATTGGTTGCACACGCGGATGAATCGATGTGGTAGGGCTGTACGTGTTCATAGTTTTCTGCCCAGTAAGACCCACTTCCATGTCTGCCCTTCATTCCCTCCAAGTGCAAACACAACCCCCTCTCCCACATTTTCCTTTACTTCTACCATGAAAGATTGCCTCCCCTCCTCTCTCGCCATGCTCTTCTGTGGGAGTTGCAAAAGCTGTGTCCACAATGGCAGCGTTACTACTTGCCCCTTCTGAGAAAGCCTTGGTGGAAGAGAACGGCCCCAGACTTCATGCCATGAGAGAGTTGAGAGACCAGTTAATAAATAAAACCAGAGCCTTTCCATAGCTTTCCTTTTGTGGATGCCAACTACATTATGTGAAGGGCTGACCCTTGACATCTTAAAACTATGAAACGTAAGTCCTTGAACCATATTTGTATTTCATTTATGAGAGTGTGAAATCTCTTGAGAGGAGAGAGTCAAGCCGAAATCATGACCGTCTATTAACCCTGGCGGGGAGAGCATGGGTTCATCTGCAGGAATGTGCTGAAATCCTCCCATCTGGTGGCCAAAAGAGGCATGACATCTGTTGATTTTCTCAATTCTGCAACTGCCGTGGGGAACAGCAAGCCGCCGCCAATTGCCTGTTTTAGAACCGTGCTTCTTCATCACAATGCAGGGTGCAGGGGCCTGTTCCCTTCCAGCCCCACCCTTTGATGCTCAGCATCTCTGCTTCTGAAAAACAACAACAATAATACATTTCACTCTTTCCACAAATGTTTGTCCAGTGGAAGGCTGGATCTTCCATTCACGTACCCCAGTGGATTTTGCTGCCAGAAAGGTGTATGGCAGGCTTTTTGTTCAAAATACAGGAGATATTTTGTTTTCTTTGAATCTCAGGAAACAAAAGCAGACGATCAATACGTCACGTGTTCTTTCTTCCACTTTTCTTCCCTTTGCCTGGTTGCACCCTCAATTGAAACAGATTTCTAAACACACAAACCAACGAGGATTCTAACAAACCGTTAGTAGACAGGAAGGTAAACAAAGGATAAATAAGTGATGAAATGGGGATTCTTCAATGAGACCACGGAAGACCTAGCTGAAGCCATGCTATTGGTTGTCAGCAGATGAGAAAGCCAGGCTTAGTGGGAATCGTCCTCCTGCTTTCATCTCCTTGTTTGTCCAAGTAATGCCCCCAAACTGGGAGGAACTTTTCTCTGAAAGCCGTTGCCACACACACTCCTGCACACGTAGAGAGTGAAGGGGCATATAAACTGCTGATCTGATGTTCTTGCCAGTGGGCAGACTGTGCAGTGACCAAATGCTGGGATCTAGCATACTTTTATCATATTTGATTAAAGATTTGGTTCACTTATACTGATACCCTAGAAGCTGGTTATTATATTTTTTTCAATATTGCATTGGAATGAAAATGAGCTATTAATCCTGCTAACTAATCTTTACAACCCCAAACCCAGTCAGGAATCCAAATTTCTCCAAGAGATTTTGAATCATTTTGATGTTATCCACATCTCTTTTCCATATTTATAAAAGCAAACTCGAGCGAAATCATAGAGATTGTGACTCATTCTGGGATAACTTGTTGTCTTTTTCTTCTGTAGTACCTGGCAGTAATGACAGAGGTTAAGCTCAGAGGTTAAGCAAAATCAGGGCGCCAGTGAAACATATTCTGTGTGCAGGATCGGTTTTCTTGGTAAAAAGTCCAATCCCTGGTACTGGATGTACTTTATAATAATGACTCACTGCTGTGAATCATAATTCTGTAAACACCTGAGCTGATACAGAACTTTCAAGAAAGTTTCTATGACACTGACAAGGCTATACTTGGTTACTTCTGAAGTGAGGTCCTGGGGGCCCTGTGTGAGATGCACTTGTGTATTTATGTAGATATCTGGGCCCCATGTCAGGCCTATCAGACCAGACTCTCTGGAATGTGGCCCTGGAATCTGCATTTTTAAGTCAGATCAGGTGACTCTTGTGCTCGCCAATATTTGTGAATGTTTGCTCTGGAACAGTAGTTCTCAACTTCTCAGAGACTTTTAAAAAATGATTTAAAAAAAAATGATGCCCTACCCCTTCTGAGATTCTGAATTAATGGGCCTGGGGTGTGGCTTGGGCATCTGGAATTTTAAAAGCTCCCCAGGTGATTGTAACATGCGACCAAGGTTGGCAATCCATGCTCCAAGACTGGGATTGGCAACTTTTTTTTCTATAAATGGCCAGATGGTAAATATTTCAGCCTTTGCAGGCCATCTGGTCTCTGCCACACCTCCTCTACTGTGCTGTTGTAGCTTGAAAGCAGCCATAGATCATATGTAAACAAATGGATGTGGACTGCATTCCAGAGAAACACTGTTTACAATAAGAGGTGGTGGGCTGGATTTGGCTGGAGTTTGCTAACCCTTGATCTCCAATTTAAGGCAGACACTTAAGACCCACCCCAGGCTTACTGACTCAGACTGCATTTTATCCTGTATGTACATTAAAGTTTACGAAGCACTGCTTTAGGAGACAGCAGGGTGTAGAAAGGATACAGCAAGTGTTTGTCACACCCTATACCACACCCATGACAGATAATCTAGTAAGTCATGGTGCCCTCTTCAGCAAGGTCTGCAGATACGACTTCAGAATCACTCTTAGCACAGCACTCCAGGTAATACCACTTATTAGCTGTGTCATATGGGACATAGCAGTCAACTTTCCTATTTCCTCATATATTAAAAGACATAGTTTAGAAAGTTTCCAAGCCCCTTTTGTTCTGATATTCTGTAATCCTGACTGTGGCCTAAATAATTGACATAAATGAGTAAAAGAATTAAACTAACTGAAATAGAACGCAGAAGATATTATTTCATACTTGAGAAATCGAAAAAAAGATTCTAGTGCCCAATTACTAGAGCAACTTAGACAGAAATCTTGGAACAGAAGATGAAAACTTTCTCTGAAGAAATGTAACTCCTGTCTCCTAGAAAACATCACATAACTGTCAGGAGGAGAATAAAAGAGGATGTTACAGAGTCATTTTTTAAATAGTATCAAAAAAACACTGTTTCAGTGGATCAAAGAGAAAAGGAAAAGGAACAGACAGCTGAAGGGATACGTTTCCCAGGAATGAGGATGGAATTTGAATACATTAATTTTACTTAAAAAAAGAGTCTTTCTCCACAAATAGGAAAGAAATTCACTGCTTCCCCATTAAAGGGTAACTGTTATGAAGTTTATTGATTTATGGTTCAGTAAGTAAGCACATTCCCTGCTCTTCAGCTGTTTGGATTAGAAACCAAACTGTGCACACCCCTTTCCTCTTAGTCACCTTGGCCTTTGTCAAGGCTATGGGGTGATTCCAGGCAGACTGAGGTTTGAAGAACCAATATGTATGCTTCAACACAAGTGCTAAATGTCCATGGAGATGTAGACGAGGCCGGCCAGTCTTACAATTGCTGTTACTTTCACAGGGTGGTGTATCAGAAATTAAAGGCCCACAGTAAGTCCCCTACATATGAACCTTCAAGTTGCAAACTTTCAAAGATGCGAACGTGCGTTCACGTGTCCAATCACGTTAAGTTAGTTCATGTGTCTGGTGTACATTGTCACGTGCATGCGTCCTCTACAAGTAGTTGTGCTTTTGTCTACTTTACTGCACAGTACTGTATAGAGTACAGTTGTACAGTATCTTTATTTCAAGCCCAGCATGTCCAGAAGCAAACGTAGCAGCAATGTAGCTGTTACGGTACTCTAGAGACGATGGTGTTAGTTGGGTAACTAGGCTAACTTTTGTTGTACTTATGAACAAATTGGGCTTATGAACACCTTGGAACGGAACTCATTCGTATGTAGGGGACTTACTGTAGATAGGACTAAATTTGAATTCTCTTTCCGCTATTTACAATTGCTTTGACTTGGGCCAAATCTCTCACCATCTTGGACCTTCAAATTCCTCAACTGTTAAACAATTTCATGCCTTAGGATTTCCGTGAACATTCAGGGGATAAAGAGGACTTTTGCACAATCCATAATATACATCAGTAATTATTAACTTCCTTTCTGGGCCTTTTTTTATTTTTTTAGTTTTTCAAAGAAATAAAATTTTTTCCCCCGGTGAGTGCCGAGTGATGAATATATTACTTATACAAATTTATAAATCCAGAGATGGGGAAAAGAGACCATAAATGCCTGCAAGTAAACAGTTTAATGAATGAGCTGAACTTGAAAGGCATAACCTAAACATAGTTTCAGATTTTTTTTCCAACCATTACTTTCATGTTTGCTCTGTCTCCTCTCTTCCCCATCTGTTCATTCTAATTTGGGTGATTCCACAGTTTTCCAGTCACTTTTAGGTACTATAAGAACATGATTAATTTTCAGGTATGAAAATGTTCAGTCAAATCTAAATAAAAACTTTAATCTCCCCTTCCGTTCAAAACTCGTTTCCTTCACCCAGCCGAGCCCTGAATCAGGGCAAGGGGGCCCGTAGTGGGCAAAAGGGTGTGATCGAGGGCATAGCTGCACAAAAGTCACCTTAGTATTTAAAAATGATCCTTTTGAGGAGCCCCCAGTCATGGTGGGTTGGCTGGATTTCAGCCACTGTTGGGCCCCCTGACAAGGCCCCTTTGCAATGATCCAAGCAGCTGAATTTTGTTTTGTTTTGTTTTTTCATTGTTTGTCCTGCCCCTTTCACTCCCCCTTCTCCATTTTCTCTTTTGCTCCTGGCCCCTCTGAGTAGAAGGGAAAGTGGTTGGTGTATTTCCAGAAAAATGCAACCAGCGTCGTTCAGTGGATGGTCCCCACCTCGTCGCATGTTTGAATGCTGCCATTTGGTGTGGGGCTGTGATGAATTTTTTGAATACTCTGCACGCTTCGCGCACAATTCCGACTGGACCAGTCTCTGCGGATTCTGACTGGGGTGACGCACTCTCTGTATGTCCTCAGCCTCTCTATACTATCATCCCATTTTGGCAGGACGCATTTTTTTGACTGGGGTCCTCGTTATCTTCCAGGGCATCTGATTGGCCCATGGGGGCCTCCTTGCCTTGACAAATGGTCGGGGTGAAGTTTGTCCCCTCTCACATTGCCCTGTCATCATAGCAAGTCCATAGCCTCCTGCCTTTAGGTTTCTCTAGGCAAAAAGTAGGTACCACTCTCTTTATTCACCTATAATTGAAGGGTTACGTGCCTATTTTCCCAAGAACTATCTCACAAAGCTCCAGTCTGGAGTCAGACTGAAGCTAACCTGAAGTTCCTGTGGCTGGCAACTTATTGCAATACAGTAGGCCCCCTACATACAAATGAGCTCCGTTCTGAGAGAGTGTTCATAAGTCCAACTAGCTCGTTAAGTCCAACAAAGTTAGCCCAGGTACTCAACTAACACAATCGGCTTTACGCTTGCTTCCGGACATCCTGGGCTTGAAATAAACATACAGTACTACTGTACAGTAAAGTACACAAAAACACAACCACTTGTAGGGGCTGCACACACGTGACAATGTATGCAGACATGTGAACTTACGTGAGTGGGCATGCGAACACACATTCACGTCTTTGAAAATTCGCACCTTGAAGGTTTGGATATAGGGGATCTACTGTATCCCCATCCTCTGCACTCATCCTCCTTACTGACCTGTGATGGTGTGTTCCGGGAGGGGGAACCCCATCCTCTCACAGAATGACAGCAACACTCTCTCAGTGTATCTTTCCAGCGACTGTTCTCTAGGTCCACATGGCGTTTATGATACAGCTCACTCTACCCTTGACCACAGGGAGACGTGAACCAGGCTGGCTAATAGAGTCTCATATTCCCCTGGACACAGTGATTGGATTTAGGGATGAGGAACTGCCCTAAACCAGGGCTATCCAAACTCATCCTGGGACTTTGACAGAAACACACTGAAAAAGGTATTCTTTTTCTACTATGTTTGCTGAAAAGATGGAGCTATTGTTAGTCATCTTGCTGCCAGGAAGAGAAAACTTGCCTGAAAATAAGATCAATGCATAGGAAAAGCAGAAGGAGGAGATGAAGAGAGTCTTGACAATATCATATTGGCACTTGGAGCCTACGTGTAGTAGCTAATCCTTATTATATTTCCCAGGAAGTTTACTTCTGGGTTGCACACACGTCCATGGCAGCATTCACTGAATTTACTGGAGTTTTATCTATAGGTACATGTTTGTCTCCCTTATGAGAACGAGATCTTTGAATTCTCCTGTGGCCAGCAACACAGTGCTCCTCATTTGTTAAGCACTCAATGAATAGTGACTCAAAAGGCTTACATTTTAAAATATTGATTTGAGCAGCTCCAAAGGTTCTACTCTTTTAAACGATCATAACTAGAGTCACTTTTCTAAGGTGAAGGATCTGATTACCCGAAAGATGGTAAAGATAAAGGAGGGATGGTTATCTATGTTAAGCTGACTTAAGGCAAACACGTGAGACAATTTTAAAGGGACGTAATCTGTTGACACTACCATCACTTTTTCTCCAGCCAGGGAAGTGAAAATCCTTACAAATAGCTAGATTTTTATATCTTTTTTTTACTCATGAATTGGTGAACAGCTTGGGAAAACCTAATAACCTATTTCTTTGAATGCATAGGACCATTGACAAGTCTGAAACCCTTCCCTTTACCATCTACAATAGACACATTAATATTGATAAATGTAGTCTAATCTTTTTTTTTTAACATCTTTATTGGAGTATAATTGCTTTACAATGTTGCGTTAGTTTCTGCTGTATAACAAAGTGAATCAGTTATACATATACATATATCCCCATATCTCATCCCTCTTGCGTCTCGCTCCCTCCCACCCTCCCTATCCCACCCCTCTAGGTGGTCACAAAGCACCAAGCTGATGTAATCTAATCTTATTTGCTAATCATAGTCTAGAAAAGTATTTCAAATGATGAAGTGTAGGAAGAGGTGAAGTACAGGAACATGAGGGGATAGCTTAAGGCCCTACATACTTGGAGGAACACCAAAAAGCATCAGAGAATTAGACTTGAGGGATGAATTCTGAAACAGGCCATAAATAACCAGAAAACTCCTTTTGGAAATCTTTGTGATAAGCACTTCCTGTATGGTTTCTGGAGACCCAGCTGGTCTTCAATCCATAAACAACAATGAAACATGTTAAAGGGGAAAGGTGAAGGAATAGAAACCAAAAGCGATGGGCTGTTCTTGGCTCCAATGTCATTTCTGATATTGGCCTGTTGAGAATGAAGAAAAAATTGATTCCTCCATGAAAAGTGGAATTGGGACGGATCACCCTTGTTCAAAATAAGAATAGAAGCTAGTCTCAAAAATGTTCTCAGCAGAATGTAGGCTCCACTGCCTGCCCAGCTTGCCTCCAAAGCGCACAAAACATGGGCACTGCAGGCACTTAGGAGAGAATGCAACCACCAACCTGCTGGTGGTTATAGCACATTCCAATCACCAACTGGTGACATAGCATGTTCCAACAGCTCTAGGGAGGTATTGCATAGCGACAAAGCCAGGGGAGAGATCAACTGTCAATTTCATTTCCTTCTCTGAGATTCATCCTTGTGTTTCACTAGATAATGACCAATTTTTCGCTAGTTTCCAGTAGAAATGTTTTCACTTACAATGCAATTCATGACCTCAGCTTTTATAGACTTTGAGTTGCACGTGTTTTACATTTCTATCTCATACAATTTCGCCGTTGAAGAATTGACCATTGTTTTAGCTATTGTGCCTCACATACTGTTTTATGCAATAAATAACTCTTAGATTCAGTTACAGAAAAAGAACATTTCTCTTGAAACTTTTACTTCATTATAGTTATAGGAAACTGAGAAGTATAACCCAATGTGCTTTGTGTTTTGCCACCTGGAAGCTAAGATCTGAATGTAGAGCCTGATTGACTTTCTCCCTTCCTTCCTTCCTTCCTTCCTACCTTCCTGCCTTCCTGCCTTCCTTTCCTTATTTATTAATTAAAATTTTTTTCCAGTTTTATTGAGATATAATTGGCAATGGTGGCGCCAGAAAAACCAAAAGCACTAGAAGGAAGAGGTTGCGGAGACGGTGGCTGTGGCTGAGTAGGAATCACAGCTGCAGACCCCTGAATACACTTTAATTTTATTCCAGCCTCTAGCCACACCATTCCTGATATTGAAGTGTGATATTAATATCCCCCTCTTCATTAATAGAAGCAGCACCACGTATCAACCTGAGCCTCTTAGAAAGTGCCAGAAGCCAGCATGGCCATTCACACTGGGTAATGGAAGGGTAGGTATCAAAGCTTCCATAAAACTTTAGAACTCAGTAAATAGAGGCTTAATGATTTCTTTGTACAATGTTGACCGGGAGGCAGGTCAGGTGTTAGCATTTCCGTTTCATATAAGAACTGAGACCCAGAGTTATTTATAAATCGCCCAATGTCTCAAAGTTTACTGATGTCAGAATTGGGCTAAGTTCCCCTTTCTTAGTCCAGTATTCTCGGTACTTCATCAAGATTTAGTAAGTAGGGAGTGGGAAAATTGCCAGAATGAAAGCAATCGTAATCTAGCTAAAAGCTACTTTAAAGCAAAATTTAAGAGCTATAACTGTATATTTTGAATCAAAAGAAGAAGTGTTATAATCATTCCATCTTTAATTTCCCCTATCATGTCTTCCTTGGGTTAGGGTCATTCGTGAGAATTCAAAGCACAGACCCAATAAAAATAAATACTCGTTTTTTAATGGGGGAGGGGAGATATCTAATTGGAAGGAGAGGCAAAAATATTTGGGTGGAATTTCAGATGGTTTCTATGATTTCAGGTAAGAATCACCTCTCTAGATAACTGAACTGACTAGATCCTACAAATCCTTCCTGTTCTTAGTTCGTTTCTTTCCATTTTAGTTCACTAAGAAGACTCTATGAATGATTGATAGAAGAGAAAAAAATAAAGCTCTTCCTACACCTGACATTTAAGTGTATTTAGATGTACACTTTGGACTTGTAGAGAAATCAGTAACAACTCATGTGTCCGTCATGCCATCGCCTGATGATTTATCTTCCATCAGCTATGTTAGCAGATTTTTTTATTAGAGACCATAATGTGAATCAATTCTCTATCAAAGAAGTGGTACAAAATGTTATTGAAACTGCCCCAAATTGGTAAATATAGGAAATAAAGAAAAGCCTGTTTCTCCCTTGTCAGACAGTCATGTTTCAACACATTTGTCCTCATAACCTCCACCTGGTAGCCCAACCAAGGCCCAACTACATTTTAATTTTGGTTACAACAGAAAATAAGCTAAAGTCTGACTCACTGCTATTGTAAGAAAAGAAATACTGACTGGGCTTCCCCGGTGGCTCAGTGGTTGAGAGTCCACCTGCCGGTGCAGGGGACACGGGTTCGTGCCCCGGTCCGGGAAGATCCCACATGCTGCGGAGCGGCTGGGCCCGTGAGCCATGGCCGCTGAGCCTGCGCGTCCGGAGCCTGTGCTCCGCAGCGGGAGAGGCCACAGCAGTGAGCTGCCCGCGTACTGCAAAAAAAAAAAAAAAGAAATACTGACTAACTGGCCTGATTTTTTCAGATAGTTGGTACAAGCAGCTCCTTATGAGAGATGATTTCAACAACTGTAGAAAGGGAAGTTGGTATTTATTAACACTTAATGTATACCTAAGACCTCATTTGATTCTCATAGGAAATAAGTAGCTTTTATTTTCTCTGTTTTCCAGTAGTGGATCTGAAGTTTAAATGTAGGTTTACTGGACTGTTTACGCCAAAGAATATTACTTCCTTAAAAATGGAGCCTTCTCTCCTCTGGACCTGACACCTAAAATTTGCATTAGTTGTTAAGATGCAAATACCACATAGAAATGCCAACCCATTCATTGGTTCTCAAAATTTAGTGTGTATCAAAATCACTTGGTGTACTTGATAAAAAATTCAGATTTCTGGGGCTTCCCTGGTGGCACAGTGGTTGAGAGTCCGCCTGCCGATGCAGGGGACACGGGTTCGTGCCCCGGTCCGGGAAGATCCCACATGCCGCGGAGCGGCTGGGCCCGTGAGCCATGGCTGCTGAGCCCGCGCGTCCGGAGCCTGTGCTCCTCAACGGGAGAGGCCACAACAGTGAGAGGCCCGTGTACCGCAAAAAAAAAAAAAAAAAAAAAAAAAAAAATTCAGATTTCTGTGCATCCTGTTACAGACTTGCTGAACCAGAATCATTTTGTGTGAAGTCTGGGAAGCTGCCTTTTTTAACAAGCAAAATGAGAAACAAAGTAGATGGAGATATAGATAACAGAGTAAATAAACAGATCAGGGTCTATTCAAACAATGAAACATCTTGCAATAATGATTCTTATTAGGCGATTCACACGTGACATTTTGAGAAGCAGTCGCATTATTTCAAATATAAATTACTTGAGCCTTAGAGGAAATGAGACACAGATATTTACTAAGGGCATGTTTTGTCAAGAATAAAGTAGGGGTAACGAGGATACTGGGCAGATGAAGAAGACAACAGGAAGCATTTACGGCAGAGAATAAGAGAAACACATCGGAGAGGGGCTGGCTATTTTCAGACAAGATAGCAAAATTTGTCCACCTCGTGTATTGTCTGGAGATCAACTGTCTAGCAGACTGTTGACAATTTTCCCCTCCTTTTTTGTAACCATGGATATCTTGTTTATCAGGACCAGCTTTCTACTGGAGGAGCTAAGAGTTACTGGTAAGAGTTATTTGGTAATTATTTCAATTTCTCCTTATAACATTTAAGGTACTTGGAAGTTTGCGTGGTGAAAGGGGGTGGGACTTAAGCAAAGGCAGCATCAAGCTGGACTTGGACAATATGAACATCCAGGAATTTTCATCTCCCCGGGCAGCCCCACACAGGTACACATCTGTAATGCACGTGACTCTGAGAATGAAATGGTTAAATGCTGACACACTTAAACTTCTGTAGCCAGAGGGAATGTTTAATAGCTTCACACAGGGAATAATATTGCATCAACGTTTCTGGGAAAATTAATCTCTTCAGTTTAGACTATAATCAAAAATTCTTCTCTCCTAAGAGTGTACCATTAATATGATAGTAGAGGGTATTATTTAACTGTGAAGTTCTCATACATTTTCTTACTTAACCCTGACAGCCACTCTGTGAGGTGTGTTTTAATATCTCCCATCGTGTAGATGAGGAAATGGAAGGATAAGGAGGATAATAAAGTTTGTTCCAAGTCCCATGAAAACAGAAATCTAAAGCTCACGCTCCTGACCAGACAGTATACTAAAGGACTTTGTTCTCCCAACTTCATCGTAAGCTCACGGGGACATAGGGCACAGAGATCAGAATTCAGCACAGAGCTGCAACACCAGAAAGGCTGAAAGCAGTCATTCTGGGATAACAGGCAAAGTAAGAAGTTAGCATTTTTCTGAGCTTAATGGAGGAAGGAAAGCCTGTAAAACGATGGATGATAAAACTTTTTACAAATTGTGGTAAAGGTTCTGATTCAGGAAAATGTGTTGCAACAACATACACCAAATGAGAACAGCATAGGAAAATTGGGGGAAAGTCAATATGACTTAGAAAGGTAAAGGGAAAAGCAAAGGCAAACTAACTGAGCTCTTCTCTCTGTTACGTTGTTTTTACTCATTTCTGATTTATCAGGAAGGAGAAGTTTATTTAAAAACCTTACTTTATATACTGAGGTTTTGAAATAAATTACTCATAAATTATGTATTTATATTATATTATATTTATATTATATATGTCCAACAACATTCGTTTTGCACACTTATTGAATTCCACATCCATTTTTTAGTGCTGACTCTATACAAAGCCTTTTAGTAATGAAACACTTTGAAGGAAGCAAAGCTTTCAACAGTGGGAAAGTAAAGAGAGATTAGATAGATAGATACAGATACAGTTCTGTAGTGAGATTACTATTTCTCTAATAATTAGCGATGTTGAGCATTATTAGAGAAATGCAAATAAAAACTGTCATGAGGTCCCACCTCACACTGATCAGAATGGCCATCATAAAGAAGTCTACTGGAGAGGGTGTAGAGAAAAGGGAACCCTCCTACACTGCTGGTGCAAATATAAATTGGTGCAGACACTGGAAGACATTATGGAAGTTCCTGAAAAAACTAAATATAGAGTCACCATATAATACAGCAATCCCACTCCTGGGAAAGGTGAAAACTCTAAGTCAAAAAGACACATGCACCCCAATGTTCATAGCAGCACTATTTACAATAGCCAAGACATGTACACAACCTAAGTGTCCATCGACAGATGAATGGATAAAGAAGATGTGGTATATGTACATACAATGGAATATTACTCAGCCATAAAAATGAATGAAACAATGCCATTTGCAGCAACATGGATGGACCTAGAGATTATTGTACTAAGTGAAGTCAGACAGAGAAAGACAAATATCATATGATATCACTTATATGTAGAATTTAAAGAATAATACAAATGAACTTATTTACAAAACAGAAATAGACTCACAGACATAGGAAACAAACTTACGGTTACCAAAGGGGAAAGGGGGTAGGGATAAATTAGGAGTCAGGGATTAACAGATGCACACTACTATATACAAAACAGATAAACAACAAAGATTTACTGTAGAGCACAGGGAACTATATTCAATATCTTGTAATAAGCTATAATGGAAAAGAATCTGAAAAGACTATATATATATTATATACATATATATTACTTAGATATATGTATATAGCTGAATCACTTGTTTGTACACCTTAAACTAACACAATATTGTAAATCAACTATAGTTCAATTTAAAAAAAAAAATGAACGTAACTCTTCTTTCATAAGGAGGGTGTGATCCTTCTCAGCCTTTCTCAATACATCATCATTTTTATGCTAGCAAACCCCAAATTAATGAACTTCTCCAAGCATTGCTATCAAA
Organism: Delphinus delphis; assembly: GCF_949987515.2. Taxonomy (NCBI): domain Eukaryota; kingdom Metazoa; phylum Chordata; class Mammalia; order Artiodactyla; family Delphinidae; genus Delphinus; species Delphinus delphis. Next base: position 12,424,401 of record NC_082693.1, on the reverse strand, counting down.
TGACTAGATTGTTTATTCCTTCCTTGACTATTTATTGGAGTCTAGTTCTAATACTCAGCATACACAAAATTAACATCTGACAGACTATACTTATAACAACATTTATATTGTTCTTTGGTGGGAGGTCTAGGTATGCACTGGTTTAATATCGCTGCTACAACAAATTACCAGAGATTTAGTGGCATAAAACAATACAGATTTATTATCTTGCAGTTCTCTAGATTAGAAGTCTGAGACATGTGTCACAGGGCTAAAATAAAGCGGTCTGCAGGACAGGATTTCTTTCTAAAGGCTCTTGGGGCAGAATCCATTTTCTAGCTTTTTCCAGCGTTTGGAGGCTGCTTTCATTTCTTAGCTGCCTGACATCCTCCTCTATCTTCAAAGCCAGCAAAGTCAGGCTGAGTCCTTCTCAAGTTGCCATCTCTTTGTTTCTCTCCTCCATTTTTAAGGACAGTTTTGATTGTACTGCACCTACTTAAATAATCCAGGATAATCTCTATTTTAAGGTCAGTTGATAAGCAGCATAATTCCCATTTGCCATGTAATACCTTCACAGATTCCACGGGTGAGGATGCAGACATTGTTTTAGGAACAAAAACACCATAAGGTATTCTTACATCTTATACTTGCATGAGCTTCAAATATATGAAAGCCATACAGACCAAGTTCTTTATTGTGAATCTACTTGAGATTGTTTATATTTTTTAAAGAGAAGGAAGTGAGATTACTTAAAATGGCAGGTGATATCAGGACTCTTGGGGTCAAATAAAGAATTCTACTATCTCTATGTCTACTCTAGGTCATCTACTGTTAATTTTTCTTTAAAAAAATTTATAATTTCTTTTAATGAGATGTACACAAGATGGAGATTCTTAAATGATATTTATAAAAAAAATAAGACAATGTTTGTGGAAGATGATGTTTAAAAAACATAGCACTGAATATTTTTTTCTCATCTGGGACATAACATTTGATAAATTAAGAAATAAGAAATGGTATAAATATCAAATTATTTTTAAGAATCATAGACTTTACAATTCTCTTTTATAAGCATTAAGTCATTCTCATGGTAAGGAAGAGAAATTCCACTATCTTACCTCTTATTCTAGTCAGAAAGTGCACAGCAGGGTGATTTCCAGCATACAATAGACAAACAGAATAGCTGTTGACCAAAGATCTAAAGAGAAAAGCCAGCTCATTAAAATTATCAAATGAATTGATTTGTAAATTATTTTTGAACACCTATTTGATTCCACACGCATTTATTGAATACTGACTCTATGCAAAGCCTTTTAGTAATGAAGTACTTTGGAGGAAAGAAAGCTCACAGGCAGGAGGAGAGGTGGATATATATATGTATATATATAAAATTTCAATAGGAACTGACTGTAGTAAATACCATGATAGAAATAAAAATTCCAGTAGAACACAAGCTCTTTGAAGGCAGAAGTTTTTCTAATCCTAAAGCCAAGAAATATGGTCAGTGACACAACTAGAATGTGCTATGGGGATATTAAAAAGGAAATACAAAATTTCATAAACCGTCAGAGGGAAAAATGGGAGCTTTAGACCCCACCCTTGCTTGAATTTTTTTTGTTTTCAATTTTGAACAATTTTTTAATTGAAGTATAGCCGATGCATAATATTAAATAAGTTACAGGCGTACATTAAAATGATTCACAATTTTAAAAGTATACTCCGTTTATAGTTATTATGAAATATTTGCTATATTCCCCATGTTGTATGTATCCTTGTAGCTTATTTTATACCTAATAATTCCTTGCTTGACTTCTGAAGATGTCATTATCCTTCTTTAACACTAGGTGGCACTACAAATGCAGGCATTGGAAGAAAACTCTTTCAAAGATGTGTGCCCACCTGCTTAGAATGGGAATCATTTACCTCTTCTGTGGGAATTTCTCTGAGTTAGCCAGAGCTAGAGAAAGAAAAATACGGAAGGGGATAATACAGATGGGGACTTTGTGCAAGAACAAGGATTCTCTCTAATACTTGGATTTTAATCAATATTTCTTTGGTGAAAGTTACCATTTGAAAATTAAATTTTAAGACTTTCTTTTTTCTATAAGATCTTATTTTATTTTTAACATATAGGGATTTGGAAAAAGATGCTTTTTTGAATTTGACATATCATATCAAACTTTTTTCAAACATCATTCCATATTTAATCAAATTCCCTTGGACGTATTAAACTACGATGACAATTTCAATATATCTGGATTGTCTCAAATGGTTAATCACCCAAGACACATACAGATTTTATTTTAAATTCCCAAATACAGATCTAATAACATCTTGCTAAGCACTGAATTTGTAAATCAAATAAACCAGATGTACAACATAGTAGATCAAATTCTTCTAAGCAGTTCAACTAGCTTGAGACCCAGACCACACACACAGGGCATCATAATGCTTCCTTAGGAACAACTAGACGAAGCCAAGCTATGTTGCCGTGGGCTCTTTTGCATGGTCACATTTTTTACTGTCATGTGAGTAGGAGCTTTCTCAGATTCTCTTTTCCTCTGAAATTAGCTAGCTACTTACATTCACATGATTGCAACCCAGTGCTTTTGCCTCAAGTAACTGGTCCCTTAAATTCAAAGGGAATTTTCACGTCATATCAGAGATCATATCCACTCAACTCCAGAGTTTTACACAAAAGGATTTCTGAGGTTTCTTCACTGACTTGCCCAAGGTCAAATAGCTGGGCAAGGTCAGAGCTGAGACTTGAACCCAGTGATGATATTCTTTCTCTACAGCTCCACTGATGTGATGTGGGTTTATGATAGGGGCCAACTGCATGTTATGTTAGGGAGTCATTTTACTCAATCCACTTTTTTTTTTTGGAAGAAAATCAATAACCTCAAGATAACATAACTAGTGACCTTAGAAAATGACTTGATTTGATAAACTTCAATGATAGCCACTATTTATTGAATAAGTAGCATGTAACAGGACTGGAATTGCTATTTTCCACATAAAACAACAATCTTGTAAGGAAGAAATTATTAACTAATTTAACAGATGATGTAACGGAGACTGAGATGTTAAGTAACTTTTTCAAGGTTAAAAAAAAAAAGATCTGGAATGAATTTCAGAAACAACTGCTTCGAAACCAGTGTTATTTCTTCAGCATTGGAAGTCTTCTTCATTGCTAGCATTTTTGTTTAGTTTTAGTTTTCACTGTTTTTTTAAAAAAAATATAAGACATTACAATTTTATAATTCACTGAGTTTATTTCAAAATTGCTTTTGAAGTTATCTTTTATCTAGGTATGTTATTGATTTTAAGTCAAATTTCAAATGACAGTTACTCAATAATTTATATGACAGGGTTCTAGATGGGGCCTGTTTATCTCCCTGAAGAGAAATAATTTTACCGTTCTAATAGTTCTGGAAATACTTTATCTTAGAGATGCATCTCTGCAACTGATGGTGTGTGATGTCAGGAGCCTGGAGGTGGGTGGTCCCTGCAGCTGTTCAGCAGTGCTGATAGGGAGCACGGTTTGATCCAAGTTTCTGCTCCACAATCTGTGGTATGTTTGCTTTGGTCTTCAAGCTTGCTGCTTCATCGTGGAAGGATACATCTGCCAGTGTATCTACAGAACTCCATACAAAGAGAAGGTCCCTTCGTACCAAGAAAGCAAGTTTTCCAAGGAGCCCCACATAGGAGACTTCTGCATGTGTCTCTCTCCACTCCCATGAGGCCACCCCTAGAGAGAAGGTTACTAGGGAGAAGGGGATGGTGGGTAAGTGTCGACTCAGACAACCTACAAAAAGCGAATTACCAAAAACCTCTGGAATTTAGAAAAAGTGGGCAAGGGGTGAAAATTCAATGACAAGTCCTGAAAAGTGTAAGCCTGTTTTATATCCTCAGGGTTTCAGCAGTCAGGAAATACTTCAGGAGCCAGCCTCCAGAACACTATGCCAAGTTGGGTAAAAAGCCAAATCCACAAAGTGGGATAGTCTACATCTGTCTCACACAGGGATTAGCCCTAAAGTATGCACACTGTCTCCTGAAAATCCTTTAGAAATGAGTCAAGTTAGCCGCGGACATATTGGTTCTTAGTAAGTTCAGTGTAGCAAATTTCTACTTCAAGTTTTCAAACAGATCTCCTTTTATTTTTGGTTGACCATCAGATGAAGTAGTTGGCTTTCATTTACGCACACAGTTGTATAAAAAATACATACCTTTAAAACTATAATTGCACTCAAGCTATCTCAAATAATGAATAGCATATGTTCAGCAGACACTTGTTAACGCCTTACCAAATACCTGTTTTCTTCTTTCTCCTAAAACAGAATCTCATTGCTACTATTATCGTATTTTTACCCCTTCAGATTCTGTGCAATTAAGGTGGTCGAATGACTCTTCTCTGCCTAATAAAAAAAATTTAGATTTTTTTTTTGTGAAATAGAATTAAACAGAGAAAACTACATAATATATATATATATATATATATATATATATATTCAGTTTAATAATTATGAAGCAAACACCTGGGTAATCATACCCATCAGATACTTAAAATTTTGTTTGGGAGAGTCATCCTTGTTCTTTTATGTATCTTTAGTTTATTTCTTTTCATCGTTGCAAGGTATTTCATTGTATGAATATATTCTGATCTAATATGGTGATGGATGGTAACTGGACTATTGTGGTGCTTATTTTATAACGGATAAAATTATCAAATCACTATGTTGTACACCTGAAACTAATATAAGTTTGTATGTCAGATATGACTTAATGAAAAACAAGATTGTCCTGATCTGTTTATTTATTTTGTTATCTATATCTATATATCTATATCTATATCAAGTTTGTTTCTCATTTTGCTTCTTATTACACATTCTTAATGTATGTATCCTGGTGCAGAGAAGTCATATGCTCACTGATTAATTCCTAGGGTGTATGCCTAAGAGGGGAATTGCTGGTTTAAGGAGTTATGTATACATTTAACTTTACTGGTTGTTATCGAACTGTTGTTCCAAACTAGTTTGAAAATAGCAGTCAGCAGAAGTGTATGACAGTCCCTCATGCTCTATATTCTCACTATTAATTGATCTTGTACTATTGCCCATCTAGTCGATGTGTAGACATAGATCATTGTTATTTTCATTTCCCTAATCACTAGTCTGATCCCATTTCCCTAGGTTTATTGACCACACATTAGTTTGCTAGGGCTTCTAAAATGACATTCCCCAAAATGGATGGCTTAAAGAGAAATTTATGATCTCATGGTTCTGGAGGTGACGAGCCTAAGATCAAGGACCAGCAGGATTCATTCCTTCTGAGGGCTGTGGGGAGAATCTGGTCCACGCCTTTCTCCTCATCTGGCGGTTTACTGGCTCATTTTTGGCATTCCTCGGTGTATGGATGTATCACTCCAGCTCTACCTTGATGCTCTCGTGGTGTTTTTCCTGTGTGTGTCTGTGTTCAAATTTTCCCTCTTCATAATGACACCAGTCGTACTGGATTTAGGAGCCCACCATACTCCAGTACGACCTCATCTTAACTAATTACATATAGCAACAACCCTATTTCCACTTAAGGTCACATTCTGAGATCCTGGGTATTGGACTTCAACATATGAATTCTGGGGCGAAACAATTCAGCCCAAACAGGTAACTGGATTTCCTCTTCTGAAGAGAAGCTGTTGAAGTCTCTTTCGCCATTTTTTCTTTTGGGAGGGGGTCTTCATTAATAACTTTAGGATCTGTGTGTGTATACCAGATCTTTGTTTAAAATATATGTTGCAAATACAACTTCCTTCTCTATGGCTTATCTGTTTATTCTCCTCAGAATTTTTTTTACGCATGACATAGTTTTCGTTTGAATGTGGTTGAGTTAACAGATCTTTCCTTTATACTTAGTGACTTTTGCATATTCTTTAAGAAATATTCTTCTTCCCTGACTTCATGAAGATATTATCTTATGTTATTGACTAAACATTGATAGATTAGCCTTTTGTCTTTATGTTCTTTATCTACCTGGAAATATCCTTGTGTGTGTGTGTGTGTGTCCATCCAACTAACTGTCCTAGTTCCATCTGTTGAAAAGTTTGCCAATTCCCCATTGATATGTCATGCTGTCTCCATCATATTTCAGATCGATGTAAGTATGGACCTGTTTTTGAACTCCTGATCAGTTCCAGTGGTCTCTGTTGCCTTTCTCTGTGCTAAAAGAATACCTTTTTAATTAACATTGCTTCAAATAAATCTTGATATCTGGTAAAGGATTGTTCTGGTCTAACATTTTCCTTCTTCCAGAAGGGCTTGCCTGTTCTTGGCTCTTCACATTTTCCTATATATTTTAGAATCATACAAAATTTAGAATAAAATTACGTGGAATGCATAGGTCAATTTTGATAAAGTTGATATCTGTAAAATATTGTATCCACAAACATGGTCTACTTCTCTTTTTAATTTTGGTTTTTTAAATTATCTAACAGATTAATTATATAATTAATTAGGTTAATTAATTAATTTAATTATTATAGAGTTTCAATAAAAACTCTAATTTTCTCCATAGAGATTTTGTACATCTTTTATTTGTTCCTCAGAATTTGATATGATTTAACGCTATTGTAAGTGATACTTTTTTCCCTGTTTTCTTCTGTTGTATAGGAAAAAATTGATTTTTCATATATTCATTTTGTATCCAGATACTTCACTAAATTCTCCTGTTAATTTGATAATGTATTTAGAGTATTTAAGATTTTCTGTGTTCACAGTCACACCATCTGTGAATAATGAAATATTTTTTTCCTTTCACAATTTTTATCTTTGTTTCTTCTCTCTAGCTAAGGTACTTAGTGCAATGTTTTGTTTTTTTTTAACTGAAATACATTTGACATATAACACTGTGTAAATTTAAGGTGTAAAAAATGTTGATCTGATATATATATATTGATAACCCATTGGAGTTATCAGTAGAATATGAGTCTGGAGTTTGCAAGGGAGGTCTGGACTGCTGTGGGAGTAATCGGAATAGAGATGGCGTTTAAAGTCATGATATTAGATAAGTGTAGAGAGAACAGAAGGAAACAGGTGTAGAGAAGTCTTAAGCCCTTGGATAAATATTAGGGAGAAGGCTAAGAACCTCTAGAGAATATACGGCCAGTGATTTGGGGAGAAAAGCAAGAAAGTATGTCTGGAAGCTAAATGAAGTGTTTCGGGCTTCCCTGGTAGCGCAGTGGTTAAGAATCTGCCAGCCAATGCAGGGGAAACAGGTTTGAGCCCTGGTCCAGGAAGATGCCATATGCTGTGGAGAAATGAAGCCCGTGCGCCACAACTACTGAGCCTGCGCTCTAGAGCCCACGAGCCACAACTACTGAAGCCCACACGCCTAGAGCCAGTGCTCTGCAACAAGAGAAGCCACCAAAATGAGAAGCCCACGCACCACAACCAAGAGTAGCCCCTGCTCACCACAACTAGAGAAAGCCCGCGCGCAGCAGTGAAGACCCAATGCAGCCAAAAACAAATAAATAAATATTTTAAAAAAAGAAAGAAAAATTTTCAAGGAAAATGGACTAACCTGTTGATTGTGTCATATACTCTGATGGGGTTAAGTAAGCTGAAAACTGAGAATTGGCCATTGTTTTGATTTAGCAATGTGGGGTCATTGGAATGAGGATTTAGAAGAAAAAGAAAGAGGAATGAGAAATCATGAGAACAAACAACCCCTTGAGAAAGTCTCGAGAAAAAAAAATGAAACAGAGAAATAATATTGTATGATTGTAGACTGTTTAATAATTTTAAAAGTAATTTCCTGCTCCTTGTTTCTTGGAGACTCTCCATAAACAGGGCAATGATTTTCCATTTTATAATTAGGAAACTAAAACTCGGGAAGGTAGATTGTTTGGTTATTATTATGCAGCTAGCAGGTGACAGAGCCAGGAACAGTGTTCCAGAATATACAATGCAGATGCCATGCGCAGTGAAGATAAATTCCATGTGCTTAATTGCTCTGCTGAGGGCCATGCTCGGCTGGGTTCAGTGTACGGCTCAGTCCACTAGTGATGTTTTTTTGCAGGTTGATGAAGTAATTTGTTCAGCTCCAGAAACCCCGTCAGTCTTCAATAGGTGTTAATTCATTAATTGATCCTCAGAGGAAACTTGTAAATCCCAATCTGTTTTCTTTATTCAAGAATATAATCACAATTCCCATATAATCACTATAATCACATATTTACTCCTCAGACTAAGATCCTTTGATTTTCTCAGTGCCAACTAGGGACCTCATTTCGGTTGATGCTTGTAGTGTAGAATCATCAAAAGGGCCATTATTGTCATAATTAGCATATAAATTTAATTTAATGTCTACAGCAGGCAGAGAAAATTATTAAACACATAATATTCTTCCTTGGTCCCATGCAATTTCTTTTTATAGGAAACTAGTTAAGTCCAAATTAATGTCCATCAGATACGTAAAGGAAATCTTGCCAGTGATATATGTAAATATGCATTTACGTCCTTCTGCTATAAACAAGGCACTTATCAGACCACTGAGTGCACTTGCTAGCTAAGTTTTTCCCTTGCTACACTCTAGTGTGGAGAGGAGAAACAACATATTCCTGGAATGGAGGGGTCAGTGACACAGGAAAAATGTCTAAATATGATAAATGGTAATGTTATAGAAAAATAAATGGAATTATCCCCTATCAGACATACACACACACACAGACACACACACAGACACACACTACTAAATAAGGGGAATCAAGAATTAGAGAGAAAAAAAAGAATTAGAGAGAATACATATTGAGGGCCTGCTGCGACCCTGCAGGTTCACTGTCACTGATTTGTGAGGAAACTCGGCTCTCACACTGTGGTATAGGATTGTAGTCCTTCTTCAAAGAGTCAAGGTGGCAACTGTTTTAGATACAATTCCACTGTGAGTCATGTCAGAGAACTGAAAACAAAGAGCTCTCCTTAGTTTCTAACTAGTTGGAAAATCAGAAGCATAGGTATTAGAATTCTGCAAACACACAAGTTAGAGAAGAATTCCTGACTTTGAACATTCACGACACTTAAAGGGGAAACAGAGGTTTGCTTGGAAAGGTTTCTAATTCCCACATGCAATCCTGAGAGGTAATTTTTATAATGATTATATAATCATATGATATATATTTATATATCTATATAAATATATATCATATGATTAAGTATTTTTTGTTCTGTGTATCTCTTTGTAGTCATGATACTTATAGAGTGGGCACACATTTCAGTGCAAGAAATGTCATGTTTCTTCTATGCTGAAATTAATTTAAATCCAACTCTAAACTCCTATGCCACCAATCTCTCTTGCTAAACTCTGGGTAGCCCTCCAGGGTTGTGCAAAAGTCCTGGGGTTTTATGCAAAGCAAATATTTGAGAAGGTACTTTCAATATGGGATCCACACTTGCCCCTGCTCAGATGCCCCTTGTTCACAAGTCCTCATGGTCTTTTGAAGTCCAGCCGTGGTATTCCTTCATCGACTGAGACACAGGGTCTTTGCTGGTGCTGAAACTCAAGTGCCTAGAGCCCCAGGGCATGGCCCAAAAGCATCCTCTTCCCACCCTGGGGAGATGCCGGGGTCTTTCTTCCCACTCTCACCCTCACTGTCTCCCTGCAAAGATACTTCTTCTCCCTTCCACATTCTGGAAGCATAAAATAATGTCTTTAATGAGCCTAGGCTTTTATAAATCACAAGATCGATTGGCCTTGTAACAGTTTCTACCATCCACCAGTTCAATGATAAACTCTCAGCTTGGGAGAGGGAGAAGGTAAACTGCCACAACTGCAAAGTAGAGAAAGGAAAGACGTTGCCAGTCCAGTACATTAGCTGTTCCAGAAATGCCTGGTGAGAGTATGAGATGAAAAGGATATCCCGTAGGTTAGCGCGTGGGTCTCTAAGGCAATAATATTTGACTCAAAGTCTGTATTTTTGTTAATCTCTTCACAACAACCTTCACCATAGCTCGCTCTTGAGTGTCTGTTTTTTAAGGTTGTGGGGTGTGGGGAGAGGCAGCAAAGGAAGGATGCCAAGGAGATGGGAAGTGAGCAGAGGAGAAGGGATGGGAAGGATGCAGAGTCTCTGTGTTCAGTTCCTTGCTGGTGAAGTCCCGGAATGCTGCTACGGCAGTGAGATCAGAAAGGCAGCTTGCATTTCTCCCTTTGGTGATGCGTTTTCAAGTGATAAGTGGTAATGAACGAGGGGAAGTGGAGAAAATGGAAAATGTTGTAAAATTGGAGGATGAGGAGATAAAGAATGTTTGGACCTCTTTAAAACTTTCGAAAAAAATTGCTGTGAGCTGTCTCCACAGCCTTCCTCTCCTTCCATGAACCTCTCTTCCTCCTTCACTTTCATACACACACACACATGTATGCGCACACACACACACATGCACGTGTGCTCACGCACGCTCGCACACACATGAACACTCACACACAAGCGCGTGCGCACACACATGCACACGCGCGCACACATGCATGCTCACACACATGCTCACACACATGCATGCGTGCATGCACACACACATGCACGCTCACACACATGCACACACACATGCACGCTCACACAATGCATGTGCAGACACACATGCACATGCATGCGCACGCACACACATGCATGTGCACACACAATCTCTTTGCAAGTCTCCTCTCTGTTTCATTGCTGTCCTGTCTTTATCTTCCCTGATTTCTAGAATCTTTCAACCGTATTAAGCATTCATAGTTTATGGTAATATATTTCTATACACTAAACTGACTACTAAAATTTTTTAAGATTTCTTAACTCATAAAATTCCAAATACATTCTTTGTTTTCTTTTTCGTTTCTTTTTAAAATTTTTATTGGAGTATAGTTGATTTACAGTGTTTGTTTGTTTCAGGTGTACAGCAAAGTGAATCAGTTATACATATACACACATCCACTCTTTTTTAGATTCTTTTCCCATTTAGGCCATTACAGAGCATTGAGTAGAGTTCCCTGGGCTATACAGTATGTCCTTATTTGTTATCTATTTCATATATAGTAGTGTGTATGTGTCAATCCCAATCTCCCAGTTTATCCCCCCGACCCCTTGGTCATTCTCTATTTTCTATGCTTTCGTTTTAACCAAATCTTTAACCAAGTGGATGGGAAACCCAAATATAAGGACAAAAATGTTTCCGGATTTTGGTTTATTATCTTGTAGACAAATACATTGGCATATTTTCTCCATGTGGAAAAGAAAACTAATCCCATACTAACATTGATAAGAAGCCAAATGTGATTGAGGGAAAGGCAATCCTTCAGCTGATCCTTAACAAAGTATTTTCTTATTGGTATGTATTGAGTGAACCACTACAATCAAATTGAGATAAACCCAACCAATTTTAATTTGTCTATCTTTCTTTTTAATTAGAAGGAGAGTTTCCAAGTGATTGCACTCAGAAAAATGGGTAACACCACCATTATGTAAACATTTTATTCCTTGTTTCTCTTAGTATTTGCTTTTCCTAATGCAAGCTAGTTCACTAATCTTCCTGAAGCTTAAAGAAAGAAGCCCTATATATAACCTGTGAAATGTTGGACTTGAAAAGGTGCGAATGCAATTTTATGATAAACTATAAAAGAATTTAGGCACAAGTCATTAGGGCATAAAATTTATTTAAGATCATGATCTATTGTGGGACACAAGAGCATTTTTATTTAGGAACCATGATATATGTTCATTTTAGTTTAAACAGCATTTCAAGCAACTCAGTTGAAGACAGCTGTGGTGGTTGGCAGTAAGGTGATGAGGAAATTGGCCAGGTAGGTGGGGAAAACAGTAGGTGCATATAGCTGGTGGGGGTGGCAAAGAGAACATCAGTGGGAGGAAGAGTAATTCGCCAGTTAAGAGAATCAAAGTTATGAAGTTGTGTGTTTGTGTACTTATTTTATCCTCTACCACTTTATATAAAAGAATTTCAGTCAGTTTACAGAGAATATATAATACATACTAGTGCAGTAACTCAAACTACTTGTGGTAAAGAGCTAGCTTTCTTTCCTCTTCTTTCATTCCTTCCTTCCTGCCTTCACTCCTCCCTCTCCTTCTTTCTTTCTTTCTTTCTTTCTTTCTTTCTTTCTTTCTCTCTCTCTCTCTCTCTCTCTCTCTCTCTTTCTTTCTTTCTTTCCCATAGACTGCTACTGTTGCAAAAAAGAATGAATTACTAGGAAAATGAAATATAAAGAAAACACCCAAACTGGTCTATTTTTTTTTTTTCAGTGAGATGAGTTCACTGATCATATGTTTGAAAGTTATGTCAATGGCAAATTGCTCTCAATTCTCAATTTCTGTACTTATTCTGTCAGGGACCATGCTTTCAGTAGCACTGTACTATTCAAACAGAAATGAAGACAAACGTGAACAAAGCAAACAAACAATCGCCCACAGCAGCCAGAAAGCCACGTATCAGAATAGGAAGCACTCCTGGCACGTTTGCTGTTGAGCTCGGTCCTTGGCTATGTTCGCATTTAGATAAATCCCTCTGGTTTATGTGTAGTAGTAGGAGTCACTATTTTCTGGTTTGTAGGTGATAGAAACCCAACTAAACAGGCTCCAGTTGGAAATGTATTGGTTTACGTGGATCCTAGGAAGAACAGAGTTAGAACTGATTTCAGAGATTCTTAGAACCTGGCAATGTGGTTATTACGTAACCTCCATCTTCTTTTTCTCTTCCTTCCTAATCAGCCTCAGAGTTTGTTGTGGGGGGAGGAGTAGGTATGAGGGGAGCCTGACAGTTAGGACTTGGTTCTGTGGGCTCTTCACCAGTGTTTGCCCATCTCCGTGCTACAAATTAAGGGTATAAAGAATCAGAGGGAAATGGGTGTTGAGAGCCTCCACCCACCCCCGCCATGGGTTCCCGGCTTCTGAGATGGGAGGAGCTTACATCTCACATCTCCCTGCAGGAGTGGGAGAGGTTTTAGAGAAAGGATGTAGGCTTGTTCGTGTGGCTCAAGAGGGTACACTGGGGGCTGCTGTGGCAGGGCAATGGAAGACGTGGCTGGATGTTAACAAAAGACTGATGGTGCCCAGGAGATCCCCTGCAGGTCATGGACAATGAGATGGAAAGGCAGTTACCAAGCAAACAAGGAGGCAGGGGAGGCCTTGCAAAGCTGGTCACAAAAGAGAGCACTCTACCACCCTAGTCTCTTCTCCCTACCCCAGGTCCAGGGAGGGAGTCAAGAAGAGTAAAATGCCTCTGCTCAGAGCCACGTGAACTGCCAGCATCCTGCTGACTGGTGGGGTGGGCAGAACAGCTGAATTGCAGATGAGATTAAAGGCTTCAGATAAACAGGACTGAGTCTTAGGAGCTGAATGAGACCAACTGATCCAAAATGACTGAAAACTTAGAGAATCAAGCTGAGATATTACCCAGGAAGATACTACTCAGTGGGAAACAGTATCTCAGCAAATACTGGGAGTTGAGGCACCTTAATCAAATGGTTACATAATTAATCACCGTGGCTGCTATGTTGAAAGATTGAGAAAAGCAACCCTAGATGTAGAGATACCCTTAGGGGACCATTTTAGTGTGGTCTGGGTGAACGATGATTGTGCCCCGTACAAGAGTTATAACAATAGTTATAGGTAGATGAGGTTGGATTTGTTACCAGACCAATCAGTCAGAATCAACAGGACTTGCTGATATAGAAGAAGGTCATGGTGGGAGGAGAGAGGGATTTCCCCTTGGTTTTCTCGCTTAGGAAACTGGGTCGACGAGGAAGCCTTGTAAGGAGGCGGGAAAGCCTGGAGGAAGAATCAGATCAGCTTTGAGAGGGAGCTGCAATCAACTTTTGGCTCTGCTAAGCTAAAGTTGCTTACAAAGCAACCAAATGTAGATGTCAAATGTTCAGCTAGGTATTTAATTCTAGAGCTCAGAGATCTTCACCCGTGGACATAACATAAACCTGCAACCATTCCTTGAAAGTACCTGCATCCAGCAGATTGAAAGAAGACAGCAGCTTTATACTTTCTCAACTTGCCTTTTTAACTCCTTTCTGTTGAATGGTTCTTTCCTTCCACCGGAATGGGGAAGTCTCAGGGTTTCTAAGACCAGTATCAGGCAGAATACAAAGCCATTATCGTTTTCAAACTAAGTTTCAGATACTTTCTATTTGAAATGTCTGCACTCCACCAGCTGTCCTGCTTTTGGACTCTGAGCCCCAGAGTGGGGACTGACCTTAACTCTTCTAGTAGCGTAGGATGGTTCTGGGTCTCTGCAGGATTTCAAGGGGTTGGTGGGATAGAGGAGGAATAACTGGTATAATTGAAATGTGGCATCGGTGCCTTCTGGGTGGGGTGAAAGGGAACAGCTGGTACCCTCCAAGCCAATGCATGCAGAGTTCACCTCACTCCTGGCAGGAAGTCCTCTTGAGAAACAGGAAGTCACCTGTTTCAAGACAGCTCATGAAGTTCACCTTTGACACCTGGAAAACATACATCTTTCCTCTAAGTCTGTCAACTTGCAACTCACCCCACTCCCACCTTCTTTCCTCCGTTTACGGAGCTCTTGTCCTTCAAGGGACTCCGATACCAGTCGTGTGTTTCAAAACCTGTGTGCTAAACTCTAAATGGTTCTACAGATCCTGACTTACAGGCTTTAAGTGAGAAAGGAATACCTCCCGCCCTCATGGCTGGTGGAGAACAAGGGAGAAATATACAACACACTGACAATTTACTCCAAAGAAACCTGTACTATTGGCCGCTGCACCCTCCAATGGACTCCCTGCTTTCCTTTATAGATTCTGAAGGCAGCTGACAGTCTAATGACGGTGGTGCTGGTTTCACAATCCCTCAGCGTCACCTTCCCACCTGGTTTAGCCTCTCCTCTAAGATCCTTGCACAGTATTGCATTGCTCTCAGCCTTTGCTCCAGACAAGGAAAATGTCATAGTTATTATAGTGTTATATAAATGTAGGCATCATCTGCACAGAGACGGGGATAGCATTTACACTATAGGACTGCTTAAGAAAATTTAGGAAGAGAGAGAGAAAATAGAGAGACCCATTTAAGGGCTCCAAGGAGCTTCAGTATCCAGAAGTAAGGTAGGGAGGAACTTGCAAAGGAGTTTGCAGGGAGGGCACAGAGATGAAGGGAAAGATAGATGTTTGGTATCACAGCATTTTGAAGAAAAAAGGCAAAGTCTTACCGCAATATATCCTTCTCCACCAGAGATGAAGCTTCCTTTTGTTCCTGTTCTTTGACAGACATAATCCATTAGTGCATTAGTTCATGTTGGGACATACTGTAATTGATAATAAGATTAAAAGTGCTGGTGAACCAAAAACTTCATGAAACAACTCTTCAAATAGAAGTCAATTGTCTTTAGTTCATTTGACCAGTAATACAATGTAACAAATGGAAAGCACCAGGGGGCACATTTCAGTTTGAAAGTTCTGTGGGACTAAGAGGAGAAGTTAAATAAAAAATCAAAATTGGAAATAAAAAAACAAAAACCAACCAGCCGAACAAAAAACTATTAGGAAAGCAGCCAGTATTCATTTTCATTCTCGTATATCTAAATACTAAACGTTATTGCTGGTTCTCTTATTTGGTTCACAAAGTTGACGTTTGAGTGGAGACATCCATTTTTAGTCTGAAGTAGAATGAGCATATTGTATACTGACTGTTTTTACTGTCCAAATGCAATTAAAATGGATAATCTTAAAAATGTTTGTCTGGCATGAATGAATATACAAATGAATTAAAGAATGTATGCAATGGGTACCATGCCCCAAACAACATGAAAAATTTGAGTTTGTATGAAAAGTCAAATTAATATTTCTCCATCTGCCTTCTAAGCAGGGCATCATGTTCTAGTTAAAGAATGTGGTATAACTTATCCTAAGAGAGCCTAGGGTCTGAGAAGCTTTTAATTATAAATTTTGTTTTGACTTTGTGGTTCAAAGTATTTAACTTCTAATGGAGACAGTTATTGTATATATAATTTTAAATGAAGATTTAACTGTTTAGGATTAAGGATTAATTTCCATATTTGTTTAGTTGCATTCTCTCCCTTAAAAAAAAAAGGCTCAAAAGTAAGACAAAAGGGCTTGAACAATATTTTATCCATCACTGGAACTATATTATTGTCTGTGAAGTCATTTTGGACTGAAAGATAACCTTTAGCATTTTCTAAACTCTAGTAAACAACTTTAAACTTTGGAATCTAGAAATTTCAACAAATGCATCAATTCTCTTTTAGTGAGCAGTGGTAATTAGGTCTTTGCCAAGTAGAAAAGGGACTTTCTGGCAAAAAGATATACTTTCTTAATCATATAAAGTAGTAATTATTTCCATTCAAGGCTATTTTTAAGTTGTTTGCTTTCATGTTTGGGAAAATCAGCTTTGGCTGAGGTAAAGCTTGACTTGACTAGACAATTGGCATAAAAAACACTAACAATTTTCTCCAATAAATGTGAACAGAAAAAAGTGATTTTTTTGTTGTCTTTAAAATCCTTAATCGTAGGAATTCACTTTTGAAATCTTATTATCCTTTGTCCACAAATCACTCATTTGCCTATTGTACATCTTGGTTCATTTCTGCAGATCTTCTACATGTGTGCTGCACTGGGCCAGTCATCCAGAAAGTCTAGCTAGACGTTCAGTCTCAGGGGAGTTGATCAAGGCACAAGTGGTAAATGTGATGCAGATTCTGTTGGTGCTCAGTCAACTTGGATGGTTCAATTGCCAGGAAGTGGGGAAGTGGAACCACGTCAGAGTTGTTTATTGGCCATGGGACCAGGGTCAATGCCCCGAAGGTTGCCGGGAATCACTACAGTTTCAAGTCAAAGGGAGTCAGGAGTACTATATACATGTAGGTTCCCACACCAGCCAAAAGAGTGTGGGTAGAAGGTTAGTGCTAAAGAGTTCTCTCCATCCTGGAGATAGGGCAGCAATTCTCAAAGGGTTATGTTCTCTTCTGATACTTTTTGTAGTTTAACTTAAATTTTAAATTTTTCATAGGTAATTACATAGGCGCAATAAAATATTCAAAAAGTATAAATTGTATATAATGAAAGGCAAGTTCCTCTCCAAGCCTTCAGTTCCTTTCCCCAGAAGAAACCACTGTACCAGCGCCTTGTCTAGGTATGCATGAGGACACATGCGTGTGCATAAAGACAATTTAAAAATATACAAATTGTATCGTACTGGTTTGCTCCTTCTTTCCCATTTATCAACGTATCTTGTAGTTCATTCCTCAGCAGTACATAAAGAGGCTGTTCCTTCATTCCTTTGAGTTGGTTCTGCTCTCTTTTAATTCTGGTATTTGGGTCTGCCAACTTAACTTTATTTCATCTAACTCATTTCACTTAAAGAATCTTTGCCTTAAATTTAAATTGAAACGTGAACATTCAGCATCTAAGAAATACCTGGCATGGAGGAGGATCTTCCACTTTTGTTTGTGTGCCATTGGGGAAGGCACTCAGTTCTCTCATCTACATGAGAGGGATCCTACTTCCCTGGCTGATGTGGCCAGGTTGGCTGGCTGTTTTGCGAATGTATGCTCTCTGTTTCAAAGTAGAGAAGAGGCTGTCAAGGTGGAGACTGCAGTTCTGGGCTCCCTTTATATCGAGTGTAACCACGTAACTAAGTTTTGCCAATGGAAGATGAGAAATAGTAGTATGTGTCAATTCAAGGCCAAGGCAATTAAAACCAGAACTGTACACTAAATCATATAATTGGGGTAAAGATTAAATTCAATAAGATAACGTAAGTAAAGCGTTAGGGCATAGTAGTGCTAAGTGACATCTATTCTTATTAATACTGTAATTTATATATAGCTCTCCATCTGAAAAACATATTTTTTTTCCTGTACCAAGTTTAATAAGGACTCAATACTCAGTCATGTGCTCCAAAGTCAAATGGACTTCACAGAAGCATTAGGGAGCAATGAAGATTTTAATTGGGGAACTAAAAGGGCAAATTCACTTCCACAGCTCATAGGAAACAACTTAATAGTAATCTCCATTAGATTTTTTCTCCAAGAGATTCTTTAACTACCAGCCAATAGGTGTCTTTCTTGATGTTTTCCCCATAAATCTCTAAATTATTTTCTATTGTCCCAACAAATTCAGATTCCACGCAAAATTTAAATGATCTCACTTAAAGAACTACTCACGGGGCTTCCCTGGTGGCACAGTGATTGAGAGTCCGCCTGCCGATGCGGGGGACACGGGTTCGTGCCCCAGTCCAGGAAGATCCCACATGCCGCGGAGCGGCTGGGCCCGTGAGCCATGGCCGCTGAGCCTGCGCGTCCGGAGCCTGTGCTCCGCAACGGGAGAGGCCACAACAGTGAGAGGCCCACGTACCGCAAAAAAAAAAAAAAAAAAAGGCAATTTATCAACTATCCTCTGGTGCTCCACTTACCTTTTGAGAATCTTAGCTCTTCTCCAATCACATTATTAAAATATTTATCCAACGAAAGTTAGCCTTTACCTAGAAGGTGATATTTTTCTGCTGAGAAAAAACAAGATTCACCTCTTCCCCTCCTAATTTCATTGGAATTAGAAAAGGCTTTCTTAGTTGATTCCTGGTTGTATTCAGGAGATGGACTCTATCGGGAAATACTCTCCTCTCTTGGACTAGAATAGCCCCAGAGAAGTCTCTCAAGGGAAATTTTGAGTTACTGCATTAAAGGCAGCATTCACCAGCCAGCTTACCTTCCGTGTCACAACTGTCCTTTTGAGATTGACTATGGCTTTTGCTTCTGACCGTGTCTTAACCATCCCTTGCTCTCTTCTACTGAATGTAGCTCATGGATTCTGCCTCTACAAATGCTGAATTTACTCCTAACAACGTACCGCAACTCCCTTTCCTGCCTTTGTATTCTTGTTCATGTTCATCCTTCCAGGTTTCTGCACTGGAGTTCAGGCTCAGAGCCTTCCCATTTCACTGATTTCAGTCCTTGTCTCCTGAACACCACCAGCCCTCTTTATGTGTAGCTGATGAGTTGGTTCATTCAGAGAAGTTGCCACCAAACTAATATTCAATGTATCTCGGTCTACTAGTAGGTCGTAGAACACAGAATGCAAGTGCAAATACACACACTATATCTGTGACTAACTAGGGTGCAAGTGTGACAAAAACACCTTGAAAGTGTTTCCTAAGAATTAAAACTTGTTTACTATTCTCTTTCCCCCAACATGCTGTAAATTCTATAGGCAATGAACTGTGTCTGAATTATTCCCTGGCGTATCCTCAGAATCTAGCCCAGTTATGTGCTTGGTTATGTTAGAGCCTCAATAATGTTCATTAAATAAATGAATGATACAGATAACCTAGAAGTAAAAGACTAAAGGTTCAAATATATATTTTACAAAATAAAATCCATATTCCATATTTAAGAACATATAACCAAGTAGCATCCAATAATTACCAACTTTGTAAATGTAGACAAGATATTCTGGGTTTCCCTTTCTTTATCTGTAAAATGAAGCTAATGGTAGAGTGAAAGAAATTAGAACATCATAAAAGTGCTGTCTGTGTATTGGAGATTATTGTGTTTACTCACATTGGCAACATGAGGTTGATAATCTAGTTGTTACAGTCTGAGGACAATTATCTGGAAGTCTATTGCATTATAATAAAAATAATGTGTCTTGGTGACACCTTTATAGGAGCTCATCTTGTAACTTGCTGGTCACAAGAGGCAAATCACTTATTTCCTCTTATTACTTTTGTTTTGTTTTGTTTTTGTTTTTTTGCACTGGCCTCTCACTGTTGTGGCCTCTCCCGTTGTGGAGCACAAGCTCCAGACGCGCAGGCTCAGCGGCCATGGCTCACGGGCCCAGCCGCTCCGCGGCATGTGGGATCTTCCCGGACCGGGGCACGAACCTGCGTCCGCTGCATTGGCAGGCGGACTCTCAACGACTGCGCCACCAGGGAAGCCCTCCTCTTATTACTTTTAAAATGAGAATAATGCATATCTGCCTCCCAATTAAGCTGTGTATGTTCATTCAAGTGCTTATAATTTACCATGTATCAGCTCGTCTATACTAATTTTTTTTTTTTTTTGCCCGTGGAGCAAGATAGCATCTGTGGTTAAAAGAAACTGGCAAGCACTTTAGCCTGACTGTTACCTGTATTTCAGATTTTGAGCCTGCTGTTTTATATCAAAATGCAGAAACACACAACTGTCTAAAACCTTATGCAGTTTATCTAATTCAGAGATGAAAATGCATAATTAAATAGTTCCATGTTCTGTCCTTGACATTCACAAATCCTTGCTATTAACCCCACAGATAAACTATTCCCTGAACCAAAACTAACATAAGTATATTGTCACAACATATTAAAAGCAGCAAGTGATGGATTTTCTCCATATAGGGCAGGCCTGGGGATACTTTCAGGCCTGAGGATACTTAATAGGTAGCTCTAAAATAAAAGTCACTTCACTATAAAGTAAAGGTTTAGATCAGTAATGCGCAATGTCTTCCAGGAAGGACCCAAGTCTCAAATTCTTCATGTCCCATCAAGGTTGCTAGGGAATTTTACATCCCTGCAAAGCTTCCCTCACCATAGCAGGGAAGGGACCATGGAAAACCTCCCTCATCACAACCGTGAAAGCTTTTTGGAAAGGAACACCCTAGTCTCCTAAGACTAAATGTCATTCCTTATGGAATGCTTCCAGGTAATGGTAAATGATGGAAGTCAATTTTTTTTTTTTTTTTTTTTTTTGCGGTACGCGAGCCTCTCGCTGTTGCGGCCTCTCCCATTGCGGAGCACAGGCTCCGGACGCACAAGCTCAGCGGCCATGGCTCACGGGCCCAGCCGCTCCGCGACATGTGGGATCCTCCCGGACCGGGACACGAACCCGTGTACCCCGCATCGGCAGGCAGACTCGCAACCACTGCGCCACTAGGGAAGCCCGGACACCAACTTTTAAAAGTGTTTCTTGAAAGGTGAAGATCTAGGAACATAGTTAAGTGACAGCTAGAGGTAGCAAGCCAGGCTGAGGTTCTGGACAGGGCTGAGGAGGACCAGAATCCCTGACTCCGACACGGGAGAAGGATGCGCGCTCTAAACACTGTGTCTGCAGGGTACACAAGTCTCATCCTGTCTGTACATTTAATGATTATTTAATATGTGTGGGTATTTTCTTAAATAAGTCGATTCTATGCTGATAGTGTCTCCCCACTCTAAAGGTATGCCTAGTGAAATATACCACAGAGGGTAGCAATCCTAAGTTTGGTATCCCAGCCTTTCTGCCATGCGGTGACTATAACAGGGCTTCTATGTGTTCAAGTAGCCCTGAGCTGTCCCTTGGAAAGGTTGGGAATAAGAGAAATATATTTACTTTCTGGGAGTTAAACTAGGGACGTGAATGGTGTGGGTATCTTACTGGAGAACACAGACCTGAGAGTCATCGTAGCTGAGAGCATGGTGGACTTGGACAGCGCGGGCACCTGGACATCTGGGGGGGAGTGGGAAAGAGGATGGAATTCCTAAATAAACAATTGACAAAGAGATGTATAAATTTATTTAGTGCCAACCAGCCTTTGCTTCTGCTTGTCTCCCAGTCCCGGATTCTTGCTTCTATATTTTGACTTTGAAAAAAACCTGCCTGTCTGTCCCTCTTTCATTGAACAACTCCCTGGACTTTCACATCCTCCTATTTCACCTTGGCTTGTCCTGCCTGGTCTACGTAACTCCAGTCCTTGAGAAAGCTCTCTGGCTGGGGCGACAGATCAGTTCATACGAGGTAAACATTTTCATAGCGTTTGGTAAAATGCTGTAAGAATAGATTCATGCTCTAACGTAAGAGCTTCTTCTCGGGTATTCATCCCTCTTCTCTTCCACCAGCCAGAATCAGCACACTTGAAAACCTCTAAATGTCAAATTTGCCCTCTTTCGCTGTGCATTCATCAGACTACCATGTACAGCACCATGAATATTTTTAGATGCTTAAGATTTTTTTCAACCTAGTTTTGATAAAAGATTTGCTTACCTGATCTGAAGCATCTTAACTTGGGCCTATCTGAGGCATTTCTTTAACTTGAGTCTTTACAATGAAAACAAAAATGTATAATCCAAGAATGACTGTCTTACGTTATGAAATTAGGAATAATTACATCAATCTGCTTATATTGCCCGATAGTTGATGTTACTTCCCAATTCATTCCTTTTAGGCAACTAGTAAAAGACGAGCAGTAGGAGAACAAGCTCTTTTCTCCTTGATTCCAGATTTATTTTATTACATAATCCAGATTCTATTGATGTTCTTCTGCCAGTTTTAGGTTACTTTTAGGTTCCACTCTCAGATGTGACAATCACTTCTTTGTATCAGAATTGAAGAATTCTCAGCTCTTGTATTAGTTAAAAGTTTACTTTAATTGCAGATCTTTAAGCTACTAAAATGTAAAAGAAATTGCTTTCTTCGAATGTTTTTGGTAAACACCTAGAAATAGCTTTTTCTTGGTTTGTGTGTTTTGCCCGCCTCTGAAATTCTGCGCTCCATGTTATATTAAGAAGTTAATTGTAAAGTCTGGTGCTTGCTCCAGCAGTGCTATCTCCTGATACTACCTTCTGGCTAAAGGAAAGAAAGGAATAAAGGCAAACTGTGTGTGAAATACAGAAAAGGGTACTTTCAATAAGGCCACCTAAAGGGGGCTGTACTGGAGTCAGCCTTTTGTAAAAGTGAGCCCCTTGTGCCATCAGCCCTGTGGTAGCACTAATATGCCTGGGACCAGCAGGACTGCCAGCAGCACAGCTCCCGTTCCCGGTCTCAGACATGAGTGACAGCGTCTTTCTACTCCCTTTCATGCCTTCCTGTCATCACTCTTCATAAGCAAGCTGGCTGAAATATCATTCACCACCACAGGAGAAGAGCGTATGAGGCATCTTGGCAGCGTTCACGTAAGAGATATAACTCTACAGATATAACTCTGTAGACGTCGACCATGTATCCTTTTTTGTACTGATGGTTTTGTTGCTGGGCCCATTTTCCTTGAACAGGCTTTTTCAACCATCTCCAGAACGCATGTATCAATATTAACTTTGTCTTTTCATTATTTTTTTAAAGAACAATATAATTTTTGTTTTCTAACAATTATAATACACAATCTTCATTATAAGATGAATTCAATAAAACCAACTAAAACATTATAAATAAACCTAATGTCCCCTTTATCTATGAACACCAACCCTAGATGCCTCTCCACAGGTAACTGTTTTCATTTGTTGGCTTTACAGCCTTCACATATTTACTATGAAGCCATGTGTGCATGTTTGTGTAACCACATAGAAATTATATGGGGTTTTATACATAAATTATATCAAATTTTATATACTATATCCTGTATTGTGTTGGAAATATTTTTATGTCAGTACATGTGGAAATACCACATTTTTTTCAACATTTTTATTGGAGTATAATTGCCTTACAATGGTGTGTTAGTTTCTGCTTTATAACAAAGTGAATCAGTTATACATATACATATGTTCCCATAAGTCTTCCCTCTTGCGTCTCCCTCCCTCCCACCCTCCCTATCCCACCCCTCTAGGTGGTCACAAAGCACCGAGCTGATCTCCCTGTGCTATACGGCTGCTTCCCACTAGCTATCTACCTTACGTTTGGTAGTGTATATATGTCCATGCCTCTCTCTCGCTTTGTCACAGCTTACCCTTCCCCCTCCCCATATCCTCAAGTCCATTCTCTAGCAGGTCTGTGTCTTTATTCCTGTCTTACCCCTAGGTTCTTCGTGACATTTTTTTTTCTTAAATTCCATATATATGTGTTAGCATACGGTATTTGTCTCTCTCTTTCTGACTTACTTCACTCTGTATGACAGACTCTAGGTCTATCCACCTCATTACAAATAGCTCAATTTCGTTTCTTTTTATGGCTAAGTGATATTCTATTGTATATATGTGCCACATCTTCTTTATCTATTCATCTGATGATGGACACTTAGGTTGTTTCCATCTCTGGGCTATTGTAAACAGAGCTGCAATGAACATATTGGTACATGACTCCTTTTGAATTATGGTTTTCTCAGGGTATATGCCCAGTAGTGGGATTGCTGGGTCATATGGTAGTTCTATTTGTAGTTTTTTAAGTCACAGAGCAAACAGTGTTTGAGTTTTCTCCAAGAATTTGCAGGACTACTCCTGCACAGAGAGGCAATTCTTACCTCTGCCGCAGACCCAGCTGTTCTGGTCAGTGTGGCCCAAAACTCGCGTCTGCAGTGGCTTTCCAGGTCAGCCGGCCCTGGAAACTGCCTCCCTGGCTACATCTCTTTCATCAAGGACACGCTGAAGACTGTTCACTTAGCCTTAGGTCCCGGTCTGCTCTATGAGGTGGTTTTCTGGAGGCCACCTGATATCTTGCTAAGAACACCTAGGTTTCAAAGGAAAAAAATAACGTAGGTGTTTCCTGCTCCTCTAATCAAAAGTTTCTCAGTCTTTGGGAAATGATTTCACCTCTCTGAAACTCACCTCCTCGTCTCTGAAAGGCTAATAATTTTAAATACTAGTGCTTACCTCAAGGAGGGTATAAAACACCAAATGAGATGAGCGATGTGAAAGGCACAGCACGAATATTAACCATCTTTGTTAGGTTTTGAGGATGATGGACGATGACTTCAAACGTTGTAAATGCTGACCTTGTAAGGACAGTGTGAAGCTTTTGGAACTTTCTCAAATATACAGATATGAATTTCAGTTGAATTCACTATTTATGTCTCTTCTAGCATCTCAGTTTCCAATCCGGTCTGGATTTCATTCCAATCATTTACTAGCCTTGGACAAGTTATTCTAAGTTTCCTCTTGGGTATCATGGGGATAATTAAACGTGTCTCTCAGGGACGTTGTGAGGATGGTTTGAAGTATGGAATAGAAAACATCACCTAGTAATGCTTTCACACGCAAGGTTTTGACCAAGGAAAGAGGTCCTTCTGTGGGAACCTAGAGACCGGGAACTGAGCAGGGGCAAAGGGAAGCCTGTCTCCCGTGCGGCGCGAAGGCGGATATTTGGATGTTCGTACTCACCAGCCTGGGGCGGCCTCGCGGGAAGAGCCGGGCGCTGGCCCCGGTAGGGGGCGCCCGAGCGCCGCACTGCAGCATCCTGGCGGCCTCTCCGGGCTGAGCTCGCGTCCTGCCGCAGTCCCTCGGCGGCTAGTCTGAGCGAGTGGCAGCGAGGAGATCCTGGCGGCTCCGCCAGCACTTGCCGCAGCTGCCGCCTCTCCCACCCGCGATCGCAGCCCATCAGCTGGGAAACGCCCCCCCCCGCCCCCCGCAGACTGGGCTGCGCAGCGTGGGAGGGTTAGCGGTCCCGGAGGACCGATTCCGAACTTGCAAGGGGACCGCGGCTCTCCCGGGCCTGGAGAGTATGAACAGGTGAGTGTCACGCACGTGCCCAGGTGGCTCTTTCGGGATTGCTTCCTGCAGACCCTTTCGAGCCCCTGAACGCTCGGCCTCTGGGGCGGTCCTCCTGGTCACTGGGTCCTCCCAGGCGGGGGTTGTGGGTCACTGAGAGGGAGATGTGAGCGCCGGCGCCCAGAGCTTGACAGCGCCCTCCGTCTGAGCTGAGACAGACCGAGAATGCCCTTTTGACTTAGGCTGCATTTGCTCCCTAGGTCGAGAGCAAGTGACCTGCAGTCCACGATGGGCTTGTTTGTTTATCATTCCAGGATACCTGTTGCTTTCCGAGCAACGGTATAGCCAGGGGTCTCGTACAATCATCCTCATTCCTGTGCGTGCTGCGTTGTGATAAGGGAGCATTTCTGACAATGAGACCAGGAAAACTTGATTTCAGAGCTAGAGAAGGAGCGGCCCAAAGAGAATCTCATTCCCACGATCAGACTAGATTCTTTGCTTCCCTAAACACCTGCACTTTATTTTGATGAGACCATAAATATAGAAGTTACAAAACTATTACCGTATAAAGATGCTTGCCTTTTTTTTCCAAAAGGAAATAGAAAGCATGGACCTTGATAAGTGTAATAGTCTTGGGATTGATTTATTATGGATAAATCATTATTTTTAAATAAATATGAAAATAGGGCTATTAGTGAACTAAATGTCATAAGCCTATTGAATTGTAAGCTCCTTGAAGGTGGCCATTTAGCATAACTGCGGGATGAATCAATGCATGCATTAATGTAACACAGAATTTGGAGTCTTGCTTTTTTCTCTTCTTTCTAAGCTTTCTTTTGGTACCTTTATGTTTAGGAAAAACCTTTAATCTCTTAAATACCTAAGTGTGATTTTAGCTTTAGGAGTGATTAGAACTGAGAAGTTTTTGTCCTAATAAAGCACTGTCCACGTAAAAGGTGGATGGCAGCTTCAAGACCCAGCCAGAATATTTCTGCACAACAACATGAAAAAATATGTTTTCTTCCATCCGTGTTATGGAAGGTCTTGGATCATGAATTATTTTGAACATCAGAGACTTGGCAACAGGTCCCTTATTAAAACAATTTACACATTTATCTTTGTTTTCTATCTTTATCAAATGTAACTTTTCACATTTTCATGTGAGAAAATGTTGAAGGATATATGTCAGTTTTGTGTCTTCCTTTAAGGGATTTTTCTAAACATAACCTAAGATTTACAATAACTAGCTACATCTTTATTAGGTTATGTATGAAAAATTTAACCTACACAATTTTTCGTTCTTATGTGAAATTCCTATGCCTCTGAGGCCATTTGGGAGTTACTGAAAAATTTAACTTAACAAATGTTTTGGTTTTTTTTTTTAAACCACATTTGATGGCTACTTTCTTGAGGCGTAAATCAGATAGTAAATTATTTGGATTTTTATGTGCATGGGAATGAACAGTTCTGTATGAAATAACAAATTGTTGTTTATACAAGCTCCAGACACTTCCATGTTCTATGTTTCAAAGAAATGCTTGCCATTCTTATTCGGAATTTATTTAGTTAATACATCTCGATAGATTATGCTTCTGTGATGAACCACTGAGCCTTAAGCATAGAGGCCTTTTCTTTGTTTTTTCTTTTTGATTTTCAAATTTTTTTAGATTGTATCTTTTTCTTTTTTTAACATCTTTATTGGAGTATAATTGCTTTATAATGGTGTGTTAGTTTCTGCTTTATAACAAAGTGAATCAGCTATACATATACATATATCCGCATATCTCCTCCCTCTTGAGTCTCCCTCCCTCCCACCCTCCCTATCCCACCCCTCTAGGTGGTCACAAAGCACCGAGCTGATCTCCCTGTGCTATGCAGCTGCTTCCTACTAGCTATCTATTTTACATTTGGTAGTGTATGTATGTCAGTGCCACTCTCTCACTTCATCCCAGCTTACCCGAGGCCTTTTCGTAATGAATGCATATAAAATGACAAATAATGAAATTCTTTTTATCTTTAGCCAAAAGTGTGGGACTGGACAAATTACAGATGTAAAAGCTTCCGGGTTTTGTACTATTAATGATCACTAGGGAGTTTGTTCATTATTGGGATGAAGTAAACAACAGCCAGTGTTATTGTTGACCTTTCTGTCCTTCAGAGGAAGCTCTGGCACTGTGGAAATCAGCAAATACAAAATTTGTGAGGTACAGGTCCATAGTTTAGATGCGTAATGAAGGAGATGACTACACGTTAACGTCTTTGTAGAAACACTTTTTCAGAAAGACTTTTACTTTTTTCTTTCTCTGGGCAAGCTCTTTTTGAAAATTTGTAGATGCCAAAACTCTGGCAGGAACAGTTCATGTGTTTAGATAACAGACTTGAAAGTGAAGTCTTGTACTTAGGTTGAAAACATCGATAGCAGAAGTTCAGAATAGGGGAGCCTGCAATTCACGTGAAAAATGGGAGCCTTAATATGAGTGTGCTGAAATATAACTACAGCGCCAGATGAAGAAAAGGAAGAATCGTATGAAACTTTTGCTGGGTCATTTGTCAGGTCATATCTCAAGGGGCGAATGCAGAGGATGCCACATTTTTAGAGTGATTAAAATGGCAAATACCAGAGAAGAGAGCTGCACGTGGTCAGGAGGGAAGGTGAGGGTCAAAAAAACATAAACAAGAACAGATGTCCCATGAAGAACCAGGGAAGATGATTGGGTCTCATTTTCCTAGAAAGTAGACATCTAGAATGGGGCAAAGGTTCCTAATAGCTGCTTGGCTACTTGAAGGGCTCTGAGTGAAAGAAAAGAAAAAGTTGATATAATGCTTCTCCTCCCCCCATACCTGGAAGTGATAAATTAGACCCAGGATGGTTGTTAGATGGTTATCTGATCAAAAAGGAAGGCTGGATGGATTTTTCCATTGACTCCAAGGCTTTTTCCAATTTTACATTTCCATGGTACCAAGGACCTAGGTGTCCTTCCTGAAGCACCCAACTATATAAAATGTGCTTACATTGTATATAATGTCATTTCCCAAGTGTCAGGACAGTACCAGAAACTAATTTACTTGAGGTTGTCATAGAAAAGGAATCAGAAGTCAGCACATGTCATTTATCTTTTGTGTACCAGGGCCCTGTGCCCAGAAAAATATAAAAATATTATCTAGATGTTATATATCAATTTTGGAACATGGGTATCTGTCACATGACTCAACCATGTGATCCAGTGTGAACGGAGATAAAATTTAAACCTTGGAATGCAAATTCAATCATATTACAATGGGATACATTAATAGGAATGTGTATTATTCAGCCCAAAGGGAAATAAGAGTTCCAAATGTGACTCTCCCCATGTGTGTATGTATATTGGATGTTTGCAGACATATGGTAAATACATGTATTCACAGGCAAGTATTTGTTATCAATGACTGACAAAAAACGTTCTTTGAGGAAGTACTTTTGAAAATGCTATCTCGTGTAAAAATGCATTTTTTAGAACCAAACAGATCTATGTGCAAGTCCTGGGTCTATCACTTTTTAGTTGAATGGTTTACAGTGTACTGCTAGAACCCTCTTGCAGGATTGTGGTGAAGATCACCAGGGAAGATGTTGATCGAGTGAATGGTGCTGGCACGTAGGGGATGCTTCAATAAATATGAGTTTCTTTCTCCAGTCAGTTATGAATTCCCAAATCTCTTTTGTTGAAGGATTGCTGACTTACAATGATATGGTGAAACCAAGGGCTGGAACCAAAAAGATCTTCTCAGCTCTTTAGTTTGAACCACAGTGAATTGCCTACCAGCAGCCGGCATGGCTAAAAGCTCAGAGGTCAAACTGGCAATATTTGGGAGAGCAGGCGTGGGCAAGTCAGGTAAGATTTTTGCGGTGGTTGTGTGTGTGTGTGTGTGTGTGTGTCTCTCTCCTGTTCTCCTGTGTTGCTCTTTCAGGTGAAGCCTCTTTCTCTGAAATTTTCATTTTGCATAACCAGGTTTTGTGTCCTCTTTTGCTTCTCTATGGGAAAGAAGCTCTGCTGGTAATACACAAGGCAATGGATACAACACAGGTCTTGGTATTCTGAGGAAGGATGTTCAACTTCCAAAGAAATCAGATTGTAGAAATCAAAAAATACATTTGCTCTTTTTTTCTCTATGTGAGATCTTGAAGGGCCAATGTAATATCTCATCAATCTTGATGAAACTGGCTCAGTGTCGAGCATGTGTTGGGTGCTGAATAAACGCTGGCCGAGGGAATATATCTTTACAAGAAACAGAATTGTATTATCACCCAACACGTCTAAAATTGGGGAGGACTGGTGAAAGCTGGGGCGTGTGTGACCTCAGGTAAGATAGCTATTGCCAGAACCTCTGGGGTGAACTTAAATGATCCAGTTGTGGCCCACGTTGGTAATTCAGAGGCTTTTGTATTTCACACCTCAGTAAAGGTTTGCAGACCTTTAAGATGAAGGGTGAAATGGTGGACGTGAAAATGTGTCTAATCCAATTTGAGAAATGGATCTCAGATTTTATAATTCAATGTTAAGTACATGTTGGTGAACTATCCGGGCAACGTGGTTTTTCAGATAACGTTGCTTTGATCTCTCACTGGAGGAAAGACTCATAATTGACTTTGCCCATTGAGCTTTTGGCTCTCAGCAAAGGACTCAAACACCTAGTAGGTGTGTGTTTGTAGAGGGAAACCCATTCGGATCATCCAGTACAAGTCATCCACATAATCTTAAACAAACACGCACGAGCAGCTTTGAATTCTGCGACCAACCTCTCTTTCCAAACCAGCTCTCTGGTATATTTCAGCAATAAATCTTCCCTATTCTAAGTTCTAAGTCTCTCTCTCTCTCTCTCTCTCTCTCTCTGTCTCTTTTTATTTTCTCAAGAGGGCTCTTTTCTGCCATCACCCTTTCCTCCTGCTTGCCACTTGCTCTGGCCTTTGGCAGAAACCAAGCAAAAAAAAAAAAGATAGTTGACAAGGCTAAGAAACCGCCAGCCTTCAGGAGATCGAAGATCATTAAACTCCTCCCTGTTAATCTCCTCAGTGTTTCCTGATGGCATGAGAACAAACAATTTCCGTAGCTGGTGGAAGGCTCTGGAGAGTGAGGAAACTGTTCCAGTGAGTGGAGGACCAAGGCGATGCCGTGTGTGGGAAGACATGTTCTAACAAGAGCTGGTCTAAATTTTTCACGACCGAGGGATCTAGACTTAGAGCTCAGTGTTTAACATTCATGCATGCAAAATTTAACACAGGCAATAAGGGAAGGGGAATTTTTACCCTTATATCATTTACCAAAATAAACTCTGCATCATTTGAAAAGTGAAACATAAAAATAAAAATCCAGTGGAGAGAACCACTTAACTCTGTGTACCGTATACCCACCCTTTTTCATCTGTATTATCTCAGAGCAAACTGGGTATCTCTTCCTGTCAAGGCTGATGCATCAGTTAGACCTCAGTTTCCTTTGTCTTCCCCCAAGTTGTTTCAATTATTTCTTCAAGGATTCTTCTCATTCTCTACTGACATTTTCCCCTCGAACATTTCTTTGTCCACTACTCCATCTTTTTCTTTTCTCCAAGGTTATTGAACTTGGGTTCTGCCTCGCTGTCTTAACATTTTTGGACTTCCCATTCATTGCTTAAACATGGCAATCTTCCACTGTGGTCATGCTGCTGAAACTGCTTTTGTGAGGGTCACCACAGATCAATAACCAACCAATCTAATGAATCTTTCTCAGTTCTGGTCTTCTTAGAACTCTTGTTACCGTTCAACATAACCACTTATGCTTTCCTAAAACTCCTTCCTTCCCAGGCTCCCATGACATCACACTTCTTGGCTTTCCTGCCACCTCTCCATTGACCCTAAGCAGACATCTTCATGTGCTGCTTTTTACTGGCCTACCTCTCTCAAAGATTGGGGCTCTCAGGTTCTACATACCATCCTCTTGTCCTCTCACTGCAGACCTTCTCCCTAGGGGAACGCCCTCAGACCCAGAGCTGAAGATGACACCTGCACACAGAGTCCACATTCTGTTGACCTTCGTTTTAATTTATGCAAAGGGCAGAAGTTGAACTTGTTCATTTAGGTCCTTTCCAACTCGAAAATCCGATGACTCTTGATTAATGACTGTTCTTTGGACTGGTTTTCCTGTCCACCTTATATACATTCTACCATGCGTGTTTATTTTCATTTAGGTGAAAATGACAGTGATAGACCACATGCCTTTAAACAATTGCCTTTTTGTCTGTCATCTATAAACAGACAGTGTTTTCCTATTTCAACATGAGGCTGTTTTCCTGAGACCTTGTAACCACACCTCCCGTTTATAAAGTAGACGGGTTTGACTTATGCATGGGAGACGGTTCTGAGACCTTTTCCCATAGTTCAGTGAAAACAACCATAGAGTACTTCATAGCTCATCTCTCAACTTTGAAACCAGACTGTGAATTCACGTTTATAATAGTTCTTAATTAATATGGAGATCTCTGCCTAATCACTGTATACCACCTTCGCCTTCCTATTGTACAGATTCAATTTATCTTATAAGTAACTTTTGTTTTTTTAAGTCTGCAAGAAATTATACCTGCTGGAATGTAACTACGGCTCCTCACTTACTCAAATGCCTCCCCCAAATGGTCATGACCCATCCGTGGGCTCAAACAATCCATTTCTCACCAAACGTTCCTGCAAAGGGGCGGCAGCTTGTGATCTTGGAGTGGTAGAAACTTGAGCGTCTCTGATCTGAACCTGGGTCTGTGTGAATTACTTCAGAGGCTTCAAGCCTTACCTGACCCATCTGCTTTCCTGCACGCTCAATACCAATTTGGAATTTGGGGTAAATAAGACCATATTGGCCATTTGCTAATGGAGTCAAGAACAGGAGACCTGGAGTCACACTATTAGGTCTGACTCCCAGTTCTACACTTTATTAGCTGTGTGAATTTAGCAACTTTAACAAGGTACTTAAATTTTCAATTTCTGCAATTATATGAAGGATGTAATAGTGCCTATTTCAAAGAGTTGTTGTTAGGACTGGCTGAGTTATTACACGCAAGTCTCTTAGAACAGTACCTGGCACGTAGTAAGTGCTCAAGTATATTAGCTTAAATTATTACAATTTTTCAAGGTGTGCTCTTCTTCATTTGTAAGTTGTCTAGTGAAACCATACAATCAAAGATATATCTATGGGCTTCCCTGGTGGCGCAGTGGTTGAGAGTCTGCCTGGCGATGCGGGGGACACGGGTTCGTGCCCCGGTCCGGGAAGATCCCACGTGCCGTGGAGTCGCTGGGCCTGTGAGCCATGGTCGCTAAGCCTGCGCGTCCGGAGCCTGTGCTCCGCAATGGGAGAGGCCACAACAGTGAGAGGCCCGTGTACCGCAAAAAAAAAAAAAAAAAAAAGATATATCTACATTCAAGTGGATATTTGGGTTTTCAGTAAAAGTCAGAAAGCTTATAAGAAAAAATTTTGTATTGCTTGCTCAGCACACCCTAAACACACACACACACACACACACACAGACACACACACTTTCTCAGTCTCTCTCTTTGTCTTAAATCCAGAGTCTGGTTTATGTCAATTACAGCTTGACCACTGCTGATCATAACAATACTTCTCCTGGCTAATATCTTGGAAATCTTGGAAAAACAGCCAGAAGTATTATGGTGTCATCAATAAATTAACACCGTTAAATTTGAAAGCGCTTCTGGTATGTGGTGGATGGTTTCCTAAGCCCAGGTAACA
Organism: Delphinus delphis; assembly: GCF_949987515.2. Classification (NCBI taxonomy): domain Eukaryota; kingdom Metazoa; phylum Chordata; class Mammalia; order Artiodactyla; family Delphinidae; genus Delphinus; species Delphinus delphis. The sequence continues at coordinate 12,391,308 of NC_082693.1, read as the reverse complement.
GATAAGCCTTCCATGTTTAAAACAGAATTTAACGTTAACCAGAAGTCTTTGGTTGACAGGTTGACATTAGAAGCGGCAGCACAGGCGAAACTTAATAATGTGTTAATTACAAAACATGTTGGGTATGTGTACATGTGTACATATATTGCAGTATTTACAGGGTCTTTTGTATCAGGAGGATTCTTCTTCCTTCTGTCTAGTTTTGGCAGTTCTTGCAGTTCTGTCTTCAACTGAGCTTCCTGGCTTGGCGAGTTTGCTGGTTCAGCATGAGGAACACTGTGTGGAATCTTCAACGTGGAGAGCCAAGTTTTCCCAGCCCTTTGCTTCTTCTCTTGCCCCAGCAGAGTAAACGTTTCCCTTCTCTGGCTAAGGGTAAGGCAGCCAGTAATAACACGGCATGTAGGGCATAGATTTCCTTTCTCGTGTGTGCCAGCCTGTAATGTGGCAGGCTCCAAGTAATGAAAGCAAAAAGACCTGCCATAAAACCTAGAATGAACACCACATTTATGTAAATGCTTCCTGGATTCACATTATTCGAATGTGTAGTAAGTGGGAGGAGTCGAGAGAAAAACAACTGAAATTTTCAGTTGCGTTTCACAGTTGACGTTCTCATTTTAGGACTGAAATATCGTGTGCCATAGCTAAATATATTTCTTGCAAGGGATAGTCTCAAAGTTAATGGAGTAATGCTATTCTCTGATTCAAAACCAATTGATGCGCTCGTCCGTGAAGGCTTAAGTTCTTAGACTCAGGTTGCTGGGCTATGAATTGGGTGCCAAACACAAACTAGCATGGGATACCGTTTCCCTTGGCACAAAGAGATTTATTTCTTCTTCCTTTTTCTTGTTCTTGTTTGCTTTCCCCCCTCTCTCTCAATTATTAAAAGTTTTAAAAAGCCTTTTTCATTTTATTTTCAAGTGGGACGGGCAGGGACAATTCTGATTTTAAATGTGACTTTTCCAATGAGCACCAGATACTGCTTTAACATATATGTTTCTTGCTGGCTGAGTTATGTTTATGAGATCTCATATATATTAAATAAAGACAATATCAACAGCATCTTAGGTAGGTCAATTTCCTTATGCTATAGAGCTCAGCTTTGTGTTTTAGAACTTTTTCTTTACCCAAGTAGCTATACCAGTTCGTTCCCTTCATTTATACTTCATGGTGTAGTATGATGCTTCTTAAACATTGTCTTCAAAGTACTTCTAAAAGAAGGAGGAGAAAGATCTAGGGGATTGGGTCATGCAAGCATCTCATTACAATCATGTAATTGTTTTGCATGTTTTATTACTTATAGAAATATAGGCAAATTTTAATATTGATCCACAATATGTCTATGTTTGTTTGAATATAAAAACAAGTTTATCCCCAAATCAGTGACTAAAATGGACTCTCCAGGAAGATATAGCAAATTGATCTGTGGCTTCAATAATGCCTAGGCTTTGGGTCCAGTTTCAGGACCACGAGCAGAGGAAATAGCCTCAGCTGTGTGCATCACATGAATGTGAGCACCGACAATGGTCCTGTCCCTCACTTTCTACCTACTTACGTTGCCAAGCAGCTCTTCAAGTTCTCGTTTATTCTTGTTCTAAGATTATACAGTATAATATTCATGGTAATTTTTCTTTAAATATTTGTTTAGGTAAAAAGAGGGACAGGTTGTGTTTCAGGTGGGTACAGAAGTTCCACAGCTCCTGGAAACGTGTGTGTGTGTGTGTGTGTGTGTGTGTGTGTGTGCGTGTGTGAAGAAGCCTTTCCTAAGTGGTTGTTGAAATTTAAAGATTACCAGAAATCAGGTCCATTGGTTCCTGTGTAGATGGTGGTTAGAGAAGTAATTGTTTTTTAATGGACTGGGCCAAAGGGAGGAAGGTGGCATTGAGACAAGTTTGGATAATGCTGGAAAAATAGCTGTTCTCTTGTCATAAAATACCGTGATGTGGTTACCTGTGGCTTTCAAGCATTTATACCTTCCTTTACCTGCAAAGATAGAAAAGCAAAAAGAGACAAACAGCCGAAATGAGTTTATTTTCATTTGATTCTTCCACCCCAAGAGGAATAGAAGGGTGTTTTCAAACTGCAGGTGTATATCTAAGGATATGTACAAAGTCAGACTTCTGTGCTAGGCTTAAGTCACGCAGACTTTTCTTGCGTGCCCAGGAAGTTAAGCAAAGATGAGGAATCGTGCATATAAGGACTTAGAAAAAGAAAGGGAAAGGAAAGAAAGAAGAGGAAAGGAAAATTAAAAGAATCAAAATCAGTTTTTTATTGGTGGGTAAACATTTTTGTAGGCTGGCAGTGGCCAATTCTTAAGCTTTTCTCCCAAGAAAAATATAATTAGGAAAGAAACAATACTGGAAAACAAAACAAAATCAAGAACTGTTTTTCAAAGTCAAAAGGACATATCTCTGTCTCTGCTTTTTTCTGCTGGGATATATTATCAAAATTCAATTGTCCTTAATTTTTATCTGATGGCTAATTTATTTATTGAAATATTTTGCTGTAGTTTAATTATCAGTTACCAATTGGTTCCATTTTGATCATGACTTGTTTTCTTGGCAACAGACAAAGACTAAATTTGAAGGAGGGAGTGAAGAAAATTGTAAATCATCCTTGTAATTCCCCTTTTTATTACTGGTATTTCTCCAACTCATGGGTTTGGGGAAATCAGCCAAATTTTCAAGGTGGTACTGGCCTTGAAGCCAAAATTCCAGTGCAAACGCATCCCTATTGCTCCAGCTGCCTTTAAAAATTGATGTGGTTTCAGAAAAACAGCCATAATTTCTTCCATCCCATTAAAAATGAAAGTAGTTATATTATGAAGACAAGGCAGCCTGAAATAGGTAATTTCAGCTTGGAATACGCAAATAGGTAAAGCTCCTATACATACACAGGAGAGAGATTCTTACCTAGATCACCCAACCTACTGGAGCCTCAGCCACATCTAGAATCCCAGTTTATGACTGTACGAGGCTTTCGCAACTTTGCTACTAAGTGTTTTCATTTCGTATCACCCTGTTCCTTTCAAACACCTTTAATTAGGAAATGAAATGATCATTAGACTTTTGTAATATGAATTTTGTAAAAAAAAATCTAAAGGTTTTTTTTTCATAAGAAATTTCCAGTAATCAGTGAATTATCAATGCATGGCAAAGCCCCCTGGGAGTACGGGGTAAGTTGCCAATCAATACAACCAAGATTCTCAGCAACCTGTATATGTAGGAAAGTTCCCCTGTAATGCAGTATTCCATTTGTTATAGCTTTGGATCAAGAGTAAGAAGACTGATGAATCATCTTCTACTAAAGGGTACATTTTCCGTTGTTATCAAAAGAGAATATGATGCGCCATGTCCTGTCAGTATGATCTAATGAAAAAGAAAAGCACCCAGCCGAACCGAGTGAAAGGATTGGGCTTTAAACTTCACCTTCATCCCATCCATGACTCTCTCTTTTTATTCATCCGTCAAATGATACTTTTATTTGCTTTTTTTTTAGCAGTGATGCAGGTCGGATAGGCTGTGAAGGTACTCTGAAAAGTTACACGTGTGATATAAATATGGTCCTAATACTATCATGCTTTTATTATGGAAATCCGTGCAGTTCTTCCCCTGCGTTCCTTAACATTCGTGTTTGGAAAAGCAGTATGGTCTGTTTCCCGGCTGTCCATCGCTGGAGGCTGGATGAGCACGCTCAGGTCAGTAGTTGGCTATGAGGGTTCCTCCACTGAGTGTATAACGTTACAGACTATTCAGAGGTTGTAGATTCTATGCTGAAGGAATTTGCACTTTCAAATGTGTGAAATGAATAGACATTAAGTCAGGGTGTTTTTGTAGGCTCAGTATATAAGGGGGTCAAAAAAGGAGAAGAGTTTAGGAAAATAATTTGGACTTATGCCTTACTGGAGAAGGAAATATGGCATGTTATAGAATTTTTTGATAATCAAATCTTATCCTTATTAAAAAATTAAAGCTTTAAAACATTTACATATTTTTGATAGAAACATTTCTCAAAAAATATATAAATATATGTATCTATATATTTCCCTATAATCTTAAACTATGTTTTTATTCATTCATTCAATTATTCATTCAACAAGTATCTGTTGAGCGCCAACTTTGTGTTCTAGAATACCTTGCACATAGTACAGGATTCTTGTACATTCCAAAAAAGCAGAGTAGTAACTATCTCTGCTCATTATTATATTCCCAGAGCAGATGAAGACTGGCTCCTCAATAAAGTGAATAAATTAAGTTAGAGTACGTGGTCTATATGTGCTATATAATTTCATCAAGAATCATATCTTCTAAATGGTCTCTTTATTGTTGCCAAAGTGGTTTCCTCTCCTGCACTGGAATATCTCTGGTAACAGGAACTCAGCATGAGAAGAAATAGACCGTTCTATCCTTGGGCAACTGTATCAGTTACAGTCTTCCAGAGAAACAGAAACAGAACCAGTAGAACACACGCGCACACACACACACACACACACACACACACACAAAAATTACGTCTTTCTATATTTATTTGGGCTGGCAAGAGTGAAATCTGTAGAGAAAGATGACAGTCTGGAAAGTCAGGGAGGAGTGAATGCTGCAAGCTAGAGGAAGAATGTCTTTCGCTCTGGGAAAGCTCAGTTTTTGCACTAAAGGCCTTCCAGTAATCAGATAAGGTCCACCCACATCATTCAGGCTAATCTCTTGTGCTTAAGGTCAACTGATTGTAGATGTTAACCATATCTACAAAATACCTTCACAGCAAATCCTACAGTAATATTTGATTGAATAACTGGGTCCTAGAGCCCAGACAAACTGGCACATAAAACTATCACAAGTCTTCCTGTCTGTTACTTTACCTTCTTTGCAACCAAAGGCTGTTCACCAGTTTCTACTCACTGACTTTAACCCCTTCAAGTTCCACAGAGCACTTTAAATTCTTCTTCCTTATGACAGCCCTTAACATATCTGAAGATAAACCAGCATGCCTCCACCCATGCCTGAGTTTTCTTTTTCATTGTCTGGTTCCTCACAGTGATTTCATTTGCTCTGCAGAGATCACGGTTTCTGGTCACAGCGTCATCCTTGCGGTTCCACTCCAGCTGTGCACTCCACGAAGTGTAGGGCTTGGAAATGAATGCAGGCCTTTCAGATGGGGGATGCCCAGACCAGATAAGAGCACAGCTGTGGTTTTGCTACTAGATACTTTGCTTCTGCTAAGACATTCTAAGGTCACTGTTGCTTTCAGGGTGACGGTGGGTACAGTGATGGCTCATGGGGTGTATACTGCAAATGAAGTCTTTTTCTTTAAATATATGCTGTTGCTGAGTCAGATCTTCCCATACTTGTACCTGAGTATGTGTATGTTCCATTCAGGTGTAGAAGTTAATTTTTAGCCTCTAAAATACTGTTTTGTTCAATTTAATTTATTCTTCTGGCTTGTCAGGAGCTTTTCGGATACAGCATGTGTATCATCCTTCTCTTCTTTCTGTCATTTGGAAATATGTTGGTTTTGGAACATTTTAGGCCCTGGTTGCTCTTACTGAATCATAGAATTTTCCACTTTGGTATTATTTAGCTCACTGAAATGATGAGGAATCCCAGTGAGTTTTTTGGATAATTTTCAGCTAGTAAAGAAAAACAAAGGTCTTTGACTCTTGGTGTGGGGACATTAACACCATATCACATTACTTCCATGTTCATTAAATAAGTGCTGTTTAGATTTGCCATAAAATAGGTTGTCTGGGAGGAAGCCTTACACACATTCTTGTCTTACGATTCAAGGTATCTTGCTATATAAAGTGCATAACAGTGATCAACTTTTATTGGCCCACATATCTAGCCTTTACAGAAAGTCATTTTCCAGAGAATCATTCCAGGATATGTATGTTTCTGTGCTGAAGTAGCTGAGTTTATGTGATGCAAATCAGAGCTGAATTTTGGAAAGAGTTTTCTTCCTTAGATTATACTGGTAGATATCAAACTTTAGCATGCCTCAGAATCACCTGGAGGGCTTGTTAAAATATATATTTCAGGTCACCACCCCTGAGGTTCTGATTCAGCAGGTCTGTAGTAGGGCCAGATAATTTTTTTTTTTTTTTTTTCGGTACGCGGGCCTCTCACTGTTGTGGCCTCTCCCGTTGCGGAGCACAGGCTCCGGACGCGCAGACTCAGTGGCCATGGCTCACGGGCCCAGCCGCTCCGCGGCATGTGGGATCTTCCCGGACCGGGGCACGAACCCGTGTCCCCTGCATCGGCAGGCGGACTCCCAACCACTGCGCCACCAGGGAAGCCCGAGAATTTGTATTTTTTAACAAATTCCCAGAGGATGCTGATGTTGCTAGTCTGAGGACCAAATTTTGGAAACCACAGTTTTAAGTTTGCTAAGTACTCAGTTTCCATTTGAAATAGGTGTTTTCGGCTTTGGAAAAGCATACAGCTTTTTGTGAGCTACATGTAATAAACATTGAGTGCCAGGCACTGTCATGGGTACCAATGATACCAGGGTAAATAAAACAGACAGGGTCTCTGCACTCATGAAGTTAACATTCTAGCGGGAGTAGACTAGGCCAAAAATTACTCTATTGGGGCAGAGCAAATGTGAGCTTTTCCTGTGGTTCCTTAAGACTAGAATTTTTCATTCGCTTCATGGTAAGGTAAGTTTTGTTTAAAAAAAAAAAGTGTAAAGCTCAACAACTGTGACATGCTGAGCTTTGATTTTAAGATGATACTTTGGCAACAGTAGGGGTGGGTTGGGCTAAACTACAGTGTTAAGAGTCTGGGAGTTAAACATGGTCGAAGACCATGGTACCAAATATTCTACTGAGAGAAGCTACGTAGACCACATAGGAACTGAACCTAATAAACTTGAGCCTATGAACACAATGCTCCATCACTCAATTAAAGCCAATGTGGATTAGCTTTAATTAATATAAGATAGTTGTTCTTTCTCCAACATTTGGAAAAAAACAATTTTCAATTGCTTGCTGACAGTGGCATTTATAAAACTTACGCAATGGTTGTGTAGACAGAACTACGATATTGAGAAAAGTTCATAAGTTTCCACTGTTTTGGATAGAAGGATAACATCTTTTTCTCGGTGATGCATTTCCAGGTTTTTTTTTTTAAATGTTTTTTAAAGTTCTCTTCTGCTTTATGCCGTTGGACAGTAATTTAAGTGGTGAAGCCAAAAATTAAAAAGTAAGAATAAAATTGTGAATATTTATCTGTCTGAAAAGCATTTGACTTCTTTTTCCATTAAGAATCTTGTAAATTACAACTGAACCTAATAACTGAGCCAGCTTCCTAGTCATTTGGCAACATGTGTTGAGTTAGATGTTTTAAAGGAAGACTCAACCACACTTAGTAGTGTGAGTAATGGTTATCTGTTCCAATGCCTGGGACTATTTTTCCATTCATATATTTTATAATTGGAAACTGTTTCTCTAGCAGTTTCCAAAAGAGGTGAAATCAAGAGCACAGTAACCACACATTTAAATCCTTGAGTCCCAAAATTTAACCCATGATTTCTTAATGTCGCCCACTTATCAATTTACAAATAGTTAGGAAATTCCTCCTATGTTCCCAATTATTCCACCCTCTTCATCCTCCTGCCATATGCCTAATAAAATGCCAATATTTGGGGGGAAGTCCAGAGAATTATATGATTATCCTCGTCTCAGGGACCTTAGTGTTTTGTTGGGCCTGTATGACTTGCAACTAGAAATCAGCTGGTGATGGATTCCAGCACAATGATCGATTTTGACAAATTTGCATCTTGAAATATTTTTAGAAAATTGTCAGAGTTGCAAAAACAAACAGAGAGCTCTTGTGTACCCTTCACCTAGCTTCCCCCAATGATTAACACCGCACATAACCGCAATACATTATCAAAACCAGGAAACTGACATAGACACTGTATCAATTGTATGGCATGGTTACAACTAAGCTGTAAATATTAGAATGATTGATTTTTGACTCAATTCAGGCTCAGGACCCTTTTGAAAAGACAACAGCGATACAGAAGGAGAGACTTCAGTTGTTTTAAAATTAGTAATTGTTTATTTTACAGTCTGTTTGAAACAGGCTTTTAATAAAGGCTATGGACTGTAATTTTGTTTGATGCATGTCTTACATGTGGAATTTATGGAATTCATGGAATTTATGAGATTTAAATTTCCTCCTCCATCAATTTTTTTGGGTATTATTTTTGTTAAGAAAATGCATCATTTGTTCCAAGCAGTGTCCTGCAAACTGGAATTTGCCATCTGGATCCCCAGAGTGTTGTGTAACACAGTCCTCTGTCCCCTGTATTTCCTGTAAATACAGGAAATTGGTGGTTAGATCCAGAGGCTTCATTTTATTCAGGTTTTCTTGTTGTTGTTTTTTTGGTTTTTTGCAAGGTGTTATTGTATACTTCTGTCACTCAATGTCTGGTAGCAATTGAAGCTCATTGTCTAGAGTAGACTTTCTAGAACAGCACTTTCCAACAGAAATTTCTGTGGTGATGGAAGTGTTCCATACCAGTCTTTACTTATTAGCGGGAATATTTTTATAAGGAGAAACTTCCTCTTAACCACTGTGTTGCTCCTGTGAGGTTCAGTTTATATAGGAAAGACAGAAAAATTGTTTAATTCTTACTCTCTATTATCAGCTGTCAAAATAATAAGTTGGTTCCTTAGCATTCTCCAGAAGTGATGCACCCTCATCTTCATGTGTTTTTTGTTGTTGTCATAATTTGCATTTTAATTTATTGTAGTTATTCTTGTTGAGGCTCAAATTGGTCAATCCTTGGCCAGAGGGGGTTTATTCAAATGAAGCTCATCATGGGTTTTCAAAAGGTGAAATTCAGTAAGCTATTTACTATCAGAAATTTATTTTTTGAGGTCTGTGCAAGTTAGTATCTTAAACTGTACACAAGACAGTGTTCTAGCAGTTGAGTTCAGGCCATAAATGCTATAAGAGTCAACAAGAGGGAGAGAAATCAGTGGGAAATACTTGGGGAAGCTTTGAGGGAGGCGGTGGGAGACTGAAATACCATACGTTCAGTGAGATTTTTATGGTTCCCTTTCATTTCTTATCTTTCAAAATTATGATGTTTTCTTCATACCAATTCACATATGTCATTAATATTGGAATTAGGAGGGGAAAGAGGACAACAAGTAAAAATGAAAGGGATAGGAACTAATTGATGCTTCGGGAGGGTGACGAGCCTTGGGCATCCTGCTGATTCAGTTGCAGGAAAAGCCCTTATAAAGCTCCCCAGAGCCAGCTTTTCAGTCTTCATCTCCCTTCAGTGGCAGGAACACAGGTTTGGAGCCTGACAGGCCATATATTAATTATGTGTGTGGTCAGCTTACTTAACTTCAGTGCACCCCAGTTTCGTCTTCAATAAAATGCAGAAGATAATAACCATCTTCTATTAGGGCTGCTGTATGCCAAGCGCATATGAGATCTGATGATAACCAGCAATTGCAATAATTAGCTCATGTTTATAGCATTGACTGTAAGCCAACCGCTGTTATAAAACTTGACACATATGAACTCACATAATCATAACCACTCCTCTATGAATTGGCCCTGTTATTATCCCTTCTTTACAGATGAGAAGCTTGAGGAGGGCGTAAATAACTTGCCCAGGGCCTTACAGGTAGAGATGAGACTCTAGCAGAATTAGGACTCAAATCCAGGCAGTTTGCCTCTGGTGTCTGTGCTTTTATCCACAGTACTCGGAAAATTTCCAACAAAATGCCAATGCAGAGTTGTAGATGCTCAGCGATTGCCTTCCTCCCTTCTCCCTCTCTTGTCTTCTCTTCCTTGTTACTTGCAAACATTCATTTCGATTCATCAGTATCCATGAAAAGTACTTTACTTCACTGGAACCATTACTAGGAAAAATGAGGAACCAGAGCAGAGGAAACGGTGCTTAAACTACCAAGAGATCTTCTAGCTTTATATTACACTTTGCTTCAGCTCAGTTTTTAAAATAATACTTCTATTCCAAATTCTGCCTATGATTTCATGCTGAAACCACTTATTGGGCTTTTGAGGCGCAGCTGTATGCGAAGGAGGTGTTACGGGAGAAAGGCGGAAGTTGTACAGAAAGATGGGTGAGCTTAGCACTGAATATGTGAAAAATGTGAAGCGTGTTAAACATCTTCGGTGGGAAGGGAGGACACATTAATAATTTGACCTGGAAGAGCCCCAAAAGCAAAACTCAGAAGCTATTTAAAAATGTGAAAGTCCTAGGATGTCAACATTAAGGAAAATACATTGTCAAGTCAAAAATTTTAAATGATGGGGTGTGTTAAAAATATTGGATCGCAGAGAGTTGCTTCATTACTTATCACAATAAGAGGGTGTTTTTTTTCTCCACTGAAATGCAAGATGTTCTTGTGAACCAAATAGCTGGAAGAATCGGGCTCCTACACGGGGCAAAATGCCAGAAGGCTTCAAACATTTTATGAAGGCAGATTGGATCCCATCAGATAACTGGAAATCTTTTATCTGCTATGAATAATTCATGATTAATTATTGCTGGAGACTTCTAGGTCAATAAATATTATTGAAGACTACAACGCTTCTTATAAAGGCAAAGGACCCCTGTCATCATTATTGATGATTGTTTTTGACTCCGTAATTCATTATGCAAATTTACATTATGGTGGTGCTATTTTGGGTGTATAATTGGTGTAAACAGCCTTGATGGCAAAGCAGAAACTCTACATATTGTTTTCTTAGGTCATTTTTTTCAGAGTCAGTCAAAAGGAGATGCTGTTCAGTACAAATTAAGAAATTCCTCAAGCCAACCATCACGAGAAAACGTGAGCTTTTGTAAATGGGTTTTATTTAAGGCATAATGAAAGAAGATTTCTCTTGTATTATCTTTTATTTATGCAATGCAGCATTGCCATAGTTAGTAAGTGAACACTTTTATCTTATTGGGTCACCTTCAGGATATTCATTATAATTTCCCAAATGCCTTTGTCTGTGTGCTCAGCTAAGACTATTGTTTAGTCCTGTGTACCTTGTGCCCAGTTCCAATAGCATTCACAATATCGATAGGTTTTATTTCTAACATGTTCTGGTTTGAATGGCTTAAAAATTACTCTAGAGTAATTTTATTACAGTGAAAGGTTTCATTTTATTGAGGGACACATGCAAACAAAAAGAAACAACTTGCCAAGAAATATCAAGTTCATTTTAATCTTGGAATGCTCTTTCTATAAAGATGTATCGATAAAGTTAGAAACAAAACTGAATTCTCCATGCTCCACATTTTCAACATACTGGACGAGCCATTAGATCAAATTAGGTAATTGAAAAATCTCCACTGTTATTTGATGAGTGTGTGTATGTGAGTGTGTGTGTGTGTGTGTGTGTGTGTGTGTGTGTGTGTGTGTGTGTGTGTGTGTTGGCTAAGAATACTAGTCCAGAAGATCAGAACCTCAACCAATTATGAATGGCAGTGGTTTCTACATTTGAAACACATGAAAAATTTTGAGATATGAATGGGCTTAATATTAGTCTCTGTTTAGTCTCATGTTTAGCTTTTTCCTCCATATGTGGCAAATCTAGAATATAGGAATATAAGAAAAACATATAACTAGCTCTGCCCTGGGAGTAGAGAGTTGCAATCTGAATGGGAAGATTGTAATGGCATACAGTAGACAGAGTGGGACATGCAGGAAAAAAAAAAGAACACTCATGGTCTTTTCAATAAACGCCTCAGAATGCCATCAGGAGTGGAAACCTTTGACAAAATGTGTAAACTATAGAAATAAAAAGAGTTGAATTATTTCAAAACATGCACATTAGAAAAAGGCTACCTTATGTTGCCACCTAGAGCCTCAGCCTTGCCTGGTTTATCTGAAGTAGATAATGAGATTTGGGACTTTTGAGCTGATGAGATTTTGAGGAGATTTCTGGACTTTGAGTAGATGCTGTAATGGATTGAGGACCTTAGGACGGCATGAATATATTTGCATGTGGAATTCCCTTGCGGGGCCAGAGAGAGGAACGAGATGGACAGAATATTGAGGACCTGAGGACGGCATGAATATATTTGCATGTGGAATTCCCTTGCGGGGCCAGAGAGAGGAACGAGATGGACAGAATAATGACCACAAAGATGTCCACGTCCTAATCTCCAGAACCTGTGAATATGTTACCTTACAGGGCAAAAGGGACTTTACAGATGTGGTTGAAGTTACGAACCTTGACATGGGGAGACTATCCTAGATTCTCCAGGTGAGTCCAGCTTAATCACATGATTCCCTGACATTGAAGAACCTTTCCAGGCTGAGGTCAGAGGCTGAGGTCAAGGGGAAGTGTGGCGAAGAAGGGATGGTCACAGAGATGTAATGGTGCTGGCTTTGAGGATAGAAGAAGGGAACCTTTAGCCAAGGATTATGGATAGAACTCTGGAAGGTGGAGGAGGAAGGGAAATGGATTCTACCCAAGAGCCTCCAGAGAGGCACTAATGACTTCTAACCTACGGAAGCGTAAGATGGCAAATTTGTGTTTTTTTCAGGGCACTAAACTTGTGACCATTTGGATTCTTATTCATGAAAATGGAGTGTGGCTCCCAGAAGCTTTGATTTCATACACTAAGAGCCTGCTGAGAATCAATACGCATTTCACAGAATGAGGTCTCTGAGTCTGTGCGTACGTTTGCCCCCTTACCCTGACGTTCAGAATCATCTGTGGAAACTAAGGAATGGAGCCCAAATCAGCCTTGAGGGCGACCAAATGGAAGGGGATGATCAATATCCTGAAGAATCATCACTGGTCAATTTCCAAGTTTAGAGAATTGCATTGAGTGATCACTTGAGTGGGCGTGACCCAAGGGGATTTGAGTCCTGCACCCCTCTTGGTAAAGAAGGGGGGTGCCTTTGAGAACTACACCCAAAGGAGGCTGCTAAACAGGTCAGACCGTATGGACGGATCAATAGAAGCATCCTTACTGAGAGAGGACAGGAAGGTAGAGAGCAGAGGAAGTAGATCCAGGGGTTGTAAAGGAAAGAGAGCTGAGGCCCCAGGGCTGGAGCACCCAGACCAAGAGACAAAGCGGTTTGTGACCTTTAGGCATCTCTGCTTTCTATGGGCCATGCGTGACCTGGTCATATTGAGGACAGAGACCTAAAGCAAGCAAAGCTGGGGACACAGGATAAAAGACTCAGGCTCCTTGATACAGGGAGCTCCATTCTGGTGCCCCTGGATAACACAGGATGCTGTGCACTGCATCTTGCTCTCCGCACTGCCTGTGCCCGTGAACACACACACACTGAAGACAGATGGGCTAGAGACCTCTGCTCTGCCTCAGTCCGTGCAGTCAGGCATTTATACAGTGCAGGGCTGACGTTCCAAGACGACTTCAATCGGCTTCTGACATTTTATTGTCTGGCTTTGCGGGTCCATAAGAATAGTTTACTTCCTACAATGCCGGGCACCTGGCAAAGTATTTTATTTCTCTTATCTCATTGAATAGCTCACCACAACACAAAGAATGTTGGTCTTGTTATAATTTCTCTCTTCCAGACGAGGCTCAGAGAGGTTTAACAACTTGCCCCAAGCATCCGTGGAATATATAGCAGAGCCAGAACTTGAACCTGCGTCTGCTGAATCCAAACGCCAGCTCTTTTCAGTTTCAGGCCCCACTCCTATTTCCATCGAGAAGAGCAATCCAGCCACACCAGTCACAGAAAGCACATCTCTCCCAGGTGTTTCTCTCCCAGGTGTTTCTCTCCCAGGTGTTTCTCTCCCAGGTGTTTCTCTCCCAGGAGTTTCACATTTAACTCTTGGTGATCTAAGAGATTCTCACTGGCCTCCAAAAGAGGCTGCATTTTGTGACACCTACTAATAACTAGGATGGTTTTACAGCCCAGTAGCCAGACTGCTGAGGTTCAAATCCTGGCTGCGCTAGGGTGTAAGTTACAGAATGCAGGCATTTGTGTGTGTGTTGATCGGAGCAATAGCCCCAGCCCCCAGACTAGCGTTTGACACATGGCAGGTGCTAAATAGATATTTGGAGAATAAAAGACTGCTTCAGTTGTGACTGTAAGTATTAAGTGGAAGAATCCATGAACATACTTAGAACAGCACCTGACAACGAATAAGTGCTCAGCCAATGTAAGCGATCGTTATTGTACATGAGATTGACACCCTTGGTCTGTGGTCCAATGGGCCTGGGATCCCTCAAGATGCCAGCCAAGAGGAGGTTCGGTTATTTTACGATTAGAACCTTTCTCTCTCATTCCTGACCTTTCTTATTTCTCCTCTCATTCTCACCTAGGACTGTTCTGTTTCAGAGGCAACAATGAAAGATTACACAGTATTTCTAAAATATAAACTGTGCTATGGATGCTGAAGAATAACCTCTCCTCTGCAGTATAGTTATGTACAAAATACCTTTCTCTGAATGGATTACTGACAGTACTTGGAGAGTCGCCATTTCTAACGGTCTTTGGAAACCATTTCTCAGCCCAGAGAAGTGGCATGGGTTTTGTTTTTAGTGTAAACCAGACGCTCACAGATCATCAAAAGCTTTCCCTTCAATGTGTTTACTGGAGTTGATTCTTAGTATATTTTTGGTGCAAGGTCCACAGTCTTGGTAGCAGAGGAGACGTGATTGACCTTTCCACCAGGGTTTTAAACTTGAGCAGCGTTGCTAATATGAAGCCCAAGTGTGGGGTTGCATCTGTTTGAGAAATACTTGCTCAGGGGAAAAGAATGATTAAGACAAGGTGTCATTTTCTAGCATGTTGGTGCCAACCTTGTAACAAGCTGATAATGTTAATTATCTCCTTCCAAGGAGTCAGGGTCAACTCTTCAGTCAGAAAAGCTCTGCCTGGGCAGAACGAAATGTTCTTTTATTTCCCCAGAAATAAACGAAAGCTCTGTCTCTACACCATTTCACTGCGATGGGCGGTGTGCCCCTTCTTCTCCTGGACTTCTTTCTCATTTGCCTTAAGATGAATCCTGTTCACCAAATCGTTAACTAGAGAGGTCTCACTTATGTAAACTTGTGGAGGAACAGCCCCCCTTTCTCGGATTTTAAATGTCCTGAAAGGAGGCAGGAAGTGATGGGATTGTATTCCTCAGGTAGTCAGGGCTCACACACTCAGCTTTGGATGGGGCACGTTTGCAGCGCACTGAGCTTCATGGGCGGATGGCTGCATCCCTTCCACGTGCTTGTCTGTTTAGCTTGTAATGTGGCTCACGATACACAAAACCCAAAACCATCCGACTGAGTGGCTCTTCGCCTTACGTTGTCCCATTTAAGCCATGATCTGGGGACAGGAACATAGGATGGAACTGAAGCTGTGAACCTTCTGGGGAGGAGGATGGCGTATGGACAGTGTATTCATCATCAGGGATGCAGCTTCTAGGTAGCTGCGTGCCTCAGTTTGGTGCCACGTGGCAGCCGATGCTGTTTCCTCCCACCTTCCTGAACTGATTTTCTTTTGACCTCAGTTCAATCTGAGACCAAAAAATGCTGATAGATTTGGGTAATTAACGAAACCAACAGGAGAAAAATGAATAAATAACCCACAGCCAACCTTGCTGTGCATTAACAAGGTAAGTGGAGATTTTCCCACGGGGGGCTACGGAACCAGGATACAGTCATTTGTAGGGCAGGGCGAAAGCCACCTGCTTAGCAGAAAAAAACATGAGTGGGCAAAACCTATTCAGAGATTACCAGTGACCTCTGTTGATCCAACTCTTTGTTTCCTAATGAGGCACCCTTGGCATTCAGGGCATCGCCCCTTATGTTGGAGGGGGGAAGGGGAGGGGAGGTGATCCGGTAGTGTTGGCAATTCCTGCCTTTTCTGACACCTTAGGCTCATCCTTAGCCATACTGGACCTTATCCAAAGCAACGCACCTGAAGGCAGTGCGGGAATCTCCTCAATTCTGCCACCGTCTCCAGGTGGCTAATTAAAATTTTTCCATTTCATCCCTTATTTGTTCATTAGCCAAGATGATAACGATGTGCAGAAGGGCTAGACCCGAGTCACTTGGCAAGCATTAATTTGAGAGGCTCTCTAGCTTTCTGGGTCGTGCATTACACGTTTCCACAAAGTGTATTCTGAAAGGTAATATAGGTAGATGTTTCAAAAACCAAACCAAACCCAAAACTCTCTCCATTTCTGATGGATGTAAAGGGGTGACTCCTTGACATACGTTACCCCATGCCATCTGGCAACCGGAAATTGGTCTTGCAGAGGTAGTGGATTTCGAGTTGGTGGTGAAATCATAACATCACCGGTACGATTTTCTCTGTGGATTTCATCAAGTTCTCAGTGGTCAGACCAGCAACCCAGGATCCTGCAGCAAGCAGAGGGTGAAAAATGGACATAGCAAGAGATCCTGCTGTCAACAGAACTGCTTTAACAAAATAAAGCAAAGGAGAACTTCCTTCTTGGCAACTGCCTAGAGAACATCATGTGAAGCATTCCTGGAAAGATGGGCTCCAGGCTTTTAAACGACACCAAGACTCTATATACTGTGCATGAATCTGAGCTAATGAAATACTAGTAAAAGAGTAAAGCGTTCCTCATACAGATTTCACTTGAACACCATTTTTTTCCAGGAGATCAGAAAACATTTTTTTTTCTCTTTTATTAAAAATAGTCTAATAAAACCTATTTTCAAAAGTATAGGTTCTGAGGGGAGAATGTATAGATTTGGGGAACTGAGGGGCAGCAGACCATATGCGAGAGGGGGTAGGAAAAGGGTGTTTCAAGAGATCTGTTTCTAGTGACGGTGAAAGGATCATTTACAATCCTGCCGAAATGTCTTCTGCCTTTCCTTCCTTCACGGCAGGCCTGGAATGTGCCATTGAAGGAAGCCAGGGTTTGTTGCTTAGAGCCCAGCCTGGATCCTGTAAGTGTGTGTCAGGCAAGCTGTGGGAGTCCAGCTGCACACTGTCTCTTTTTCACCCTTCAGCATTTAATTTAGCATAATCCTCTGAAGCTTTTCAAAACAGGGAAATAACCTTAAATCCTTGCACCGAGTTTGTGAGTCAGTGTTTTGATTGTTCTTGTAAAGGTACGTACCTTTCTTCCTGTTGGCAAAGCAAAAACCTCAGATTCAAATTATCTTGGAGGAGGGGTGGGAGAGTTGAGGATGAAAAAAAGCAAGTCTCTTTTCCCTGATTCATGCCTTTTTATAGAATAATAACCTGAGTCGTTTGCCTACCTCTGAAATTCAGGAACAGGAGCATGAATGCAGGGGAAGTAATAGCCAAGCGTTCGGAGGCAGATTTCTCTCCCTTGCGATGGTATTTATAGTTTCCCGTACTTACAGTACTTTTCCCTCCAAACCAGACCCAGAGTCAAAATGCCAGATGATCAGAAACATCTCCCAGCTCTAGGTTCAGCGCTCTTTCCGCTACACTGTATCGCTGTGTCTCCGTTATTATGTCCTGGACCCACAGAGTTTCTAAAACTGTCATTTTAAGAGTGTCTTTCTTTGGGGGAAATAAAAGAGGGGATTTCAGTGTGGGAGCATGAGAATGAGTGCACAGATAAGACTGTCACAATGGCAGAGAGGCAGGTATAATTCTCCACTAAAAAGAACCAGAATTCCTTGGAGAAGGGGTTCCAGCGCTGGGGTAGGCAAGTGAAAGATGAACGTGGAACATCTTGTGGCACCAGAAAGTAAGAACGTGCTGGAAAACAAGAGAGGAGGGAAACATATCCACCAACCTGAAAGGGCTCCCAACGGCCAGAGTTGGAATAATTTGAGCAAAGCAAATAACAACATAAATCCAATAATAGTATTGATTATAATTCAATGGATAACATGGCTCTCCTTGAGTCCACACTGATATAAACAAACAACCAGCTAAATAAAGACGAAGAAATAACAAGTCTTCTTTACAAAACAATTCCAGTTAATAAATATAGAATGAATGAGAGGAATAGAACATTATAACATCACAGGAGTAATTTATGCAGGCAACCATGGATGGATTTCGTGGGTGAAAGTTTTAAGCAGAAATGGGACACTTGCATAGTTTCAAAAGATCTCCCCTAAAATAAACATTTACTAATTGCAAAGGAAAAAATAGTAACGTTATAATGAAGAAAGCTGGCAGGTACCACCTTAACCGAGTACTAAAGGGGAAATTAAATAAGAAAACAACTAAATAAAATAATAATCACTAGGTGCAAGGCATATCGACATAGTATGATTCACTGAGGAGGGTACATCGTATCTGTGGCAGTCTTTCCAATAATGTATAACCTCAATCTACCCGTGGATTAACACCAGACAAACCCAAATTGAAGGGCATTTTGCAAAGAGCTGGCCAGTACTCTCTAAAAGTGTCAAGGCTGTGAAAAGGAAAGTCTGAAGAGCTGTCACAGAGTGTAGGGAGACTAAAGAGACATGATAACCGAATGCAATGTGACATTCTAGATTGTATCCTGGAAGAGAAGAAAAAAAAGGACATTATTGCAAAAGCTGGCGAAATCCAAATAAAATCTGTATTTTGGTTAATAGTATGGTATCAATGTTAATTTCTTAGTTTTGATAATTGCACCATGGTTACATGAGATATTATCATTACATGAATGTGGGTGAAGGGTGTACAGAACTCTCTATTTTTATAACTCTCCTGTAAGTCCAAATTTATCTCAAAATGAAAAGTTATTGCATCGGTGATATTTAGTTATCTCTCTGTATTTTTCAACACTGGAAAATAAATGAGTGTAAGGCATCCGAGACAGTGGCAAGAGAGCTGCTTATAAGAAAACTTGGCGTTTGTTCATTCAACAGTTATTCAGAAGCCACTAGGTTGAATCACTGTGTTCGTTTCAGGGATTTAGCAGCTAACAGGCGAGACAGTTCCTGACAAATCAGTGAGTGCCAGCATGAAAAGTACATGGTTCTATGTGAAAACACAGAAGCAACACTTAACTTAGGCTTGGGGGATCAGAGGTCACAGAGCTGAAGATGAGTACAAACAAGCCAAACTGACTGGGTAAAGATGGAGTGCAGGGTTGGGGGGAAGTAACAGGCAGTAGAAACAGTGTATCAACAGTAGAAGCGGGAGAAAACGTGGAACTTTGGAAAAACAAAGAAATAGTGAACTTGGCTGGATCCTGAAGCTCAAGGGGAGCTAGAAAGGTAAGAATCCACCTGCCGATGCAGGGGACCTGGGTTCGAGCCCTGGTCCGGGAAGATCCAACATGCCACGGAGCTACTAAGCCCGAGCACCACAACTACCGAGCCTGCGCTCTAGAGGCTGTGAGCCACAGCTACTGAAGCCCGCGCGCCTAGAGCCCGTGCTCTACAACAAGAGAAGCCGCCGCAGTGCGAAGCCTGCGCACCACAACGAAAAGTAGCCCCCGCTCGCCGCAACTGGAGGAAGCCCACGCACAGCAACGAAGACCCAACACAACCAAAAATAAATAAATAAAATAAATTTATTAAAAAAAAAAAAAGATAAGCAGAAACCAGATGATGTTAAGAAGCTTGTAACTTAACCAAAATGTGAGGGGCAATGAGTAAAGAGCTCTAATCAGGGAGTGATGTTATCAAATTTATATTATAGAAAAAGTACTCTGGCTTCCTTGTGAGGACCAGATTATACAGGGAGGTGGGGCAGAGGTGGAGGGGCAGGGACACCAACTAGGAGGCTACTACAACAGTCCCAGCAAGGGATGGTGACAGCCTTGACACCACAGTGAGGGCTTTAAAGAGAAAGTGGACAGATTTAAGAGGTTTCCGGAAGGCATAATCAGCAGAGGTCAATGCTTGATTGCATGAGGGTGGTGAGGGAGAGGGAAGATTTACTGTGGAGAATGTTCAATTCCACATCTAGACTCCATACGTCATTTCTTAGGCTGCACATAGATTGGTGCTATCATGTATGGCAGTGGCCTGTGACTCAAATATGATTATCTGGAGATCTCTGATGATGCTTGTGTGAGTGTGACAGACACACCTTAAGATGACCCCTAAGGAGCCATGCCCCTTCCCCTTGAATTCACGTAGAACCTGTGACTTGCTTCTAAACAACAGAAAATGGCAAAGGTGATGGGGTGTCACTTCTCTGATTAAGTTACATTACATAAGACTCTGTCTTAGGAAACTGGAGTGAGAGAGACACCCTCCCCTTGCTGGCTTTGAATAAGTAAGATGCCTTGCTGTGAGACAGCTGTGTGGCAAGGAACTATGGGTAACTTCTAGGTGCTCAGAGCCCCCTAACACACACCCTCCTCCCCTCAACAGTCAGCAAAAAAAAATGAATCTTAGTCCCCAACCATGAGGAATTGAATTGTCCCAACAACCCGAGGAGGCCTGAAAATGCATCTTTCCCAAGTCAAGCCTCTGATGAGACCAGAGTCCCCGGCTGACCCCTTGGTGGCAGCCCGGGGAGCCCCGAGCAGTGTGGTGGGACAAGAAGCTGCGAGATACTAAAGGGTGTCTGAGCCGCTACGTTTGTGGCCATTTGTTATGCAGTCCCAGAAAATAAGTACACTTGCTCCAGATGCCTTTATTCCCTCTTTTGTATTTCCTATCTTTAGCTCTGTCCATTATCAGGGTCTTCAACCAGGGATCTTGGTCTTGTTTTTACCTATCCTTATATTTTTCAGCTATTTAACCTGGAGGTTCCGAATATCAAAGACTCTCTTTAGCTCTAGTACCAGAACCTGGGTTAACTTAAAAATTAAGGAACATCTTACTACCTTTGGACAACCCTGTATTGTGATGTGTGCATAACCCATGACCAGTGACATTTGCTTTCAGGTTTTGGAGCAGCCTAAAGGTCTTCCCACTGTTGAATCTCTGAGGACCCGTCGTAGACCCAAGTTGCCTTTTCGTGCTCTCCTATGTCCCTTACCATAGGCCCTGTGGATGGAAGGTCTTTCAGGCTTTACTTAAGGTGTCAACAGCTGCTTTAATTCTTGCAGTTCTTTGAACCCCCTAATCTAATCCCTAAGCCAGACTCTATATAATGCACACCCAACTCCTCCCTGTCTTTCTATTACTAAGAATAGTAACATTTAAAATTAATATTAAGAAGTGGATAGATGATTATGAAAAGAGCATACGTGGAGATGTACGGAGTCTAAGAAATCATATGGATTTCTTAATGTCCAGATCTCTGTTCTGTATCCTTGATGAAATAGGTGATAACTAGGAAACTGTGGCTTTCTGCCTTTTTCATAAATTTTTGAGGATGGGATTTACCAAACTCTTCACTTCATAACCCTCAGTTATTGTGAAAATTCCTCTCCCAGAAGCCCTTTCTTCCTAACAGTCTAGCTGTAGAATCATTTACTCAATCAATATTTATATACTAGTCACTGTCTGAGGCTCTGGGAATATGGCAATAAACAAAATAGTTAAGAACAATGGAATTTGCATTATCAAGGGTCAGAGATATAATAAGAACACGAATATTTGCAATGTACATTATGTCAGAGTATGATAGCTGTGATGGGAAAAAAATAAAGATGGGAATAGAAACAGAGTGTTGAGGATTGCAATTCTAAATAGACTGATCAGAGCAGATGTCAGGAAGAAGACTGCATTTAAGCAAAGATCTGAAGAAAGTGAGGGAGTGAGTCATATGGTCATCTGAATAAAGAACATTTCAGGCAAAGGGAACAGTGAGTGCAAAGATCTTATGTCTGAAAGGACGCCAAAGAGGAAGCCCAGTTTAGCTGGAGAGAGAGGAATGGAGGACGAGAGAGGTCAAGGAGACTCTTGAGGATGGTGAAACCACATAGGGTCTTAGGTCACTGTAAAGACTTTAACTCTTACTGGAATGACATGAAAAACCATTGGAATTTTTTAAGCAGAGGAATGACATTATATGGCTTATGTTTTAATAACACTGCTCTAATTTCTACACTAAGAATACAATACGGTGTGCACTGGGGGAGAGAGATTGAAAATAAAGGTAGGAACAGAGACCCCAGTTAGGAGACTATTTCAGTAATCCAGGTAGCACAGTGCAAAAACAGAACATCTCCATCAACAAAGAAAGTTCTGTTTGACTTATCGAGAAGAGGGACAGTGTGGGATACCCTGGCTTCTTCTGGTGACTGATGTCAAGAGATCCCTTGATCTCTTTACTCTGAAAGAACATGTGGGGTTGGGGTGTTCTCTTAACTCCTGCCAGTGGAGAGCGGAGAGCTATGGAAGGGATAATAGATTCCTCCTTCTCTCAAGTAGAACATTTATTTCTCTCTAAGAACTGTAATTGGGGCTGGAAAAGCCCTTTGAAGGAAAAGCAAATAACATCTTACTATTGATCACCCATTACATGCTAAATACAATTTTAATAAGACATTGGTATAAGCACACATTATGTGTACCCATTCTGTGCTAAATACAGTTTAAATGGTATCTCATTTTTATCTCCACACTAAGTGTGTAAAGGATACCTTCATTTCTTGGTAAAGCCACAGTTCAGAAAAAAATTAATGACATGTTCAGTGTAGGAGCTGTAGTGCTGGAGCAAGACTTGATCCCAAAGACCGTTCCCTTTTCATTGATGTACTTGTACTGCCTCCTTTCTGAGCATCTCTTCATGCATGATGATCAAAGAAGAATGTTAATAGATTCAAAACCTTTGTCTATGTGTTTGTGTAACTTCCTCAATATATCTGTAGAGACACTGTGACCTTCTCCAAGTAGCAGTGGTTACCCAACCTTGGATATTTGAGCAGAATGTGCTTTCTTATCCTTTGTCAAAAGCCTATTCTGTTAGAGTGTGAAAGACAGACATCTCTTCAGAGAAGGCATTAACTCTGGCCATGTGAGAAAAAGAAAACACTGGCGGAAGTACGTGAACATTGGATTGGGTGAAGGAGGGGGCAGAATTTATGGTCTTGACTTTGCCGCTAATTAGCCTTGTGACCTTGGGCAAGTAAGTTATCCAGCTCTTTGTATATCTATTTCTCATCCTTATAATAATACTACTGCTCGTCCAAGAACCCATTCTAGCTCTGTAACTCTAGAACCCAGCTTGGTGTTCTTTATCCTTATTTACTCTGGTGGGAAGAAATTTTCTAGGTTCCTGTATCTTTGGTATTTATTTCCTGATAATGCAGAGGAAAACAATATGCAGTCTTATAAAATTATGATAAAATCTTACTTCAATGTAGTTCCCCTAGTACAATGCAAACAAGGTCTCGGGGCTTCACTGGTGGCGCAGTGGTTGAGAGTCCGCCTGCCGATGCAGCGGACGCGGGCTCGTGCCCCGGTCCGGGAAGATCCCACATGCCGCGGAGTGGCTGGGCCCGTGAGCCATGGCCGCTGAGCCTGCGCGTCCGGAGCCTGTGCTCCGCAACGGGAGAGGCCACAGCAGTGAGAGGCCCGCGTACCGCAAACAAAACAAAACAAAAAACAAGGTCTCAAAGTATTTCATTTTGCTGCTAGAAATAGCCAAAAGACCAAGAAAAAGCAGTATATGTGTATGACCTTAATTCCCATTTGTACCTAACGTTGTCACACTTAAGAGCTAACAGTGTTATGGCTGGTCATTGAAGTCTGAGCAAATTAGTAATAGTGCTAAAACCCCAGACCTAAAGAACTTTCTGGCTGCCAGTCAAATCATACTTAAATGTTGCATTAATATATTCATATTTAGCATTTGGTTGTGCTAAATACTACATTTACTCTCAGGTTCGTTGTAAGCTTTGCTCTCCCAAAAGAGTAGTGCCTTTTACTCAGGATTCATCATGGTGCCTTAATCCTACTTGTTGACTGGAATGCTGGTTCTAACACCTCTTGAAATCCCAATTTTCCAAAAGTCTATTGTTACTTCTTTCCCACCTTCTCAAAAATTATCCTGGTCATAACTCCCAATTTAGCCTGGGGTAGTGGAAAAGTTTTACCTATAGTTAAGAGACTTGAAGAGTGAGAGGGGAGATAGGCCGTCTAATGATCTCTGTAGGAATCTGAATTGAAGCCAAATTGTCCCCTGCGTTAATGTTTTTTAATAGGAAGAAAAAGAAGAAAGCAAAAGCAAGCACCCAAGTCCTCCTCCATTTTCTGCTTCAGAGCGAAGCTAACAAGAGGCTTTTCCTGGGTATTATTCCTTGACAGGCATCATTTTGGCCGTCCCCAGGGCCATCGACTCTTCCCAGCTGCTCCATTAATCTCCGGGAAATCCCCAGAGCTGCAACTGTCACTGTAAAATTAAATGCTTTGTTATTTTCTGCACAGTCCTGTACTTCGGCAGCTTATTTTCATTAATCGCAGGGCCTGTTCTTTGTCACTTATCCCATATGGCTGTGACAAAGTAGCCTCTGATCTTTAGTCTTTTTTTTTTTGCGGAACGCAGGCCTCTCACTGCTGTGGCCTCTCCCGCTGTGGAGCACAGGCTCCAGGCTCAGCGGCCATGGCTCACGGGCCCAGCCGCTCCGCGGCATGTGGGATCTTCCCGGACGGGGGCACAAACCCACGCCCCCTGCATCGGCAGGCGGACTCTCAACCACTGCGCCACCAGGGAAGCCCTTTCGTCTTTTTTGTTTCTTCCTCTTCTCCTTCTGAATCAAGGAGTTTCCCCCTGTTCTTTCTTCCCCCGTTCCTCCTCACCTTCTCCCCGCACCCTTCGTCCTCCTGCATCCCCGCCCCTCCTTCGTCTCCATCTCTCCCCCCTCCCCCTTCCCTTCCCCTTCCCCCCTCCCTCCCTCCTCCTCTCCACCCTCTTCTCCCTCATCTCTTTGACTCCAAGACAGATTCTCTAAATCATGTATCAGATTGATATCACGATTTTTTATTTTCCTGTTTCTCCTCAGACGAAGATTTAAAACTTTAGAATTTAACGTGCGTGGCTTTTTGATGTTTCCCGCACAGGGGTTAATCTTTGGCTTGAGCGCACGGCTCAGCAGACATCCAGACACTATGGATGGCTGTCAAAGCTGAACGGGAAAAAAATCAACCATTTCACTTCTCGATGTTG
This sequence comes from Delphinus delphis, assembly GCF_949987515.2. NCBI lineage: Eukaryota > Metazoa > Chordata > Mammalia > Artiodactyla > Delphinidae > Delphinus > Delphinus delphis. Next base: position 12,366,383 of record NC_082693.1, on the reverse strand, counting down.
TCATCATGCTAGTGATTTCTTAATTGTGGTAACAGAGACCACACTTTGATAATAATACAGGAAGATCTTTTAAAATCATTATTGTCCCCAGAGAGTCCAACCTCAGAATTTTCCCCTAAGATACCTTATTACTGCTCAAAAGTGATGCCGTCGCTTTCATACACACTTAAGAGGCTTCCTGACACTAAATGAAGTGTCTTCCCCCAGTGGAAGGTAGTGGCATCTGAGGAGATCTACGGGAATGAGGGGTTCCCAGGGTGGATGGTCGCTGAATTGAACTGCAAGTTCCTTAAGGAACTTCCCTACCCATTTTCATGTCCTCTGTCAATTGATTCTCAGCCTTTGGGTGCACGTTAGAATAGGTAAGGGAGCTTTACAAATCTTGATGTCTAGGTCACAGCCAAGACCATTGTGAGAGGGGATTGTTAAGGGGAGAGGTTGTTAGTTTCATAACTCCAAAGGAGAAATTGGTGATGAGAAATGACGAAGAGCTCTCACTGGAGGCCAAGCGATTACACAGTTATAAATTGGGTACCTGCCTAGCCGTCTCACTTTCTCCTTACGTGCAGCAGGTGATGCCTAGGCTCTGGAGTGAGACCTGGATAAGAACTAGCACTGATGCCTGAAACCCGCAGCAATGCTCTTGACCTTTCTGGGCCTCCGTTCTCTCATCTGTAAATGAGAATAATTATGCCTCCGGAGCCTGTGCTCCGCAACGGGAGAGGCCACAACAGTGAGAGCCCTGTGTACCATAAAAAAAAAAAAAAGAAGAGCACACACATAATGTGTGACACTTCCCAAGAACCTAATAAATAATTAAGGCCTTGTTTAGCATGATGACGCTGGTCTACACCTTGCTTCTGTTCTATGTGCCCTCTGTTCTCACAAACTCACAGCAGATGATCCAGTATTCACAATTCTTGTTCATGCCTCTATAATTTTATTTATGTTTTTCATTCTAACCACAAGAAGCTATCTTCTTTGACTGTTTACTTGGCAAAGTAGTATTTATCCTTCCAGGCTTAGCTTGGTTTCCACCTGTGAAACATTCTACAACTTCCATAATCAGACTTAAGTTCTCCTTTGCTAACTTTCCTCCTGAACTTTGTACCTACCTTGAAAAGGGTAAAAAGTATGCTGATGGCTGAAAGGCCCATCTGTCTTCCCACTAGATTCTAGTTACTAAGGCCAGAACTAACTGGTTTTGTTTTATATTGTTTTATATCCTGGTGCCAAGCACAATACCCAGAACAGAGTAGCTGTTCAATAAATATTTTTTGAATGAATGGGAACAAATGAGTTCTTTTAATGCATTTTTCGCAAAAAAAGGTTGGAGTTGCCCAGAATGCTGTCAGGAGTCAGAAAGGAGAGGAAGACATGGAGAGCTAGGCCTCCGAAGGTGGAGATTAGCTGGTAGTCAGAGAAAAGAAACTGGGAAGTTGAAAAGAGGGGGTCAAATGCCATTAGCCTCTCAAGGAAAAGTGTTGTGTTTTTATTTTTCGTTTTTTTTTTTTGCCACGTGGCATGTGGGATCTTAGTTCGCAGCCAGGGATCAAACCCATATGCCCTGCAGTGGAAGCACAGTCTTAACCACTGGACCACCAGGGAAGTCCAAGGAAAAGTGTTTTGATTGTTTATTGAGGGTTCAAATTTTTATTCATTAAATTGAATTGAATTGCAAGCTTCCTGAGGAGCTTCATACTCACTTTGCTCCCCTTGTCCACTGACTCTCAAGCTGTCAGTGCATATTGAAATTATGTGGGAGCTTTTAAAAAAATCTTTTGCTGGGCTTCCCTGGTGGCACAGTGGTTGAGTGTCTGCTTGCCGATGCAGGGGACACGGGTTCGTGCCCCGGTCCGGGAAGATCCCACGTGCTGCGGAGCGGCTGGACCCGTGGGCCGTGGCCGCTGAGCCTGCGCTTCCGGAGCCTGTGCTCCGCAACGGGAGAGGCCACAGCAGTGAGAGGCCCGCGTACCGCGAAAAAAAAAAAAAAAACTTCGGCCACATCCTAGACCCAGGCATCAGCATTTTTTAAAGTTCCCCTTCTGACTTCGGTGAGAAGCCAATGTGGAGGGCCATCGCCCAGCACAGAACCCAGCTTAGTTCGTTGCCCACAGTGAAGGCTCAAAGTCTGTTTTCCAATTGCATCACTGAACCTCTCACTCATTACCTAACTCCTTCCTAGCTTATCATAGCTGAGAATGAGAGCACATAGCAGTGTTTTCCAAATACTGAATTAATCAGACCTACAAGTCTTCAGAACAGACAGGAGCAACTCATTTGTAGCTTCAGGGAATGAATGTTTGTTTTTACTACTTTTCTGTGTGTGCTCATCCTTGCTGTCAGATTAATATATTATGCTCTCAGAGTAGTAAGACAACTGTAAAACTATTGTGGCAGGAAATGGTGATTCAGGGAGGGAAAGAGCGTGAAGGGGGCCTCTGTTTCTGACAATCGATCGTTCAGGAATACTGTCACCCTTATCGAAGCAAACAGAAGATTCTCCCATGAGGACATTGGCCGTTCAGCACATAAAGGCCTGTAGGCATTCCCCAAAACTGCTGCACTGGACTTAATCGTTAGTGTCAATGTAGAATTTCACAGCATCATATGGTAAAGGGAAGAATCCACAAGGATCAAGGTAACAATCACTCCCACAGGTGAGAGCACGTTTATTGCACATTTGAAGACAGGAAGTGAAAGAAGAGAGGAGATTAAGAAGGAGTACCACTTTTAACTCTGATTTACCTTACCATCTTGGAAATCAAGGAATTCTGACTTCCAAACCAAACCTCAGAGCCTGTGGATTCATGTTGAAACACGCAATGCCAATATGCTGCTGATGGCTTCTGCAACTCTTGCATGCCATAGAGAGAACCTTTAAAAGCTCATCTTTCATCAGCATTCCTTGAGGGGGTGGATGCGCTGTGCCTTACAGATTGGCACAGATGAATATCATTAAGGAGATTGACTTTGCTTCCTTCAGAAGTGCAGTACCATAGAAGAAGCAGTTTAACTCTTTAAACTTCACAGGTGTTTAATGTAGTACCTTGTGTTGCAGCACGCGGGGTCTTCCTTGCGACATGCAGGGTCTTTAGTTGTGGCATGTGGACTCTTAGTTGTGGTATGCATGCAGGATCTAGTCCCCGACCAGGGGTTGAACCGGGGCCCCTGCATTGGGAGCAGGGAGTCTTACCCACTGGACCACCAGGGAAGTCCCTCTTATCCCAGCCTTATGTAACATCATAATTATGGGACAGACGTCCCATCACCTTTGCCATATTCCATTGGTTCGAAGCCAGTCACAGTTTCTACATTCAAGAAGATGTGTGGGGCAGGGGTTTGCACAGGTTGGGACTCATTGCTGTGACTATATTGTGTTTGTTGACCACAATATTCTGAACAGGCATTTTACTGAAGTTGTTGATTTATTAGAACCAACTCAGTAAAGGTGGCATAGTGTGAAGTAGAAGCGAGAGCCCTGGGATTAATGTGCTTTGCAGTCATGTAGCTCCGTGACCTTAGACTAGTTACTTAAACTCTGAGACTCAGTTTTATCTCCAGTAAGATGGGAACAACTAACAGCTACTCTATAGAACTGTAAATATAATATTACATGTGTATTTGAAAGTTCCTGTATGCTGTTCAATCAGTCTTAGTTTCCATTAAAAAGAGTGATCGGTAGAGATTATTTTAGTATGTCTGAGTCCTTTAAACCCAAGATCAAGTCACCAAGATTAAATTCTTTTTCATTTAACTCAATTTCTGGAATTTCAGCAACCTATCTGGAAAAAATACAACTCCTTTTCTCTAGTACGTATGAACTCCTCTAATAAGCGTGCAGGGGAAACCTCCAGTTGAATCCTCCAGGGCCAGATTATATAGACGGAAAAATAATCAGACAAACGGAGGTAATTTAATTACTCGAGACTTTCCCCCTCCCTACGAAAAGGAAGAAAGAGGCACAGTTTTTACCATGGAGATTATAATGAAGGTCTTAGAATATCAAGCTATAGCTCCCAGAATCCTCTCCCAGCTCATACTATCCCTTTTTAAGGAACGCATTTGAGGTTTAGGTTGTTAACGGGCACTATTTTAGGAATATGGAACATACCGCTGGACCGGAGAAATTAAATATTTCGTGTTCTATATTCTACTTGTTGAAACACTGCATGATTTGGATTCAGTTTGTGTGTAGTCTAGCAATTGTGGCAATCAACATAAGATCTAAATGTTTGGGGGGAAATGAATATTATATAAACATAGCCACCAGGAAAAAAATGATCAGGGGCGTGCACCCTTCCCTAAGACTTTGCCGGCTTAAGGATAAAGTAAGCGTCGGGGGAATTGTAAGGAGGCTACTTGTGCAGTGTTTGGTCTGTGTTTGACAAATTACTGGAGCTGCTTTTCTGTCACTTTCCATCCTAGTGTTATATTAGGTTACGGGAAAATAAAATTACATCTAAAACAGAATATCATTTCATGCCTGCCTCCGTTCTTCCTTGTGGTATTTCAGATCATGCCAGTTAAGGGAGACATTTTAAGTACCTCGGTTCATATTCTGAAAGAACTCCTGAGGGTTGGCCCACTTAGTAAGAAGTACGGTCACCCCCAAACTGACTTGGTAATAGGCATTTTTCATAATTCCCCTCTGACTGCTTTTGCGACACACCCTCTGTCATTATGATTTGCTGTCATTGGATGCTATTAAATTCATCAGTTCAAACATACTCTCTTCCCAGGTTTACAGCTTGTAATAATGATCTGGATCTCTGTGCATTCCTGATAAATTAGGCCCGTATGATCACGTAGCACGCATAGGGATTAAAAAGTTTCAGACATTCTGGCTTATTGTATCTTCTCTAGAAAAACGTGTCACAGGTCATACTTCTTTTTTGAAGAAGAAGCAAGCCGATAGTTTAGAAAAGCAAACAACTTCCGTTCGAGGATAAATAACACCTGCTTTCCTGCAAAGCTAGTCCTATATACAAAGGAACATCTTTCCCTTTTATTTGGACTGGGCCCGTTTGGTTTAATCACCTGTCACTGTGGTACTGATATATTATTTGCCTTATAAAAAAATATAAAATGTAGACATTTTTAAGAGATTAAAATGAATAGAAACAGAAGTTTGAATATTTTTTCCCTGCATCCCTTTGGAGACTATTGGTGTGTGTGAGGAAATGGGATAGAAGGTGTTGTGATTCACCCCTTTCTTCCCTTCCCTGATTTGTCCTCAGCATCATATTCTGACTGCTAAGTGTCACTGGGTTTGATGTGGGTGTCTTGGTTACGGGAGTTGGGGAGTGACAGCGGTATAGAGTGGATTTCCATAAATTCACATCACACATTTTACTTTTGGAAAAGTTACTTGGCTTCCTACAAAAATCTGATAGGAGGACAGAGATATTAAGTGTTTGCTTACAGGCTCCTCATTAGGCTCTGCAGAGAAGATGAAGAGATACATAGTTGAAATAAAACTGGGCATTATTCCCAGCTGGGTTCATGGCAGGCGAATCCTGAAATGTGTGAGCTTAGGGTTAATCAGGACGAGCTTTTTCTTTCTATGCTATTCATGGGCCTGTGTAAGAACTGTGCTTTTTATGGATTTAGGATAAACTGTAATAAAATAATTTTTCTAAAATGGTATGTGCAGGTCAGTTATTTAAAGAAAAGAAAACATCTTAATAGCCTTATAATTTTTTGAAATCTCAGAATGACAGATTGTAAAATAAACATGCTGTAAGGCATAAAACTTTACATAACATCAGAGAAAATATTCTTCCTAGGTTAGAAATTGTACACCTGAACAAGAAGTTTGGATCGAATACCATATTTCATGCCTTCATTGGCTTTCTTTCACTAGCAATTGAGATAGATGCTTACACTTTTTTGGCTGCTAAAAAGAAAGGCTCTTTTTATCAGCATATATTTCCAGAAGATGACACCAATTTTTGAGTTGTCAACAAAGTGAGGAATGAGTATACCATTACACGTTTAAATTTGTAAACAAAATTATTTTTGTTTAGCATTTACTTTTTACAATTCTCAACTAAGTTGATTAGTCAATTTGAATGCTATAGTGCTTTCTTGATCACAGATTATTATGTTCTCCCACTTGTCTCACAGGTTTATGTTAAAATTTAAATGACATCATGACTGAAAAGGCATTTTTTAAACCATTAAAGATGATATGATATGAGTTATTATTACATTATATAGTATCACATGTTATTATATTATTATATTTCAAGTTATTATTATTACATTCATTGCAATTTACGGCTTCCAACCCACATAGCTTCCATCCCACTTTTTCATGATGTTTGCACACGAATCTCCCTTTATTACTTTCTTAATGAGATAATGTCTGTAAAATATTCTGAGGTCATCAGGAAGTGAAAGATCATTATTGTTAAGTCAGAAAGTCAAGACGAACAGTTTATATCACTCGACATTGGTGTTGTTCTGGAATCAACGTGTATAGGTAGAAAGTACATGTTTTGCAATTTAGCAATTGACTCACTTTTCCTGGAATTATATATCGTTTAATGGCTTTAGGTGAGGAGAGAAGAAATAAGCCGTGTACCTTATGATGTGATCTTACGTCTTGGAGTCCATATTCGATTATTTTTTACCTCTGAAATTCTTACTACCCAACAGCTATTCTTTGATTTCGTTATGGTTAACCCTTGGGACTTGGTGTGGATGGAGAGTTCTTTTAGCAAGAAGCCAGACCTTTTTCAAGATTAATCTGCCAGTTGTTTTCTTCTTCTGAGATAAAATTATCTCATGAACTGAAATTTAATTCTTCCAAGTATAAAAGAGAAAATGATTGAATTTCCTGGTGGCCATAAAGACATTCTTCCAGAATTTACTGTGTGAATAGCAGAGCCATTTGGCCACACCTTTGCAACGACCTCCCAAGGGCATTTTCCACCTGGCTGTATGTGTGACCTCACTTCTCCCCTTCTTTCTTCCATTCTCTACTCTCTCCTCATTGAAGTAAGCTTAGAGGGCTACCCCAGCAGGCTTTTATCATTTCCTTTCTTCCTATATGGGATGAAGGGTAGGTTCACCCAGACATAATAATAAAATCTAACATTTATTGAGCTCTTCTGATGTTCTGGGAATTGTTCTAAACATTTTATTAATTAAGTCTATAACAACTCTATGAAATAGTTAACAGTATCCCTGCTTATAGACGGGGAAACTGAGGAGAGAAGGTTAAGTAAGTGGCACAACCAGGATTCGAAACCTAGCAGCCCTGGCTCCTACACTGTGTCCCTACTATTACTTATTGCTCTGTCTTTAAGTCTGCAAAGCTCAGCTATTAGCCATCTCGATAAATGGCATACCTGTGGACACGAGAAAGGAAACAAACCCCATGCCCGCTTTTGAATTGGATGTGAAATTTCGTAAAAGGGTTCTAGCTTAATATTTCACAAATTGTTCAGATCATTAAGATTCTTCAGGAAGAAGAAGACTCCCTTACTGGAGGTTGGGTTCCTGAGTTAAATTCTTATGACTCAGTCATTATGGGAATCGCTCTGGGCCTCCGCTGCCTTGTGAGTGTTGAAGGCTTTCTTTGGCCTGCTCTGTATGTGCTGGTTCTAAATGAAACCAGAGTCTCAGATGCAGAAGGTGAACCAAAAACAAATTTTCACAGCTATTGATATCTGTGTTTGGTTTCTTCCCAAGGGAAAAAGAATAAGTGGAAAAAATGAATGTCTGGATGCAATAGAATTGTCACTCTTAATCATTTTGTACATATTAGAAGAATTGAGACTGGGAATTTATGAAATATTCTTGTAATCCACGGTCTGCCTAACGACCTTCCACTCGGAAAGCTAGGGGCCTCCCCTTCCGTCCTTACCACATCAGAGGGGGAAGATATGTCCCCATGGAGTCTTTTTTTTTTTTTTTTTTTTTTTTTGCGGTACGCGGGCCTCTCACTGTTGCGGCCTCTCCCGTTGCGGAGCACAGGCTCCGGACGCGCAGGCTCAGCGGCCATGGCTCACGGGCCCAGCCGTTCCGCAGCATGTGGGATCTTCCCAGACCGGGGCACGAACCCGGGTCCCCTGCATCGGCAGGCGGACTCTCAACCACTGCGCCACCAGGGAAGCCCCCCCACGGAGTCTTGAATGAGGCTTTTACCTATGAGTGAGGCAGACAGCCACCTCGGGTATTTATGAGTAGTGCAAGGAACAGATGGCGGTTCAGTCACCTAGTTTCTAGCAGACAGGAGGGCTCTACATACTTCCTATCACCTTCAGCCAGTGTGACTTCAGTCTCAAAGCCTGTGCCTCCAGTTACAGGGTGTTGGGGATGATTTACTGGATTTGCCTTAAGGGCGTGGAGCTTTTCATTTGAACATTCTTGGCCACGGTCTGCGAAGCTACTACTTACAGGAAGCTGGGCTGTCAGGACTGTGCAGAGAGGCAGGTTTCCTCTTGCTGCCAGAGTCCCAGCCAGGAGCTCAGGCCTCCCCACTCAGGGCCCCGGCTCTCCCACCTCTCATTCCAGGACAGGAAGGAGTAGTTTGAAGAAGGCTCCTGAGGGGCCGAATGGCCCAAGGCAGGGGCTCTCAGGATCCGCGGTGGATATGCCTTGTGGGTTCATTTCACACTGAAAATAGGGCTGCATCTTTACCTTCTTTTCTGTTGTTGTTGTTTTTTTTTTTTGGAAGTATATTTGATTTACAGTGTTGTGTTAGTTCCAGGTGAACAGCACAGTGATTCAGTTATACATGTATATGTATATATAGCTCTTTTTCCAATTCTTTTCCCTTATAGGTTATTACAACATATTGAGTATAGTTCCCTGTGCTATACAGTAGGTGCTTGTTGTTTATGTATTTTATATATAGTAGCGTGTTTATGTTAAACCCAAACTCCTAATTTATCGCTCCTAACCCATCTTTATTTATAATTGGATAATTCAGACCTTTGTTCACTTCCTATATCAGCACTTTGCAGTAAAATTCCAAGGTTTCATGTGGAATTCCTCTCTGTTGGAAAGGACAGTATTCCATGAGATTTTTTCTTTTTTTTTTTTTTGCGTTACGCGGGCCTCTCACTGTTGTGGCCTCTCCCGTTGCGGAGCACAGGCTCCGGACGCGCAGGCTCAGCGGCCATGGCTCACGGGCCTAGCCGCTCCGCGGCATGTGGGATCTTCCCAGACCGGGGCACGAACCCGTGTCCCCTGCATCGGCAGGCGGACTCTCAACCACTGCGCCACCAGGGAAGCCCCATGAGATTTTTTGACTTTGCAGTTTAAAAAAAGTTAAATCCCTAGCTAAGAAATACTGTTATCTTTTTCTTTAATTTTCTTGCACTGGAAATCTCCCCAGATAGGTTCATATGGGTGAATATGTCACTTCCTTCTTCTTCCCCAAACTACTAAACTCAACCCATCTGCTTTGCATTACATTACGACTTTGGCCTGGCCACTGACCCTCAAGATCTGTGTCCAAGCTTGTGAAGTGCTGTCCTAGGCGCTTCACGCAAAGTCCAGAAACGATCTTTTGAAGCTCCCGCTGAGCAGTGGCGAAGCTGCGATAAAGTGTGACTATAACTGGAACTGCCCACCCTGCATCCCTCAGTGCCTCATTTTGCTTTCTCTGTTGATTGGTAATTTTCTCCGAGAAAAGCCATGAATCACTCTGTTGTGGCTTTCAGAGATGGCAATTGGAATAAGAAAACCCGTAGGCATTTTCTCACACTTCTCTTAATACCTTGATATTTTTGGATGTTACGTGGCAGCAAGCAAATGTTTCCTAACAGTTTTTTGGAGAGCGATGCAACCTAAATATGGAAGATCATGCATTCAGCGGAATAAGCCAGACACTTCAGAATTTTTTTGATAGAAATTCAGAAAATCTTTACATTTAACTGTCGCGTGGTGGGGCAGAAGCTTGCATTTGAGCAGGTACAGAGCTCTCATCCTGGACTTGAACAGTGATGGATGGCAGAGTCCTTAATGTAGTTCTACAGTTCAATTTAGTTAGGTAAAAGCAGTGCCAAGCCCTAGCTTTCAGCCCTTCTGAACTACATTGGTTTTGGAGATCCTTTTCTTCTAAACTGCCTTTGAGATTGCAAAAAGTTATGGCCGATCAGGTAAGGAGAAAATCGCTGCTGTCTTTAGAAGCGGTTGTATTTAATTAATATAATACAAATTTAACTAGGACAATGGAGGGGTTTACCTTGGTCCCAGGATAGCTAAGTAGTAGCCACCCACAGCAGCCCCCGGCCAACACACATACACACTCATTCCTACCGCCCTCTCTTCCTCACCACCTCCCCCAGCATAATCACACATTCTCTCTTGCTCTCTGCCTTCCCTTCTCTTCTTTCTTTCTCTCCATCTTGAATTTTTTAATTAAAAAAAAACTTTTTTTTTTTTAGCTGCACCACGTGGCTTGCAGGATCTTATTTCCCTGACCAGGGATTAAATCCAGGCCCCAGCAGTGAAAGCCCAGAGTCCTAACTGCTGAGCTGCCAGGGAATCCCCTTCCCTTCTGTCTTTTCCTTTCACATTTCTGATGTCCAAAATCTTCATTTAACAGGGGCATGGGGAAATAATTGTGTTTTAGGCAACACACTAACTAGAGAAAGCAGAGTTATAATTTCAACACAAACTTTTAGTAATTCATTAAGAAACTTTTACTGTAGGCATTCACCTCTTCTGAGATAAAAGAGTTGACCTGATTTTTAATACAGCTGTAACTCCAGAAAAGAAAACAGTTATTTACCAACAAATAACTTTTCTTCAGGAAAGCATAGTTTTTTCACATCTCTAATAGGTTGGTCCCTTTACCAAGTCTCCACGTAAGTTGAGGAACTTGGAGAATGTTGCTATGCACGTGTCCTAGATGAATGTCTTGGAGGTTTGTAGGGGTCAAACTTTCGTTTCAATGCAGTCATTTAATTTATGTTTATGATTTGGCCCTCACATCAGGTTTCATTATCCGTATTTTACAGATGAGAAAGTTGAGGCTCAAATATAATATGTAACTTGCGTAAGATCACACAGTAAGAGATAAACTTGGAACTCAAGTCCAGGCCTTCATGAATCCAAAGCATATTCTCTCCCCAAATAAAACAACAGTCTATAAAATTAATGAAAAAAGAAAAGAAAAGAAACAGACGGATATTGTCTTGTACCTTCCTTGATATTGTATTGATTGTTTCTCGTACTTTAACTTTGTAGAGTATAGATCAAGTCTATTCATTACTGCCAAGCTCCCAGTCTTCATATTTTTACTACAGTCTCCCAAAATACATAACAGTAAATATTGCAGAAAACCCAATGGTGTCATTTTAAGTGGAGTGGGAAAATACAATGTTTCAGTCAGAAGAATGGTTGAAATGAATAAGAAGAGTGTAGTTAGTGAGTTTCTAGAGAGCTTAAAGCTACTCTTGAACTTATTTCATTATAGAATCAAGTTCTTAACACATAGTCAAAATGAGAGAATTGCAGTGTATCCCTCCATTATACCATTTAGCTTTCCCCTTTCCTGTTCCAATATAGCAGTAAAAATGTGAAATCTGTTCCCTCAGTCATCCAGGGAAGGGTTTCAAACTATTTGGGAAAAAAAGCTGAAAAGGGCAGATCTGGGGATGATAGCATGTAAATGTCTAAATATAGGCTTCCAGCTCCCTTTGTTCTATGTACTCTGGGTTTCTGGTTAATACAGCAAAACAGTAAAGTGTAATATCATGCTTTTTTTTTTTTTTTTTTTTGCGGTACGCGGGCCTCTCACTGTTGTGGCCTCTCCCGCTGCGGAGCACAGGCTCCAGACGCTCAGGCTCAGCGGCCCTGGCTCACGGGCCCAGCCGCTCCGCGGCATGTGGGATCTTCCCAGACCAGGGCACGAACCCGTGTCCCCTGCATCGACAGGCGGACTCTCAACCACTGCGCCACCAGGGAAGCCCTAATATCATGCTTTTAAGCAGCAAAAATAATAGATGATACAAGTAGAAAAGAAAGAGATGGAATCAAGAGAGATCACAATTTTAGTCTCATTTTGTCTCTTGCTTCTTTATTCCTCATGTCCTTTATAGGTTCTGTCTTCCAATATATATTGTGTATATATATATGTATATGTATATATTTGGTCTCTACTCTAGATTTTCAGCTGTAGCCAATGTGTTTATAGGCTAGGAGACTGATAACAAATGTTCCTTTAAGCTGACAGCTTAGGTGTCTTTAATTTTAAAATACTGTGATTGTTTTTGCTGCCTTTCATGATCAAACATGGAGCCATTGGACTTATCAGAAAGAAATACAATGTGAGGTGCTCTATTAAGCAGTGGTATGAATTTCAGAAGAAATTCATAAACAGGTCAGCTAAATTACAGAGGGAGAATTTTTCTGTATGACTTTAAAAATTTTTAATTAGAAATTATCATGCCAAAATATATTCTTAAATTTATTTGAAAGTAATCAAAAGGATTATGAACACCTGTATATCATTTAGATGTAGAAAAATTAAGTGATGACGTTTTCAATAAAATCAATCATTTTCACACATTATGATAACATTTTAATAAGATATCAGAAAGGTGTAGCCACCCTCAAATAAATGTGTTTACAAATAAATGTATTTACCCTTTTTGTTTGTATTATTGGTACTTAAGGGGTGTGAGGGGTAGTTAGTCAATGGGAGTGTATTCTTTTATTGAAAGATCAATTATTAGAAAAGTTCTCTAAGGCAATGCATTACCCAGAAGACGAAACTAGGTTAATGTAGTTTTTTTTAATTAAAATATCTTTAAAGAATACGAAAGAAAGTACCAAGTAAAATTTTGTGTGTGCTGGTATTTTAAATTGTATCCTTATAATCATGAAAGATGAGTGGACTTTTTTTCTTTCCATTATTTCCTAAAGTATTTATGCATCATGGTAGGCAGTTTGAAAGATGTCAAACTGACTAGCCTTCTGACCATTTTCAAATTGCAGTATACCTAAGTACCTGACCTCCAACAGAGAAAAACTAACTTTTTCAGCATCTATTTTACAATTTTCATTGTTCGGTGTCCTATTTTAAGCTGATATGGATCTGTGCATGTTCGCATACTCAAGCAAGTGCGTACACTGAAAAATAACAGCAATAGAAGCATAATACCTATTATGGGGAGATGGAAAAGCCCTCCTATGTTCTGCAAATGTCTGATAGCATAGGAATATTGTGTTCTGTTCTGGGTACCAGTGATAAGAAACACAATCAAAATAAGGGGAAAGAAAGGAGGATCGCTTAGGAGATTTAATATTATTTATAATATGAGGAACTATGTGATATAAAGAAGGGACTGGAAAAAAATAGGAAATTTTAGGTTTCTGCCACATGTCATAAATTCATGAACTTTGAACTAAAATGTGTAATCACCTAAATAAATTAGATGAAAACAAAGATCAAGAATCACTTATAATATATGAAAAGTTTCAATCAAATTACATTTCTCTTTAAGAATAAATAATGGTAGGAGACTTCTGGAATGGCTAAATGAGGAGCTCTGTAAATTCACCCTCCCATAAAAGCAATGAAAACACTGGCAAAACCATCAAAATCAACTTTTTAGACCACAGGAAATTAACTGAAATCTTGTAACAATCTGGTAATAGCTTATTTGGGAAAAACTGCTGAACCTCATTAAGAACTATAGGGTTTGTGGCATTTTAACTTGATCTGCTATTGTTACTCTCTTCCCAACTCTGCACAGTAACCTTGAAAACCAGCGTCACAACCACATAACTGTGAAAAATGGCAGCCTTGGAGTCAATGGAGGAGCAGTCAGGTTGGGTTTGGAGCTCCACAAAAAGTTCTACCTACAGAGCCTTGTCATCATTTGATTTATCTCACAGCCTGGGGAAAAGCCCACTCAGGGTGCTGTTATTTGATCTGACTCAGAACAGCTGCTGGAGGAAAAGCCCTATCCCCAGGGCATTTGTCAAAAAAAATCAGTAGTGATTGTTTAACATTACAGACAAGCAACTAGAGACTTAAAAGGAAGATAAGGGAAATGTGACATCCCTAGGGGGTTTTGAAAAGCTCTAACATGTTCCTGGGGATCTAGAAGGTTGTATTCATGTACAAAGTTATATGCATGCCCAGAAAAGATGTGAGAGGGCCTAAATCTCTCATCTCTAGCCAATCTTGAAGCTCTGTGCAAGTAGAAAATGAAGTCTAAGGCAGAGTTATAAACTGACTGCCTGGGCATTGAAATCATGTCCCAACACACAGGGAAAGTCTGACAAAAAAGGTTGGAAGACTTATTTTTTCAAGACTTTTAAAGAAGTCTCGGACCAATCACTAGCTGATTAATAAGTTAACTGAACAGATACTTGAGCTGTTATATGCTACAGAGAATACAAACTTTGCAAGATTGGTCTGGGAAAGTTATAAAACAAACAAACAGCAACAACAGCAATGACACAAAAATAATAACAACAATGACAACAAAAATACTTTTTTGGGAAGGAGTGATCTAACTTCAGAGTTTCCACATTATATTATTTTAAAAGTCTAGTTTTCAACAAAAAATTATGAGACACACAAAGGAATAAGGAAGTATCATCCAGACACACACAGTCAATAGAAACTGTCCCTGAGTGATCCCAGATCATGGGTTTAATAGACAAAGACTTTAAACAAGCTTTTACAGATATGTTCAAATAACTAAAGGAAATATGTCAACAGAATTAAAGGAAAGTATGAAAATGATATCTCACCAAATAGAAAACATCAATAAAGAAAGAGAAATTACAAACAAAGAGCCAAATAGAAATTCTGGTTTTAAAGTTACAAGAACTAAAATGAGAAAAATTCACTAGCAGGACTCAACAGCAGATTTTAGCTGGCAGAAGAAACAATCAGTGATCTTGAATATAGGTCAGTTTAGATTATCCAGTGTAAGGAACAGGAAGGAAAAAGAAAGAAGAAATATAAATAGAGTCTCGGGGACCTGTGGGACACAATTAAGAATACTAACATACATATAATGGGAATCCCAGAGTAGAAGAGAGAAAGAAGCAGAAATATTATTTAAAGAAATAATGGCCCCCAAACCCCACAAATTTGATTAAAAAAAAAATTAGTCTCCACATCCAGGTAGGATACAAACTCCAAGCAGGATAAACTCAAGGAGATCCACTCTATACATATCACAGTCAACATTTCAAAAGGCAAAGACAAAGAGAGAATTCTGAAAGAAGCAAGAGAAAAATTATCCATTGTATATAATGAATCCTCAATAAGAAAAACAACTAACTTTTACTCCAAAGCTATGGAGGCCAAAAGGCAGTGGAAAGACAACCAAAGTGCTGAAAGAAAAAGGCTGTCAACGGAGAAGTCAATATCCAGCAAAACTATGCTTCATAGAGATTAAGACACTTCCCCCAAAAGAAGCAGCTGAGGGAGAAATTGTCTCTAATATATCTGCCTTACAAAACATACTAAAGGAAATCCTTCAGGAAGAATTGAAAAGACACAAGGGAGTACTTGATACCATGTGAAGAAACAAAGAGCATCAGTAGAGGTAACTGCATAGATAAATATAAAAGGCAACTTACAGGTATGTTTAAGTAAAAGGATCCAGGTTAGAAAGGAAGAAATAAAACAATATCTGTTTGCATATGACATGATCCTGTATACAGAAAATCCTAAGGAATTCACACACACACACAAAAATCTACTAGAAGTATTAAATGAGTATATTGAGATCTCAGAATACAAAATCAAGTTACAAAAACGTTATATTTCTATACACTGACAATTAGCAATTCAAAAATGAAATAAAGAAAACAATTCTAGTTAAAATAGCATAAAACGAATAAAACGCCTAGGTATACCTTTCACAAAATAAGTGCCATACTTGTACCCTGAAAACTACAAAATGTTGCTGAAAGAAATTCAAGAATACCGAAGTGGAAAGGTAACCCCTGTTTATATATTGGGAGAATTTCTATTGCTAAGATGGCAAGATGGCAGTACCCCCCAAACTCTTCTTCTGACTCACTGCAGTCCCTATTGAAATTTCATCTGACATTTTTTCTGAAATTCATAAGTTGATCCTAAAATTCACACAGAACTTCAATTGATCCATAATAGCTAAACGATCTTGATAAAGAAGAACAAAATTGGAGATGCACATTCCCTAACTACAAAGCTACAATAATCAAGAAATTGTGCTACTGGCATAAGGATAGAAATATAGATCAATGGAACAGAATTGACAGCCCAGAAATAAACTCATATTTATGACCAATTGATTTTTGACAGAAGTATCAAGAACAATTTAATGGAGAAAGGATAGTCTTTCCAGCAAATGGTTTTGAGACAACTGAACATCCACATGTAGAAGAATGAATTTGGACATGTACCACACCATATAAAATTTCTAACTCAAAATGGATCATAATTCTAAATATAAGAGCTAAAAACATAAATTTTTAGAAGAAAAAAGAAAAACTAGGAGTATTTGTGACTTGGGGTTAAGGAGTAGTTTGTTAGATATGACATGTAAACACAAGCTACAAAAGGAAAAAGAGATACATTTGACATCACCAAAATTAAAAACCTTTCATGCATCAAAGGATATTATCAAGAAAGTGAAAAAAACAACTCAGAGAATGAGAAAGTACATTCAAATAAATTATCTGATAAGGGACTTATATCTAGAATTTTATAAAGAAACTTTACACTAAATGATAAAAAAGATGAATAACCCAGTTTAAAAGTGGACAGAGGGTTTGAATAGACATTTCTCCCTGGAAGACATACAATAAACAATAAGCACATGAAGAGATGTTCAACATCATTAGCCATTAAGGAAACGCAAATCAAAACCATAATAAGATGTCACTTTGCACCCACTAGCATGGCTATAATGAAAAACACAGATAGTGATAAATATTGGCAAGGATGTAAAAAAAAAATGGGACTCTCAAACAATGCTGATAGGTATGTAAAATGGTGTAGCCCTTTGGAAAAAAAATAGCAGTTCCTCAAAATGTTAAACATAGAGTTACTATATGACCAAGCAATTCTTCTAGCTATATACCCACCCAATAGAAAGAAAACACATGTCTATGTAGAATTGTGTACATGGATGTTTACAGCAGTATTATTCATAGTAACCCCAAAATGAAAACAACCCAAATATCCTTAAACTGATGAATGAATAAACAAAATGGTATATCTACATAATGGAATAGTTTCAGCAATAAAAAGGAATGGGTACTAATACATGTTATACCATGAATGAGCCTTGAAAACATTACGTTAAGTGAAAGAAGCCAGGCACAAATGATCACATGTTGTATGATATCATTTATATGAAATTTTTACAATAGGCAAATCTGTAGATACAGAATGATTAATGGTTGCATAGGGCTGGGGGCAGGTGAGGTGGGGTGGAGAGTGACTGCTAGTGGGCATGGGTTTTCTTTTCTGGTGATTAAAATATTCTAAAATTAGACTGTGTTGATGGTTGTACAACTCTGTGAATACACTAAAATACATTGAATTGTACACTTTAGACTGGTGAATTTTGTGGTGTGATAATTATAATCTTCTAATAAAGCTATTTTTAAAAAGCTATTATGACAATCTCTAGGTCCATCCATGTCACTGCCAATGACATTATTTTGTTCTTTTTTATGGTTGAGTAATATTCCACTGTATATATGTACCACATCTTCTTTATCCATTCCTCTGTCGATGGACATTTAAGTTGCTTCCATGTCCTGGCTATATATATAAAATAGATACCTAATAAGAATCTACTGTATAGCACAGGGAACTCTACTCAATACTCTGTAATAACCTATATGGGAATAGAATCTAAAAAAGAGTGGATATATGTATATGTATAACTGATTCACTTTGCTGTACAGCAGAAACTAACACAACATTGTAAATCAACTATACTCCAATAAAAATTAATTTTAAAATGCTATTATATAGCTTAACAATGTAAACAAAAAGTGTTAGGTCTTATACATGTTAAAATACTTCATGAAAATTAGAGTGCTACAAATCATTATTTTATCAATTACTAACATAATTTTTATCGTTAGGATGTTTAACCAATACTCCCATTATTTTAGGTAGGTTGCACTCTTCAAATGTGTTAATATTATTTCCTGTGGAAATACATCACTTACAAAATACTCATTTGTATGAGCTCAAGGAAACAGAATAATTTACAATAATTTTATTGACATTTCAAGACCTTTTCAGGTTAACCTAAAATGCATTTCAAAATAATTTAGTAGCAATATAAAATTAAAAGAGAGAACAATTGCTTTGTAGGTGTGTCTATTATATATTTACTTTGACTCATCGTCGCTCCTAACCACGTTCTTACTAAAGCATGCTTTCCTGTTTTCATTGTGTTCCTGCCCCACTGAGAATGCTTTATCGATTCCCCTTAGGCTTCTCTGCTGGCCATGCAGGATTTCCCACAGTCTAACTCCAATCCAGAGGCCAGCCTTATCTGCTGTTCTTACATAAACCCTGTAAATCATTCAAATTGTCTGGTCTCTGAACTCACCTGGCATTTATTCATCATTTATTTCATTAGTCTTTCAATGAAAACATTTGTTCAATGTCTACCATGTGTCATAACTACTATGATCTCAAGGTCTTGATATGTGGTGAGAAATCAGAAGACCACAAGACAGAGTAAAAAATAACAGTATTAATCAATTCAGACAAATGCAGCAAGGAGGCCAAACTTCAGCTCCAATCACCAGCTCTGATGACAGCTTCCCAAACAGAGGGATACACACATCCCAAAGCAAGACAGTGGCACCACACTGCAGTGATTCTCATAAGCCAGAGACCTGCAAATCTTCATTCATGTTATGCAGTGATAAAGCCAATAAATACATCAGTTAAAGCCTCTGTGTTGGTCAATCAAAGAGAATAGTAACCTATGCATATAGCTGAGATTTTCTAAATCTCATTTAAGTTGTCTGCAGAGCTTTAGGCTGCCAGTCAGTCAGATAGGGTTCTACTTCCCCTGGTTGTGAGGGAAGTGATTTCGATTTTTAAAAAGGGATTGTTTAGGGTCATTTTCTCTTTGGGGAGCTAAAGTAGTTAGTAGGCAGAGCATATGGGAAAGTTTTGGTACCTTCAGTGAGAGCTGGAAATGTCATTTTGACCCAGAGTGCCTTAACACTGCAGAGTTCTGCAGGCTTCCTTAAAATGCGGCTGCCCATCGTATGCTCTACAGAACACATTCATTCAGAACAAAGGTCTGTGACCAAAAGTTCAACTAGAGTCTAGCCTTCAGATCAACATATTTCACTCAGAGATTGGAATCACTGGCCCCTGCATGTTCGTGAAATGCCCTTAATAGCAGTGATCCTAAAGGCTACAACTCCAGAAAGTGTGACCTGAAAAAGTTATGAATATTTCTTTTTAAAAATAGACTATGGGGCTTCCCTGGTGGCGCAGTGGTTGGGAGTCCGCCTGCCGACGCAGGGGGTGCGGGTTCGCGCCCCGGTTTGGGAGGGTCCCACGTGCCGCGGAGCGGCTGGGCCCGTGGGCCATGGCCGCTGGGCCTGCGCGTCCGGAGCCTGTGCTCCGCAACGGGAGAGGCCACAACAGTGAGAGGCCCACGTACCACAAAAAAAAAAAAAAAAAAAATAGACTATGTTTTAGAGCAGTTTTACGTTCACAGCTAAATTGAATGGAAAGTACGGGGAGTTCCCATATAAACTCCTAAACCCCACCCCCTCTCTGCCTTCCCCAGCTTCAACATCCCACACCAGATTGGTGCATTTGTAACAATCAGTGAACATACAATGATATATCATTGTCACCCACGTTTACATTAGGGTTCACTCTTTTAATATTTATTTTTAAATGATTTAGAACATTAATTTTATTTAAATAAAGTTGTATTTTTATGTTAAAATGGTCCTAAGTCTTATTATCATTAGAATAGTTGAATTCAGTTATGATTGCCATTTCTGTATATGTATGTCTCACTTTATATTCGATGGGGTTTACAGCAATTAAAAATACAAAACACTTTGCAAGCTGGGTCTTACTATCTGGTCCCCTCAGAATTCCTGAGCTGAGATCTCTGATACACACACACACACACACATGCGCACACACACATACACACACACATACTTTTAAGTGGATGATGTGTTGGTGTGTGCCCTCCTTGTTCCATTGCTTATGTGGTGTCTGGCTTCTGTTAATGTTCCCACCTCCTGCTCTCCATAAGAAGTGTAGATTAATCATTAAAAGAGGAAGTTTAGTACAGACCAGGAATTGCTGTCACATGAATGAATGACTGACTAGAAACTCATAAAAATAAAATTCTGCACACATTTAAGGGGGAGCCCTTTATAGCTAGAAGGAACGCTATAGATCTGTCTTTATAGGTTGGCGCTTATTGAACCTGTCATGAGCTGAAGCCATTTAAACCTCATCACTTCAAGCCTTATAGATTACAGTCTGGGCTTATGGTTCATTTCACTGGCAAACCGGAGGTAACTCCCATTCTCTTGTTTTATTTCCCTGCCTTGGTATCCCTTTGATTTGTAAACTAAATCAAACCGTTTCTTCCCAAAAGTCATTAAAATAATATTCTTCTCAAACAAAGGAGGAAACTTTAGTGTATCAACAGAGCACACCCTTTGGTTGGCCATCTGTCTACTTGTCTGTCTGTCCATCCATTATCTATCTATGTATCATCTATCTGCTTATCACCTATCTATCTACCTACCTATCTACCTACCTGTTCATTTAGTTATTTAAATTTGGTTTCCCAGAAGAAAAGCAGCTTAGTGATGGAAAGACCATGGATTTTTGAGAGGGCTGGGTTCTGTCCCTTACTTTGTACTTGGGAAGACAATAAGAATCTGCACCTTTGTTTACTCACCTGTAAATTGGGGGAATTAATATTAACTGTACAGGGTTTAAGGGTTAAGAGGGATCACGTATTTGGAAGTGACTTTATTACCCATACCGCAGCAGTGAAATGTTAGCACTGCCGTGGTGGTTGAGTGGGTGTGGAGCTGTCATCCTCTCACATCAGTCTCCAAGAATACATTTGAGAAACCACTCACTTGGAGCAGGAATGCAGCCTGTGAACAGGGACCAGGGCAAACTAACAATCCATCACTGCGAGTACAGGGCACCCATAACATGACACGAAGAAGATGGAAACCTTGCTGTTTTTTAAGGCAAGTTTCCAAAGTGCACTCACTCATGTTATCTCATTCTTATTTTGATCATCAAAACAACCCAATGAAGTAGTCCAGGCACTGATTATTGGCTCCATTTTACAATGGAAAAAGTCTGGTGAGTCAAGGGCTCCGTGGAGGTTCTGGAACCGATGAGCATTAAAGCTGGATGGAGGCTGAGTCTTTAGACTCAGAACAGGAGACGTTCACTGCTGGGTTGCTTGCTTGCTAAGTAGGCAAGCTGACTGAGCGAGGCAGAGGCTGGACTGAGCTTATACTTCATTCTGGTTTGTGGTGGATGATTGAAGCTAGAGGGGACACATCCACATCATTAATATTGAACATGAAAACAACACGTAAATCTCAGGAAATGTAGCCTTTGTAGGAGATCAGGGAATTGTACCCATTTTGTTTAGGTGCAGTGTACTATGAAAGCGGAGGCTTGGAGCTCTGTGTGTGACAACAAAAAAGGCTAAGAGCTTAACTGGTTAACTAGATGAGAAGCAATCATAAACCGAACGTGCAAATATAATGAAGGGGGAAAATGAGGTCGAAAATTGACCTTACCTTCTCTCAGGGCATAATTTCTAATTCTTATTCAACTTTCAAAGGACAAATTGTAAATTTGTGTTGCCAGTCTGAAAGGCTTTGTCCTTGATTTGGGTAAAGAACCAATTAAAACATTATTCACTTTTATAGCCCGAGGGGTGTAAAAAGATTAAACAAACAAACAAAAGATACCAGGTGATTTTGTGTCTTTATAAAAATATTAAAACGTGAAGTCTACATGAAAAAAAAATATTATTTGGATGTAATTTATATAACAATATCATCTATCTTAAAAGTTTATATCCATTATCCACCTTTTTAAAAGCACCTTTTTCTATTCCAGCTGCCATCAGAATCAACTCAAGAGGCTGCTTGTTTCTGAAGCACATTTAAAGGGTTATTTTATAGGTTATTTTATAGCCAGCATATATGCTGGTTATTTTATAGGTTATTTTATAGCCAGCATATATGCTGGCCCCTCCAGAATGTGAATCTCAGCGTGTGGTCCTCAGAACACCAACGTCAGTATCATCTTGCACATGCAAGTTCTCAGGCCCCACCCTAGACCTACCAAATCAGAAACTTTGAAGTTGGGGTCCCTGAATCTCTATGCTACAAGCCCTCCAGGTGATTCTGAACTTTGAAAACAGCTGCTCTAGAAGAGACAGGCATTGTCTTGGGGGTGGGTTAGGGTTCTTCCAAGGCAGAAGAGGTTAATAACAATACAAATGTCTTTGGAATTATTGCCCAAATTACAAATGATGGGTTTTCATGGATCTAAGTCCTTCTCCACCCTGTACATACAGAAATGAGTGTTCTGAATTATCGCCAGTGCTGTTCATGACTGTACAGCACCATATCCTCTCCCAGTTCTCCTGTAATTAGTGACCTACACCTAGGAGATGGTCAGGGGAGCTTATTATAGTCATGGAGCAGACCATGATCAAAGCACCTCCTTCTATCTCTGAAGATTGACAGGGAGAGATGGAGAGGATATGGTTCTAAGATTAGCAAATTGCAGAGTAATCCTGGGATGTTGGACAGAGGGCGTTAGCTGATCCCTGAAAGCAAAGTTAATTTTCAGGGAATCTAAAAATGTACCAAGTTGGGAGTGTTATGGTTATTGTTATTTTTTAACCTTCTTGGGTCTCCCCGGTACTAACTTCAGGGCACCATGACCCCAGTTTAGAAGGAAAATATTCTGCTTGTGAAAGCTTGCAGAGCAAATCTAGGTAGGGCTGTTATTTAAAGCCTCTCTGGTCACTGCGTGCTGCACATGAAGGCACCTTCCACATGGTAACTCTTAGCACCACCCATGACATCAAAACCATTTGCCTAAGGGCGGGCGGTGCATGGAAGGAGGGAGCCCAGAATGCCACATCATCCATTCTGCGAGGACCCTTAGGGAGATACAGAGTGTATATTTTCTGGAAGTACAGTTTATTATGTTGTTTGAAAATGTTACTCTGAGCAACAGATGTTATTTTTGGAGGCCGAGCAACTTTATTTTAGTGAAAAAAGGTCTTGGCAGAAGTTAAAGATTGTTGGCTAGAAGGAGGGGTTGGTATATGGGCTTCCAATCTAGTCTCTTGAGTGGTACTGGGACAGTTTGCATGCAGAGGCACAGGGCTGTAATTTGCAGTCTTCGAGTGGCTGCTGCCCTGCCATGACTAATGCCACCAGGGCTCAGAAGGGAAGCAAGGAGCCTTCCTCTCATCTTCAGCTCTCCAGTGCCAAAGGGAGAAGAAAAGTGGTTGAGGAGCTGATTGTGTCCTCAAATCCACTGGGGGTTTCGGGACACTTCATTCCCCCTCTTTACTTAGCTCAGAGTCTGCTCTGGTGGAGCAGATTGAGACCTTGATCCTCAGTGCCAAGAAGATTATTTGCTATTTGCTCTTATATTTAAAATTTCAAAGTGGCACCCTGGCTTTATGAAGAGAGCACTGCAATGGAAAACTTCAATCACACCCTTTTCGATTCTCTCCAGGGACAAAATGTCAAGTTTCCCAAGGAAATTTAGTTTTATTTCTATCTTATTCTCATACACCTTTGACTATTTTGTGCTAATTTATCTCTCTCGTGGATGGCAAATTACTGAAGGACAGATAGAGAAGGAAAATTCAATTTGACTGCTTAGTGGGCCAGGGGGGATCCAAGTGCAGAGAATTGAATCGAGGCTGTATTGCCCCCAAGGCTGGTAGCCTTTCGATGAAGACATGGTGCTGCTTGGGAAATTCTGTTATTGACCATATCAAAGAGACCCAACCTGGTGGGTGGGGACACAGAGCCTGGGGACACACTGGTGGTGATCAAGAACATCCCATAGGTGGCTGTACCAAGACACCAGATGATCTGTTCATTTTGGATCAATATCTTCATCCAAATTTAAGGGTTCAGGCCTTACTCACATCCCTTAGAAGAGGGAGTTCATAAGAGCTGCTTATTAACAGGCTTTCAGAGTCTCAGAAAAATGTTTCAGGATCAGAGTAGACTCTTGTGGTGAGCTGGAGGTTGACTTTATAATAGACCAAACACTTTGGTTGTTTAGGGAAACTCTAAAGTTTGGCAAATAGACAATGAGTTTGGAGCTTACTTCAAAAGCACTAAAGAGGAGGATGGACAAATCCAGACCCCATGGCAACAGAGGTCCTAACGGAAAACTTGCTTCACTTAGGATTGGCTCAGAGATCAATGGAACAGGATCTGCTAGAGTCAGACTTCATTAACTCTGCTATGTGTTCTGGTCAACAAACTGAGTAATTTCAGATTCATTTCTGCCCTTTTTCTGCTCTTCTCTGTCTCAAATGAAACCACATTTCCTAGGCTCCCATGTCCTTTGCCTTCCTGGTATGTTTGGCCAGTACGAGGCAATGACAGAAGTTTGAAGGGCTGGAAGGACGGAAAACCACCATATGTCTCCCTCTTTCTCTCTCTGCTCCTTGCTGTGTTTCCTGTAGTATCAACATTTCCTCTTGAGCTCTCATTACCTCAAAAAAGCCCCTCCCTCCATGAGCCCATCTCCCACAAGGCAGTCTCCACTGACTCCAGCCCCTTCTGGAAGTCTTCAAACGCTAGGCCCTCCACTTCCTCCTGCTGTCCCATCACCTCTAGTTGTGGTTATAGCTTTTTGCTGTTGCCTCCCCGTCTCCTGACCGGCTTCTCAGTTCTTCCACTGTTTTGGATAACAATTTCCCTCTATTAAGTGCCTTCAGTTTGAAAGATCTATGGTGGTTTCTGTATTCCTGGCAGGACCCTAGGGTACGCTTCCACCGAGCAGATGTGGAATTGCATCAGAGACCATATGATTATTAAATTACTCTCTTTCCCCTGTTTCAGATTTATGTCCTATCCTCTACTGGAAACATTTCCCTTTTCTAGCCTTATTGTTCACATCCACGTTGAATTTTAGTTCCTTGGGGTCATTGTGTCCTTTTCATCTCAAATCTATATCTTCATCTTAAAATTAGCTGGCATTGTTTGAAATACAACCTAGGAAAAATGGCTCAATGAGTCACAAAATAAAATGATAAATGTAAATTCCCATCCTTTCTTCCCTACAGCCTGGGTCATCCACTTTTCCAACTATGTTATTCCTTTCTGCTATCTGAATATCAGGCCACCTGGCAAGGGTAATGTCTGCTTGAGTTTCTACAGTGCTTCTGGCATTGTTGGCTCACAGCAAAAAGAAAGCACTCATCTCCACCTACATCTGTCATATTTCAACAAAGGGCAGAAATGCCATATCACCATGAAGCTAGAGATCCTCATTAACCCAGCCAGGGGCTCAAGAGAAAACAATAACTTGTATTGTTTCGGCAAAGTTTGTCAAAATTCTTAGCAAACATTTAGGCTTACCATGAATATCACTCTGTGAAGCTACTGCTAATGGTAGAATTTAAATTTTTCATCATACATATGTATATTATAGGACTCCAAGGTCTGGTACATTATAAGGAGTCCTGGGTTCCATTATTCATGGTGCCAGTAATTAGCTGTGTGACCAGAAGCAAGCCTTTCATTTCTGGGTTCATTTTCACATTAGTGAAATAAGGTAATTGGACTAGATAATCTCCAAGAGCCCAGAAATATAAAGTTATAACTGTATAGTAAATTTGTTTTTTTTTTTTTTTCACTGTTCATGCTTTATTTTCCCTCCTTGAGAACAAAAGAGATTGTCATGAGCAAAGAAAGAAAAACTTTTCTCTGCTGGCTTTTCCCACTTCACTACTCCCCTCCATATTACCCCTTTTTTCCTTTAATGTGTGATGCATGCTTAATATTATCCTTTTGCCCTAGAAGCAGTGCTAAGTGTGAGAGAAAAGACCAATGGGCTTTTGGTTCTGCATGTTCGGTTTGTGTAGTTAGTATTCATAGACCCAAGCTGTCCCACTCTTCTTAGCTTGGAATATCTTAGTTTTGGTATACTGGAAGACTTGATCCCCCGATTTTTTCCTTTATTCTGATTGACCCACCCATGTTTTATCCTGGTGGCAATGCCTTGTCAGGGTTATGTATGGGCCTTGGTCAATTTTGTGCATAACCAGAGTCGTTAAACATTTCAACTATGAGATTCGGATTCTTTTGCCCTCAAACCTTCCTCTTCCCATTCCCCTGCCATTGTCCTGTGTGAGGACCCCTAAAGCTTCATGAGATTCATTTTGATTAAGATAGTATCTCATCTTTCAAATCTCAGTTTATTAAACACTTCCTCAGGAAAGCTTTTCATTTCTACCCCTAGCATGGGTTAGAGCATGCTTCTATGATGCCCTCTACTCTCTTTACCAAGGAGAACAGCTACTGGAGCCAGACTGGTTCTAAATTCTGCCTCTGCCAGGAAATAACCATGTGGAAGTTACTTAAGCTTCACAAGACTTAATTTTTAAGATTCTGAAGTGAGAATAATAACTGCATATACGTCCGTGTTTGGGGGGAGGATTTTTTATGTAAAACACTTAGAACAGTGCCTGGCAATTGGTAAGTGCTCAACAATATGGTTTGCTGTTATTATTATGATTGCTATTGACATTATTGATTGTTTATTTCTCTCATCACCAAACTGTAACTACACGAGTGCAGAGATTGTATGTTTCTTCTTGCATGGTCAGAGTCCAAACTCCTAACACCTAATAGGTGCTTGATAAATATCTATTGAATGAATGAATGAATCCCTAAAATCTCTTCTAAAACGCATGTATTTCTAGGAGAATTAATTGAGTACATCAGCCATTCACACTGAGTGAAGGGAGTCTGGCTAGTTCCTGAAGAGGCAAGATATAAATGGGAAGAAGGCAGAAAGAAGGTCCAGAGTATGGACAGCAGGTCTGTGCACTGTACAAGGGGGTTTCAGTAACTAGCTTACCCCTGAGATAAAAGAGTGCTTCAAGGGGAGATAGAGGGGCTCCAAAGAATATACTTGCATTGACTATGAGGTTTTCCTTACAATTGCCCATATACGAAGGTTTTGCTGTGTGATGCAGTGGCATACTTTATACCAGATAGACTGGAACATTCAGTGAGGCTTCTACTTGCAAGAAGCATGATTCCTTTAGGCTTTAATGCTTACTGAGCATCTCAAGATGTATTTTTCCAACTCAGTTCTTAAATTTTCATCTCCACTATGCTACCATCCATGTGATGGGGGCAAATGGATTCTTAATTTCCAACACTCAATATAATGTCCTCAAATGTCCTTGAATGGAGTGTGATCATAATTAATATGACTCTTTGTCCGTGCCAAGTATTTTATTGTACAGATTTTTTTTTACTATAATAACCTGTGGGATAGGTAAGGTAAGTATTATTACCATACCTGTTTTAGGGATGATGAAATTGTGGTTTAAAGGTTAAAAGACATTTCTGAGGTCACACTCCAAATTCTGCATACCTTCTACTGTATGGTTCTTTTATGTTTTCTTTATGGATGGAGGCTTTACAAACTTTCCAAATATGTGGGCTTTAAAGAGCCATATTTCAGTGGTATCTGCACATCTCTTGCATCTCTTCAGTCCTCACGTGCTGCATTCTAGCTCATGAAGTGGCCTGGGACCAACAAGGCTACTGTGCTCCCCAACAAGCATCACAGTGCTGCAGACTGAGAATTAGTGAAACCCGCACAATCTAACACTATTTCTTTCAGTACAGTATCAAGGAAAGGATTTAAAACAAAAATGACACAAATGTGCTACTATATATATAGAACACCCCAAAAAACCTGCTCAACTACAGAGAGTATATCCGCCATTCTAATGAAATATATTTGCAGATTTATACAAAGAAAAATAGCTATGAGCATTTTTCTCTCTGTTCGTTTTCCAACATTTAAGGTAATCTCTACTGCTCTCTTCCTTCTTATGTGAACAATGGACTATCACAATTTTCCTTCGTTGTCTAAGGCCTCGGCTAAGTCTCCTAGCCACCAAGTCTCTCTTTTTCCGTTCTCAGGAAGATAAACTTGGTTAGAATTTTTTGTTGTTTGTTTTGGCTTTGGCCTGATTTATTCTTGCCTCCATAAATATAAAATGCCTGAAATCAATAACTGACATAAAGAAGCCACAAATCCTGAAAAGCCAAATACATACTTTAAAAAATACATATACATAGTTAAATCAATCATTAATCATTGTTCTCCTTCCTATAAAAGTAAAATGAATCATCTTTATGTAAGAACCAAAGATTCATTTCTGTATAGCAAGGCAGCACATTTTTCAAAAGAATGAAATACTATTTTTGTTGTGCTCAACAAATAAATGATGGGGGCCTGTCAAAAGGACACAGGGGCCAGCTTGAAAGGGCACTTGCTGGACAATTCTGGGACAAAATATTGATAGTAATGGATTACAACCTTGAATAAAATAAGAATATATGAGTCTATGTTGATAAAAACAATAACTTACGGTAGAATACCAACCAATAAGTGTAGAAAGAATGACAGATTTAGAAAACTGCCACTTGGGAGCCATTGTAGTACTAATTGATTAAGGTAAGAGTCATCCACGGATGCTGAAAGTAATGGGTGAAAGTTTCTTGAGGATCAGGATATTTACATAGTCTTAGAGGATCTCTCACAAATTATTTATTAATTGCAAACAGAAAAATAACAACTTTACCCTGAAAAATGCCACCTAAATCAAGTGATTAAAGTTAACTTCACCAACGATGGGACAAACCAACAACATGTGGCTTCTGATATGATTTACAGAGAAGGACACACTGTCACTTCTGTTGCATTTCTGCCCCCAAATGCATAAGCTGAATCTAGTCACAAGGAAATGCTAGACAAATCCAGTTGAGGGACATTTTAGTTTGTCCGTATTCAAAAACTGTATACTCTTCAAGATGCCTTGTACTCGTTGAAAATGTCAAAGGCTTGAAATATATTTTTTTAAAGACTAAAGAAATCTTCCAATTTAAGAGCGAGTAGAGATGTATAATAACTAATTTTAATGTTTGATTCTGGATTAGATACTGGACCAGGAAAAAAAAAGTAAATATAAAGTGCATTATGGGGACAATTGAAGAAATTTGAATAAGGACCGTGGATTAGATAACATTATTGTGTGTGTCACTGTTAAATTTTCTGATATTGGTAATTATTTTGTTACATTACAAAATATCCTTATTAAGTATATATGTTGAAATACTTAGAGGTAAGGATGCACAATATCTCCAATTTACTCTCTAATGGTAAAGAAAAATGCAGATTATATATATTATATATCATATAAAGAGAAAGAATGATAGAACCAATGGAACAAATTGTAAACAGTGAGTGAATCTCAATAAAGAGTATATGAGAGTTGTTTATTCTGTTTTTGTAGGTTTTTTCTAAGTTTGAAAATATATTCCAAAAAAGTGACCCAAAAAATCGGAAAGCAAAATTTCCCCATCAGCAGATGGCATCATTTGAATTTCACTGTGATAAGAAAGAAAAGCCCAGCTTCCAGAAGTAAGCAGCCTAAGTTCTCATTTCCTAGTCATCAGTTATCTTTGTGTGTTTTGGAGTTAGAGTTCTTTTTTGTGGTTTTGTTTTTACTTTTTGCATCCTTAAGTATAAGGTGGAAGCCAAAAAGAGTAAAAATGGGACACTCCTGGTAAGTTTAGAGCTACCACTTCAGGGACAGGAAGCAGTTGATCAGTTTTAGTACCATATTTTCATGAAACAGGAATATGGTTGTTTCCCAAGAATGGCCATAAATTATATCCTTCAAGTCAACCCCGGCTAGTGGGAATTCGTATGAAAAATTACTTGCTAGCTCTCAAGCTTCTTGCATGTCCCTGCTGACATTTTGGCAAAGCAAAACTGGGGGCGGCTGGATTGTAAACTATTTCCCCAAATTACAAAATATTTTAGAGCTGATACCAGACCTACACTCTTATCTGCTGACTGCAAATATTTTTAAGCTATTCTGCTATGTCCTGCGCATCTTCCTCAAATGCAATCTAAGTGGCCTCTTTTCTTTTTCCTGCCTTCTTGAACCGAAGAGATCCAGAGGTCAGAATGAAAAACAGCCCATCCGCTAAAGGGAAGACCCTAGAGCAGGTCCAAGAAAAGAAGCTGAAAGGGAAGACAGGGTGAGAGATATTTATTAATCTGTAGCTGGTCCTTCTTTTCTCATTTCACGACAGGCGAGGGATACTTTACGGCAGGCACTGGTTTAATACATTACCGTGCATTTTCTCATGTAATCCCTTAATATTTCTGAGATGGGCACTACTTTTATCTCCATTTGGCAGCTCAGATAACTGAAGTTTAGAGAGTTAAAATCATTTGCCAAATATGAACGGTGGGGTTGAGATTTGAATGAAATGCTGCCTCACTTCAGAGTCTCATTAGGCTTTAATTATCCTGTTTTATTAACTGTAATGAATACCCTGCTCTACTTGTTCTTCCCCCCCTGAGGACACATGGTGCAGTGATAATGTCATCCACTCCTGCAGAATTTGTTGCATATCTTGGTTTAGACAGAAAATACCAAAACTATTATCTGTTTTCTGAACCCAGTGATTTCATTAACTATTCCTCCAACCTACAAGCCAATAGTATTTGATCCTCACACTATTACCTCTCGGTTATACTGCAAGATTTTTTTGGGGCCTCTCACTGTTGTGGCCTCTCCCGTTGCGGAGCACAGGCTCCGGACGCGCAGGCTCAGTGGCCATGGCTCACGGGCCCAGCCGCTCCGCGGCATGTGGGATCTTCCTGGACCAGGGCACGAACCCGTGTCCCTTGCATCGGCAGGCAGACTCTCAACCACTGCGCCACCAGGGAAGCCCTATACTGCAAGATTTTGAAGTGACTTCTTAATCACCAGAAAGATAGAGATTAAATTAACATTTTTTTGAAGTAGGTAATCATAATACAACTGCTCGAAAACTGATGTGGCATTTGTGGTAAACTTCTGTATCAGGATGGGTAAACCTCTACAGCAATGTTTCTAACCTGAGGTCCAGACCCACCAAGCAGTCTTCAGAGGGTCTGTCAACTTGTATGGGAATACATTTCATCTTCATTTTCACTAACCTTTAAATTTCATTTAAGCGAACTTTAGCCTTGCCTTCCATTACAAATGTTGATACAAAGCACAGTGTTGTTAGCAATACCGGTAACTGTCACCCATAGATACCACAGATATTTTCAGTCATATATATCGGTTGCTGCTGATATTTCAAAATGTCATCTATACTCATAATTTACTTGAAATTATGATAATTCGTAGATAATTATTAATTAAACTCGTGACTAGATCTTATTTAAAATGTTAACAAAGAAGCATGTAATTGCTATATCAAAAATTTGTGTTTTTATATATTTTTAAAACAGTACATCAATATTTTAAAATATTTTGATAGTATTTCAACCTAGGTTTTATTTGTAATTACACTTTTTATGTTATATATTATAAAATATTATTCTGAGAATCGATATACAGGCTGCCAAAATGGTCCATGGCATGAAAATGGTTAGGAATTCTACTCTGTAGCATGAACCCCTTTATAGCCTGAGTGGGGAATACCCTGGCTTAACAACTGGCTGCTTTCAGAGTCCCCCAGAAAATTGCAGTGACCCCAGGAATGGAGAAAAGCTCTAAATGCTAGAACAAGATGATTGTTAGGTCCTACCAAGCGTGTCCTACCCAGTGCTTCAGGAACCTTCTCCTCCCTTTAGCCCTCACCCCTTCCAGGTTCCAGAAGATTGGGCAGTTATTATTCTGCCCAGCCCCACTGCCTGTACTCCTTCCTACTCAATTTCAATGAAAGCAGCTCTTCCGGCAGCTGCTCCAGTGCGACCCCAGTGCTCTGGGGAGCTGGGCCCGTGTCAGTAGGCCACGGGGGTAGATCAGAGCCAAGACTCTTGTGATCCTCTCCACCCTCATTTTCCTGTGAAAACGCATCCCAGGAGGACTTTGCTGGAGGGTTGATTAACTTAGCCATATATTTACTTTGCTGGAAACTTAAGTTGTCCTTTTATGTGTCATTTTCTCTAATTTCATGTTTTTTCATCTTTTATTTTCCAACAGGCAGATTCTGGTCACACCTACAGAAGTGGCCCCAGGTGTGTGCATATTTTTCTGATAGTTACAATGCATCATAGACCCTTCCTGAAAATGAAGGACGAAAAAACTTAGTGGTGTTTATATATTCTAAATACAATGCCTGCTTCCTTTCCTTTTTGTTTTTTGTTTGTTTTTTCTTTTTTTTTTTTTGCTTTATATTTTCTTCATTTAGGTTTCCTTATTTGGTCTCTTTATTTTATTTTATTATTTATTTATTTATGCAGTCTGAATAGTTCTTAGCTGAGTTTCTCATCATAACCGATCATTTTATACATATACTATTCAGTTTCTTTCCCAAGTCTCTATAGAGCAAGGATCAAGACAGTGTGACATCAGTGTCTAAATGCCTAAGCATGTGTAACTTATATTTCAAAAATGGAAAATGTGTGATACTATCATCACATTTAAATTAGCTTCTCCAAGGCTCCTTCATCAAATATTAGGGCAGACCCATTCTGAAGTTTAATATATCTTAAAAACTGTAATGTAAAAATTCTGCTTGCATGCAAGTTTTTAAGTCTTCATCTGACCCAAACAATATCAGAGGTAATGTTCATAAACGTGATTTCTGAGTGTGACTGAGGCAAGTTTTAATCTACATTATTACCCTGTTGGGCAGGGGACCAATGAACTGCCACATTATGGAAGCACCAGAAGACTTCTGGCCATAAGTGGATGTCTATGGTAGCTTCTTGTAGTTTCAGTGTTTTGTTTTGTTTTTTATAAGTTTACTTATTTATGTATTTATTTTTGGCTGTGTTGGGTCTTCGTTGCTTTGCACGGGCTTTCTCTAGTTGTGGAGAATAGGGGATACTCTTTGTTGCGGTGCCCGGGCTTCTCACTGCGGTGGCTTCTCTTGTTGTGGAGCACAGGCTCTAGGCGCGTGGGCTTCAGTAGTTGTAGCTCGCGGGCTCTAGAGCACAGGCTCAGTAGTTGTGGTGCACGGGCTTAGTTGCTCTGTGGCATGTGGGACCTTCCCGGACCAGAGCTCGAACCCGTGTCCCCTGCATTAGCAGGTGGATTCTTAACCACTGTGCCACCAGGGAAGTCCAGTTCCAGTGTTTTTTACATTCTGCAAAATTTTCACAAATCAGACTACTCTAGCTATTTGGCCAAATTTTCCTTGAAGAAAATGAAATACAATCAACCCCTGATTCTTTTCTAATTATTGGGGGCCACTGCTTCCTTCATGAGGAATAATAATAAAAATAGAATTTGTTTGGCTTCATAATGCAATATGTGAGTTTTTACAACAGAATCGTCCTCCTAATTGCTTTGCTCTGGCCAGTTCTAAAAGGAACTTGCCTTAGCTGAATGGCGGTGTGACATGATCCAGAACCGGATCAGGTGGTTGAATCTAAGGGCAATCTGGACACAACTTCTGTGCTCTGTTGATGGCCAGGGAGACTCAGTGGTAAATGACAAGCCAAAAGACAGGGCTCAGGAATATATATCTGGATTTGTTTCCAGGGGCTGCCATAACAAAGTACCACAAACTAGGTGGCTCAAACAACAGAACTGTGTTATCTTACAGTTCTGGAGGCAAGTCAAATCAGGGTGTCAGCAGCACAGCTGGTTCCTTCTGAGAGCTGCAGGGGAGAATCTATTCCTGCCTCTCTCCTAGCTTCTGGTAGCTTCAGACATTCCTTGGCTTGCAGACGGTGTTCTCCCTGTGTCTTCACACTGTCTTCCCTCTGTATTTGTCTATCTCCGTGTCCAGATTTCTCCTTTTTATAAGAATGTAGTCATATTGGATGAGGGCCCACCCTAATGATGTCATCTTAACTTGATCATCTGCAAAGACCCTATTTCCAAATAAGGTCATATTCAAGGGCACTGGGGGTTAAGACTTCAATATCAATATCAATTCAACCCATAACAATATCTATCTTGAAAAATCACCAGAGACGATAATTTGTAACTATTAGTAAAATTTATGGGAATCCTATAATTTGCCTTCAGTGAATTTATTTATTCTAGACATCTTATTTAGATGATAGGATGCCAAAAGTAATGCACCATGAATGTTCTTTTTCTGTAAATTATCAATGCTATTCAATTATTCCTACGTCTTCCAGGGACTATGGTTCCCTATTGTTTTCTCATAGACCTTGTTGGCATTTTTCTGAATTTCATCGCTCTCCCTTCATTTTATAAACACGAGACTCTCCCTCTTTTATACTGGATAAGCAAATGTTTAAAGAGTGAGTAAAGGATCTCTTTTGTAAGTAAAGTACGTGTCTGGGGCCCTGCTACTTGGGAAACTTAATTCAGTTTCATTCATTTGTAATATTCAAAGTCTGTACCACTGCTTCATATATTTCAGAATAGTAACCGTCACATTAGATGGTTAGATACGGTTAGATATGTTCTCTTAAAGTAGCATACGATTGTAATCAAATTTAAAATTAAGCATCCATCACAACTCCCCCCTTTCTTCCTTTCAAGAAAACATAAAGAAACCTGGGTTAAACCTAGGGCTCTGTGGACTTGCTGGAAAAACACTGACCCAGAAAATAAATGTGTAACAAGTCAAATTTTTTCCATTACTTAAGGGAAATTGTGGTGTTAATTTTTTTCTTAATCTCTGGGCTAAGTATAAATCTGTGACTCACCCAAACTACCTCATTCTTAGACCATAAATATTAGGAGTGATGACTTATAAGGAGGTCATGTTGATGTGTGGTGAGTAAATGCTTGTCCACACATATTAATTTAACAAGAAAATAGCACTTTCCTAAGTAGCATAACATAAACAGTAGAGAATTTAATATAAGTGAAAAGCAGTGTTATTTCTGAAGAGTTACTATGACAAAAGAATCCTTTTTTCTCCTCCAAATAGTAATACAATTGTATTAGGCTTTAGTATCTAAGAATATGTGTATAAATCTGGTTCCAATCAAAAAAAGTTCTATTAAATTTCCAATACTATGGGAAAATTAAATTTTAAAAACTATATTTGTTCATTGCAAATTTCTATTCCTAGTACATGGGAAACCACAGGGAGGTGTTCCAGCTGGGCTGGTTTTCTCAATTCAGGTTGTCAGTGTTAAACTTCAACCCTAGGGGGCTTCCCTGGTGGCGCAGTGGTTGAGAGTCCGCCTGCCGGTGCAGGGAGCACAGGTTTGTGCCCCGGGCCAGGAAGATCCCACATGCCGCGGAGCGGCTGGGCCTGTGAGCCACGGCCGCTGGGCCTGCGCGTCCAGAGCCTGTGCTCCGCAGAGGGAGAGGCCACAGCAGCGAGAGGCCCGCGTACTGCAAAACAAAACAAAACTTCACCCCAGGGCACTGCTACATGACTTGAATTTCAGTGACACAGATGGGGTGATGTCATGTGTTCTTTGTTCTTGGAGCAAACCCCTACTTTGTTTCTCTCCCAGAGATGGCTTGCTTCAGAGTCTACTCTGTTAGCGAAAATAAAACACTATAGATAACAGCTTCAGAAAACATGAAAAGCCCACTTATTACAGTAGGTGGGACAGATATATCACTTGGTCTCTAAAGTAGGCGAACTGGTGCATTTAGAAGTTTTCTAAATCAATGTAGACAGCCAGAAATATTAAATGAAAGGCATTAGTTTCCATTAGTAATGAAATTTCTATTTCTGTGACTTTGCTAATGCTGGGTTCTGCTTTCCTTTCTGCCTATTCTAGTAGTACATCCTTCTCTGCTTTCCTCAGATGGCTTTCCAAAATGACCATGGCCAATTTTCCCATCACTCAACAACAGTAATTAGCAATGCAAAACAAAATAACACCAACCTTCTAATATTTTTAGTTCCTGGGTTATTTCATGTGCCACTTGGTTATCTCAGAAGCTATTTCTCTCCAACCTGCAGGCAAGAGGGTGGTCTTGTAGTTAATTTATTATCGTCATGGTGACAAGCTCAGGACTTAGCCTATGGGAAACACTCGACATTTATTGTAAAATGACATGTTTACAATCAAATGATGACGGCAATTTGAGTCATAAGAGTAAAGGTAACCCATAGTCCATCGATCCCTTCACAGGGAGGAAAGACCTCACCTGATTTATGCAGAAAGAGCAAGCAGAATAAAATGGAATTAGGTTGACCTAATCCCATCAGCTTTCTCTGCTTAGAACTGGGGGGTGAGGGAGTTCCCTGGCATCCAGTGGTTAGGACTCCTCCCTTTCACTGCTGAGGGCCCTGAAGGCATGGGTTCAATCCCAGGTTGGGGAACTAAGATCCTGCAAGCCACTCAGCGTGGCCAAAATAAATAAATAAATAAACTTCATACATCTTTATTAAAAAAAAAAAACACAGTTGGAGGGTGGGAGGGATGGACACTTTTCCTGAGAAATTGTTGTCTTTACCGGTAGTGCCCTCTGGTGGAGTAACGATCCTCTTGCGTCACTCAATTCCTGGACACTCTATTTTACCTTTAGCTACCACTTAGCACTCCCCCACCTCAGCATGAACAGGCTTTTCTTTCAGTGACTTGGGATGTTACAGTCTACTACAAATATTGCTGGTGTGTGGTTTGTAAGAGACACCTAAGGTGAATTCAACTGAAGTGAATACCAGTTGTGACCCTTCCAAGTCTGTCAGATGCCAGTGTGGGTGCAATTTAACTGTTGCGTGCAAACCCTTGGCTTGAGTGTGTTTATGTAAACAGTTCAAAGCTGTGGACTGTGTGTCTGGCAAGTTGCTTCCAAGACACAAAGGAGAAATCGGCATGTTTTCCATTTACAAGACATGTGGTTCTTATTGCCTTACAGAGATTGGTCTTTGTTTGTACTTCATTTTATTTTTAAAGTGAGTTTTCCACAGTGAAATAAAGTGTGTTCATTATAGGAAATGTTGAAAAGACAGAGGCAAAAAAACTATCTGGAATTCCACCAAAGCCAAGACGGATTTTAGATGTAGCCTGACAAGGTATCCTGCTTCCCTGGAGTGTATAACCTCAGGGAACAGGCATTAATGGACTGAGGATGAGCATGTCATTAACCTTCTTCGCAGCTGTTTTCTCAATTCATAAAGTGCAATGAATTTGTTTACTTTCAGTTTCTGTCTCAAATTAGGTCTGCTAATTGCATAACAATAATAGCAGCTATTTATTTAGTTAGTACAGAATTTCAAAGCCTAATCCGAGAGTCACCATTTGCCTCATGGAGTACAGCAATTTAGCCCAAAGTCAATTTTTCCCTATAGCCTCCCATAT
This sequence comes from Delphinus delphis, assembly GCF_949987515.2. NCBI lineage: Eukaryota > Metazoa > Chordata > Mammalia > Artiodactyla > Delphinidae > Delphinus > Delphinus delphis. The sequence goes on along the minus strand of NC_082693.1, from coordinate 12,328,885 downwards.
CTCTGCCAGGATTTGTTCTTGTAACAGTAATAACTACCATTTATTAGGTTCTTATTACACAAGATAATACAGTGCTTAAGTATGTAGCCCGATTGAATTTTAATTCTGGCTTTTCCCCCTAATAGCTGTGTGATCTTGGATGAGTCTAAAGTCTGTTCTACAGTTTCCTCCTTTGTCAAGTAAAGGCCCTGCCCCGCAGGGTTTTTAGGAGAAAATTAAGTCCCTAGAACAGATCTGGGTACCTGGGAAGCACTCTGTAATTATTAGATGTCATTATTACTATATTGTGATGATATATTAGACATTATACTACATTCTTCTTTATTCATTATGCCATTGAACGCTCTGTACCTGGGAAGCACTCTGTAATTGTTACGTAACCATAACAATCCTATGATTGTTATAGGCTCAATCCTACTAAGCCTGCGCTCTAGAGCCCGCGAGCCACAACTACTGAAGCCCGCACGCCTACAGCCCATGCTTGGAAAGTCTTGAATTGTTATGTGATTGTTATGTAACCATAACAATCCTATGAGTTAGATATTCTTGCCCTGTTTCAGACAACGAACATGAAACAGAGAACCTCAGTGACTTGTCCAAATCACATGGCAAGTTACCCCTAGACCTAAATCCTAGCCCAGATCTGACTATCTATAAAGCCTGAGCTTGCCATCTTATTTTCGATGTGGTTGGATGTGGTGGGTTAACTATTACTTTGTTTCTTTAATTTTTATTGAAGTATAAGCTATATATAGAAAAATGCACAAATCATAAGTTTAAAGCTGTGCCAATTTTCACCAATGAGATCACCTGGGAAGTCAGCACCGTAACTTTGCCAGACCTTGGAAAGTGCCCTCGTGCCTGCATCCAGTCTCTAATGCCTCCAACAGTCACTGCTAAGTTCATTTCCAGCACATAGGTTAGTTGGCCTGTTTTTAAGCATTACATCCATGGAAGTATATAGGACAACCCATTTTATGTCTGACTTCATTCACTTAGTTTTACGTTTGCAAGATTTATCCACGTTACTGTATAGCGTTATAGCCATTGACACATCACAATGTACCCATTCTACTCTTGGACATTTGGAAGATTTCCAGTTTGGGACTAATATGATGAATATTGCTACCAAAATAATGCTTGTACATGACTTTTGGATTGGAAAGGATTAATCCTTTCCATTGGATTAATACCTAGGAGTGGAATTGTTGGGTCATAGCGTAAGCATATTTTTAGCTTTAGTATTTATTGCCATATACTTTTCCAAAATAATTGTAGCAACTTACACTCTTTAGAGAGTTAACTTTTAACCTATATAAGAGAATTAGAGGCCACTTTTTATCTTTAAAACCATTAGAACAAAAAATAGTTTGAGCTAAATAATTTTTGGATTTAAAAAATAAAATCAGTTAATAATTAGTTGCTCCTGCAAAGCACACGAGTTTTTTTTTTTAATAAATTTATATTTATTTATTTATTTTTGGCTGCGTTGAGTCTTTGTTGCTGTGCAGGCTTTCTCTAGTTGCGGTGAGCAGGGGCTACGCTTAGTTGAGGTGTGCGGGTTTCTCATTGCGCTGGCTTCTCTTTCTTGCTCAGCATGGGCTCTAGGCGCACAGGCCTCAGTATTTGCAGCACGCGGGCTCAGTAGTTGTGGCTCGTGGGCTCTAGAGCACTGGCTCAGTAGTTGTGGCGCACGGGCTTAGTTGCTCTGCAGCATGAAAGTACACAAGTTTAAATTTACTTACACAATAAAAATAACTCATTTTTGACATAGTTAAATACCATAATGTGAATGAAATATCAAGAAATTAAAAGAATAAAAAGAGTAAGCACAGTTGTGGTATTTACAGCAAAGTATCTCATGGATGGAATAGATAGTTCGCTTGCTGGTGTGCTTGGAAGCATGTTATAACGTCATCCATAAACTGTGTTTTCCACACAGAACCAACTGTTTAATATCAGAGATCTTGTCTTTATTAATTAGGAAAGACAGAAAGGGACCACATTGGAAAGTTTTAGTATTTTTCAAATTCTTAGTAACAAGTCCATTGCCCCAAAGAAATCTTACTTTGAAGTGCAAAATGTTAACCAGAGGAGCTGCTGTGGCAGAAGCAAAAGTGAGAAACCTCAGATCTCCACCTGCACTGCCTTCCCTTCATTGCTCCCGAGGACGACAACAGATCCGAGGAGCATGGCACAAGGATGTGCCTATATCCTGGATGATAAAATGCACTCATCTCGCATCGCCTCAGTCAATTGGTAGCAACTATCAGGATCAATATGTCAAGAAGGAAGGATCGGGGCTTCCCTGGTGGTGCAGTGGTTGAGAGTCCGCCTGCCGATGCAGGGGACACGGGTTCGTGCCCCGGTCCGGGAAGATCCCACATGCCGCGGAGCGGCTGGGCCCGTGAGCCATGGCCGCTGAGCCTGCGCGTCCGGAGCCTGTGCTCCGCAACGGGAGAGGCCACAGCAGTGAGAGGCCCGCGTACCGCACAAAAAAAAAAAAAAAAAAAAAAAAAAAAAAGAAGGAAGGATCATAGGCCATGGTGAGAGCACTAGCAAAGTATGCCATGATCAGTTAGTAATGTCTGCCACAGGCACAGAAGGGGATAGTAAGGGTCTGTAGGCTGGCCCTAGATATCATTTATACACATATACATAAGTATGTATACACACTGTCTTTTAAATATTTTATTTCCTATTAACTCCAAATTCTGTCAAGATGGCTAATGTTCAGTACAGATAGGCTAAATACTGACATAGGAATCACCTAGGTACGCATATCTTTCTGTATTTGTCGAAAACATCTTTGGGGATAAATTACTAAAACTGGAGTTTCTTGCATTAGCGTTAAATCTCCCATACTCTTCTACAGAGGAGAACTCTGCCCCGCCAATGTATAACACAGGTCACATTCTGCCCTGTATTATTGGTACTAGTGAGCATCCACCTCCCCATCAGAACTGCAAAGCCCTGGGTATAAGTTCTGTTTTGTGTGTCTATATTTCATTCCCCTCCCCCACTAACAGTGCCTAACATGGTGTTTCTTTTTTCTATAATAGATGTGGGTACATATTTTTTTGCTTTAAATAATAATGACACATTTTAATATTCTAATGAAATGCTAAGAATTAAGTGTCAGAATTCAGCTTACATAAGGAAAGCCTGAGATGAATTAATAAAAAAATAGGAGAAAATTTTCTAGAATTTAATATAGAGCAAATAAACAAACAGTGCCTTGTTCTTCTCAGTTACTTTCAGGGACAATAATAACAGTTAAAGGACCACTAATGAGTTTCATGGAACCATTGTCCAGAGCATTGATGTTCACTGTAGAGACCAAAATTTCAGAGCTAAATAGACACATTAATATTGCAGCAGGAATATATGAGTTTTAAAAAATCTCTAAATACCTATGGAATCGGTAGTTTTAATAAAAGTGACCTTCTTTAATTCACTTCATGTCCCCTCAGTGCCTCTGTCCCTGGCATCAATGGCTGATTTATCAAGTCACCTCACATAAAGCTTTTTCTTTAAATTGTTAATACGCTAAGATTATTCTTTATGAAGCTTCTTGTGCTGACATCACTGGCATTCCCCATCATTTGCTGGTTTTGTGTTTTGGGTTTTTTTAGGTCATTTTTGGTTTGGGTCTCTACATTCTTTATTCACCTCTTCTTGTTTTATTCCAGTTAGCATTTCTGGTGGTCCTTTTGGAAACCCCCAAAGTCCCCATGATGGCCAGTCTGCCTAGCCTTCTGTGTCCTTTGACTTTATTACCTACAATTCACTTGCAATTTGTTTTGAACGCACCTGTAGCCTTGTCTTCTGGAAAACTTCTCCCTCTGGCTTTTTCCTCTCAGTTCAATTATCTAAGAAGATATTGCACTCACGAAGCTTTGGCAGTGTTTTCTCGGATCTACCTAACCTCTCTCTCTTCGAGAGGAGATCTCAGATCCCGACGCACCTCCACGTTATTCTGAGGGAATCTGATGTACTTTACATATATGTTTGACATGTTTCATGTACACAGACAACTATTATCCATCAAGACTCCAAGACATGCTGTCTGGTTCCAGAGACACATTTGTATAGAAAAGGTAGAAGGCTCAGCCCCAATTTTATGGACACACATTTTTCCAAGTAAAAAACAATTCAGTGGTTTCTCTCGTTCAGCATTTTAATACATGAATTTCTCACAGTCTACCATCTAATGTATTCAGATCTTTTCTTCAGTTAATTATTCTGGAGCAATGCTTTGTTTTCTGTTGAATGTTGCTAAATAGTTCATCACATTTTGATAGAGGTATTCGGGGTCAGTGGGCATAATTTCAGATACAGGTTCTACATTTACATGTTTTTTTTTTCAGAGTTTCCGTTTCCCCCGTCTTGTGTCTGTATAAGAGGATGCTAATTTATGCACTCACCATTCTGAAAAATAAATATATCTGCACAATTACAGTTATAAAATGATGCCACTTTCCCTCCATCTTTATTCAGATTATTTCAGTGTGAATTAACTAAAGACCATTCCTCCAAATATTCATCTCATTTGGCTTGTAAAGACACAGTTTAGTTAAAGAATGTTGCAAAAGGCTTTTTTCTTTGAGCAAAGTTTACAATATGAATTATGTTCATTTTCAGGCCCAGATTTTCATCTTTTTGATTTATAATATTAACTTAAGGTCAAATAATTTTGTAAACCAGAGCCAGAGAGTCTTTCTGGTCACCAGTATAATTATAACTTTCAACCAATGTTTACCAGGGGATAGTGAATTCATTTTGTTAAAATGAGATCTGGCATGAACCTTACTCCAGGCTTAACTGAAGTAAACATAACCTTTTTTTTTCTTTTTTTCTGAGGTTTCACTAAATTAGATTTACAAACTGGACACAATTAAAAGCTTTAGAATACCAAGGAAAAGGCAGATTTGAGGGGGATAGAGATTTTCTTTTAAGAATGTTTGACTAAAATAAAAAAGAAAAGAAAACTGAAGAGAGGGGTTGTTAATGTAATATTTCTAAGTTGATTTGCTTAAAGCTAATCTGCGTGTTTTTGAACGGTTTGCCAATCCAATGCAAAGGCCAAATCCCTAAGGGTAAACAGGATTTGGGAAGCTGCCTGCTCAGGAATTCAAGGATTAGCCCTCACTCTGATTTTGACTTGCTGCTTCAGTCTAAGTGGGTCCATTCCTCTGTGCCTCAGAGAAATTGCTTCTGTTTACATACACATGGTTCTTAGGTAAATCAAAAGAGTAACATTGTACCTTACATGAGGGCACAGTAGATAGAAAAACAGACTGACCTTTCAAGCTGGTGGGCTTAGATTTGATTTTCCATACAGCAGCATAACCAACTGTGAGAGCATAGATACACTGCTCAAGCCATTTAAACTTTAGGCACCTCACCTATGAAAAGAAAACAAAAATACCTACTTTACCTTGCAAGGATCTGGAAAGTATATACAGGGTGACCATGTTAGTTATCATCCAAACCAAAAATACTTTTGAGTGTACAAGCCGCATTTTTAAAAATTATGCCAAGGCAATAGCAGTAAAATAAGGCTCTCCCAGACAAGCCAGAAATATAATGTAATATAAACTAATATAATATAATAGCTACATACAATTGCTACATATAATATGTTAAATACAACACAAAATACATATAATATTTACCAGTACAAGGAGCCTGGTACATTGCAGAATCTGGTGTCACTTTCTTTACCCTTTATTTTGGAACATTTATACTTTTTAAAACACTTTTATATGTAATGTGGCATTTTGTAATCACAGCAGTCTTGTAGGATATATTTACTTGTTCTCCTTTTACAAATAAGAGCACTAGAGCTCAGAGAGCATAATTATCTTGCTTGAAATTCTTTGGAAAGTTACAGAGGTGGGACCCAAGCCTAATTCTTAGCATTTCAAGTAGAGTGTATTGTGCTTCCCTTTACCACAATTTCTCCCAAAGAGCTTGTAAACACACTTTCTGTGTAATTGTGGGCTCGGGTGCTTGGTATACATTTTTCTAAAACTACCTAATTTCAATCTCTAATCATATCCTGTGTTCTGAATGAACTTAAAATCGTCCATTTTTATGAGTTTATTCTGAAACTTCAGATTTTCTGCCGTGGACTTATGGTCCACTGTGGGGTTTTGCTGCTGCCTATGTATTCCCTTGTGTGAAGTGGAAGTTCAGGGGCTTCCATCAAGCATTGGAAGTTCTTCACTGTTTGTCCCTGAAGGTGTCTGCTGGCTTTGGTATTCGGGCAGGGCCATCCCTCTGTGCTGATGAGCTTGAGCACATCTGCTGTTGAAATCCCCTCATCAGACTATAGGATGTGCTCAGGTCCACTGGCTCTTGATGACACACCTGTGGCACGTTCCGAGCCACGGAGCAAGCTTTTGTATGTGCTCTGGGTCCTACTTGGACGGTGGCTCTGCGACCCTGTTTGAGATGCATCTGCCCACTCATCCCATGAGCTACTGCTACTGCTCCTCCTTAGTCACGAGGGGTCTGGAGAGGGCTCTCAGGACCAAGACAGGTTGCGGAGGAGAGGCGTCCCTTTGTTCTAAACCTCCTAAAGCTAACCAGGAATTCCCGTGCCCCTTCTGCAACATCTCTGGCTCAGCCGAAGAGGAAAGGGATATAGCTCCACATCAGCACTTCTTTCACTTACTTTTCTCTCTGACCTCTCTCTTCCTAGACTAGAAAGAGTGCTTATCTCACGGATCTAAGGATGGGGGTGTTTGGAGGGCGAAGGGATAGACAAGGGGTTCTGTCTAGAATCTAGTTGTTAATGCCAAAATCTTGGTCACTGGAATGCTAAAATCCAGGAATAACTGTCTGGTTTCTCTTTGTATTATATGTGTGCTCTGCCTTACCTTCCCTTGTGGGAGTGAAGGTCAAGGTCTAATTTAAAGGGGAAAAAAGAATGGGAAAAAATCCAAGAAATCTTCTAAAAAAAAAACCACTTGAGTAAATGCTTCACAACACTGTCCCCCTCTTTCATTTTACAGCTTTCTTTCATTTTGTTCTACTCTTCTTTCTGTGGCATTCCACATTTAACTACTAAATAGTAAATGAACATCTTAAATTTCTGTGATTAAAAATGGTATCGTCAAACAAAATGATGACTGATAAATGTTTGAAATGGGTCCATCTCTGTGATTTTTATGTGATTCAGAACGTTTCCATAATAGCTTAAAAGCCTACATTTACTTCTCCATTTCCTCTCCTCTGTATTCTCCTGAGCCCACTCCAATCAAGCTGCCATCCGTACTGTGATTTCACACAGCCAAATGCAATTCTCAGTCCTCCTCTTACTTCCTTGCAACATTGAAACAGTTGATCAATCTCTTCTTCATGAAAGACTTTCTTTGCATAGCTTCCATGATTCTAAACCCTTTACGATTTCCTCCTACTTCACCTTCCCGGTCACCTTCACTGCTTTTACCTCATCAACCCAACTGCTAAAGGTTAGAGGTGCCCCAGAGTTCAGGGTGCTCCTATATCTATACGGTCTTCAGGTGACTTCATCCAGTCTTGTGTCTTTAAATACCATCTTTATACTGACATATTTGCAAATTTACATCTCTAGCCTGGATCTCTGCCCTCAACTCCAGATTCCTATATCCTCTACCTCTTCACATCTCCATTGCATGTCCTAAAGATATCACAAACTTATCTTGTTCAAAACTGACTCCTGATCTTTCCTCTAAAATCTTCCCTACTCATAGTTTTTCCCCATGTAAGGAAAGGGCACTTCATCTTTCTAGTTTCTTAGGTCATAAACCTTGGAGTCATCCTCCAACCTTCTTTCCTTCTCATACTCTGTAGCCAGTCCAAAAGCAAATCTGATTATTTCCCACCACCTCCATGGCTCCTCCCTGGTCCAAGCTGCCATGATCTCAGATATCACAATAACCTCCAAATCGTTCTCCCTACTTCTTCCCTTGCCCTACTCCCGATAGTCTATTATCTGCAGAGCACTCAGATCATATCACTTCTTTTCTGATGTGTCTCTGCCTCCAATCAATGTCCTTACACGCCAGTGAATTTTTTAGTAGTTTAATTTTATCTAACAGGAGGGACTGGTATTACATTTTTTAATTTCTTCTCTCCCCACACTCCCTCTCTTCTCTCCTCCTTTAGACCCCAAATATTATTTTTATTATCCAGAGAAGATGCTAGAAAAATTAAAATAGAAAAAGAGACTAGTTGATAATTCACCACCAAATAATCTATTGTTGACACTCAAATTACACCACATGAGCGTTACCAGCCATACACACATATTAGGATCATGTATATAATAAATAAATGAACAGGACAATCATTTGGTTAGCTTTTAAAATTAATTTATTTCAGAACAAAGGGAATTATAAAGTGAAATCTTCTTATAAAATACCCTAGTGAGCAACATAGAAACATTGTTCTGTGTTCATTAATTTCTAGATATTAGATATTGGTCTTGCCTCACAATTTACTGTTAGAGAAATTGCTAGCAAGAGAATATCCTTGTGTCATTTGCGTTGAAAAGAAAATAAGGCTAGCAAAGTGAATCTGAAGTATAACTTGTTCATTTGAAGAAAACAATGACTCTGGGATTATTAAGACTAAAAGATAACACATGTAGGTTTAAGAGTATATGAAAAAATTTAACACATTTTTATTTATTAGTAGAGGATAATTAAGAGTATGTAATCATATATATGTGTATATGTCTAAAGTTAGGTGACTATGAGTAACTTGAAAGAGTTAGAAAAAACTAAATAAAACTAATGGTGAAATATTAAATACTTGTTAGTTGAACTCTGTTTCTAAGTCCTATGATGCCAATGTAGGTCAGTGAAATCCATTTCGCATTGCACACATGAAAAATACTAGAATATATATCACATATGGCTGAGCTGAAAGAACAGTGAGAGAATACTGAAAAGGCAGAAATAACAGTAAGATGAAGAAGCTCTGAAACCTACTTATCCTGTAAAATATCTAAGCAACCTTCCAATTTCAGCCCTGAAATGTAAAGAGCTTCTAAATCATCACTCTTATCCTTACAACAGCAACAAAAAAGCTGAACAAACAAAATCAATTACCTTTTTTGGTCCAATCAAAAAAATTGAAGTTGCTGAGCAATATACCATATCCTGAAATCTAGAGAGAGACATGTGAATACAGAAAATTATAGCCAAGATTAGCTTACCTAGACATAAGCTAATGGAACTATCACATGAACAGGCAAGAGAAAAAAAATCACATGATCACAATAATAGGTGAAGAAAAAGCACTTGACAAAATGCAGCACTCATTCATGATGAAAACTCTCAGCAACCTAGGAATAGAGAGGAATAACTTAATAAAGAATATCTACCAAAAAAAACCCCAACAGCTAACATTATAATTAATGGTGTGACACTAGAAATTTTCTTGCTAAGATCAGAAACAAGGAAAGGATGACCTTTTCACCACTCCTTTTCAACATTGTATTGGATATTCTAGCCAATGCAATAAGACAAGGAAAGAAAATAAAAGGTATACAGATTGGAAAGAAGGAAATAATGCCATCACATATATGTAGGAAATCCAAAAGAAGAGACAAAGAGAAAGAAACCTCCTGGATATAATAAGTGATTATAGCAAGGTTGCAGCATGAGATTAAAACACAGAAGTCAGTTGCCTTCCCAGAAATAGAGACACAGATATAGAGAACAAACGTATGGACACAAAGGAGTGGAAAATGTGGGGGGGGGGGCAGGATGAATTGGGAAATTGGGATTGACATGTACACACTAATATATATAAAATAGATAATAGGAACCTGCTGCATAAAAATAAATAAATTAAATTTTTAAAAAAGTCAATTGCCTTCCTTTATACCAGCAACGAACAAGTGGAATTTGAAACTGAAAACATAATATTATTTTTTTTAATTTATTTATTTTTGGCTGAGTTAGGTCTTTGTTGCTGCACATGGGCTTTCTCTAATTGCAGTGAGCGGGGGCTACTCTTCATGGTGGTGCGCGGGCTTCTCATTGCGGTGGCTTCTCTTGTTGCGGAGCACGGGCTGTAGGAGTGCAGGCTTCAGTAGTTGTGGCGCACGGGCTTAGTTGCTCTGTGGCATGTGGGATATTCCTGGAATAGGGCTTGAACCCGTGTCCCCTGCATTGGCAGGCAGACTCTTAACCGATGCACCACCAGGGAAGCCCATAATATAATTTTTTTTTTGCGGTATGTGGGCCTCTCACTGTTGTGGCTTCTCCCGTTGCAGAGCACAGGCTCCGGATGCACAGGCTCAGTGGCCATGGCTCACGGGCCCAGCTGCTCCGCAGCATGTGGGATCTTCCCGGACCAGGGCACGAACCCGTATCGGCAGGTGGACTCTCAACCACTGTGCCACCAGGGAAGTCCCCATAATATCATTTTTATTAGCACCCCCAAAATGAAATGATTATATAGAAATTTAATAAAATATGTATAAGATGTATATGAGGAAAACTACCATACTCTGATTTTAAAAATCCAAGAACTAAATAAATTCCATGTTTATATATAGGAAGACTCAATATTGCCAAGATGACAACGTTCCCCAACTTGACCTAAAGATTCACTAAAATCCCAATCAAAGTCCTTGCAAGTTATTTTGTGAACATAGACAAACTAATCCTAAAGTTTATATGGAGAGGGAAAGGACCCAGAATAGCCAACACAATATTGAAAGAGAAGAACAAAGTTGAGCTGAAACTACCTGACTTCAAGATTTACTATACGCTACAGTAATCAAGACAGTGTGGTATTGGTGAAGTATAGACAAATAGATCAATGGAACACAATAAAGACCAGAAATAAACTCACATAAATAATGCCAACTATCTTTGACAAAGAAGCAAAGACAATACAATGGAGCAAAGATAGTCTTTCAACAAATGGTACTGAAACAACTGAATATCCACATGAAAAAAAAAAATCTATATACAGACCTTATACCCCTCACAAAAATTAAGTCAAAATGGATCATAGACCTAAATATAAAATGAAAAACTATAAAACTCCTAGAATATATCATAGGAGAAAATCTAGGTGACGTTGGGTATAGCAATGACTTTTTAGATACAATACCAAAGGCACAATCCATGAAAGAAATGATTGATGAAAATCATTAAAAACTTCTAAATTAAAAACTTCTGCTCTGTGAAGGACACTTTCAAGAGAATGAGAAGACAAGGCACAGCCTGAGCAAAAATATTTGCAAAGGATATTTTGATAAAGGACTGCTATCCAGAATATACAAAGAACTCTTAAAACTCAAAAATAAAACAACAACACAATTAAAAAATGGTCAGAATATCTGAAGATACCTCACCAAAGAAAAAACACAGAAGCCAAATAAGTATATAAAAAGATGTTACACATCATATGTCATTACAGATTTGAAAATGAAAACAACAATGATAAACCATTCACACCTATTAGAATGGCCAAAATCTCACTGACAACACCAAATGCTGGCAATGATGTTCAGCAACAGGAACTCTCATACTATATGACATTCTGGGAAAAGGCAAAACTATGGAGACAACAAAAAGATTAGTGGTAGCCAGGAGTTAGGAGAGAGGGTGGGATGGCAAGGCAGAACACCTAAAACTGCTCTAAAAAATAAAGTCTATTTTTTTCAAAGGGATAAAAGATCTGAACAGATGCCTCACCAAAGAAGATATATGGATAGGAAACAATTACATGAAAGATTATTCCCAACCTTATCTGTCATTAGAGAATTGTAAGAAAACGACAGTGAGATAACAATGCCCACTTAATAGGATGGCCAAAAAAAAAAAAAAAAAAATCAAAAGAAAATTGACAATACTAAATGCTGACAAGGATACATAGCAACAGAAACTGTCGTTCATTTCTGATGGGAATGCAAAATGGTACAGCCACTTTGGAAAACAGTTTGGCCGTTTCTTATAAAGCTAAATGTAGTCTTACTATAATCCAGCAATTGTGCTCCTAAATATTTACCCAAACTATCTGATAACTTATGTCTACATAAATACCTTCATGTGAATATTTATGGCCAAAACATAATTGCCCCAAATTGGAAGCACCCAAGATGTTCTTCAGTTGGTGACTGGATACACTGTAGTATACCCATACAATGGAATATTCAGCAATAGATAGAAATAAGTTCTCAAGGCAGGACATGACATGGAAGAAATTAAGATGCATATTGCTAAGTGAAAGATGTCAGACTGAAAAGACTATATACTGTATAATTCCAATTATGACTTGACACATTTACTGGTGGGTAGGAGTGAATTTTTCCTTCTGTAGTACTGGAATAGCTCCTTAACTAGTCCTCCTGTCTCCAGCCTTACCTTGGCACTGAAATAGCAGTGGCCTTTATAAAACAAAAAGATGATCATGTCATCTTGTGTTTATAATACCTTAATGGCTTCTCATCATCTTAAGCATAAGTAGAAATATCTTAGCTTGGCTTATAGGTTGTTCATAGTGTGGGCCCTTTTCCAACCCAATCTCTGACAATTCCTCTCACTTACAGTCTTATTTTGCCAAGCTCTAGTTCTCCATACAAACTCTGACTTTTTTAAGGCTCCATGTTTTGTTTTTATCTTATGAGGTTATGAAGATAGCAATAGGAGTTGTGATGGGGCTACAAATGGAGACACCCAGTTGCTAGAGGTAAGTCTTCAAGACCAGAGTCATAGACACAGCCTCTTAAATCCATTTGTGCCCATATAGGCAGGAACCAAAATGAGTCTGGAGCAGAGGCCATGTGTGAGAGGAATAACTTATAAGATCCTTGGTTCTTTGTAAAAGAAGGCATTCAGTGGGGATCATATGAGATATTCCTCTGCTTGTCTGGGATATTTAGTCATTCTGAATCAGTTTTATGCTCCAACAAATTCCATATGTTTCCAGTTGCCAATTTCTTGTGTGTTCTCGTAATATAAGCATAGGAAAAGAAATTCAGACATTAACACCATACACGTTCCTCTTCCAAAAAAGAGTAAAAATTAAAAATTAGAATTTTATATCCAAATCTCTTGAAAAATTTAGAAAAATACTTAATAAAAGACAGGTAATTCTTCTTAAATATAATGGCTTGGTATAAAATATTATTTTAATGAAAATAATTATAAATTATTAAATTTAAACTCTGGCTTAGGAAATCTGGTAATTTATTTCTTAAGGATCACTTATAATTAAATTATAATTAAATTGAATTATAATTAAAATGAATTATGATTAAAATGAATAATAATTTCCAACTTATATAAAACTGGTTCGAATTCCTGGGCACAGAATCCATAGCTTTTGACTCATTAACCTTCAAAAACAAATGAAGAGACAAAGCCAAATCAGCTGATTACCATATTTCAAAGTTAATTTCTCTTGTTTCTACTTTCAATTTAAATTCTGGAAAATTTATTGTTATTCAATCATACAAGCTAATTTTTAATTTAATATAAAGTTTTTTCTTGATTTTACATACTCTACAAGCATTCTCAAATCTCTACTCCCTATCAAACACGTTAAGAATTATAAGTCATGGTCCTGCTTTTTTTCCCATTCTCATTTGTCATCCTAAAGCACTGTTGTCAGTACCAAATCCTTACCTTACCATTCCATACCAAAGTAAGTCAATTTTCAAGACTTGAAATGCACTGAAGCTAGACTCCAAGGCTAGGTTTTCAGATACAAAAGCATCTCCCTAATAATTCTTGGAGATTACACCATTGATCTTTAAAAATTTCCTGCACAGAGAACTGACTTTAATTCTGTAATTCTTTCTCAGAGTGATATTTTTGTCAGAATGCAGGACAAGTCAAAATGTTCAGGCTTAAATAAACAATAACTTAAAAGCAATCCTTAGACCCCCATCTGGAACTAATTTACATCTCATTTGAACTTCTGGCATTATAAAGCAACAACTTTTATACTGCATTAATTTAAAATTCCCATTAAATTGCTCAATCTCCATGTTTTTATGGGGCTTAAATGTTTTTTATGTCAATTTATTTTGACCATCACAGGAAATAGAGCAGGGAGTAGGGGATGGGGGATGGGACTGCTTCAGAAACTATGGCTATATGAACAAATTTTTGTCCCCTGACTAGATCTGTTAAATTTTTTAGTTCAGCTAGAAATTTTAGGAGTTGAGAAGGAGGAGAACATAAGAATCAAGAGAAGTCACCATGAGATGACATTGAAGATAGATAGCACTTCTGTGCTAAGACCTCTTTTCTTTATCTACATTGAGCATCTTAACTATGCCCATTGCATTTGCCAATCACTAGAAAGTATCATTCTAGCAATTATCAACTCTCTCCAGCTTCATGCTATGATGTCAGCTGCCTATGGGACAGTGCTTAGCAGTGACTGGGACATGACAGGCATTTAATAAATAAATGTTGAATGTATGATAGATGGGTAGATAAATAGAAGCATAGAAGATGGATGGATGGGTGGATGGATGGAGAGATGAGACTTCTCTACCTGGATGTTTTCATTAATGTCTCATGTTCAACGTGTTCAATCCAACCTCACTTGCACTTAACTAATTTCTCCATTATATTCTGCCTCAGAGAATCACTCAGACTTTTATTCCATATAGACCAATCCCTCTCTCACACTTTGTACAACTAATCAGTGAACAATTTCCATAGGTAGCCAGCTCAAATTGAGCCATCTCCCTACTCAGAACCTGTGTGTGCCCACAGATTTCACTGTAAAATCCAAGCTCGTCAATGTGACATATAAGCTCCTTCATAGTCTGGGCTGTGAAGAACCTCACAACCTACCCCCTACATAGCTCCATCCACACACCACTCAACCTACGCTGAACCGCTTGTGATTCCTAAATGAACCAGGGTCTCCCATGACTCATGGGAGGCCTTTGAACATGATGCTCTTTGCTTACAGTACTCTCCCTAAGTTAGCAATTTCAACTCATCCAAGACCTAGCTCATAATTTAGGTCTAATATGAAGTCATTGCAAAGATCTTGCTTAGGGAATCCTCTGTCTTGCTTTCTTTCATGTCTAGCACAGTGATAAATAAATATTTAATGATTAAATAAATGTGTGTAAATCTCATATATGTGGGGAGGAGAGAAAGACTTAATGAGAGAGCCATACAAGAAGCATTTGAAAATATTAAATTTAGATATCAGTAAATCTGAAATCTGATTTCTGTGCACACATCTTTGCTCTGAGCCCCTCTCCTTAAGATCTGACATTTCAGAGGATGAAAAAGAATATATATGTATAATTGAATCACTTTGCTGTGCAGCAAAAATTAGCCCATTATAAATCAACTATACTTCAATCAAATTTTTAAAAATTAAAAAAAAAAAGATCTGACATTTCAAGTCACACAATTTCCGGGTGCTTTTTTTGTCATCTCATTTCCAGGGCAGCCTATTTCCATAATCTTTCAGTGAAGAAAGGGCTTTTAGTCTGCTTCGACTAGGGGTCCTGAGATTCCAAAGTGCCACATTCTTGGTTTCAGCCATATTTGCAGCTGTTAAGCCCAAACTTCAAAGACCTGTGCTGTCCCCGACAGGTCCTTCTAGATCAAATCTTTGTGCTGAGATTTCCATAGTTCAGTCCTTGATTTGAGGCACAATGGCCCAAGTTTCTTGGGGGAGGCTAGTGTAGTCAGAGAAAGAGAAGCCTGCTAAAAGGAAGAACATGAACTTGGGGCTTGGTGGTTGAAGAGAGACCCAGGAATAAAGTACAAAAGACCAGAAGTGTCAGATCCAGGGGGCGGGGAATAGGGAAATTTTATCTGGAGGCTTGATTTGACAGGAGGATGATTGAGGTCAGGGTGAGGGAAGGAAAAAGGTAAAACTGAACTTCCTCTTATATTTTAGCCAAACCCCATCCATCTAAAGATGGAACAGAAGCAATCGTAGGATTGACACTTTATACATATGACTCTGATTTTGTCTATTACACTTTCTCTTCTGGAAAACACAAGGTTTTCTCGCTTTGAGGCACTTAAGTCGGTTAGACTCACCTCACTCTGGCCTTCCTTCTTCTACCAGGCATCATAACAGGACTTAGACAACATTCTAAATTACCCACATGTCTTTTGATTTTTCCTGGAACATGCAAAAGTGCACATTCTCAGCTCCTCGAAAATAGGAACCGTGTCTTATTTTCTGTGCTGTCTTCTTCACTGCCTAAAATGTTTCCTGACATTCTATTCTGTGTTGTTGAAAGAAGGAACGTGTTAACGACTGAGGAAACTAGTAAGAAAACAGTTGCTTATCATATACTACTTTATGTCTGTATCATTGCACACTTGTTTTTTTCTTTTGCTCCATCTTTTAAAGACCTTTTCAAGAGAAAAACAAAAATCTTATTTATATAAAATTTCCTTCTTGCATCTTGAAATTCGTATTCTCTTTCTGTGTTGCCATGGTTTCTGGTCATGGATATTCCCTCCACTGAGGATGAAGAAATCTAGTCATGAAGAAAAAATGCACTCTTCAAAGCATGCCTCTTTGTCAGATGTAAGCTCATAGGGAAAACAATTCCAACCATTCAGAATTAAATCATATCCACAGAAATATTAAAATATAGTGGTAAATATTGGACATTAGAAAAAGCATGCATTTTAAAGTCAACAAACCTGGGTTCAATCAGTTCTGTCACTTGACTGCTCTGCAAAATAGACAAGTTTATTTACTTTTCAGTTCAGGTTTCTTATGTGTAAAATAGGAACATTAATTCCTACTTTTGAGAGTGTTTATGAGAAATAAATAAGCTTGTAGTCAATATTCAATACAAACTACCCTTTTGATAGTTAGCATTCCAGAAGTTCCATTAGTGTCTTTATTTAAATCATAACTAAAATCTACTTAATGGTATTTTCTAAGAGTATATACACTTTAATCCAACAGCTCATATAGTTATTAAATAGGTACTTAGTTCTACAAAATTAATGTATTCAGCAATAAACTATCTCCACAGGTCTAAGGTAGAATTCGCTCTATTTCTGTAAGTAAGCTCATTTTTATTTCTCTGACGCTTATGAACACTGAAGGTTTGGAGTTAAACTTAGGGCTGATAGTAGTATGAGGTCTGGGGCTGTGGTTTCCTCTGGCCCGAGAGAAGGGGCCTGGAGGGTCCTGTAGGTTGATGAATCAGGTTTTCAATAGACATCTGAAGTAGGCATTGAACCTGAGAAGTGGTGCTATATATTCACTGGAAGTTCCGCTGGAAAGAAGATGTTTTCAGATAATAAAAGCACACTAGAGTACCAACCTGAGTACAGTAGTAATACGGGGGCCAAATAATTTATCCAGATTTTAATTGTTTCCTCATTGGTTTCTTCAAATATTTATTGAGCACATATCATGTATCAGGCAGTATGCCAGCCATGGGAGATAAAGGTGAACAAGGCTTAATCTCTGATCTCAGGTCACTCACAATTTGTAACACATAAGGTAGTATAAGTGAATAATTTACAAGGCAGCTGTGCACGTTCTATAATAGAGAAGAAACAAGTGACAATTTCACATCACATAGGGAGTGATTAACGGCTTGGGAAGGCCAGGGGAGACTTGAAAGAGGAGGTGATCCTTCACTGGTTACCACAAGTAGAAATGCTCTGGTGAATAGTAACATTATCTATGAGTCTATTGCTTTCTAAATACATCTTTTTCCCTTTCATTGATTTAGTTCCATTCTGGGTTACCTACTTAATATGCTGACTAGTTTTTAGCTTCTTTGGACTTTCCAGGGTGCAAAGTTAAAAAAGAAATCAGCCTGAAATTATTTATGGGACACTCAAAATGAGTAAGGATCTCTGCATTGTATTTAAAATAATAATTATTAACCTTGAAAGCAACCTTGAAGAAACATACAGCAAACCACGTTCCGATGAAGCCAAATGATACCATCAGGATGATTGCATTTTCTCCCTGTGTGTTAGTACACCACGCATTACAGAATGAAAGGAGTAGGGTCAGTGCCCCACACGAAGGCAAGAAAAGAAGCCCAGGAGTGTTCAGAAGCGTCTAGAAACTCACTTTTTTTCTAGAGACATTTCAAGCCTTTATTTTCACCAGGGTTTTGATCCCTTTTTTGGTCACAAAAGCAGTGTTAGGTGACTAAACAATATATTTTCTTCAAAATAGACCCTGTTTCTAAAGTACATACAACTTTCTCCCTGAAATTTTTCAAGTTAAGAGTCTAGTAACAATAGAGGAGTACACCAATAAGACTTGTCAGCTTTCTAGTGGCAAATTCCTCATCTGTAAAAAGAGGGGCTTCCACTAAATGAGAGAGGGTGACACACTGGTGTCAGACAAGTGGGCACATATTTCAGGAAGAAATGTAAATAATCTGAGCCTCAATTTCTTCCTTGAGGTACACACATACCTATAATATGTGTATCCATATACATAATCACATGCATATATTCCATGCTATGGGGCAATGAAGAGTAAACATATACATGTAAAGATACAGCACAGCACCTGATCTGATAGCACACACTCAATAAAGGAAGGTGGATAACAATACCGAAAACACTGCACTATTTTTTTCTTACTGTTTTCCCATTATAATTTTTATGATATTGTTTAAATTGAGGCTGTGCTTAGTGAAGTGAGGAAACCATTCCCAGTGGTATTAAACTCTTTCCTCTTTCTCTTTTTCATGATTTTTCACATATTTTACTTATTGTGACATTTTCCCTATCACTCATGAAATTCAAACTGAAAGCAATTTAGTGTTGACTCTTGCCACCCATTTAAGCTTGGTAATGTATACCATTGTTTCACATTTTTTGCTGGCCAAGTAGTTACAGTGTAAGTAGTGTAATGAAGTAGAAACGGGAAGAAGAGGAAAAGAGAGACATTCTATCTTCTATGCATCATAATTTTGAGAAGTTTCACAAATGGGATACTGTGTAAGTTTATTATAATGTTTTTTCATGGTTTTTATGTGTATTAAACATTGAGAAGTTTGGTTGTAAAAAAATAGGAAAAATAATTCAGATAATGGGCAGTAAATACACTTACAACCCAGAATGGACTCTGATTATGCTAGTATTATCCATATCTGCTTTCTTTTCCTATAACAAAAGTTTTTGTTTGTTTTTCACAGCATAATTAAAACTCTTCGTGAAATAATTGCTCTAAATTTAATAGACTCTTGTGGAAGGTCATTTAAAAGTATTTAAAAGTTACCTGGTCCTACAATTTAAAAATAAATATATTTTGTATGAAAGTCCTGCAGGTTACCGAATAAAAACCATATACATCACTTAATACATATTCATAATAACTTTTCATTATGATATGAATGTAGGAGATAATGAGCACCATCTTAGCACAATATGAAGTTAAGGGTTTTCACTGGGTGTGTTACCAGGATCAAAGGCAAGTTCAAAAGTTAGTCAAAATGGGCAGGTGAAAGTTAATGTTCCTTGAAGTACTCTCAATTGAAGCAGAAATTCTTTTCCTATCCTAAAAATTCTGACCTAACTATTTTAAACACTTTTCAGCTGGATTTTTTCCCAAGATAATCAACTGACCACGATTCTATAAGCACATGATAATTTTCCCATAATAAATGCTTATTGTTGTATGCTACTGAGTTTGGGGTTGTATTTGTTACATGGCAATTGCTAACTGATACAGAAAGAAAGGAAAGGTTTCATAAAGGAGGTTATATTTGAACTAGATTTTGAAGGATGATTAGGATTTTATTAGTTAGATAAGGACTTTCAAGGCAGCAGTAACAATGTGATTAGAGGCATTAAGAGATGAATATGCGTGATGTTAGTAAGGAGTACAATCAGTCTGGTGGGGTGATGTAAGGAGTGCTATGGGAAATGATTGAAATTCATGTTGCAGAGGTATATGAGGATCCCGGAGAAGCAAAAGAATCAACTATGAGCCACAAGGTGATATTGCTATCCACATATTATAGATGAGAAAGCCAGAGTTTGGAAAGGACAGGTAATTGGAAACTGCTTTAACTGAGAACACATTCAATATGCATCAGTAAAGAGATAAAAGTTCCTTTCAGACAAAAAGGCTAGATTTTTAATAATAAGGATACATCTTTAAGAGACCTAGAGAAAAGACAATGATCACAAATATTTAGGAGGTCTCATATGCTTAAGTACCTTACAACACAGTTGTATTATACAGATTGTTAATCAAGTTGTTTCATGATTGTATAAGTGAAAAATAATGACATACATAATAGGATTTTTTTAAGAATATGAGTCTAAAAAGTAACCTTTGAAAGTTCTGTCTGAATCTCTCTTGAATTTATCTCTTAAATTTTTTTAAAGTATAAGAATATCATGTGTGTTAGTTTTCATTTACCTTGAAAAGTTCGTTTCTTTCTAAAAGTTGGTTTATTGCACAGATTACATCCAATCAATTTTCATTTAAAAATATCATTCTAGTCATTAAAGCTGGTACTTCAGATGTCTGCCTCATCGTGATAATGACATCAGCAATTATTTTGAAAAACTATCCCAATCTTGTTAACCTTTAGAAATAGTATGGCTATTTTAATATAGAAACTTTCCCATCTAACTCTTGCTTATAAACAGAATTTTATCCTATTTATTTATTATCTTGATGTCGCTTTTAATAATATTTCTTTCGATTAAGTTCTACTTAGTGAATTTTCCGTTTTGTTGGAAACTAGCTTACACTGATAATCATGACAGACAGGAAATAACCTAATCAACTACTATACTTATTATTGCTCATTCTGCTTTAGCCATACTGGCTTGCTTAATATTCCTTGAGCATATCAAGCACACATTCCTGCTGTAGGGCCTTTGCACTGGCTGTTCCCTCTTCCTGAAGCACTGTTCCCCCCACATATCTTCCCTCATCTCTTTCTTCTATCACCTTCTCATCAAAAATTACCCTGGTCACATCAAGAATTACCCTGGTCACCCAATCTTAAATAATAACTCTCACACCCTCATCTCCCAATGCTGAATCCCCCTTACCTTGCTCTTCCTATTTTATCTGATAGCACTTAACACCTCTAACAGACTATTGTAATTTATTTATTATTTTTATTTTTTAATCTGTCTCCTCCTAGAAGAATATAAGCTTGGTAAGTTCAGAGATCTTTGTCTCAATTGTTTACTGGATTATTGCAAACACCTAAAACAGAACCTGGCACAGAGAAGTCACTCAAAAAATACTTATTCAATGAGATGAGGTCAGCGAGCGTTTGGGGAAAAGATGTGAGAGTTCGTTCAAGTTTTAACGGAATCATTGGCTGCTGTGTGGAGAGTAGTGTAAGGGAGTACTGGGGGGTGCAGTTAAAATAGGGACACCACTGAGAAAGCAATTGTATTAGCGTTAAGAGGTAAAACCATGTGATGAGAGTAGTCGTGGTGGAGGAGGTGAGACTTGGTAAGATATATCCCATATGAAAATTATATTTCGTAATAAAATTATAATAAAACTAGGGATGAAATAATACTGGTGAAGTTTTGTAATTGCATCAATAAATGGTGAATGTCACTTACGCACCTCAGACAATTGAAATAACAATAAAGCCTTTAGCAGATATCATTTCCAAAGATGTAAAATTATTTTCATTCTTTTGACTAATAATTTTACATTATTATATTATTGAAAACTTAATAATATATAAAATGCATTTGTCTTTTCCATGAATAATCTGTGAGAGATCAAAACATGTTTTCAAAAAATGAATATATGACATGTCCATTTTTCAAAATGGCTTTTGATGATTTTTACTGCATTTGAAGTAGATTGAATTTTTTTTAAATGTAGGATTCTTTTGTTAAAATAACCATGACATAAAGATGTAGATCCCTTTAAAAATGTGTAGATTGATTTCATTGATTAAGCCGAGCAGCACTGCCCATTGCAAGGTGACAATCTGAAACTAAGCCCAAAACCCAGGAGTCAGCAGGAACGACGTTATCAACAACAAAATGATAACTCAAAGGTGCACCAGAATCATTTTTATATTCTTGGAACAAATTGTTTAAAACCAAACCCCAAAACTAATTTACTCCAATATTAGGCAAAATTCTAACAAGCTTGTTAATACGGCTTATCCATCTTTGGAATAATAAAAGTAACAAAGTACATTTATAGATAGGTTATTAGAGGTAGTCTCGGAAACCGTGGCAAAAAGATAAAGCCATGGGGCTTTCCTGGTGGCGCAGTGGTTGAGAGTCCGCCTGCCGATGCAGGGGATGCGGGTTCGTGCCCCGGTCCGGGAAGATCCCACATGCCGCAGAGCGGCTGGGCCCGTGAGCCATGGCCGCTGAGCCTGCGCGTCCGGAGCCTGTGCTCCGCAACGGGAGAGGTCACAACAGTGACAGGCCCGCGTACCGCAAAAAAAAAAAAAAAAAAAAGAGAGAGAAAGCCATGGTATTTCAGGGAGGAAAATATTATATATGCGTGTATATGAAAAATTATATTTATATAACCAAAAATTAAAAATACGCAAAAGCCCTAGCGCTTTAGAATTGTTTTGCCTCAATGACTCTACAGCTTCTAAAAGTATCGCCACATAACTACACAGGGCACTAATCAAGATTCTTAACTAAGATCCAAACGTTTAAGAGTGATTTAGTTCTACTCGGTATACTTGGTTTTGAAAGGCAATGGCCTGTCTAAAACATTTAATAAAGATTTCTTTGAGAAATGATTAAATTTAAATGGTCTGGGAACTGGGGTACTTCAAACTTCAGTTATGTAAAAAATTTTGTTAATTTTAATAGCTCATGGCTTGAAGATGCCAGATAAATGAATTTTTCTAGGTCACAACCTTTTGAGTTAAAACTCCATGTTCTGACAAAATGTGAAACTCTTTGAATACTGTAAGCAGTTATGTTGACTAACACTGACAATTGAAAAACAGAAGAATATCTGTCTAGGGCTTACAGTTTCTTACATGAAAAAAAAACAGACAGTCTCAAGAGAGTGGACAGTGACAGACTCTGCAAGTTGAAGATCAAACCACACGTACACTCACTGTGGGAAGTATTATAGGGTCAGTGGCCTTGCTACTTTAGGCACTGCAAATATTTTGGCTCAAATTCGGCCTCACACTCTGTAATTAGAAAGAACATTGCTGCTTTCAGTCTCCAGCCAAGGCACGTTTACTTGTAGTCTGTTTTATGAGGTTTTCATTGCAATTTGCACTGGGATCTCTCATATAAACCACTGCGCTGGGAGGGTATATACCCTGTTGATCTTAACAGAGGCAACGGACAAAGGAGAGACTGACAGTGACTTTCAACTAAATAGTCTTGTTTCTCCAAGGATTATCTTTATAGACTACTACATAAAGGGCATTTCAGTAAAACTACCATAATAGACATTTTTAAATGATAAAATACAGTAGACATTGATTCTTTAGTTAAGGCCAGTGGGATCCCAGAAAGACCATCAAGGGTATTCAAAGGGCTGGTGAGCCTGCTGAAATTATATACTAGACTGTGTGTATATACATTTTTCCAGGGAAAGGGTCCAAAGCTTACATTCTATTTTTAAACTGTCTGTGATACTCTCCTCCAAAAAAAGTTTTTTTTAAGATTAAAAACCATTGTTTTCAACTATAATACAAGAATAAGAAAATGTTCAGCATGTGTCCCATCGGTTTTTTAAGGACAATAGAATCCACCTCTCTCAAGCATCGCTCTTTCTCTGACTCACCTTCTAGTTAAATATTAGCCAGATGGCCTTGGCCTTAAATTCAGTTTAGACAATGGAGAAATTACAGGTTTCGGAAACAGCCTCTTGAATTCACATCCTGACTCAGCTACTAACTAGCTAGGTGA
The DNA here is from genome assembly GCF_949987515.2 of Delphinus delphis. Lineage (NCBI taxonomy): Eukaryota > Metazoa > Chordata > Mammalia > Artiodactyla > Delphinidae > Delphinus > Delphinus delphis. Next base: position 12,305,036 of record NC_082693.1, on the reverse strand, counting down.
GCTTAGTTAAATGAGTTAACCTCTCAGAGCCTCAGTTTCCTTATCTGAAAATTGGGGTCAATCCTAGTACCTGCCTCTCAGGGGTGAAGCGCTGGTCGAGGAGATCATGCAAGTGAAGTGAATAGCATAGTTCCAGATCCTGACAGTAAGTACTTCATTGGCCTTACTTTTGAGAAGCTTTAGTGATTCACTAATAAAATCTGTAATTTGGAGTATTTTTTATAATACAAATATCTTTTCATTACAGTAAAAATTATCACATTTTAACTGGTCTTTATCAATCATTATCAGTATTCAAACTTTAGACATCCATATTGTAATGCTTTATGGCTACATTCATTGTTTTGCTAAAAACTGTATATGTGCGCATTTTCACATTGTGATGTTTTTAACTCTGTGACTAAAGGAACAAATCTAAGATGTTCATTAATGCACAACAAACCATTAAAACATGACACCAATTTTTAGGCCACAATATGAAATTTTTAAAATATCTGAATAAACATAAATCGATATATCGGGTTTATATTGGGTTTATATGCCCAGGAAACATAAAACACATATAGTTGTATGGGCTATTTCTCTTTCCTGATGAGGGTAAGAACTATAAGAAAATTAACAAATTTGATTGAAATGTTGTTCTTTTTTTCCACAGCTCTTGTAGTGAGATTTCTGACCAAACGGTTCATCTGGGAATATGATCCCACCCTCGGTAGGTCAAATTTTGTTTCATCCTTCTCTCTGATCAAAGTTTTGACCCACAAGAGAGAATGACATTTTCTGTTGCAACATTTTGAAGCATCTTGCAGCTATTTGGGAAGTGCTGTATCAAATCACGCGAAGAAGCCCTGTAAGAAGATGGATGTCCGTTGCATGCCATCTGTGCTTAGAACCCTGTGGAATTTTAATGCATAGAATGAAATCAGGTCAAACCAGAGACAAGGAGGAAATGGGTACAACTTGATGCTCTTCCATCAGTAAACGTAGCATCATTCTAGTGGGAGAAAGAGGATGCAGCGGTCGTGGCTAATTGGGTGTGGGAGAGAATGGCATGGGGAGGAGAGGATAACAGTAATATAAAACTTGTGAATGCTCATTTTGGGAAAATGTATAAATAAACTATGTTTCTCCCCCTCCTCTCTCCAATGAATCTGATTTAAGCCTATTTAAAAAATTAAAAAGCAGCAAAAATTGATATCTCTGGATCTTGAAAGTAGCAGTAGTGTTCATGGATGAGGTATTCAGCACATGTATTTTTCATAGTCCAAAGCAGAGTACTTATTCGTAATCTATTTCGTTCTCATCTTCAGAATAACACTGAAAATCCATGGGTTCCAAATAAGCTTCGATTTGACTCTGAATTAAGCCTTTGAGTTTTTGTTTGTTATGCTTCGGGACCTCCGCTGGTTTTGTAAAGGTCAATGTCTTTGAAATCCATATGGAGAGAGGCATACATCATTTCATTACCAGGCACAGTGTCCCAGACCGAGCTGGCCTTACTCAGAATGATGAAGTGGGGCAAGGTGATTCCTGGTTTGTTTTTTGTTTTCGTGTTTATCACTACAAGGTTACACACATTCAGTTTAAAAGGGGGCTTTCTTTCCCCTTGTGCCTCCTTTCATTGCTTTCACTCATTCATCTGACAAGTATGTATTAAATGCCTCCTATGATGATTCTAGGTGCTGAGGATAAATCAATAGGCAGACGGAGAAAACATGGGCTTTGGTTGAACTTACGGTCTAATGAAGAGAGAAGAGTCAAAAAACAAATATATACATGTCAAATAGTGATAAGCATTACAAAGGGAAACTGAACAGGGAAGGGAATAGACAGTGATCTTATATTTTATCTAATCTTTAACTTTTTAATCTATAGAATTTATTTTACTGAGAAGTAAAAGGTAAAGACCCAACATCTTTTCCAAATAGTTGACCGTCTTCCTATTATTTATTGAACCATCCCCACCTTTCCCCACTGCTTCCAATGCTGCCTTTTTTTCATACATGGGATCATGCATGTGAGGTTGCAGTTCTAGATTTGCTTTTCACATCCAATGCCAGTACCACACTCTTTTGATAATTGTATGTTCCTGAGAACATGTTGAAACCCAGTAGAGAAAGCCTTCCTTCTTTACTTTTTTACAGAATTATCTTGGCTACTATCTCTAGTTTATTCTTCCAGGTCAATTTTTAAAACTCTATCATAACATGACATAATTTTTATTGGAATTGCATTAAAACTATAAATTACTTTGAGAAGATTCACAGCTTTAAGATATTTAATCTTTTAATCTAAGAGAACAGCATGTCTCTACATTCATTAATCATCTCTGTTTCTGCTTTTAAATAAAATGTTTTTCAACATCAATAATTTTTGACATGTTTTAATATAGCCACAATCTAATCTTAAGATGATATATGTGGATCTAAAAATGCACTTGGTTTGAAAAAATCATTCATTATCTATTGTTTGCCCCACCTAAGTAAATGCTTACTCTCCTCTTATATTTTTATTACTTATCTAAGTTTTATAAAGATTATAGTCCCTGAGAATCTTGATAATTTATGGGAGTTTAATAGAAAAATACTAATTTTATTTAGCTGTACCAGTACATCTCAATGAAAGATGAAGCTTCTAAAAAATGATCTCATAAAATTTCTGAGCTCTCTCTGAATACGTTCTAGTAACTAATGTTCCTTTTGAATTAGTCTTGGGTGAACCATTTTCCCTTTGGTTTTATTCCTTCTGAAAAACGACAGCTATTAATAGAAATCTCCTGCATCAGTTATCTGTAGCTCGGGCTTCCTTCACTAAGAATAATGAAATTTGGGCTTCCCTGGTGGCGCAGTGGTTGAGTCCGCCTGCCGATGCAGGGGATACGGGTTCGCGCCCCGGTCCGGGAGGGTCCCACACGCCGCGGAGCGGCTGGGCCCGTGAGCCATGGCCGCTGAGCCTGCGCTTCCGGAGCCTGTGCTCCTCAACGGGTGAGGCCACAACAGTGAGAGGCCCGCGTAGCGCAAAAAAAAAAACGAAGAATGAAATTTTATTGAGTGACCTTGTACCGTGCTGCTCCAAAAGGATTGCAGTTGCTAGGCAACAAGAGTGCTCATCTGACTTCAGGAGTATCAGATAGATGACTCACTCCCAGGTGAGGCTTTCATTCAGTCACCCTGGAAACTGGATGTGTGTGTGTGTGTGTGTGTGTGTGTGTGTGTGTGTGTGTACACTCATGTACTAGAAGTCACTAATGTTCTGGCCTACAGGAGTTTCCAATCCATCTGATTCAAGATGAACCAAGCATTTCCTGTATGTAACTCCATACTATTATTATAGAGTTTCAAAAACACCACCCAAAGGGAAAGCTACCTAGAAAGTAAAACGGCATATTTGCAAAGGACAGTTTTGAATTCTGAATGCACAGCCTTCCTCCAAAACATGGGCCTTTTTTCAACCTGTAACAGAATTATTGCTCCATGAGACGCTGAAGATGATGAACACCACTCAACATGTTAACAACACAGGAATATCTATTGCTCTGAGCTAATTCTATAAAGAAAATGCTTGCTACAGATAATTCTTGCTTCAGATAATTCTATAAAGAAAACAGCAAGTGATTCCCAAAATTTAGATATTTTTTTTTAAGGAGAGGAACTATCACAGGAATTCCAGTTAGGGACGGAGGCTGAGGGAAAATTAAACATTCGGGTGGCACATACATTTCATAAAAGAAGGAAATATTATTAGCCTCCAAGTGTTTTGAAGGATATAATCTAAGAAAAAATTCAATCCCTTACATTGGACAATTTTAGTTTTCCTTAAATTTTTCTCATTTCACCACAGACCAGTGAAATCTTTGTCAGAGGCCAGAGCTGGTCTGTGAATTGCATTCGAAAACCACCACTGGAGCCTACAGGATTTGGGACTTGGACCACCTAGCCAGGAAAAACCCCTGATGGATGGAGGTGGCAGCAGTGTTCTGGGTGCAGCACAGCTGCTGTGTTCTGATTAGATTCCAAAAAAAGAACTGAATCTCTACCTCTGAGAGTCATATTACCTTCAGAAAATGCTGATCATGGTAGAGAACACGGACAAAGGCTTAGATCGTGTACAGTTGTGTGTGTACGTGTACTTACGCTTGTTGGGGGCAGTTGGAGAGAGAGAGAGGCTGCTACTACCCAGGAGGCACCCTACCCTGTGTTTGAATGGATTATGGTTTCTACTTGGTTAGTAAAGGCTCAGACAAGAGTGAGGGTAGGAAGTGGGAGACATATTGGACACACTGACACTTTGATTTTGAGATTGGCTCTTCCTGCCTGCGTTACAATTCCCTCTGCTTGGAAAGGCTCATTCTAAGAGAGAGACAAACCCGGAACAAATGCTCTCAACTGGATACTAAAGCAGAGGTGCTCAGACAACTCACAGAACTATTTAATGTTGGCACAGCAAGGAACTTTGAGATCGTCATTTGGCAAATAAGGAAGCAAGTCCAAAGAAGTAAATTTATCCAAGATTACGTGGCTAGTCTGTGGTTAGACCGCAATAGAACTCCAGTTAGTACAATTCCCACTATAGCATAAATAAACATTACTGTCATTGTTACTGTACTAGCCAAATGTCCATATTAATATGTTGAAATTTGCAGAAGAGCCAAATTAGTGAAAGGATTAATCACACAAAACATCCCTTTGAGCATCAGCTTCTTTTAGTATACAAAATATACTTCTGTTTATAAAATGGTAATGAATATAGGTTATAAATCATGTATCTCTCATATACAGTGAACTTCAGATATATGTTTTATATATATATATATATATATATATTTAATATGCCTAATTCCATCTTGAAACTAATATTGACCTTACAGTATACAATATTTGGTTCACTTCAAAGTATCTCTTAAACAATCATTCTCCCTAACACTCAAGAAAAGAGACTAAAAATTATCATTCTCTGTTAGTATGAAAAAAAGAAAAGTATTTCCACCCTCCAAACACATACACATTTATTCTCATGTTTTAGAATGAATAGTAGAATTTCACTCCAAAGTACTTAGTACATTTTTTAGAATTATCTTCGGATAATTCTAGCACACGATGTACAAGGTTTTGCCTCTGTAAGCAATGTTTCCACTGTTTTACATGTAGACATGGGTTCCTAATGAGAGAGAGAAGGGGCTTAAAGAAAAAAATGCTTCAAATGGCATGAAACCAGTGTTCAGCTTAGATGAAATCACTGCTGCCACCCGCTGCTCTGTCTGTGGCTAACATTCCCTCATTTCCTGCCTTTCAACGTTTCTGTTTCGGTTAACAAACCGCCAAAGAATCGCACAACTTCATACCATTTTCATTATATTTTATTCCCCCCCCTACTGTGACCTTCTGTGGTTGAAATACATATCCTATTTATCATGGGGGCAACTGAGAAAAATGTCCCTGTCAGACAACTTTTGGTGCAAAGAGATGGGCTAGAGCCCGGAACTCTTGTTTTCCAGGCTCCAGGGCTGATGCCAGTCCTTTGAAAGGGAAGGCAGTGCAAAGGTCACTGCAGAGCAGTGGAGAGAGAAACAAAAAGGGCATGGATCCTAGCTGTGTGCTGCCCTCTGGCCTCTCCTCTTCAGGCTGGAGCACTGAAGATGAAAAGGAAATAACTGAGAGAAAACTTCTAGATGAGTAGCTACTGTAAATGGTATTTTAGAGCATTCAATTAGACAAAACAATAATCTCCCATTTAACATAGAAGAGTAGGGGGATGGAGTGATCTAGAATTGAGAATCATTGTACATACCACATAGGGATTACGTATTATAGGAAAATGACAGTAACGTAAAATACACTTGTTAAAATCTATTGAACATAATCCCATTTTCATTTTTTAAAATGGAGGAATAGTGATTCACAATAGTATATTAGTTTCAGGTGTACGACATCGTGATTCAATTTTTTATAGATTACACACTATAGAAAGTTATTATAAACTATTGGTTATATTCTCTGAACTGTACATTTATTTACAATAGCGAAAATATAGAAGCACCCTAAATGTCCATGGCCAGGTTATCATTTGTATGTGGAGTCTAAAAAAAACAAAACAAAACTTCATTTTAAAATTTTATTTTTCAGAAAATACATTCGCAATGGGCCATGCCTATGGCAATGATCATTACACACGACTGATGGCAGGTCGAAGGCTAGCTTGGCTATAGCTTATGCTGCTTAGTTAAGTTTCCTTTCTGTGGCTTCTATTTTGAGTAGGAGACTTGATTTACAACAAAGTTACTTAAAACTGTGGTCAGAAAAGAACTGTAAAATAGTTGATGAGCTGAAGAAATGAAAGTCAGAAACATGAGACAGATAGAGAGGAAATGAAATAAAAACACTGGTTTACTGGCTACCCTGATGAGAAAGAAACTTCTAAGTTTTAGTTAGTTGCTTGGTTAGTGATTTGGGTACTTGAAGTGCAAATAATTGAGTTAATTGAGTTAATACTTCAGTTAATCATGCTGCTGTTTTCCTGGCACCATGTCATGTGTATGTGAAGCCTTTATATTATTTCACTTTATTTCTCCTGCATCCCCTCTTCTGACCTTCATTGCCCTCCTCTTTCCCATAGGTACATAATCTAATACGGTTGCTACTTAGCACAGTGGTTCAAAGCCTAAACTCCTAAAGCCAATCTTCTGGGTTCCAGTCTCAACTGTACCTACCACTTAACACCTGTGTCACCTTCAGCAACTTATTAAATGTTGTTGTGCCTCAGTTTCTTCACATAAAATGGATCTGATAGTAATACATACTGCATGAAATATTTGTAAGGAGTAAATGAGTTAACATAAGTAAAGCGTTTAGAACCATTCGTGTTCAAATGATAAGCAGTATGTGCTAGCTATTACATATTTTTTGAAAGAAGTACTTTTCTATATATGCATATACTTTAAGTTTATATACATTTTATCATGCTGTAGATCTACCTATAGAGGTAATCATGTGGTTTTTTTTCTTTAGTCCTTTAATGTGTTAATTGCACTAATAGTTATAAACACTTTGCATTACTGAAATAAACTCTACTAGTTTATGATGTACTTTTCTTATTACACTGTTGGATTCAACTGGGTAATATTTTATTGAGAATTTTTGAATCTATGTTTAAGAATAAAATTAGGCTACAATTTTTTCTCTTTTCTCTTCATATTACTTTTGCAATACTTCTTGTTGGGGTTTGTGTAATGGGTAGCTAGTCTTTTTTTCTGTTTTTCTGGAACAGCTTCTTGAATGTTTAATAGCAACCTCCTATAAAGCCAATTGAGTGTAGTTATTTCATTATGACAAAGAGAAATCTACAATCAGCATTTAAATTTCCTTACCCACTATTGATCTACTTGTGCTCTGTTTCTCATTGCAACAATCTGTGTATTTTTTTCTCTCACAAAATGTATCAAGTGTTTGAAATTTGTTTGGTATACAGTTCATAATATTATTTTATTTTTATTACTATTTCACCAGAATGTGTAACTATTTCCCCTTTTTATGCTAAATTTTGTTTGATCGCACCTTCTCTCTTAATTTATTAGTCAGTATTGCCAGATTTTTACCTTTCCTCCGCCCACCTTTTTTTTTTTTAATTTTTCAAGCACCGTGCTTTGGTTTTGTCAACGTTATCTAATGTTTTCTTTTACTTCTTTCCTCATATCTTCTTGGATTTATTCTGTTTTCCTCTTCTAACAGTTGAGTTGAATAATTTGCTCACTTTTTTCAGTTCTTCTTTTTTGTCATGTCATCATTTGGAGTAAGACAAGTACATTACCTCACTCAAACCTGCCTCTGGTCTCTTCCCCCGCCTCCAACCTGATATATTGTTGTTATCTAGAACTGTAATTCTGGATTGCTTTTGTTGTAGTTTCATTGCTTTGCTTGACTCCATTAGGATCCTGAATTCAGTTTTGCTGATGAGAAGCCCAGGGTCAATCTGAATCACATGCTTTTGTAGGTCATGTGCTTTTTTCCTTTAGATCCTTTAAAATTTTCCTCTTTGTCATTGATATCCTTACATTTTGTTGTAACAGGTTGAGACATGGGACTTTTTTCCTTGTGTGTCCTGTTAGTTCTTTTTTAAAATTTATTTTATTGAAGTATAGTTGGTTTACAATATTGTGTTAATTTCTGCTGTCCAGTGAAGTGATTCAATTATAAATATATACATGCTTTTTCATATTCTTTTCCATTACGGTTTATCACAGGATATTGAATATAGTTCCCTGTGCTATACAGTAGGACCTTGTTGTTCATCCACTCTATAAGGTCAGTCCTTTTGATATGAAGTTGTTCAATGCCTCTCATCCTAGGAAATTCTCAGTCACTACAACCTCAAATATTTTCCATTCTTCTATGGATTTTATTCTCTCTTTGAGGCTCATTTTATAGTAGAAAATAACATGTCTATTTCTATTATCCATATCTCTTATATTTTACTTTCACATTTGCCTTCTTATCATTTACTAGTGCTTTCAGGGAGAGTTCGTCAACCTGAACTTCATCAACTTAATCATTTATTGAGTGCTTTATGACAATTGTTCTAGTTTTCATATAGAGCAGCACCATTTTAACTTCTGGTTTCCATTTCACGTTCAGGGGCACACTCAGCCACCTGGTGCCCTTGGCCCTGCTAACTTCACCTGACTCCAGCAGAGCTTGGGGACTACTCTGATATCATCCTACCAGCCTCCGGCTGGTATTGAACTGCTGCCATTTTTCTACCTTGAAGAGGCAACATGAACTCTGCTTTGTTCCCTCTCCCCTCCATGCTGCCCAGCCCTCCTCCATGTTGGGTAACTGTTCCTCACCAACCCCCAGTCACTGGGGTCCAACCACCTTCTACTGCCCCAAGGGTCCCTCATAGCTTTACACAGTCATTTTTTACATGGATAGCCATCCACTTCCCTCTAATGTTCATTACATTCCTAGGGTTGAGGTCTAGATAGAAATGAACAGCTTCTGTCTATATGCCATCTTGTCTGGAACAGGAATTAACATGATTCCAGAAACTGGAGTTTTAGGAGTATGAAGGTAGAATGCACTTGTGGGAATCACGTTCTCATTTTAGGATGTAGAGGCCTCATTCTAGAAGGAAGAGAGCATCAGGAAGCTGGCCTCGTAGGAGAATAAAATAAGAGGCAAAGACTTCCTGGGATGCACATTCCCTTATGCTATAAAAACAGACATACTCCTGTGAATAATTGGTAATTCTAAGCATCAAATTAAATCATGCACTTATTTACCTTTTCCCCTTCTTTTTCACCTTTCCTCAGAATCAACCTACCGACACCAAGCAACCATTGATGATGAAGTTGTCACCATGGAGATACTAGATACTGCTGGCCAGGTGAATGAGGAATAAGCTAAAGTATTTTCTGGATCAAATAAAAATGAGATGTGCATAATATGAACAAAATTAAGATACTTTCCTATAATTAACTAATGATGCCTAAAGACTTTTTAAATTTAATTATCTAGTTATTTTAAATACAATATTAACTTATTTGCAACAGTATTAACTTATTTGCAAATGCATCCTTATGTAAATTACCCAGTATTCCAAAGGGGTTTTGAAAATATCATAACATTCACATAATATCATCTAGAATAGAATTGCCCACCTATATTTTGGGGAGTTGGAGAGATCTCCCAAAACTCCCATCGGAATGCTGTGATAAAGTTAAACAGATATCATTACTGGAGAAGTTCTCAGAGCCTTAATATGCTTATGTATAGGGTGAATCTTTAAGAAATGTACTATGTATTATATTCTAAACTTATATGACCTTAGAATCTTTTTTTGGAATACTTCATTTTCAGAATCCCTTCTGTAATATTCTTTTCAGACCTCACCACATCCGATTGAAAATTTGAGCCACATCATTGAACAATAGTAACTTATTTTAAAAGGAAACTAATATAAATTTGTTTTGTAGCCAGTCGTTCTGAAATTATAAACAAGTTCATAGGTAGGTTTGGTTCCCAAGATTAGGCATGACCACTAAGAATGAGAGTTAGGCAGCTGAAGGATTTCATGATGCTTTTCAGTTACTTGGGATCCCAAGAAGACTTGAATTAAAGTATTTAATCCAAGAAATATACTTGCAGCTAATTATACAGTTTTCCTTCTCATCACTACCTGCTCCCTATATATGTTCTCACCTTCCAGCACTGATTCTAAAGAGAGGCAGCAGGGAAATACTTGCCTGCAGAAATCATTTGAGCCTATAAAGGCAATGCATTTTCAAATCACACATGCTGCCTTCTGAGGAAGCAGGGATCACCCACTTTGAGAATCACTGCAAATGAGGTTCTGTCATTATTGAGACTGCATAATATTTGGAGGGTGTTGAGATAGAAAAAGAAGCCAAAATCCCCAGGCTTTGAGTTTGCCTCTCTATACAAGTTTTCACTGTTTTTCTGTCCTGGGGGCTAATCTAATCTGAAGAGAGAAAAAAATTAAAAAAAAAAAATTAAAAACCACTTCACTATGCCATGCCTCTAATTCTGATCTCAAAGGATGGGATAAGGTCTACTTGTCTGTTACCTATTGGCCAATTCTTTATTTGTGATGAAAAGTCTCAGAGGCAATATGCTCAACTAAGAGTATAATTTCTTTGTAGTTCTTGGGATTACACACTTAATGATGTGGCAAGAAAAAACCAGAAGCCGAAAGTTAGGTTCTATGCAGTTAGAAAATGTTTAGTTCCCTAAGTAATGCTTCTACTCCAAACTGATTGAGAAGGTCAGCTTGTTCAGGCAGACTACCAAGAAATTTTAATGACACTGAACATAAGGAATAGTCATTAAGGGATCACCGTTAGCATCTGCAGCATCTATACATGGCAATTACTGCCAGGTCTCCCGACTGCCGTATTTTCCTTGCCAACAGGAAGACACCATTCAGAGGGAAGGACACATGCGATGGGGGGAAGGCTTTGTGCTGGTCTATGACGTTACTGACCGAGGAAGTTTTGAGGAAGTGCTGCCACTTAAGAACATCCTGGATGAGATCAAAAAGCCCAAGAATGTGACTCTCATCTTGGTTGGAAACAAAGCTGACTTGGACCACTCCAGACAGGTTAGTACAGAAGAAGGGGAGAAGCTGGCCACAGAATTGGCATGTGCTTTTTATGAGTGTTCTGCCTGTACCGGGGAAGGGAACATCACCGAGATATTCTACGAGCTGTGTAGAGAGGTACGTCGCCGGAGGATGGTCCAGGGCAAGACGAGGCGACGCAGCTCCACCACGCACGTCAAGCAAGCCATTAACAAGATGCTCACCAAAATCAGCAGTTAGGCAGCTCTGTTCCTGTGAAGGCCCTGCTCAGGTGGGTTGGGTAAATGGAAACACTTTCTTGCCCTTTTTCCCTTTTTCTCCCCCCAAATAAAAGAAAATACTCCATTCCTTGTTCTGACTCTGGGAAACATCTGGGCTTCCCACTGGTCCCAGCCTCCCATATGTTGGGAAGTTATAGAGTGTTTTAATGCAATTTCAGTGCTGACAATCTCTCTTTTGCCTGCTTGAATAAAATATGCTCTTTTGCAGTTTGAACATGCAATCACCAGATTCTGCAATGGCTGTGTTCATATTAAGCTATTTTTAGGCATCTTCACCTTGCTTCGATAGGTGGAAGTCTTTTCAGAGGCATTTTTAAATTCCATTCCTTGTCAAAGTCTACAAATGATCACCCTATAAGTCTAAGATAATAGAAAATACAGTGAAAACACAGGAAGAGTACCTAAGATGTTGGACCAGGGAATAGAGCCTTAGTTTCTATTTGAAGTGAGGATTTTTCTGAATTATCTTAAATCATCTAGTTTTTCTTTAACCCTTGTTTTGTTCTTAAATTCAAACATGCTCTCACAAAGTTTTCCATTGTCATAGAGTTTGATTTCAATTTGAGTTGGTTCTCTCCTTGATCTATTGATCATTGCACCCTAATTCTTCTTCTGTGGCTCCAACAAGATTTAATTATAACAAAGGCAGCAGGACCCCTCAATTCAAATCCTCCTGGACCATTTCTCACCAAGCCCAGGGCGATGTAAAGACGAAAGGAATCTTTTCACCAAGCCCTGACTTTATTGAATGCTAATAGAGGATTTGGAATTAGAGGTGTCTGGTTCATTTCTCTCTCTGCTTATCATCTTAGAAGAAAGACAACATTCAAAACAACAGGAAAATTAAGAATGAGGCTTAACTACCCTTCCGTTGGGGAGCCCACGCTGTGGCAGGCACAGTAAGAAGAACCAGCCTCTGATTCATTAAGTTGGCTATGTGGCTTCTAATATTGCAGATAAATTAATTCACTTAGGAGAATTCAGAAAAGAATGAGTGATTAGAGTTCCCTATACCTGAATAAACGCGTATAAAACAGATTCTTATATTGAGAAAGTACAGTCTATAATTGGTAAAGCTTTATGATTCTTTTTTCCCTATTATGCCCCCACATATCAAGACTTGGGCACTTTATTTTAGAAGAAAATATATATCTTTTACATATGTGTGTATTTATAAATGCATAGATATATGTATAAAACTTTGTAAGAGTTGGAGGCTTTAATTCACCAATGCATTTGGACAACTCAGTGTAACTGACTATTTTACGTGAATATAATAAAAAGCATAACTTTCACATTCTGTCACCTTCAGGCAGTCTTTCTTGTGATAACATAAAAAGTTTGTAGTTTTAGGAGAGACTTCAAGAGATTGTTGGGTTGCAGAGCTGAGGAATCAGCTGAATCAGTGAATGTGATATAGAAAAGAAGCACCTAAACAGCTCCGTTCTTGTGAAGGTCCTGTGGAGGTGGGTCAGGAAATTGGAACCACTTGAATATATTAATAGCTACATTTTTAGAGTCCTTAGGTACTATTTTAGGCACCTTATGTATTATCTCATCATATTCTCACAATACCCCTATGCAAGAGATAGTATTATGATCACAGTTGTAGGGATAAAGATACTGAGCTACAAGGGAAAACAAGTTTGCACAGCTATTTAGTGGGCAGAGCCAGGATTTGAACCCAGAGAGAAAAAGTCAGACAGTAGAGCCCATACTATGATCCACTAGGGTATATTAGTAGGCTGAGATATGGCTCTTGTTCTTGAGCTGTGGGATGAAGATACAGGAAGGAGAAAATGTAGGGAAGACTTGTTTCATTTATGCTTTCATTCATTCACGAACAAATATTTACAGATAAACTGGGCATGTGACTTGACATGTTAGTCCATTTGATGGTTTCTGAGCTGAACCTTGAAGAATACAGTTGACCCTTGAACAATGGCGGGGATTAGGGGCGCCGACTCTCCACACAGTTGAAAATCTGTGTGGAATTTTTGACTCCCTCCAAAACTTAACTACTAATAGCCTACCGATGACCAGAAGCCCTACCAATAAAATAAACAGTCGACTGACACATATTTTGTATGTTATATGCATTATATACCGTATTCTTATATAAATTAAACTAGAGAAAAGAAAATGTTATTAAGAAAATCATAAGGAAGAGAAAATACTTTTACAACACTGTACTGTAGTTATCAATACCGTAAGTTTACATCATCGGTTTACAAGATGAATCATCTGTCAGTACCTATAGCCATATTGTCTTATATGATACAAAACACTGTAGATGTAATACATATTACTAACGCTAAATGTCAAAAATGGAAAGACCATGTGAAAAAGAAATTCATATTTATTTCATGCATTGATAACGAGGAAGCTGCAATAAGAATGCTTTATGGTAGCCTAGTGTAATCAAAATGATTGCTTCACGATAGCCTAGCCTATACACTAATGAATGAACGGCTATAATAGTATGGCATATGGTATTACAGTCATATTCATAATACAGTATTGGAAACATTTACATTTTTTAAAAAAAACACTTACCCATGACGATAGGCTGACAGGTGATTTCTTCAATTAGGAGAGAGCAGTATACTGTACTGTAATGTAATTTTTTGAACACAATGTTATAAAATGGTAAGAAAACTAACACATTATTAATTTTATATTAAATATCACTCACCTTATGCCTATGTAAGGATAGCCTAGTATCTACATGTTTTATGCATTCATGACATACCTTTTTCTTAATTATTTCGATATTTCTAGGCTATGAGTTTTGTCGGCAGGTTTTTTCATATTATCACAAATCTCCAAAAATCTTTCCAGTATGTTTGTTGGAAAAAAAAAAATCCACATAGAAGTGCCCCATGCTGTTCAAATCTATGTTGTGCAAGGGCCAACTGTATGTACAAGTTATCCAGGAAAGAAAGATGGTGAAAATATCTAGGCAAAAAGAATAGCGTGGAACCAAAAGATGGAGACATGAAAGGTGATGGTAAGTATAGTAATTAAAAGAGTTTGGAGAGCCACGTGTATCATTCTTCAGGAAGAAAAGGGAAGGGATGCAGAGAGAAGGGATTAAGAGAAAGAAAAAGGATAAAGGATTTGGAAGTAAGAAAAAATATCAAAAATTCATAGATCTACAAGTTTAGGTAATTGCATCTTAAAGGACCAAGTAGGTAACTTGGCTGTAATTCATTTTCAGTCCATTTAGACAAGGGTAGGGAAAATGAGAGCAGAGTAAAATTGTTTTTAAAATGTCCTCTTCTAGAAACATAGTCTCTTTCATTCTGTTGTACTATACTTGGAGATGAAGCTCAGTGAGTGCCCATTAACAGCACGCTCCTAAGGAGGCCTAGTGTGATACCTGGATGCTACCTTAAGTCAAACACTAAGGAAGTGAAATTCACAGTCACCAACACCAGCATCTTCCTTAGACATATGCATACAAATCCAGACCTGTTAAAACATAGAACCACTGGCAAAAGTACCAAGTGGTAATTACAGAAGAACATGAGATTGCACAAATATAAATTAGTTATTCCTCTCATGCCTCAGGTTTATCCACAAATGAAGATTATAAACAAGTCGGTTTTTTTCACACAGTATTTTAATGATGGAAACGTGTGTTCTTGAACAATAATGATGAGTTGTTATCATCACACTACTACTACCAACGTTTGCTTTTTGGTAATTGCTTTTCTTTCAAGAGTCAAGACTTTTTTCTATATATTGTGTTTGTACTCATATGCCTCACAGCGCAGAAAGAAGAGACCCATTAGTCAGGACCTTTCTTTTAAATAATAAATGTAATACGTACATATACAAAGATAAACACAACATCTTGCATTCTAAGTATGATACCAAACAAGCTTTCTTATTAAGACAGCCTATGCTCACTTTGAGGATAAGGAACTAGTCAGTTCACTTGGCCAGATTTAATCAGAGTAAAGTTGAATTCAGAGTAAAGTTGTCCTGAGCTAATAACTTATTGGGACAGTCTGAGAAAAAATAAAGACAAATATTTTTTTCTCCATAGGTTTGACATGCTGCATTTAGCAAATTCTGTATTCCGACATATATGGGTCTATTTTGAGACTGTTTGTTCTGTTTCATTGGTCTGTTTGTTTGTTCATGCTCTAGAACCATGGTATTTTAAAATTTGAGCCTGGTAATATAATTACTCCTGTTACAACATGTTTGGTTTTTTTTTCGTCAGAGAGCATTTGCTCTTTATTTTCATGTAAATTTTATGTTCACCCTGCATTACCATGTAGTAAGGGTGGTAAACTTGCTTCTTTGTGACTGGAATAATGATACTCCCAGGGGTGATCAAAATTAAGAATAAATTTTTTGGTTTGGACATTACTGTACTCTGGGACTATATAACTGTTGGGTCTAAAAATAGAATCAGAAGGAAGATTTTCTGTTAGTGCTTAGAACCCAGTGTCTATTTTTTCTCAAGCCTTATTGAGATATAATGGACAAAACATCGTGCAAGTTTAAGGTGTACAACGTGATATTTGATACACGTGTGTCTTGCCAAATGATTACCACAATAAGGTTTGTTAACATGTTCATCACCTCACATAATTACCTTTTCTTTTCTGTGGTGAGACTACTTAAGGTTTACTGTCTTAGCAACTTTCAAATATATAAAACAAGCGGTGTCAGCACCCAACAATACAAAAATTGCAATGTCTGGCATCTAGTCAAAAATTACCATGAATGCTGGAAATAGGAAAATATGACCCATAAACAGGAGAAAAATCAACCAATAAAAACATACCAAGAAATGCTAGATGATAGCATAACAAACAAGGAACTTAAGACAGTTATTATAAATATGCTACATATGCCTAAGAAGGTAGAAAGAGACATGAACATTATGAGGACAGAAATGAAAGCTATAAACAAGGCCTAATTGTAACTTCTAGAGATGGAAAATACAATATCTGAAATAATAAATCACTGAGTAGGATTAACATCAGATGAGATCCTAAAAAAATATTACCAGTGAACTTAACGACATAGTACCTGAAACAATCCAAAATGAAGCAAAGAGAGCAAAAAAGACAATAATAAACAAAGAATAGGTGACATCTGAAACAAAATCAAGCAATCTAACATACGTATAATTATAGTCCCAGAAATAAAGGAAAGGGATGGTGGGATAGAAGAAAGTATTTGAACAAATAACAGTGAAAACTTTCTCAAATTATAAGCTCACAGCTCCAAGAAACTCAGTAGACACCAAGTAAAAAAAGCAGAGGAAACACACCAAGGAACATCAAAATCAAATTCCTGAAAAATAATGAAAAAGAGAACATTTTAAAAGCAGCCAGTGGAACAAAGGCTGATAAAATGTAGTTATATTATTTGAAGGTAGGCAGTGATAAGTTGAATGAGTATATTATAAATCTTAGAATGACCATTAAAAACAAAAGCAAGAACAAAAACATAGAGAGATGTAGCTAATAGGTCAATAGTGTTTATAGAATGGAATCATAAGAAATACACAATTCAAAAGAAGGCAGAAAAAAGAGGAAATAAAGGAACAAATAACAGATGGGATAAACAGAAAATAAGAGCTAGACGGTAGCTTTAAATGTAATCATATTTTTAACTACATTAATTGTAACAAGTGGGAAGGGTCTCAAGGGAACATTTCTAGAATGACAGAACGAGCCTATATTATGATTGCTGTGGTAGTTATATGACTACATACATTTTCTAAAGCTCGTCAATTTGTAAACTTAAAATTAGCTTCTTTATTGTATGTGAATTATATCTCAAAAATGTTGAGCTGAAAAAGAAATATATCTTTCAGTTGGGAATTCAGCAAGGAGGGCACATCAAAGAAAGCCATCCTGAAAATTATTTAAAACAAATGTTCAGGGGAGACCAAGATGGCAGAGGACTAAGACGCGGAGATCACCTTCCTCCCCACAAACACATCAGAAATACATCTACACGTGGAACAACTCCTACAGAACACCTACTGAACGCTGGCAGAAGACCTCAGACCTCCCAAAAGGCAAGAAACTCCCCCACGTACTTGGATAGGGCAAAAGAAAAAAGAATAAACAGAGACAAAAGAATAGGGACGGTATCTGCACCAGCGGGAGGGAGCTGTGAAGGAGGAAAGGTTTGCACACACTAGAAGCCCCTTCGCGGGCGGCGACTGCGGGTGGCGGAGGGGGAAGCTTCGGTGCTGCGGCGGTGGAGAGCACAGCAACAGGGGTGCGGAGGGCAAAGCGGAGAGATTCCCGCACAGAGGATCAGGGCCGACCGGCACTCGCCAGCCCGAGAGGCTTGTCTGCTCACCCGCCGGGGCGGGCGGGGCTGGGAGCTGAGGCTCGGGCTTCGGTCGGATCCCAGGGAGAGGCCTGGGGTTGGCGGCGTGAACACAGCCTGCAGGGGGTTAGTGCGCCACGGCTGGCCGGGAGGGAGTCCGGGAAAAAGTCTGGACCTGCCGAAGAGGCAACAGACTTTTTCTTACCTCTTTGTTTCCTGGTGCGCGAGGAGAGGGGATTAGGAGCGCTGCTTAAAGGAGCTCCAGAGACGGGCGCGAGCCGTGGCTAAAAGCACGGACCCCAGAGACGGGCATGAGACGCTAAGGCTGCTGCTGCCGCCACCAAGAAGCCTGTGTGCGAGCACAGGTCACTATGCACACCCCACTTCCGGGGAGCCTGTGCAGCCCGCCACTGCCAGGGTCCTGGGATCCAGGGACAACTTTCCCGGGAGAACGCACGGCGCGCCTCAGGCTGGTGCAACGTCATGCCGGCCTCTGCTGCCGCAGGCCCGCCTCGCACTCCGTGCCCCTCCCTCTCCCCGGCCTGAGTGAGCCAGAGCCCCCGAAGCAGCTGCTCCTTTAACCCCGTCCTGTCTGAGCGAAGAACAGACGCCCTCCGGCGATCTACACGCAGGGGCGGGGCCAAATCCAAAGCTGAACCCCGGGAGCTGTGAGAACAAAGAAGAGAAAGGGAAATCTCTCCCAGCAGCCTCAGAAGCAGCGGATTAAAGCTCCACAATCAACTTGATGTACCCTGCATCTGTGGAATACATGAATAGACAACGAATCATCCGAAAATTGAGGAGGTGGACTTTGGGAGCAATGATATATATATATATATATATATATATATATATAGATAGATAGATATATGGGGTTTTTTTCCCTTTTTTGTGAGTGTGTATGTGTATGCTTCTTTGGGTGATTTGGTCTGTATAGCTCTGCTTTTACTATTCATCCTAGTGTTCTGTCTGTCCTTTTTTTTTTCTTTTTTAATTACTTTTTAATGTTTTTTAATTTTAATAACTTTATTTTATTCTATTTTATATTTTTCTTTCTTTCTTTCTTTTTTTTCTCCCTTTTCTTCTGAGCCGTGCAGCTACAGGGTCTTGGTGCTCTGGCTGGGTTTCAGGCCTGAGCCCCTGAGGTGGGAGAGCTGAATTCAGAACACTGGTCGCCCAGAGACCTCCCATCTGCACGTAATATCAAACGGCAAAAGCTCTCCCAGAGATCTCCATCTCAACACAAAGACCCAGCTCCACTCAACTACCAGCAAGCTGCAGTGCTGGACACCCTATGCCAAACAAATGGCAAGACAGAAAAACAACCCCACCCATTAGCACAGAGGCTGCCTAAAATCATAATAAGGTCACAGACACCCCAAAGCACACCACCGGATGTGGTCCTGCCCACCAGAAAGACAAGATCCAGCCTCATCCACCAGAACACGGGCACCAGTCCCCTCCACCAGGAAGCCTACACAACCCACTGAACCAACCTTAATCACTGGGGATAGACACCAAAAACAACTGGATCGACGAACCTGCAGCGTCCGAAAAGAAGACCCCAAACACAGTAAGTTAAGCAAAATGAGAAGACAGAGAAGCACACAGCAGATGAAGGAGCAAGGTAAAAACCCACCAGACCAAACAAATGAAGAGGAAATAGGCAATCTACCTGAAAAAGAATTCAGAGTAATGATAGTAAAGATGATCCAAAATCTTGGAACTAGAATAGAGAAAATACAAGAAACATTTAAAAAGGACCTAGAAGAACTAAAGAGCAAACAAACAATGATGAACAATACAATAAATGAAATTGAAAATTCTCTAGAAAGTATCAATAGCAGAGTAACTGAGGCAGAAGAACAGATAAGTGACCTGGAAGGTAAAATAGTGAAAATAACTACTGCAGAGCAGAATAAAGAAAAAAGAATGAAAAGAATTGAGGACAGTCTCAGAGACCTCTGGGACATTAAACACACAAACATTCGAAGTGTAGGGGTCCCAGAAGAAGAAGAGAAAAAGAAAGGGACTGAGAAAATATTTGAAGGATTATAGTTGAAAACTTCCCTAATATGGGAAAGGAAATAGGTAATCAAGTCCAGGAAGCACAGAGAGTAGCATACATGATAAATCCAAGGAGAAACACGCCAAGACATATTAATCAAACTATCAAAAATTAAATACAAAGAAAAAATACTAAAAGCAGCAAGGGAAAAACAACAAATAACACATAAGGGAATCCCCTAAGGTTAACAGCTGATCTTTCAGCAGAAAATCTGCAAGCCAGAAGGGAATTGCAGGACATATTTAAAGTGGTGAAAGGGAAAAACCTACAACCAAGATTACTCTATACAGCAAGGATCTCATTCAGATTTGATGGAGAAATTAAAACCTTTAGAGACAAGCAAAAGCTAAGAGAATTCAGCACCACCAAACCAGCTTTACAACAAATGCTAAAGGATCTTCTCTAGGCAAGAATCACAAGAGAAGGAAAAGACCTACAATAACAAACCCAAAACAATTAAGAAAATGGTAATAGGAACATACATATCAATAATTACCTTAAACATGAATGGATTAAATGCTCAAAACAAAAGACACAGGCTTGCTGAATGGATACAAAAACAAGACCGATATGTATGCGGTCTACAAGATACCCACTTCAGACCTAGGGGCACATACAGACTGAAAGTGAGGGGATGGAAAAAGATATTCCATGCAAATGGAAATCAAAGAAAGCTGGAGTAGCAATTCTCATATCAGACAAAATAGACTTTAAAATGAAGACTATTACAAGAGACAAAGAAGGATACTACATAATGATCAAGGGATCAATCCAAGAAGATATAACAATTGTAAACATTTACACACCCAATATAGGAGTACCTCAATACATAAGGCAAATGCTAACAGCCATAGAAGGGGAAATTGACAGTAACACAATAATAGTAGGGGACTTTAACATGCCACTCTCACCAATGGACAGATCATCCAAAATGAAAATAAAAAAAGAAACACAAGCTTTAAATGATACATTAAACAAGAAGGACTTAATTGATATTTATAGGACATTGCATCCAAAAACAACAGAATACACTTTCTTCTCAAGTGCTCACGGAACATTCTCCAGGATAGATGATATCTTGGGTCACAAATCTAGCCTTGGTAAATTTAAGAAAATTGAAATGATATCAAGTATCTGTTCCAACCACAGTGCTATGAGACTAGATATCAATTACAGGAAAAAATCTGTAAAAGATACAAACACATGGAGGCTAAACAATACACTACTTAATAACCAAGGCATCACTTAAGAAATCAAAGAGGAAATCAAAAAATACCTAGAAGCAAATCACAATGAAAACGCGATGACCCAAAACCTAGGGGATGCAGCAAAAGCAGTTCTGAGAGGGAACTTTATAGCAATACAATCCTACATCAAGAAACAAGAAACATCTCAAATAAACAACCTAACCTTACACCTAAAGCAATTAGAGAAAGAAGAACAAAAAACCCCCAAAGTTAGGAGAAGGAAAGAAATCATAAAGATCAGATCAGAAATAAATGAAAAAGAAATGAAGGAAATGATAGCAAAGATCAATAAAACTAAAAGCTTGTTCTTTGAGAAGATAACAAAATTGATAAACCATTAGCCAGACTCATCAAGAAAAAAAGGGAGAAGACTCTAATCAACAGAATCAGAACTGAAAACGGAGAAGTAACAATGGACACTGCAGAAATACAAAGGAGCATGAGAGATTACTACAAGCAGTTATATGCCAATAAAATGGACAACCTGGAAGAAATGGACAAATTCTTAGAAAAGCACCACCTTCCAAGATTGAACCAGGAAGAAATAGAAAATATAAACAGACCAATTACAATTCTGAAGTTGAGACTGTGATTAAAAATCTTCCAACAAACAAAAGCCCAGGACCAGATGGATTCACAGGCGAATTCTATCAAACATTTAGAGAAGAGCTAACACCCATCCTTCTTAAACTCTTCCAAAACATAGTAGAGGGAGGAACACTCCCAAACTCATTCTGCGAGACCACAATCACCCTGTTACCAAAACCAGACAAAGATATCACAAAGAAAGAAGACTACAGGCCAATATCACTGATGAACATAGATGCAAAAATCCTCCACAAAATACTAGCAAACAGAATCCAACAGCACATAAAAAGGATCATACACCATGATCAAGTGGGGTTTATGCCAGGAATGCAAGGATTATTCAATATATGCAAATTAATCAATGTGATACACCATATTAACAAATTGAAGGATAAAAACCATATGATCATCTCAATAGATGAAGAAGAAACTTTCGACCAAATTCAACACCTATTTATGATAAAAACCCTCCAGAAAGTAGGCATAGAGGGAACTAACCTCAGCATAATGAAGGCCACATATGACAAACCCACAGCCAACATCGTTCTCAATGGTGAAAAACTGAAACCATTTCAACTAAGATCAGGAACAAGACAAGGTTGCCTATTCTCACCAACATAGTTTTGGAATTTTTAGCCACAGCAATCAGAGAAGAAAAGGAAATAAAAGGAATCCAAATCGGAAAAGAAGAAGTAAAACTGTCACTGTTTGCAGATGACATGATACTGTACATAGAGAATCCTAAAGACTCTACCAGAAAACTATTAGAGCTAATCAATGAATTTGGTAAAGTAGCACGATGCAAAATTAGTGCACAGAAATCTCTTGCATTCCTATACACTAATGATGAAAAATCTGAAAGAGAAATTAAGGAAACACTCACATTTCCCATTGCAACAATAAGAATAAAATACCTAGGAATAAACCTACCTAAGGAGACAAAAGACCTGTATGCAGAAAAATATAAGACACTGATGAAAGAAATGAAAGATGATACAAACAGATGGAAAGATATACCATGTTCTTAGATTGGAAGAATCAACAGTGTGAAAATGACTATACTACCCAAAGCAATCTACAGATTCAATGCAATCCCTATCAAACTACCAATGCCATTTTTCACATAACTAGAACAAAAAATTTCACAATTTGTATGGAAACACAAAAGACCCCGAATAGCCAAAACAATCTTGAGAAAGAAAAATGGAGCTGGAGGAAACAAACTCCTGGACCTCAGACTATACTACAAAGCTACAGTAATCAAGATAGTATGGTACTGGCACAAAAACAGAAATATAGATCAATGGAACAGGATAGAAAGCCCAGATATAAACCCACGCACCTATGGTCACCTTATTTTTGATAAAGGAGGCAAGAATATACAATGGAGAAAAGACAGCCTCTTCAATAAGTGGTACTGGGAAAACTGGGCAGCTACATGTAAAAGATGAAATTAGAGCACTCCCTAACACCATACACAAAAATAAACTTAAAATGGATTACAGACCTAAATGTAAGGCCAGACATTATAAAACTATTAGAGGAAAACCTAGGCAGAACACTCTATGACATAAATCTCAGCAAGATCTTTTTTGACCCACCTCCTAGAGAAATGGAAATAAAAACAAAAGTAAACAAATGGGACCTAATGAAACTTCAAAGCTTTTGCACAGCAAAGGAAACCATAAACAAGACAAAAAGACAGCCCTCAGAATGGGAGAAAATATTTGCAAATGAAGCAACTGACAAAGGATTAATCTCCAAAATATACAAGCAGCTCAATATCAAAAAAACAAACAACCCAATCCAAAAATGGGCAGAAGACCTAAATAGACATTTCTCCAAAGATACACAGATTGTCGACAAACACATGAAAGGATGCTCAACACCACTAATCATTAGAGAAATGCAAATCAAAACTACAATGAGGTATCACCTCACACTGGTCAGAATGGCCATCATCAAAGAATCTAGAAACAATAAATGCTGGAGAGGGTGTGGAGAAAAGGGGACCCTCTTGCACTGTTTGTGGGAATGTAAATTGATACAGCCACTATGGATAATGGTATGGAGGTTCCTTAAAAAACTAAAAATAGAAGTACTATATGACCCAGCAATCCCACTACTGGGCATATACCCTGAGAAAACCATAATTCAAAAAGAGTCATGTACCATAGTGTTCATTGCAGCTCTATTTACAATAGCCAGGACATGGAAGCAACCTAAGTGTCCATCGACAGATGAATGGTTAAGGAAGATGTGGCACATATATACAATGGAATATTACTCAGCCATAAAAAGAAACGAAATTGAGTTATTTGTCATGAGGTGGATGGACCTAGAGTCTGTCATACAGAGTGAAGTAAGTCAGAAAGAGAAAAACAAATGCTGTATGCTAACACATATGTATGGAATCCAAAAAAAATAAAATAAAGAATAAAACAAATGTTCAACATCTCAGAAGAGGTTTTTATTTTGCATCTTTTCCATTCTTAATAAAGTATCAATATTTTATTTTAAAATAATAGTTTCATTTAAATTCTCCATGCTCCTATATCATTTCAGGCTCCCTGGCGTCAAGTACCTTTAGTCACTAGAGACCCATTTCAAGAGAATGCCATTCTGTTCTCTTGTGAATCCAAAGACCATTTTATTTTTCCTTAGGAAACATAGATGAGTGCTTGGCCTTATGGAGTGTGGGAGTGTGTGTATGTACGTGTGTCTGTCGAATCTTTACTTGTTTTCTGAGAGAAGAAAATAATTTGATTTATTCTATGAAGAAGGATTTTTAAGAATAAAACCTCGCTGTTTAGTAATCTAGGGAAGTGCTTGTTGATGCCTTCTTGATGCTTTTATGATTTATCAGATCCTATAAACATTGCCATAAAAACTTTTATTCTGTCATGCTCTTCATCTTCTCACTGTTAGGAGAAGCAAAGAGCTTATTGAGAGAAACAAGGTAGGACATTGAAGTAAATACAGGATATTGATTGCTTCTCTTCCCTGAGTTTCTGAGTCAATCTATATAGTGGAAGTGTCCAACTACAATTTATGTTCCTAACATTTGTTTGTAAATTGGCTTTTTGGGATGCTGAATGCAATTTCCCTGGCATACAAAGTTATAAACCACATTTAGGTTCCCCAGCTTGTCCATGGCAGCCTATTAATCGATAACATAGCACTTTTCTTGGTGAGAAATACATTAAAAAATAACATTTCGAAACAGATAAATATCTTTTCTGCATCCTCTCATCTTTCCCACACATTTTGGTGTCCTCCTGTCCCTTGAACCCTTCACTATATATACTTTCTTTGGGGAGTGGGGCAAATCAGGTATTTTTTAAGAGGATGATTCATTACACAAACATATCCAACTGGCGATATTTCAAATAGCCTAGAAAAGTGAAAGGAAATATTTTATGCAAAATAGAGGAAGGATTTTTTAGAAAAGAAGCATACATACAGTTTATATAAACATAGGGGAGACAAAAGGAACTTGGTGATCATCTAATCCAACAGCATTTCCCACAATAACAACTTTCTTGAGTCTGTAGACTGCTACTAGTCATCATTTTTTAAAAAAAGGAGAATTATGTTTCAAATGATTGGAACACGGTATGTTAATATAAGAAAAGCATTCATCCATTCAAGTATTAATATTATGCTAATGAATGTTGTAAATCAATAAGTGTTGCCTAAACTCACTTGGCTATGGGGCTGCACCTCACAGGACTAATGTTCCGTGAACTATACTTTAGGAAATAATGTTTTCATCCCATCTTCAAAGAATGTCTTCTACATCATCAAGGCTTTCCATCAATAATGGAGAGTTCTCTGCTCTTCAGGAGTGTCCCTTTGTAGGACGTTCTGTCCCTTTAAAGGAGTCCAGTGCAATGAAAATAACATGTGAGCCATATATGGAAGTTACAATTTTCTATTTTAAAGTTATTCGATTCTTATTAATTGCCTAAATTTAAATTATTTAAATTAAAAAGGTTTACATTTAAAGTAAGAAAGAAACACGTGAAATTAATTTTAATATATTTTATTTAACTCAATATATCCTTATATATGATCATTGCAACATACAATCAATACGAAATTATTAATTCATGAGATATTGCACAATTTTTTGTACTAAGTTTTTGAAATCCACTGTGTATTTTACACTTACAGCACATCTCAATTTGGACCGATCATATTTTAGGAGTTCAATAGCAACACATGGCTAGTGGCTACCCTATTGGACGGTACAGCTTTAAAATAGTTTAACATCTATTGAGTCTTAATACTCCTTTATTTTGAACAAATCCAGTCACTAAAAAATTGAAATCAGAATCCTAAGTTTTAGACATGAATGTGTTCTTAGAAATCATTTAATGCAATCCTCTCAATTCTACAGCAAAGTAATGAAAGAGTGATGGGATTGGAATGCAAGTTACATTCTCCTGGCCCCTGATATACTATACTATTTTAACATGGAAACATTATGGTCTGAATTTATAAAAAGAATTGTTGGCTTTACTTTAAAAAATCACTACAGAATCCCCCTTAAAAATTGTCCACCTCCAGAAAATTTAATAAGTGATTCTTTAAAATAAAAATTCAATTTGCAAACACATTTTCCAGACTTCATCTACTGCACAAAGTGATGCCACCTGCTCATTTTTAGTGCCAAACTAAAAACAGGGAATTTTTTTTAGATTAAAAAGCAACGCTTGTCTGTTGCTACATTTCATTGTATGAGGTACTTAAGTCAGCAGTACAAACATATAATAAACACAGCAACCACAGCCAAGTTAGCAATATGGTGGTCCTTCTCCATTTCTCTCAGGAGAAGGGGCATCCAGCTTTCATTCATCTGCTCAGCCTCTGTCCTTAAGCCAAATGATATCACTTAAAATTTGAATCTTAAAATCCATTTTGCTAGTTTCTCTAGTCAACTCATTCTACTGGCCTTGGGGAAAAAATAGAAATAGGAAAACATTAAGACATGTGATAGGCAAATTGAGATTTAATTATCTATGCAATCTTTATCAAATAATTCTTAATGGAAAATTGGGACATTCCATATCCATATTGACTTTCTGCAATAAGTGGGTTTCTAGTTTTGCTCTTTTAGTATTTTTTTTTTCTTTTAGTATTATTAACCTAATCTCTAGTTAATAGTCAATATGAAGCACCCAAGTCAACCAGTGCACCAAATGAAAGCTTTTATGGGAAAAAAAAGAATATAATCCAAGGATATGTGAGAACAAAGCAGACAAAGAACTACCCATCCAGATATCTCATGGATAATGACAAAAAAACAAACAAGAGATGTGCTGCTCTGATTATCTTTCCAGTTGAAATTAATAGTGAACCAACATCCTATCTCCAGCTACCACCTTGGCTAGAAACAATCCATTAAAATCACAGCTCAAAGTGGGGAACAGAAATTATGCAGGACAAATAACGATGCTGATAAATGATCGGATCGTGACCGTAAAACACCATGAGCAATTAAAGCAGATTGGAACTCTTCTCACCAACTCTAATTACTGGGCACCTGTCCACAAACCATATTGCTGTATCTGAATTCTGCAAAGACTAAACCCTAAACTACATTCTGGACTGCCAACCCCCCAACTTTATAATAATACTTGTTTAATTAAAATGGTATAAAGAACAAGGCCACCATCAGACACCTGAATAACAAAGTCTCTCTATTCATCTTTTTGTTTTGTATCCAGAACAGACATTGTCTCAAAATAGCCTTGGCATCAACTTATCAGATTCCTTTAATGGGCAGTCCTTACTTAAACTGGGCAGAAATGCATCCAAGTTATCTGGGAAGGAGATGGATACATTAATTTCTGATTCTTCCAGGGCAGTATCCCAAGAGGTCAGTGTCTCCCAGCAGCCTGTAGATATTTAAACTGTTAAACACCCTGGGACATCAGAACAAGGACCTCTGCACATTACCCTGCAAAGAGAAAAAAAAAGCACTCCAGAGCTTGCGAGGAGGTGCCAACGCCGAATCATACCTGGAAAGAATGGTGATTTGTGCTATAGCTGAAGGAAAAAGGGAAAATTGTTTAACCCAGGTACTGGGAGAGTCATGGAGAAATAATTACAAATGTTATCTGAAACTCTTTGCATCTCAAACATCCAGATTATTCTGCATAACAGGAAGGATCTTGTATCTAGGCACCAACAATTCAAAGTTATAAAATCTAGAAAGTATTGACCATTTGGAAGGAGGCTTAGACTTCATACTTCTTAGTATGCAATAAAGCAAAACAAATGTACAACTACTTTATTGGAAGTGTAGAGGAGAGATAAACCTAAAAATGTCTAGCAAGCAAATAATAGTATATAGAAATTCATTGATATCCATCATACAAAAACTTACTTTAAAAATCAATAATATTATGTCCACTCAGTGTTAAATTTATTTGATTTTTTTTTAACTTAATAGGTACTTGTAAGTGTGTTTGACCATCTAATATTATTTTTGTTACACGAAGTCCTTGAACTTTTCCAGGGCAAGTTCTTCTATCATGGAGATTTTCAGGAACTTTAACATAATGGCTCAAAAGGGAGTACAATATATTTTCCTTTCTTCCTTCACAGTCTTCCAAATATATATGCCTCGTCTTTAACAAACTCATTTCTGTGGCACGTAAGAAATACACAGCTTGTATTATTACATTTTCAGTCATAGCTGACAGAAATTATGCAATCTAGCTTAAGCATGATTGGAAGTGTCAGGAATAAGGGCTTCAGACATTGATGAATCCAGGGAATTATCTCTCTTCATTTTCTATTCACAAGACAGAAAAAAATAGTTACTCGTCAGCCCAGGGGAAAGAGTATTTGGAGATATTTTCTGCTGGGAAAAAAATTTCAAAGACCTTGATTATCCTGATGTGTGTATTAGACCCATCCTTAGACCATTCATTGCGTGTGTATTAGACCCACCTTTAAACATTCATTGTGTTCGGTAGGTTGCGTACTCTAATTACTCACAATCATGTTTACTGCCAACTCCTCTGGCTGGAGAAAAGATCGGCTGCACCCAGATAACACGCACTGGTTTCCCTAGAAGAAAGAGAGGCTCTAGTTCTAGGTGAATGGGGATCTAGCACTGGGTATTTTTGTCTGTTTGTTTCTAAACCATTGAAGAAACAAAATGGAGCTCCTTGTGAAACGGCTAGTGTTCTGGAGGAGGTGTTTCTCTTTGCTGCTGTCACCCAGTGGTGAAAAGGGACCATTTCTAGCTAAAGAACATAGCCTGGCTTAGTGCTTTCCTCTACTATGGCCATCGCCAGCTGGTAGGCAAGGACTCTCAACTCTCCATTCTTTGTGGATGGGTTGGGGCACACTGGTGCTTCCTGACCTGGTAAAAATATCCCTGGGAGATTTGCACTGGTTTCCTGTCACTCGGAGGCCAAGCTCAGCTCCCTAGAAAAGCACTCCAGAAATTCCTCCTAGGTGTTTCCTGTGATCCCTCTGTTCTAACCAAAAGAAACGGCATCCAGGGTCCATGCCTGGGTGGTTTCAGTCCACATCTCCTCTTCTAGCCCTACCATTTCATCCCTAGAAACATAAGATCTTCTTTTTTGGGGGTAGGAGTTTATTAATTTATTTTATTTATTTTTGCTGTGTTGGGTCTTCATTTCTGTGCGAGGGCTTTCTCTAGTTGTGGCAAGCAGGGGCCACTCTGCATCGCGGTGCGCGGGCCTCTCACTATCGCGGCCTCTCTTGTTGCAGAGCACAGGCTCCAGACACGCAGGCTCAGTAGTTGTGGCTCACGGGCCTAGTTGCTCCATGGCATGTGGGATCCTCCCAGACCAGGGCTCGAACCCGTGTCCCCTGCATTAGCAGGCAGATTCTCAACCACTGCGCCACCAGGGAAGCCCAGATCTTCTTTAGATTCTCTGTGTGAATTTTGTTTGGCCGGTGCCTCACTGTTAGCTCTTCTTCTCATGATTTTTGAATCAGAGCCTCTGGATACTATGTGTTTAGGTCTGTGGAGTCCCTCTATTACCAAGTCATGTAACTAGTAGATTCCCTCATCTTAAAATCACTTTTTACTTATGATTTCCAACCCTCTGCCCACCCAGACCAGCTGTAAATTTCCTTTCTCCCATTTGGAGACATCTTATCTCTGTTACTATATTCAGGGATTCACAAGGCTATTTATAATTTAAAACATGCCTGCAGACTTCTGCTCTGTTTCTGTTTTCATATATTCACGTGTTAACATAGGACCTATGTGGAAAATCATTTCTACATTTCACAGTCATCTTTCTAGGTGGTTTATATTTCCACAGTCATTTTCAAACCAGGGAAATAGCCTGCCTGTGATTACGCTGCTTCCTGTACCTAGAATATTATTTCTGTCTCTGCCCTTTTATACCTCCAAGTGTTTACACTCAAGAGTCTACTTCTAGAAAACTATTTTAAAGAAAGAAAAAAAATGCAGCAAAGACTTAATACCAAAGGTATTAAGGTAATTGCGCTGTCTCATAACAACAACAAAAAAAACAACAACAACAACAAAAAGAAGTCACTTATATATCCAGTAATGAGATTTATTTAAAATTATAGTATGGGCCAATACATTTTATATAGACATTGAATATTATTGACAAAGTTTTTAAAAATACAAGAAAGTGCTTATGATATCTTTTAAAAGATAAATGGGATATAAATAATTCAGATAAATCTCAACCATGTTAAAACTATGCATAAAAAGAAAAAAAACTGAAATAAACTGGTTATTTTTTAAAACTGGTTATTTTTTACTGGATTATGGAGGACTGACTAGTTTGGGTGTTTGTCAAGTAACCGGCATATGTGTAACTTTTAGGATAAGAAAAATAGCCTATAGACAGTATTAAAAATAAATACAACCTAATCTTAAGGATTCAGCTTAAATATCATCTTCTCAATGAAACTTTCACTGATCTTTCTCCTTTTTCTTCTTTGTGTTAACAGATTACTTGGTTTAACAATGATCCCCTTTTGACTTGTGCTGTGGTGATTTATGTTTTTGTCAGTCTCGTGAACCAGATCACCATTCATTTAATTGTAGAAGCCGTGCCTTGTTTGAATTTGGTTTCCATAGCCCTGAGGACAGGGTCTTCTAAAACCTTAGTACTCATTGGCCGTATGTTGTATTAAATTTAAAGCGTAAGAATTGTCTTTCCCTCGGCTTTTAGTTACTACGGCTTCTACCTTCTATATTAATGAGCTTCTGAGGATGCGGCGAGGGACATAAAAAAAAAATCAAACCAGCATCTGATCACGAACAAGAGACATCAGATATCAGCTACCTGAACACAAGATCAGTCTCTGGATGAAAGTTGCCATTGTTCCCAGAAAAGAGTGAAAGTAAAGGGACAAAATACCAGAAGTAGAATTATAGCCCAATGATAAAACCAAAATTTAAACCTCGGGATCATATAATCCGTGGTATCTCTCCATGATGAAAATGTCACTTTTTATTTGACACGTCTGCATCCACTCAGTCACGATCAAGGCTTGGTTCTGACCCTTGATTCTAGCCATGACTACGGAGCCAAAACCACCAGCTTAAAATGCCCAGTTAGTAAAGTCAGTCATTTGTTTCCATGGGACCCAAAATAAACCAGTTGTTAAGATATTTTTAAATCTTAAAATCTTTAAAATCTGAGGTTAGTAAATTGATCTGTGGTCTTGCCTTATTCACACTGCAGGGTTGGACCGACCTCAGTCAGAATTTGGAAATAAGCAGTTTGCTTTGTCTCCTTCACTTTCCCTAGGGGAAAGTGGGGAAAGGGGGTTTTAATAAATTCCCAGCACATACTCACTTGCTCTCCAATTGAATCTGTAGCTTTAAGAAAGTCAGTTCTAACAGTGGTAGTTATTTGGGCTTTTCAAAATGGTGTTATTTAATGCCAGTCATATCAATCCAATTTCTTCTAATTTTCTCAGAGCATTAATTACTTCAATCTCTTCTTCCCTCTCTGTTTCTGTGCCCAGACTTTCCAGAGAGCAGCTTTGTTCCATGGAGAGCAAAATGGCCCCTAAGTCTGAGTAACTGACTTCAACATAAAAAGGAGGTTCTTTACTGCACCATTTGTTTCATTGGACTGCAAATTTGGCAGTACTTTGTTCAAGCACTCGGTGAGTGCTGGTAAAGCGTTGATATTGGCCACATAGGCTCCAAGCACAGGTGTTCTGTGCATCGTTCAAAGGTCCAAATAGCAGTCAGACTCTAGCTGCCTCCTCTTAAATGCCTTTAAAATGTTGACAGGGCATACATTCTGCCACATAATCTTATGTCCTGTTTATTGTGAATCTGCATCTGTATAATTGTCTCATGCTTCTTTACTGAACTTTAAATGATGTCTTTATACACTCTTGAACCTGAGACAGTACTGAGAACAGAGTTGGTGCCACGTTTCATTTACTTGAAACCAGAAAAACACTTGTCAGAATATAATGTTTATGACAAACTTATGATGTTTATTAGTATTGAGAAATAGTAACTATGACTTAAATAGATAATGAACATAAGTAGATAATGATAAACGCAAATGGATAATGAAGCCCTTCCCTACCTAATGGACCCACTTACCTTTAAATATAACCCATAACACTTTCTTTTTCCTGAATAATTCAAAATTACTTGCTATAATTTATTGGCACTGAAGACAGCAAAAATTACAATCCAAAATGTATTTAGTATAAATGTCAAGTCATTTCTTCCAGATATAGAAACAACCAGTGATAAATTTCCAGTCATCCCTGATGAAAGGACTGGTGTCACCCAGATGCCACATCTTGTGTTTCGGGACCATTATACCTTCAGTGTGTCTATGGGGGACCCTCTTGGAATCAGAGGCTAATTACTTCCTGGAGTAAACACCTGTTGTTGTCCCAATGTTTTAGAGAATATAAGCCTACAAGTAATCAGGAAATGTTTCCAAGTTACTTTTGAAAAACACACCAAAAAGTAGTCTTTTGAGTATGGTTTACACTTGCTAATAAAGTTAGCAAGTGTAAGTTTGCTTACCATCCAAACTGAAGCACCTTGGAGCAAAGGAGAGGATAATTAATAAGTTTACCAAGAAAATAGGCATAAACTAAGACTGTCCCAGGCAAAATGGCTTCTGTGTTCATCTTACTCATAAATGCACTTTTGCCACAATATCAAGGAAAGGTAATTTGTGCCTAAAAGTATATTATCGCTCTAAGAGTACCATGATTTTCATCAAAATTTTGCAGTCTTTTACTGTCTGCATCATTTTCTCCTGACTGCTGTAATCCAAATGTCAGTCAAATATATAGAACTCACAAAGATGCACAACAGAAAACTCAAAATCTGAGCTGTCCAACAGCGGATGTGATTTCCTGATACTGCTGGAGTCTGTCTTGCAAGGCATGGAGAGAAAGG
Organism: Delphinus delphis; assembly: GCF_949987515.2. Classification (NCBI taxonomy): domain Eukaryota; kingdom Metazoa; phylum Chordata; class Mammalia; order Artiodactyla; family Delphinidae; genus Delphinus; species Delphinus delphis. Next base: position 12,272,021 of record NC_082693.1, on the reverse strand, counting down.
GTGCCAAATGGGGAACTTGACCTCTTTCAATGCTCTATCTCTCCCACCCCGAACAATACAGTGAGAAATAGAATCAACTGTTTTGTCTAGACAGTATCAATCAATGTCATCCATTAAAAAATGAACAAGCGTGGAAACTAATAATGAGAAAGTGAACTTGAAGTGCTCACAATTATCTAATTGCACACATGTCACCACATAGAGAAGCTCAAAATTAATGCTTAGTTCTTGCTAATGCCTTCAAAGTACATGGCTTTTATAAATCCACAACCCCTGCATAGGTAGAGCCCCCCAAAGCCATTGTGATTCTAGAGTTTGAATCTTTGAGGAAAATAAATAGAGTAAGAATATTTTTATCCCACATAGTTGAATTTAAAACACGAATCTTGTTTTGTAATTAAAAAAAGATATTGAGTTTGAAATGTTTTTGCTTCAAGACCTCAGGGAAATTATTTCATTCATTTTGGATGACTGTTCTGTCCAAATGAATGTGCACAGGTCTCGAGAGCTAAGGTGCTCCTTAGCGCCTAAGGAGACAAAAGAAGGCAACGACTCCATTCCCGTGGGTAGCCTCGCCTCCTGTGATGTGGAAGGAGAGAGCCTAGATCCCAATCTAAATCAGGCACATTCAATATCTTTGTACTAGAGAAGGCATAAAAGACTGGTCGAGGTCAACTTCTGGTTTTAGTTACACTCAGTATCAGTTGTTACTATTCCAGGGTCTGGCTGATGATAGACTATTATAATGGCTTCTGGGGGAAAATATAACTAAATCACTATAGCTTAGTTAACGTTCTTCACAAAAGGCTTATATATTTTCAATTCTGTAGTCAGAGAGTTTTCATTCTAGAAAAATTGGAAAGAGCTTGCAGAATAAGAGTGTTACCATGCACTCCTTTGTAAGAAGAAGCTTAAGTACTAATAGATTTCGTGGTTTACTTAAGGTCACCCTGTGTGTGTGGCAGAGCTAAGGGTGTACTATACGGGTACCGTCTGTTTTGTTAGGCTACAGGGAAGTGAAGGATATTTTTTGGCATTTCAAGAACATTCCCGCAATGTTTTTGGTGAAGAGCACACTGTACGTTTTAATATATCACCCTGATCAGTGGTTCACAAAGTGTGGTCTCCAGACCAGCAGCATCAACATCTCTGGTGAACTTATTAGAAGTGCAAAGGTTTTGCTCCCCCCCAAGATCTCTGTGTGGAGCCCCCAAAATCTGCTTTAACGAACATTCCAGCTCATTCTGAAGCATGCTAAAATCTGAAAACTATTGCACTAGTTTCCCAGTATCTATATAATTGGCAACATATTTAGGACATTCCCTTCCCACCTCTAATTTAAAAGAAGAAACAACTTTGAAATCAGGGTAATCTGCTCACTTAATGGGTCTAAAGGGTGAGGAAATAGCTGAAATTCATCATTTATTCATTTCATTCATTCACACTGACCAATTATAAACTTCATCCTATAAGTCACCTGTCTGTGTCTTAGGGATGGGGGAAGAGGAAACCAAAAGAAAGTATAAGGTAGGATTTCATCCTTGAGGAGCTCAAGTAATACCAAGGTAAAGAAGAAACTACACTTAACAATACTTTCAAAGTGATGCTTGGTAAAGCCACTATTATCTAGTCATTAACTGAGACCCTCCCTGCCATCCTCCAGGTAAGATACTTTAGAATTCCATAGCTTATGAAAGCTTCCAGCTCTTCCCAAACTTCCAGAAAATTGTTCTTGTGGTCACATCTGTCTCTTGATAGCTGATCTCTCCAGTCCTTGATTCTTTGGTCTTGATGTGAAACACAGTGCTCTTCAAATTCTAAAGATCAAAGTAAAGTAAAATATAAAACACTTGCCCATGTTATTCATGAACGCAGTTAGTTTCAGCTGGAGATTTGAGGGTGATGAAAAAGGGTTCTATACGGAAGCAAAGAGATTCCAGCCACAGAAAGGATTTTCCTGTACCTAAAAAGTGTTTATGGGGCTTCCCTGGTGGCGCAGTGGTTGAGAGTCCGCCTGCTGATGCAGGGGACACGGGTTCATGCCCCGGTCCGGGAAGATCCCACATGCCGCGGAGCGGCTGGGCCCGTGGGCCATGGATGCTGAGCCTGCGCATCCGGAGCCTGTGCTCCGCAACGGGAGAGGCCACAGCAGTGAGAGACTCGCATACCGAAAAAAAAAAAAAAAAAGAAGTCTGTGTTTGAAGCATGACCCTGAGAAAATGTTTAGGACTCCAAATTTAGACCATTTGCTTAGTGGTGATAGTTGAATCCACAGGAGTCTATTCAAATAGCTAGAGAGAATATAGAAAGAATGTGCCCTGAGGAAAGAAACCCTCATCTATAGAGGATATGAAGTAAAGGAGCCAATGAAATATTATCAGAGGCACAAATTCAAAATAATACAAGGAGGATAATATTAAGAATAGCATGGTTGTTACTAATGATGAATGCTGCAGAGGTTAAGGAGACTGAAAATCCATATGAAATCTATTGTCTCAAATGAACTGAAAGTCATTGAACTTGTACAGAAGATACCATAGAGCAAAGAGTTTGAAAATTACATTGGCAGGGCTAATGGGTTGGAAATAAAAACTCAAAAGCAGTAAGTTTACCCTAGTCTGCCCACTCCCCACTTTAACATTCTTGGGAGATAAGGTAGGAATTTGATTGCCTAATAATATAAAGCTAACGAATTTTCCATGAAAAAAGCCTTTTTGACAAAATTTTTTGAAATAATTTATATTATCAAAAGCCAGCCAGGACATACCGTTGTCCATGGCAAACTTGGTGAGGCTTAACCAAGCCCTTTTCCTACCAAGCAAGAGGATAATGGAATCACTATATCAACGTGGCTTTGATGACACCATCAAGTTTTTACTTGAAGAAAGTTGGTTTGAAAGAATGCTTAAAGCTTTATAATGCAAAACATATCTCAGAGAGTTCTTGATGGAGGTTTCAGATTAAATCCTTTTTAAAAAGTGAAAAGAGGGCTTCCCTGGTGGCGCAGTGGTTGAGAATCCGCCTGCCGATGCAGGGGACACGGGTTCGTGCCCCGGTCTGGGAAGATCCCACATGCCGCAGAGCGGCTGGGCCCGTGAGCCATGGCCGCTGAGCCTGCGTGTCCGAAACCTGTGCTCCGCAACGGGAGAGGCCACAACAGTGAGAGGCCCACATACCGCAAAAAAAAAAAAAAAAAAAAAAAAAACCGTCATCAATAGTTAAGAGTTAGACAAAACACGAAACATATAAACAACTCTTTGCAGGCACTGAACAGCAACTGGAGCATAGCTCCAATCCTTGACAGAAGGAGAGAAGAGAAGGTCAGCCCTATGCTCTTCCTAGCTCTCCTGGAGGGCATCTTCCAAACCTCAGTGCAGGAAAATGGAGTCCAAACAAAGGGCAGTGGTTCTTACTGGCAAGAAGATGCAAGTCTTTGGCGTTTCCAGGGCAGGTAGGATTTGAAGGGAGTGTCCTCAAACAATAGAGAACAATAGAGTAGGAACTCCAAATATCTGTGTTAACAATTCCCTTCAGGTCCATGGCTAACCTCTAAGCTGTATACCCACAGGGCAAAATTCCCAGAGGCCCAGCAGAGAACACCACACAAGTCTGGGGAGATAGAGGTTGGAGTTTGGGCTAAACCAAGGTGCAGGGACCTTGGTGAAAAATCTAGTCTTTGATTCCAAGCCCAGAAAGGTCACACCTTAGAAGAAGGGGCAAAACAAAACAGACTTGCTCCAACAAAGTCTAAAATCAGAGTGATCTGCCAATAATTGAACTGACTGTCAGAACAAGATTTATACCTCTTAAAAGGAAGACATGATAGTGCGGAGCCTGACAATGTATCATGCAAAATATGATTAAGCAGGAAAAGGTGATAAAAGAGCTTTAAAAAATTAATGAGATTCAGAGATGATTCATGTGTAGGAGTTAGTATGTAACATAATTAATGTGATAAAGGAAACAATGTGATAAGGAAAATGTAGACAAAATAGATACAAAATGGAATATTTAAATATAGAATATGAATCTAAAAAATTAAATGGGAATTCTAGAACTGCAGCTTGCAATAACTGAAAAATATCTAAAATGAAGAACTCATTGAATAAGTTGAACAGCAGACCAGCACAGTAGACAAGATTAGTGCATGCAAAGACAATTTAATAGGAAGTGTCAAAACTGAAGCACAGAGAGAAAAAAGAATGGAAAGAATAGATCATGTAGGACATTCTCTCAAAGTCTGACACCTTTCATTGGAGTTCCAAAAGGGGATATGAGAGGAGATGGAAGGAACATTTGAGAAATATTAGCAAAGAATTTTTCAAGTCTGCTGAGAGATATCAACCTACAAATTCGGGCTCACTGAACACTACGACAGGACAAATACAAACAAAATCACACCAAAGCACAGCATAATCAATTGCTGAAAATCAAAAAAAGAGAAAATCTTAAAAACAACCAGGAAGAGAGGCACAGTATTGAGTGCTTCCAAAGGAGCCGGAAGAAGACTGACTTTCCCCATCTTCTCCTATTTCCTTCCTCCCTCCCCCTGTGCTGGGCAGCCCACAAATCCCCACCCCTTTCACTAGCAAATAATTCTCTGATATCATTTGTCCTCATAGGCCCCACATTTTAAAGATTTTGTCAAAGATAGAAAAATGAGAAGACCAAAGAAGCTTTCTGGACCAGAAAGCTTCGGTCCAGATGGCCGCAAGCTTCACAAGGTCACCTTTGTCCGTGGCCACTCACCTAGTGCCTAGGACAATATAGGCCATGGAGGGATGATTCCATCAATTTTTTTTTTTTTTTTTTTTTTTTTTTTTTTTTTTTTTTTTTTTGCGGTACGTGAGCTTCTCACTGTTGTAGCCTCTCCCGTTGCGGAGCACAGGTTCCGGACGCGCAGGCTCAGCAGCCATGGCTCACGGGCCCAGCCGCTACGCGGCATGTGGGATCTTCCCGGACCGGGGCACGAACCCATGTCCCCTGCATCGGCAGGCGGACTCTCAACCACTGTGCCACCAGGGAAGCCCCCCATCAAATTTTAAATTATGAAATCAATGATGAGTATTGAAATCTGAGTCTAATAGACTATGACCAAAAATTATGGAAGTAAACTCTACTGTAAATCAGGAGCATATTACTAAACATTATTTAACATTATAAACATCGTTTAAACATTATATAAATACTATAAAACAATATTTGTAAGTGCTCTAAATCCATTCTGAAAGACTTGTATGAGAAAGAAATCAAGATTCCTAATAAGAGTCTACCTGATATGGAAATCTGTCTGACACTTGCAAATATTATAATAAATCTTTTTTTTTAAATGTCAGGTTTTTATAATTTGTTTTTCTAGACAATCACATTTCAAGCAAGGAAATTGTTTTCTAGATATTTTGTCATGTACTTGAAATTGCTTTAAAATTGTCTTTCATTGTAAGGCAAATCACTCGGCAAGGCACATTCTTTAAAGTTAAAAAATGGCGGGGGAGGAGGGGTGGAATGGCAAAATAATTTTAAATTGAAATTCCACCCATGGTATTACATGCTCTTTGATCTTGCCCTCAAACGGTAGAGCCTGAGGAAGCATCACTAAGATTGATCTTAATCTTTAAAGAATATAGTTGAACATAAATGGCTTGAATATCAGAGAAAAGAAGACAGTTCACCATCTCATGCTAGTAGTATCTAATAGCAGTAATATGACTAACAGTTGGAGGGTCTCTCCCAGAATAATCACAGTAAATTTGGACCTGCTGAAAAGAGTACATTGGTTCAAACTTCTGAGTTTAGTTATAGCGTAATATTTTTACTTTTTTTTTTTTTTTTTTTTTTTTTTTTTTTTTTTTTTTGCGGTATGTGGGCCTCTCAGTGTTGTGGCCTCTCCCGTTTGCGGAGCACAGGCTCCGGACGCGCAGGCTCAGCCGCCATGGCTCACGGGCCCAGCCGCTCCGCGGCATGTGGGACCTTCCCGGACCGGGGCACGAATCCGTGTCCCCTGCTTCGGGCAGGCGGACTCTCAACCACTGCACCACCAGGGAAGCCCAATATATTTACTTTTTATTGAAGTATAGTTTACTTACAATATTATATTAGTTTCAGGTGTAAAAATATTGATTCACTATTTTTATAGATTATACTTAGCCCAGGATTCTTTTTAATTTAAAGCTAAGATGGCACACGCCCACAAATAATACAGGCAATTAGAGTTTTTAAAGTTGAAAACTTATATTACAATAGCTCATTGTTAGCTTTTAATTATTTTGTTTCTTTGATAATCCTAGACAATTTATTTATACCATATGTTTCCGTTTGAAGATACTTAAGTTACCTCTGTAGTACTACATCTATTATACATAGAGAAACCAGTGGTATGAACATTTGATGCTGGCCACAATTTCACCCCTCTGATATGCCCTCTGGGAAAAAGTGTTATTTCTGATATTTTGATTCATTTTGTTTGCAGACCTCTTATTATATGTTATGTGGGCCACAGTGTTATTATACAAGGTACAAAGATAAATGAGACAAATTTCTGCCCTCAGGGTTCAGAGTCTACTGGAAGAGAAAGACAAATTATAACATTTTATTGATATTGATGTAATGCTGTGCTTTGAGAGAGGTAATTACAGACAGAGCATCTGATCCAGCAGGATGGGTGTGAGAGGATTCAGGACTCCATGGCAGAGAATGAACCCTGGAACTACATCTTGAAGGCTGAGCAAAAGCCAGCTCAGTATGAGAGCTGGCAGAGGGGCACAGGGGTGGAGTGTTGAAAGAAGGGTAACTCTTTCAAGAAGGATCAAGCACAAAACATACAGAAAGAGACTAGTAGGCCATCTATTATAGCCTGTCAGCTGGGAGCAAAAAAATAGGTGCGTATAGGCAAAGCTGGCTTGGCATAGAATTTTGCCACCATTTAACATAAATATTCATGAAATAATATAGATACATAGGTCTATACTGACTAACAAAACTGTAGTCTAGTATAATGTGACTATTACACAATATGTTTGAAATGAATAAGACTTTCAGATGCTCTGGAAATTCTCTCCAACCTACCTTCTTTTAAAACCCTGTGATATTTGTTTTTCTCTTTCTGACTTACTTCACTCTGTATGACAGACTCTAGGTCCATCCATCTCACTACAAATAACTCAATTTCGTTTCTTTTTATGGCTGAGTAATATTCCATTGTGTATATATGCCACATCTTCTTTATCCATTCATCTGTTGATGGACACTTAGGTTGCTTCCATGTCCTGGCTATTGTAACTAGAGCTGCAGTAAACATTTTGGTACATGACTCTTTTTGAATTATGGTTTTCTCTAGGTATATGCCCAGTAGTGGGATTGCTGGGCCGTATGGTAGTTCTATTTGTAGTTTTTTAAGGAATCTTCATACTGTTCTCCATAGTGGCTGTATCAATTTACATTCCCATCAACAGTGCAAGAGGGTTCCCTTTTCTCCACACCCTCTCCAGCATTTATTGTTTCTAGATTTTTTGATGATGGTCATTCTGACCGGTGTGAGATGATATCTCATTGTAGTTTTGATTTGCATTTCTCTAATGATTAATGATGTTGAGCATCCTTTCATGTGTTTGTTGGCAATCTGTATATCTTCTTTGGAGAAATGTCTGTTTATGTCTTCTGCCCATTTTTGGATTGGGTTGTTCGTTTTTTTGATATTGAGCTGCATGAGTTGCTTGTAAATTTTGGAGATTAATCCTTTGTCAGTTGCTTCATTTGCAAATATTTTCTCCCATTCTGAGGGGTGTCCTTATGCTAACACATATATATGGAATCTAAGAAGAAAACAAAAAGGTCATGAAGAACCTAGGGGCCAGACGGGAATAAAGACACAGAACTACTAGAGAATGGACTTGAGGATATGGGCAGGGGGAAGGGTAAGCTGTGACAAAGTGAGAGAGTGGCATGGACATATATACACTACCAAATGTAAAATAGGTAGCTAGTGGGAAGCAGCCACATAGCACAGGGAGATCAGCTCGGTGCTTTGTGACCACATGGTGGGGTGGGATGGGGAGGGTGGACGCAGGAGAGAAGAGATATGGGAACATATGTATGTGTATGACTGATTCACTTTGTTGTGAAGCAGAAACTAACACACCATTGTAAAGCAATTATACTCCAATAAAGATGTTAAAATAAATAAATAAATACTTCTTCCAAAAAAAAAAAACCCTGTGATAGAGATTTTGTCATAAATCATGCTAAATACTCCACTCATCTAGTTATACACTGTAACTACCTTCTTTATAAGGTAAGAGGACTGCAGGGATCCTATTCAAGATAGTAATACAAATATTGAAGGTTATTCATGTGTGGAAGGAAGTACTTAGCACTATTACTTCTCCACAGTCGTTAGGACTGAACTTCTTGGGAGCCACGGAAACATCAACTTCCTCTGTAGTTTTCCTGGGTAACCTAGAGGCAGCTCCATTTGGGCTCTTGATTAATAACAGAAGACTACCAGCTCCCACAGCTTTTCCCTTGTCTCAAACCACCTGATTTTAGGGTCACAGATGTAGGTTCGTATTTGATGGAAAGCTGTTTTATTCCTAAACATGGGGGGGGGGGGAAGGTAAACACTGCTTTTTTTTTAAATAGTAAGAATCAGTGCAACCTGCCAACCATTGTTATTCATAATGACTGAAACACAAGTCCCTCTACATTCCTGTATCAAACTCAATTTGCTTACAATTCAGGGAGAAAAGTCAAGATGCCAGAATCGATAGATGGTAGAGTGGCCCTGGATAAAGGCAGCAGTGAGAGGCACTTTATACTTTCAGATGGTCAAGCCCCTCTATTTAATGCTGGAGTTTGTGTTTAGCATAGTTTGTGTTTCCTTTCTCTATAAATTCCACTACCATAATCACCAGCTCTAAGCAGAGCTGGGCTCTTAGTTACATTTTATTTGTATAATCAACTCCATCTAATAGAAAAATGGCAATCCTGCTTTCAGGATTGGTAAATGTTGCCTTTCTGGCTTGAAAAGGGTTTTGTTGTTGTTATTGTTATTTTTAACAAAATTAGGAAAGGAATAGGATAGATTTGAAGTCTAACGTATTTAGCATATTTATTCAAATATTCTTGAAATTTCTGAACCCAGTTGTCATGAAGAACTGTGTACCTTTAAATGATCACAGCTGTGACTGAAAGGATAACAGACAGCTGATCAGTGAAACACGAAATAGATTAAATACCAGAAAGAATCATAGATCATCTCCTTAAACATCCTTAGTTTATAAGTAAAGAAACAGACCAGAAAGGATATGTGATATTTCAAATGTCACAGTGGTGGTGAGTTAGAATGCTGGATGATTCCATAGCCTAACCGTTGAGCTAGTGTGCTTGGTATACACACATTAGACTAGCATTAGTTTACAAATATTGGTGGTTAGAAGTAATATGCAGCACTGCATTTATCCATTCATCATTTCCTTTTCAGTTCTTCAGAAGGGTCTAATGACATACAAAGGCATTTTGCAAAAGAAGAGATTAACATACACAGAAAATAAAAGCCTTAAATTGTATGAAGGCAATCACACCAAGTGTTCCTTACTTCTTGTGGTACCAGTATCACCTAAATCAACTCTATTTCAACCATTATCATTCTTTCAGTGTTTATGAGAATTATACTGTATTATAGTATGTCTTATTTTAGTGAATTAATTTTATATTTCCTTCCAGAGGCCCAAAAGATTCCTATACCTTTCTTTAAGTACCTCACAAGACTCCATACAGGAGAGTAGAAGTATTAAGTAATTGAAATGTCAACTGAAAAAAATGCACAACCTAAAAGTTGAGAATTATGTTTTATCTGGCTGGCAAAACTGAGGATTTAAGCCTGGGACGCACCCTCTCAGGTAGCTTTGAGGGACTCCTCTGAAGAGGTATGGGACGAACCAGGATATACAGGAGTTTCTGCAACAAAGACCACGTAATCGGAACATCAAATGCTTACCGTTAATTAAAGAAAACCAGACGTCTCAAGTTAATGAATTTAGCCCTTTTCTGTGTATGGGAAAATACAAAAGTCTGGGCTCACTGAAATCATTCCTTTGATGTGCACCTCAGCTATCTGGGCCAACGTCCTGTGTTTTCCCATCCTGAGTTTCCTCAGGGTCATTGGTGGGTGGGCTGCAGTGGCTGAGGGCTTGATGGCGGGCATCCTGTTTCTATCTTGAGTTCCCTCAGGGCTCACCATTGAAGTGGCTGTAATATGATGGCTTGATGGCTGTAACATCCTTTGTTTACTGATATGGAGGGAAACGTTTTTTCATTGACAGAAATAATGTGAAAATATTGCATGTCTCTTATTTCTAAAGGCATTGTTTTTAATGTAAAAATTTTTGGCCGTCAGAGTAAAACTGAATAGCCACTACAATTCTACCTCAAACTTAATTGGGGTGGGTTTCTTTTAGCAATAAGTAGAATGCATCTGGTCATTGCTAGATGATTGGATTGAATTCATTTCAAGCAATCCCATATGTGAGCAGTAGCAATGTCAGTATCAGACATTCATCAGCACGCTATAATTTTCAAAGAAAAGCAACTTCAGCTTCCATTGTGCACAGTCAATTAACTTTTATGAGTTCTTGTGACACCAATAAAACCTCTGACTCCACCCCCAAGAGCTCATGTAACAAGATTGAGTATAATCAATCCAAAAAAATTAACTTTGATAACCAGGGAAACGTAAAAACCAGTGTTTTCAAGTAGGAAATTGAATGCATGAATTTATAATTTCACTTAGCAATTCAAAATGAAAGGTCAAATCGTGTCCCTGGGCCAGGAAGTAGGAATGACTATTGCTAAACAGTAATTTAATAAGTGAATAAGTGGCCAACTAATCTTGCAGTCCTGGTAACTGATTTCTCTATGACTATACTGGAAACAGATTTGCCTGGAAAAATAAAAGCTCTCATTTTATTCATACAGCCTAGATTTCACATCAGACAAGACACAGACATTCACAAGCATTTGCTGCTAATGTCTTCAATATTTGCTATTGAGAAAATGATACTTAAGATGTCTGTAGGAATGGTGAATATTTGATTAACCACTGTACACTCTGATTATTTTTTTCAAAGCACTAAATAGGCATATATTAAACTAAAAAGCATAACATTTTCAAACTAGGATCCCAAGCTGTGTTTCTGAATCTGCTGATATTAGAAACAAATTTGTGTGATGAGTCTACCTATAAAACAAAGGCTTCTGATTAGATTTAGAAAAGACGAAGAGGAAAGGTAGATTTGGACATTCAGATAGGCCACATAGGGAAAGCAGCATTCTAATGGCATCTAAACATATACTACATTATGCATATACATTCTATATTGTACGTATCCTTAAACTAAATATATATATCCTTAAAGAGAACTGATAAATGCCATAGCAATGCATAAAATTCTGAGGCTGTGAGGTTAGCAGGATAGTAAATACTAAAACTTAGAACAAATTTAGGATTTCTTAGGATTCATGATAAAATGTATGCGATGTATCCAAAGACCCCCATCCCTTCCTGTTTTAAATAGGTTCTAATGGGGGAATTCTCTGGTGGTTCAGTGGTTAGGACTCTGTGCTTCCACTGCCGAGGGCCTGGGTTCAAGCCCTGGTTGGGGAATTAAGATCCCACAAGCTATGGGGCACGGCCAAAATAAATAAATAAATAAAGTAAGTAAGTTCTAATGGAATGCTTAGTAGAACAAAAATTTTTTTTTTTTTTAACTGAAAGATGAGCTACTTCTTGCAGTGGCTGTAGAGATGTGTGGATCAAAAAAAGAGGTGAAAAAATTTTAGGACATTGAAAAATCTGTAGGTTCACAGGAATATTCCAGTCAAGAAGAAGAAACTTATGATGCAAAAGACAGAATGAAGCTGTAAGACAAGTAGGAGTAAACAGTTTTCATGTAGAAGGGACCCGGTATATCATGTTTAGTTTGCAGAATGAAACCAGAAATAGTCCTAGAACCCTCACTGCACAATCCTTACTTCAATGTGCTTGTAATTACACTGAGCAAAAGGGTTGTGTTTTTTCTTTGCGGGGGCGGGGGGGGGGGGGTTGTTTGCTTGTTTGTTTTTTTTAACTTTCTTAGTCCCTGAGACAGTAGGATGTTATGATCTTACTTCTAAGGCAGGAAAACAAACAGCTATATCCTAAGGCATTCTTTTCTCCACCAGGGCCTGTTCTAGCTACAAAACTCAACTGATAAGGCTCCTAAAACCAGAATTCCAGTGAAAAGGAACCTCCACCCCCCCCACCCCCCCCCCACCACCCCCCCCCCCCCCCCCCCCCCCCCCGCCGTCTACTTCAACCTGAAAGGAGTAATCAAATTTGAAGCTACAAAGATAATGTTTCTCTAAATAGGTTTACTCCATAAATAAAGGTATCAGATTTCTTACTCAATTTTTCTCTCCCTGAAAGATAAAGTGTGATAATCCCATGCAATGAAACCAGTTAGAGTCATTAAAAAACACAATATTCTTGTCCAAAAAAACCTTGGGAGAAGACATATGGGGCTTTGGAATATAAGGAAAAAGAACTGTTCTAAGAAATGGAGGCAAAGCAAGTGACCCAACTACAGCACAGGTATTAAAATTTTTTGTCAAGCATAAGCTATGGAATCAGGTAAATATGGAATCAGGTAAATATGAGACGCATTTCCTGTTTTCACAGAACTTAGGAGGAAACTAAACAAGTAGTCCAGTAATTAGAACAAAGAACACTGTATGTACACCAAAGGAAACCATAAAGGAAACGAAAAGACAACCTACGGACTGGGAGAAGATATTCTGCAAATAATGCAACTGACAAGAGCTTAATTTCCAAAATATGCAAACAACTCATACAATTCAACAGTAAAAAAAACCCCAAACAGCCCAATCAAAAAACAGGCAGAAGACCTACATAGACATTTCTCCAAAGAAGACATACACATGGCCAATAGGCACATGAAAAGATGCTCATCATTGCTAATTATAGAGAAATGCAAATCAACACTACAATGAGGTATCACCTCACACCAGTCCGAACAGCCATCATTAAAAAGTCTACAAATAATAAATGTTGGAGAGAGTGTGGAGAAAAGGGAACACTCTTACACTGTTGGTGGGAATATAAATTGGTGCAGCCACTGTGGAGGACAGTATGGAAGTTCCTCAAAAAACTAAGAGTTGCAATATGATCCAGCAATCCACTCCTGAGCATATACCCAGACAAAACTATAGTTCAAAAAGATACACACACCCCTATGTTCATAGTAACACTATTTACAATAACCAAGACATGGAAATAAGCTACATGTCCATTGACAGATGAATAGATAAAGAAGATGTGGTTTATATATATATACAATGGAATATTACTCAATCATAAAAAAAGAATTAAATAATGCCAACTGCAGCAACATGGATGGACCTAGAGATTATCATACTAAACGAAGTAAGTCAGAAAGAGAAAGACAGATACCATATCACTTATATGTGGAATCTAAAATACAACACAAATGAACATATCTATAAAACATAAACAGACTCACAGATGTAGAGAACAGACTTGTGGTTGCCAAGGGGGTAAGGGTGGGGGAGGGAAGGACTGGGAGTTTGGGGTTAGCAGATGCAAACTAGTATATATAAGATGGATAAACAACAAGGTCCTATTGTATAGCACAGGCAACTACAATCAATATCCTATTCAGAATGGAAAAGAATATTAAAAGTAACTGAGTCACTTTGCTGTACAGCAGAAATTAACACAACATTGTAAATCAACTATACTTGAATTGAAAAAAAAAAAAATGATGCTGTATGGAGAACTATAGCCGGAAACCTGGCAGGGTAGTAACTGAACTTTACTGCACATTAGAATCACTGGGGACTTGTTAAGAAAACACAAATAGATGTTCCCCAAACTCACAGCTTTTGTTTATTTGTTTGTTTGTTTTTTGTTTTTTTAATATATTTACTTATTTATTTATGGCTGTGTTGGGTCTTCGTTGCTGCGCACAGGCTTTCTCTAGTTGCGGCGAGTGGGAGCTACTCTTCTTTGCAGTGTGCTGGCTTCTCATTGCAGTGGCTTCTCTTGTTGCAGAGCACGGGCTCTAGGTGCACGGGCTTCAGTAGTTGTGGCGCATGGGCTTTGTTGCTTCATGGCATGGGGGATCTTCCTGGACCAGGGCTCGAACCCGTGTCCCCTGCATTGGCAGGCGGATTCTTAACTACTACGCCACGAGGGAAGTCCCAAACTCACTGTTTTTGATGAGCAGGTCTTGAATGAGGCCAGTAAAGTTTTATTTCTAACAATTCCCCAAATGATGCTCATCTTAGACTTATACTTTGAGAAGCACTTTCTAAGGAAGCAAGGAAATTCTCCTGGACATGTAAGCTTATTTAAGTTACATGATATGGGAAAGCTGAGTATAAAGTACAATTATAAATTTATTTTAAGCTATGGCTATCTAATAGAAATAAAGTAGCTCAAAAAGAGTCATTAAGTAAAACTTCTGTTCCTGCCCATGAACCAATTCCACTTCTGCCCAAGATGAAATAACTGATACCCAAGTAATTCTTCCAAGGTGAACAATAGTAAAATGTGACAAAATATGTGAGGAATATTTTCAGATGTTGTACAACAGGCAGCATAAGATTATTATCTCTCCAGAGGAAAATCCCTCAGAGAGGAAAATACATGAGATGAACCAAACAATGACCTTAACTTGTTGGCTGGGACACATTCCTGATTGAGGTGTAAGATGGCCCCATGGTTCTCCATAAGCTGATGAGGCAGAAATCATACTGACGTTGCCACATTGGCTGAATAGGGCAGGTTATCAAAGAGAAGAGAGCTACCAAAAAAAAAAGAAAATCTTTGTATGACTCCTCTTAAGATTTCAGCCAAATACTAATATGCACATGCATAGGACAAAGATAAGTGAGGTCTTCCAGGGACTTGTTTCTAGGGGTCTATGATCTGAATGGAGATTCTAGAGCTGTACAGGAAGACATAGACATTTTAACGAGCCAGAACAGAGAAACCTTGCTGAATACATACAGGGCTAAATTAAGAGCGACTCTAAAAGCACCCTTAAAAAGCTTAAAAACAAACTTCAAAGCGATCAAGTTACCAGTGAGTTAACTGCAGACTGAACAATATGAGGGTGTTTATACCAGCTTTAGCCTATCGATAACCAATGTTGTGGCTGGACTGGCCGTTCAGGTTCTTGTTACAGTTGCAAGAGGCCCTCAGCAATAACCATCAGGAAACTTTGAAAAAAGAATGAGGTTTATTACTCACAGGTCCTGGAGAGTACATGGCATATGCCTGGGGCCACAGGGCAAGGTTGTGGGTAGAGAGAAAGAGAGCTTGGGCTTGTGCTTCTTTTATTGAGCCTGAGGGTGGAGGCCTAAGAGTTTTGCAGGTTCACTCTTTGTTGGTGAACTTAAAACGTAAGAGTGGGAATTTAAAGCACAAGAAGAGAAAAACAAGCACCCCAAGTGGCGAGTTATGTAAATCAACCAAAATCTCTAAAACAAAGAAGCCTGATTAGGGGCCTGGATGGAGGGAGAGGTGGTTACTGCCTCTTTATCTAGTTGTGCGGCTGATATTGTGTTTATTTGAAAGAGCCAACTTTGAAATGGATACCTCGACAATCAAAGTGTAAGTCAGACACACAACATTTCAAAAAAGAAAAGCCAATTATCAGGCTTATGCTACAGAAGGGACAAAATAAGTGCAGATGCCACGGATGTTAAACGGATGTTAAAGGGATAATGAGGGTATCTTATGGATAACTTTACGCCAATAAATTTAACAAGCTTAGAAAAATGGTCAAATTCCTTGAAAGACAAAACTTACCAAAATTGAGAAAATATGAAATAGGAAATCTAAATAGACTTATTCTTATTATGGTAACTGCAATAATAAAAAAATTTCCACCGAGAGAACACCACATCCAGAATTAGTGAATTATATCAAATACTTAAGAAAGAAATAATACTAATTTTACATAATGTCCTTCAGTAGAAGTGGGGAGGATGGAATATTCCCAGACTGTTTTGAGGTCAGCATAATTCTGATACCTAAAGCAAAGATATTACAAGCAGAAAAAACGGCAGACCAACATGTATCATGAACATATATAAAAATCCTTAACAGGGGCTTCCCTGGTGGCACAGTGGTTGAGAGTCTGCCTGCTAATGCAGGGGACACGGGTTCGAGCCCTGGTCTGGGAGGATCCCACATGCCGCGGAGCAACTAGGCCCATGAGCCACAACTACTGAGCCTGCACGTCTGGAGCCTGTGCTCCACAACAAGAGAGGCCGCGATAGTGAGAGGCCCATGCACCGCAATGAAGTGTGTCCCCCGCTTGCCACAACTAGAGAAAGCCCTCGCACAGAAACGAAGACACAACACAGCAAAAATAAATTAACTAATTAATAAACTCCTACCCCCAACATCAAAAAAAATAAAAATTAAATAAAAGATGTAGTTTCTAAAAAAAAAAAATCCTTAACAAACTTAGCATATTAATTTAGCCAAATGGTGTTTACCATAAGACTGAAAAATTGGCTTCATATTTGAAAATCAGTGTAAGTCAGCACAATAACAGGTTAAAGGGAAAAGCCACATGGTCATCTCATCAGATAGAGAAAGGACTTGACAAAATTATTTACCAGTCATGATAAAAGTTCACAGCAAATTAGGAATAACATGGAATTTCCTCAATCTGATAAGTCATATCGATAAAAAACCTACAACTTACTTAATGGTGCAACACTGAACACTTTTTATCTTAAGATCAGGAATAAAGCAAGGGTATGTGCTTTCATCATTTCTATTCATTACCATATATCATTTCTACTCAGTACCTTACATGGTCTTATATAATGCAACAAGCCAAGAAAAATATAAACTGCATTAAAAAGTAAAACTGTCTCTATTTGCAGATATGAATTTTTATATAAAAATATATGAGATAATCTATGAAACAACTACTAAGTGAATTTAGCAAGTTCTCTACACAAGTCAATATGCAAAATCAATTTGTATCTACATACTTGCACCATACAGTTGTAAAATAAAATCCAAAAATTTTACTTACAATAACATCTAAACAAAATACTTAGGAATAAATTTAACCAAATATCTAAAGGCTTATATACTGAAAACTACAAAAATTGCCCAGAGAAATTAAGGAACTAGGTAAATGAAGGGATGTATCAAATTCATGGATTGAAACACTCAATACTGTTAACCCATTAATTCTCTCCAAAATAGATTGGAATACACACTAATTACAATCCCAGAAGGATTTTATCAAAATTATCAAGCTATTTCTAAAATTTAAATGGAAATGCAAAGAGCCTACATTAGTCAAAGTGATTTTGACAAAAATCATTGGAAGACACTATCATTTCAAGACTTACTTTTAAGGTACAGTAATTAAGATATTGTGGTGTTGGCATAAGGATCAAACAGAAGAGATGGTCCAGAAATAATCACACTTACATGGTCAATTGACTTGAAAGAAAATAAAACTATTCAATAAAGGGAATAAACATCTTTTCAATGGAAATTGGTGAAACAGCTGTCTATCCACATGGAAGAAATTAACCTCAACAATTATCTTACACCACACAGAAAAATTAACACAAAGTGGACATAACATAAATGCTAAACTTATAGACCAAAATGTAAAATCTAAATCTATAAAACACTTAGAAAAAAATATATCTCTGCAACCTGGGTTATGGCAAATATTTCTTAGACAGAATGCAGAAAGCAATAACAACAAAAGAAAAAAATGTTAGATTTTTGTTCCTCAAGACAGCATTAGAAAATGAACAGACAAACCAACTCAGAGAACACATTCACAACACATACATCTGACAAAATCTATGTATCCAGAATATATAAAGAATGCCTACAACTCAATGACAAAAAGACAATCCTATTTAAAAATGGGGGAAATTTGGGACTTCCTTGGGGGTGCAGTGGTTAAGATTCTGTGCTCCCAATGCAGGGGGCCTGGGTTCGATCGCTGGCCAGGAAACTAGATCCCACATGCATGCCACAATTAAGAGTTCACATGCCACAACTAAGGAGCCAGCAAGCCACAACTAAGGAGCAGGAGAGCCACAACTAAGAAGCCCAGCTGCCACAACTAAGACCCGGCACAACCAAATAAAGAAAGAAAGAAAGAAATATTTTTTAAAAATTAAAAAAATAAAAATGAGGGAAAGGTTTGACACTTCACTAAGAAACATTCACAAATGGCATATAAGCACATGAAGGAAGCTCAGCAAGCTAACAAAGGGAATGCAAACTGCAACACGATGAGATCCATTATATACCCACCACAATGGTTAAAATTTAAAATGCTGAAAATATTAAATATCAACAAGGAGGATGTGGAACAACTAGAATATTCATACATTATTAGAATGTATTTTTAGACCAGACAAAACTATGCTATGGTGGTTAAAAAAAAAAAAAAGGCAGAACAGTGTTACTGAGTTCAAACTTGTATGGCTTACTGCCTTACAGGTCAGTAAAGCAAGAGATGAGTTGTTCAGCAAGGAATAGTGACTTTATTCAGAAACTCAGCAGACTGAGAAGATGGTGGTCTAGTGCCCACAAAAACCATTTTACCTGAGTTAGAATTCAGGATTCTTTTATAGTAAAAAGGGAGGGGGTGCAAACTTCTTGGTGCTGGAATCCTTTGTTCTTGCAGCTGTCCAAGTAGGTCTGGTCACAATGTTTCTATAAACCTCCACCAAGACAATTGTTATTTTCTGTTCTGCAACTTTTTATCTCTATATGAATGGAAAAGTGTTATACCTTTAGAGGTAAAAGCCTTGAGAATGGGCTATCCTGTATATTTCAGGCTATAGGTAACATTCTTTTAAAAAGGTGCAGAGAAAGGGCAGACAGCAGAAGCAAGAAGAACTACAATCCTGCAGCCTGCAGAACAAAAACCACATTCACAGAAAGATAGACAAGATGAAAAGGCAGAGAGCTATGTACCAGATGAAGGAACAAGATAAAACCCCAGAAAAACAACTAAATGAAATGGAGATAGGCAATCTTCCAGAAAAAGAATTCAGAACAATGATAGTGAAGATGATCCAGGACCTCAGAAAAAGAATGGAGGCAAAGATCGAGAAGATGCAAGAAATGTTTAACAAAGATCTAGAAGAATTAAAGGACAAAAAACCAGAGATGAACAATACAATAACTAAAATGAAAAATACACTAGAAGGAATCAATAGCAGAATAACTGAGGCAGAAGAACAGATAAGTGACCTGGAAGACAGAATGATGGAACTTACTGCTGTGGAACAGAATAAAGAAAAAAGAATGAAAAGAAATGAAGACAGCTTGAGAGACCTCTGGGACAACATTAAATGAAACAACATTCACATTATAAGGGTCCCAGAAGGAGAAGAGAGAGAGAAATGACCCAAGAAAATATTTGAAGAGATTATAGTCAAAAACTTCCCTAACATGGGAAAGGAAATAGCCACCCAAGTCCAGGAAGCACAGAGAGTCCCATACAGGATAAATCCAAGGAGAGACACGCCGAGACACATAATAATCAAATTGGCAAAAATTAAAGACAAGAAAAATTATTGAAAGCAGCAAGGGAAAAATAACAAATAACATACAAGGGAAATCCCATAATTAGGTTAACAGCTGATTTCTCAGCAGAAACTCTACAAGCCGGAAGGGATTGGCAGGATATACTTAAAGTGATGAAAGGGAAGAACCTACAACCAAGATTACTCTACCCAGCAAGGATCTCATTCAGATTCAATGGAGAAATCAAAAGCTTTACAGACAAGCAAAAGCTAAGAGAATTCAGCACGACCAAACCAGCTCTACAACAAATGCTAAAGGAACTTCTCTAAGTGGGAAAAACAAGAGAAGAAAAGAACCTACAAAAACAACCCCAAACAATTAAGAAAATGGTCATAGGAATACATATCGATAATTACCTTAAACGTGAATGGATTAAATGCTCCAACCAAAAGACACAGGCTTGTTGAATGGAAAAAAAAAAACAACACACACCTATATATATGCTGTCTACAAGAGACCCACTTCAGACCAAGGGACACATTCAGACTGAAAGTGAGGGGATGGAAAAAGATATTCCATGCAAATGGAAATCAAAAGGAAGCTGGAGTAGCAATACTCATATCAGATAAAATAGACTTTAAAATAAAGAATGTTAGACAAGGAAGGACACTATGTAATGATCAAGGGATCAATCCAAGAAGAAGATATAACAATTATAAATATATATGCACCCAACATAGGAGAACCTCAATACATAAGGCAACTGCTAACAGCTCTAAAAGAGGAAATTGATGGTAGCACAATAATAGTGGGGGACTTTAACACCTCACACAAATGAACAGATCATCCAAACAGAAAATTAATAAGGAAACACAAGCTTTAAATAACACAATAGACCAGATAGATTTAATAGATATTTATAGGAAATTCCATCCCCAAACAGCAGATTACACTTTCTTGTCAAGTGTGCATGGAACATTCTCCAGGATAGATCACATCTTGGGTCACAAATCAAGCCTCAGTAAATTTAAGAAAATTGAAATCTTATCAAGCATCTTTTCTGACCACAACACTATGAGATTAGAAATCAATTACAGGGAAAGAAAACATAATAAACACAAACACATGGAGGTTAAACAATATATTACTAAATAACCAAGAGATCACTGAAGAAATCAAAGAGGAAATCAAAAAATACCTAAAGACAAATGACGATGAAAGCACGATGATCCAAAACCTATGGGATGCAACAAAAGCAGTTCTAAGAGGGAATTTTACAGCTATACAATCCTACCTCAAGAAACAACAAACATCTCAAATAAACAATGTAACATTACACCCAAAGGAACTAGAGAAAGAAGGACAAACAAAACCCAAAGTTAGCAGAAGGAAAGAAATCATAAAAATCAGAGCAGAAATAAATGAAATAGAAACAAAGAAAACAATAGCAAAGATAATAAAACTAAAAGCTGGTTCTTTGAGAAGATAAACAAAATTGACAAACCATTAGCCAGACTCATCAAGAAAAAGAGGGAGAGGACTCAAATCAGTAAAATTAGAAATGAAAAAGAAGTTACAATAGACACCACAGAAATACAAAACATCCTAAGAGACTACTACAAGCAATTCTATGCCAATAAAATGGACAACCTGGAAGAAATGAACAAAATCTTAGAAAGGTATAACCTTCCAAGACTGAACAAGGAAGAAATAGAAAATAAGAACAGACCAATCACAAGTAATGAAATTGAAACTGTGATTAAAAATCTTCCAACAAACAAAAGTCCAGGACCAGATGGCTTCACAGGTGAATTCTATCAAACATTTAGAGAAGAGCTAACACCCATCCTTCTCAAACTCTTCCAAAAAATTGCACAGGAAGGAAAACTCCCAACTCATTCTATGAGGCCACCATCACCCTGATACCAAAACCAGACAAAGATACTACAAAGAAAGAAAATTACAGACCAATATCAGTGATGAATATAGATGCAAAAATTCTCAACAAAATACTAGCAAACAGAATCCAACAACACATTAAAAGGATTATACACCATGATCAAGTGGGATTTATCTCAGAGATGCAAGGATTCTTCAATATACATAAATCAATCAACGTGATACACCATATTAACAAATTGAAGAATAAAAACAATATGATCATCTCAACAGATGCAGAAAAAGCTTTTGACACAATTCAACACCCATTTATGATAAAAACTCTCCAGAAAGTGGGCATAGAGGGAATCTACTTCATCATAATAAAGGCCATATATGACAAACCCACAGCAAACATCATTCTCAATGGTGAAAAACTGAAAGCATCTCCTCTAAGATCAGGAACAAGATAAAGATGTCCACTCTCACCACTATTATTCAACATAGTTTGGAAGTCCTAGCCATGGCAATCAGAGAAGAAAAAGAAATAAAAGGAATACAAATTGGAAAAGAAGAAGTAAAACTGTCACTGTTTGCAGATGACATGATACTATACATAGAGAATCCTAAAGATGCCACCAGAAAACTACTAGAGCTGATCAATGAATTTGGTAAAGTTGCAGGATACAAAATTAATGCACAGAAATCTCTTGCATTCCTATACACTAATGATGAAAAATCTGAAAGAGAAATTAAGGAAACACTTCCACATACCATTGCAACAAAAAGAATAAAATACCTAGGAATAAACCTACCTAGGGAGAAAAAAGACCTGCACGCAGAAAACTATAAGACACTGATGAAAGAAATTAAAGATGATACCAACAGATGGAGAGATATACCATGTTCTTGGATTGGAAGAATCAATATTGTGAAAAAGACTATACTACCCAAAGCAATTTACAGATTCAATGCAATCCGTATCAAATTACCAATGGCATTTTTTACAGAACTAGAACAAAATAATCTTAAAATTTGTATGGAGACACAAAAGACCCCGAATGATCAAAGCAGTCTTGAGGGAAAAAAACCGAGCTGGAGGAATCAGACTCCCTGACTTCAGACTATACTACAAAGCTACAGTTATCAAGACAATATGGTACTGGCACAAAAACAGAAACATAGATCAATGGAACAGGATAGAAAGCCCAGAGATAAACCTATGCACCTTTGGTCAACTAGTCTATGAGAAAGGAGGCAAGGATATATAAAATGGAGAAAAGACAGTCTCTTCAATAAGTGGTGCTGGGAAAACTGGACAGCTACACGTAAAAGAATGAAATTAGCACACTCCCTAACACCATACACAAAAATAAACTCAGAGTGGATTAGAAATCTAAATGTAAGACCGGACACTATAAAACTCTTAGAGGAAAACATAGGGAGAACACTCTTTGACATAAATCACAGCAAGATCTTTTTTGATCCACCTCCTAGAGTAATGGAAATAAAAACAAAAATAAACAAATGAGACCTAATGAAACTTCAAAGCTTTTGCACAGCAAAGGAAACCATAAACAAGACAAAAAGACAACCCTCAGAATGGGAGAAAATATTTGCAAACGAATCAACAGACAAAGGATTAATCTCCAAAATATATAAACAGCTCATGCAGCTCAATATTAAAAAAACAAACAACCCAATCCAAAAATGGGCAGAAGACCTAAATAGACATTTCTCCAGAGAAGACCTATAGATGGCCAAGAAGCACATGAAAAGCTGTTCAACATCACTAATTATTAGACAAATGCAAATCAAATCTGCAGTTAGAATGGGCATCACACCAGTTAGAATGGGCATCATCAGAAAATCTACAAACAACAAATGCTGGAGAGGGTGTGGAGAAAAGGAACCCTCTTGCACTGTTGGTGGGAATGTAAATTGATACAGCCACTATGGAGAACAGTATGGAGGTTCCTTAAAAAACTAAAAATAAAATTACCACATGATCCAGCAATCCCACTACTGGGCATATATCCAGAAAAAACCATAATTCAAAAAGACACAGGCACCCCAGTGTTCATTGCAGCACTATTTACAACAGCCAGGTCATGGAAGCAACCTAAATGCTCATCTACAGACAAATGAATAAAGAATATGTGGTACATATATACAATGGAACATTACTCAGCCATAAAAAAGAATGAAATTGGGTTATTTGTAGAGACGTGGATGGATCTAGAGACTGTCATACAGAGTGAAGTAAGTCAGAAAGAGAAAAACAAATATTGTATATTAACGCATATATGTGGAACCTAAAAAAATGGTACAGATGAACCGGTTTTCAGAGCAGAAATTGAGACACAGAAGTAGAGAAAAAATGTATGTACACCAGGCGGGAAAGCGGCGGGGTGGGTAGGGGTGGTGGTGGGATGAATTGGAAGATTGGGATTGACATGTCTACACTGATGTGTATAAAATAGATGACTAATAAGAAAACAAATAAATTAAAAATAAACATTAAAAAAATTAAAATTAAAAAAAATTTTTTTTTTAGTTTTAAAGAAAGGTGCAGCGTCAGTATGGCTAAGGAACAGGTAACAAGAGCTCAAAAGTTAGAACTAAAGGAATAGATTCAATATGGAGTCAGGTTTGCTCTTCTCTGTTAAAATTGCCTGGAATGGGAGTTACGGGAAAAGTCCCCAAGGAACGCTGGGGAAACAGAAATATTCAATATCTTAACTGTGTGTTGGTTGCACAGATAAATGCATTTCTCAAAACTCAAACTGTGCACTAAATATCTAAACATTTCACTCTGTAAATTTTACCTTAAAAACCAATAACAAAAACTAAAGCCATAATACGATTGAAAGAACCTTGCCCTATGACCTAGAAAAGCTGAAAGTGAGTCCAAACTCTACCTAGTGACCTTAAAAAATCATTTTAACTTCTCAGAGCTTCAAATACTTATTTTAAAAAATAAGACATTAATATCTACATTTCATTCAGTCGATGTTTAAGAACCTACTACAGGCCAGGCATTCACTAAACAGTTCTACTATTTCACAGGCTTATTATAAAGTTCAAATGAGAATATTGAAGTGATTTATAAGTGAGACAGTATACAAATGTTATGATTTGTTACTGAGTAAAGTAACAGAAACGGCTCCACAAGAAAAAAAAAGATATACTCAAGGTTTCAAATCCTGTGTAGCAGTGACTAATTTCTACTTTTTTAACATAAAAGAACATGAGCGATCTTACATGAGAGGGAATATTTTAAAAAGTAAACTACAAAGAGCCCTTTTAGTTTATGGTCACAGAAAGGACTCTTATTAAGGGAAACAGCAAACCTAAAAGCCTTTAATATCAAAAGCCTAAAGATCAAGAATTTAAATCCCTGAAGTAGAAGAGCTGACCCACAATGAATCAGAAGGAAATATTCCAAATAAGAAAATGGAGGTAAAACCAAAATTTGAATAGATCAGTCTTATTTTTATCCATGTTAAGTTTGTTCCATATGTAAAATAAATTAAAATATAAAATTCTCTAAACAGGAATAACAGTTTATTTTTTAAGAATTGTTTAAAGTTAGAAAATATGTAGTTTAAATCTATAGCCCATGGTAGCTACTTCTACTTAGCTCTGAACCTTAATGAAAATATCAATTTATGTGCCTAAAATGTAAGAGACAAGATGATTCAAGACAACATCTTGAACCATCCTCTAGATGTTTGAATAAATCCTCCCAAACTGAGCTCCTTGGGATCTAAATTGAATTTTTAAAATAGTTTTTATCACTCACATTAATTTAGTCATTTTTATTTTAACAAAGATTCTTATCACTCTTAATTTCATTCTGACAAACACACTAAATAATTTTGATAGGACATGAGGCAGTCATGAAGACAGAATCTATTTCAAAATGGAGAATTGAATTATTGAGGTACTGCTCCCTTCCCTGGCCTAAAGTAAATGCAAGTGATAAATCCTACTAAAAGGTACATTACTTATACTTATATATATATCTAATTGATGCTTAAATATTGTTTTCCATAAAGGTGGCAATGTCAGTCATGGGATGTCCTGTGAATTTAGAAAACTAACAGCCATTGAAGAAAGATTCCAACAGAAATCTCCACCAAGTTATTAAGTTAAAATAAGATAAATTATTAGAAGATACCCAAAGTCAATGGGACAGTACCCCCAATGAATGTTTTACAAAGCAAGAGGCTTGGAGAATTCTATTTGATTATTAAATATCCTTATGTGGGTAACATAGCAAACTTATAAAAAGGAAGGCTGACAAAAATAGTTTGAATCTGTTTTTACACATTTTCGGGATAATGAGATCTAATTCATCAAGTGCAAGGATAAAAGCAAGTAGGGAATGTATAGAATAATCATGATGGTGATAGTAAGTAGATTAAAGAAAATTTAGAAATCTATAACCTTAATATTAGTATCTACTATTTACTGATGGTCTACAACCAACTTTTATTTCACATGCTTTATTGTTTTACCCCCTTACACTAGCCCTCGAGAAATACTTTCGTATCTCCATTTACAGAAAAGAAACTGGCATTCAAAAATTTAAGTAACTTGTCTAAAGTTAGTACTGGCAGAGGTTAAAATTTAAACCAAAGTCAGGCAGACTTCAAGACCCGTGGTTTCTATTTCTGTTTTTACCACATCCACAGCTGAATGAATTTTTTAACCTATAGTGTTTATAGTCTACCCTTTCTTCATTTTATAAATAATTCATATCCCCAAAGCAAAGCCAGCCTATCATACCTTGGCTTAAGAATCTTCATGGAGTCAGTCCCCTATGTATGGCAGTGTTTCTTTAAGTGGCTGAAAGATTACATGTAGCCAGTTGACTAAAAATCTCTTCTATCTGCATGAGAACATAATGATTCAAAAAGTCTGTTGCCCTATCCTAGTCAGGACAGCCTTAGCTTAAAGTTAAAACAAAACAAAACAAAGAGAGTCCTAAGACCCCAAAAAACAGGTTAGTATAGAGATAAGACCAATGGATATGTTGTAAATTAACACTTATACCAATAATACAAATGCTTTCCAAAGGCTAAATTGAAATAAGAAAAATCTTAGTCTGTTGTCATTCTAAATTATTGGTGCAAGAGAACAAACGGAAATAAAACATATGGAATCATGATATTTGGTCAGGTCAGTCTCTCATAGCTGAATATGGGATTTGCAGATACTTTGTGAATTTCCTTCTATATTTGCACTTATTTGGCAACAACAAGAGAGAGAAATAAACAGCATCACTTTTGAAGAAACAAAGGTATAATTTATGCTTAAACAGTGGGTAGTTACTCTACCCTTGTTTTCCATTCAGTGAATATATTTTTCATTCAATATCATGGACATTAAGTGTTAGATCATTTGTCAAAGGAAAATGTGCCTGTCCTTGTTTATATTGGCATAGTCCTTGGATCTAGCTAATGCTCTTTTGCTCTTAACAGCCTTGATGGTTTCATTTTTAAAAATATAACCATGACTTACCTGATAACATAGGGGGGACATATACTGAAACAATCTGCCTTCAAAGAATTTTAGAAATAAGTGAAAACAGAAACTCTTTAAGCAAGAGAATCATACGAGCAAAGATTAATTCAGGGCCATCTCTCTTTTTTTTCCCCATCTTTTCTGTTACTCAACCGAAGTGTTCCAACGTATTGGTTGTTTTCGTGCTTCCTAATCTTCCCTGGACAGAAAGTACTCCAACTTGCTTTAGCATGCAAGTCTTTCTCATTTTCCCCAAAAATAATCAGCAAAGGAAGGGACATTGAGAACAGGAGGGGCAAAGGGGATATTGTTTGGACACAGGAAAAAGGCTGTCTGGTGCCCTTCAAATCATACAACATAAAACTCCACTGTGTGAGTCCAGCTCTGAACAAAAAGGGAATTTTCTACTGCAATTCTAAACTTTGCAGTTTATGTTCAAATATTAGACACTAAATACTTGGCTGACATTTAAACATATGGCTAACATATGCCAAATTTGTTTAAAGTTGTGGCCAAAAGTTCAAATGTGGAAGACTAAAAGTCCTGATTCATGTTTTCTTATTATATTCTCCTGAAGATAAATCAGTGCCAGTATGTCTATGTGTGTGGCAGGGTTAGGGGGTGGGAGGTCATGAAAAAGGATTAGAGGGGAGGAAGAAAATCCTTTTTTGTTTTTCCTTCTCCCTCCTTGGCAAATGGGAAACAAGGTAAAATGCTAAGAGTCTTGTAGCAAAGCAAGTCTTTGTGTCCAGTAGAATATACATTTTAGATGATAGTTGAAGGTAAGGGCACTATTTATCCAGAGCAATGGAAAACCACCGCAATTCCATAAAGGTGTGTATATTATAGGGTGGAGTTTTCTAAGCCTGTATAGTAGTAAATTTTCAGTGATTAAAATATATATATATATCAGAAAACTAAAATAGGTAATGCTTAACCATAATTATATAACGATTTGTGTTCTTACTTTGTGTCTAGCACTTTTTAAAATGCATGTATTCATTAGTTGCATCTCAGAACAATCCCAAGATGTAGATATTTATTATCATTTCCATTTTACAGATAACAGTATAGATGGACCAAGAAACTAAATATTTTGACCAAGTCAAGAGTGCCAGAAAAAGGGGGAGCCAGGATTCAAACTAAGGCAGTTTGCTTCCATAATTCATACCCCTACCCACAATGTTATGGAAAGGCTGAACTGATCAAGTCTCTGTTACTATTACTTTGAGAGGAGAAAGTAATAGTAAAATTAAATTAGCATACTTTAATAGTAAAAGTAATTAGCATACTTCTTTAGTACTGCAGTCCCAGGTTTAGGGGAAGGGTAGGAAAACATGTGGTTTCGTGTTCTTGTTTTTTTTTTTTGGCGGTATGCGGGCCTCTCACTGTTGTGGCCTCGCCCGTTGCAGAGCACAGGCTCTGGACGCGCAGGCTCAGCAGCCATGGCTCACGGGCCCAGCCGCTCTGCGGCATGTGGGATCTTCCCGGACCGGGGCACGAACCCGTGTCCCCTGCAACGGCAGGCGGACTCTCAACCACTGTGCCACCAGGGAAGCCCTGGTTTCGTGTTTTGAACTGCTGTCAGAATTAAATGCACAATTACAACAAACTTTTTTTAAAAAGACATTGCGTTGTACTGCAAAAATCTGGATATTTATGTTTCTTGGGGTTTTTCTTTATATATTTTACATTTTAATACATTGACAACTGGGAATTTGCAACAGATCAATTTGTGACAGGAGCTTAAATGTGTCGATAAGGTCACAATTTATCCAGAGCAATAGAATAAATGGCCCATCCTCAGAAACCTAAGAATTATTTCGATTCTTCTTATACCCATCTATTCATCTCCACTCAGTTATTAGAACCTTTCCTCCAGTTGACATATCTACTTATTGTTAGCAATCATACCTAACTTAATTCTATGACAATACCTTAGTTCAAGTCATTCCCATATGACAATAATCTCGCCAAACACATAAAACCTTCTTCAGGGCTTTTCCTTCAAGCCATTCCATTTCCACGAAGCTTTATCTGATCACATGCCTTGTCTATGAAATTTGTCACATTGAATACTTATATACTGCCCTGTATGTTGTCCATATTTTACATGTTATCCTGTTATCTAAACTATAAATTCCTGTTGGGCAGATATTTTTATCTACTCACTGATATTATAAATTTATAAACAAGAAATATTCAGTCTACTTGAATGATTTTATATTTCTGTAATTACCATGTAATCTTGAAAAGGGTGGCAGAAGATAATGAAAATTGATTGTAAATGAATAGCTAGGAACCCAGGTAATGACATTGTTGTAGTAAAGCAGATAAGAATAATTTTACAAATCACAGGTACACACTGGAACTCTTGCCAAGATAAATTTGAGTTATTTTCTCTCACAATGGTCCAGACTCAAAAGGAATTCACAGTGTGCTATGTGACAAGTTTTGAATGCACACATTCACTTTTCAAACTAGCATGATAAGCAAGTTACAGTACTTGTAACTTGTACAGCACATCAGCCCTTATTTATTTATTTTGCAGGCAGCCATTGGAGCCGTGAAGCTGGTCAACAGAGGTTCTATAGAAACATTCAAAGCCTCTACCTCAAAGGACTGGCATGCGTCCATCTTTACAGGTTTTGAGTTTCCCAAGCCACAAACCTACCCAAGGGGTAGAGTTCCAAGCATTCCGCTTATCCACCAGCATCAAGAATTTGTTGATTCTGCCAAGACCCACAAGTTTTAACACCTGCAGTCAAACTAGGTTTAGTTTGCGCTCTACCCTAAAGAAAAAATATTTGGGTAGCTTACAACACATTAAGCCTAGGAAATATTATTTAGGCTACCAGGCTATAACAGCTGTTGCCTGAGGGGATAAAAATGAGCAATGGGGTAAGGCAAAAGATTGGAGCATAGGTGGATTAGTGGGAAAACCTTACTATACAATACCTAAAACGAATGTTCCAATACCTAAAGTCAATACTCCGATAATCCAATTAATAACATTAACACTTAAATGTGAAAAAAAAACTATATAAGTGATTCTTCTCTAAGTCTTTTAAATAATATACTATGCAAAAATATTCCCTCCAATATATACAATTAGGAAATAATATGTCCAAAATTGTAGGGAATAAACAGAATGATATCAGTACTTAATACGGTGCCAGACATATAGCAAATGCTCAAGAAAGTTAAAATTCCTTATAAGTCTTTAAATGAACAAACCCTTTTAATGGGGGTCTAGAATCGACCTTAGAGTATTTTCTACTCTGGCTAAAAGTATGTTAGTGAAGCACCATTGCAGCAACACAGTACTCTCACTAGTTCAGGTATTACTCATCAATACCAAGATAATAGCTGACTTTTGATGAATTATGATGCTGTTCTCAACACTTAATTTGAACTAACATATTCAATCAACAGGACAAAGCAAAAAATATCATCCCCACTTTTCAGATGGGGAAACTGAGGCAGAGAGGCATCAAGTAGACTACTTAGGTTATAAGACAGCTGGGCTGAGATTTGAACCGATGCAGTCCGGCCCCAAAACCCTTGCTTTTTTAACTACCGAACTATACCACCTCTGGCATTTGGGGAACTAGAGGTAATAATTAGGGTGAAGTTGCACCTTGACTTATAACTAAACACAGTGGAGCAAAGACATCTTTACTCTATTCCTCTCTCTTAAAACAGCTGCAGATAAGAAGTCACTTCTCTCGTAAAGCACAATGTTCTTTGGCAAAATTGATTTTAACACCACAGTAGGCCATTTTTTCCCCAACCCCAAACTGCAGACATCAAAAACAGGCAGGGCTGATCTGATGAACTTACCCAATTGCAGGCCAAGAAGCTGGAATAGAGCTAACTGGAACAGGTGGACATTCTAGGAAAAGTCCTTTTCTCTTTCCTCAAGGGGACTAGAAGACTCAACTGCCTTTTTGACTGAGTGGTGTCATTTTCCTCGATTAAAGCAAAGTACCCTACTTACTAGTAAAAAGACATGACCCACTGAACGCACAGACTCTGATTATCCACCCTCCATCTAAAGGGAAGAGAAAATAAGGAGGTGAATTTCTCATTTCAAATTCCCTAGTAACTTTATTCACTATAATTCATCCAAGATTATATGTGACAACATAAATCATATCCCAAATAATACGCTAAAAATTAATAACATAGATTGTCTAAATATGAAGTTGCCAGAGAGATTAAATTCCTAAGTGGAATATCCTTTTCATGCACTAAAAAATTTAAATTCAAAATCAGTTTTCTCTTTAGTTCAGCTCAGAAGATGCTCACTGAATCTGGGTTTCTTCAGCAGTTGGGTGGCTCTGGATCCTGTCTTCCATTGGCGACTCCCCAACTGTTGTTATTTCAACTTTAAAACTCGTGTGTTTTCCAGTCACACTGAATAGGATACAGGCTATCACATCACTGTCTTCATACCCATAAAACTTGTAAAACAAATCTTTGACCCCTGTGGGTATATTCCTAGGGGGAAAAATTGTATTCCAGAATTTAAGACTACCCATACCTACGAAAGTACCAATATTACCTTGGAAAGAATGGTAGACAGGAAGTATAAGAGATAAAGGGAGAAATGTCTCGCTTTCGGTAGATCAGGATGCCATTCAGTCTATGAACAACAGTCTGAAGCTCACAATCTGTGAGCTGAAACTCATTTCTAAGAAACTGCCCACTGAGAAGTTGTCAGAATACGCTTTCCGCATCCTGGGGGTAAAATGTATCCATACGCACTGCTTTCTCTCTCAGACAGAGCATTTGAGACATTTCAGTCTCCATAAGCCTTCTTTTTGTCCCTTGATTCCCACATATTCAAAAAGTCTTAATTTCCATTTTCCCTTAGAAAATATACTTAGTACCCTGGCCATGAATTTGGTGTAAATTCTCTCTCATGGAACCACTGGTGC
Source organism: Delphinus delphis (assembly GCF_949987515.2). Taxonomy (NCBI): domain Eukaryota; kingdom Metazoa; phylum Chordata; class Mammalia; order Artiodactyla; family Delphinidae; genus Delphinus; species Delphinus delphis. Next base: position 12,240,053 of record NC_082693.1, on the reverse strand, counting down.
TTGTTATAAGTAGAGCTTCTCCCATTTTTAACATGCAACTTCTCCAAGCAACACTTATCACCCTTCTTTCTCTGCAGCCTTTTTATCCCTTTCTGCATCCCAGTAAGATCCCAAGGCTTTGCAGCTATACGCTACATGCAGCCTGTGAATCCTGTCTCCTAGGAAGGGTTCCCCCATTGACTCTACATACATGCCAGCTGGAGAGCTACTCTCAGAAAATTCCAGAAATGAAGCTGCTGTTGGTGCTTCCAAAGGCCATGCCCTCAGAAGCACTATGAGGTTCAAGGCTTTCCCCCACCTTCTAAACTTTCTAGATAGTACATAGAAAACTGAGCAAAGGATAAAAAAGTCGATTATTAACTCCTGCAAGAAAAAATGTAACCTCCATACACCAAATGCCTCAGTGAGCAACATGTATACACCAGAAATGGAGCACTGAGGGTGTAATGGCCAAGAACACACCTACAAATATTTAACAGAGCCTATCTCTTATTTCTAAACACAATAAAAACAGACTGATTACTTGGGTTCCCCTCCCTCATTTCTTCTTCTCATCTATATGTAACTTCTCATGCTTAAGCAGAGAAAAGCTATCTGCAACTTTCCATTTCCATGAAGCAAAGAAATAAGAACCATCTGGAAAACTCTGTCTCCTAGCCTAGAAACTTCGAGGAAGCTTTATTTGCTGGGGCTTCATAGTGCCTTGAATTTTAAAAAGAGGCAAGGAAAAGAGATCAAGATGGGTAAGTGAACACTCCATGGAGGAAGACGTTGCTGAATTTGAGCCAATGGAAGGATGAAAAGTCCTGTCTTGCAGATGGAGGCTGAGGCTGCACATTTGGAAGGAGTCCTTCCCACATGCTAATCCAATTGACAAGCCTGCCGAGCCTGACAAGGATTTTACACCAGCAAAGCTTCTTCTCCAGACTTCTGTGTTCCCATTTTAAAAAGAAAAAAATAAAATAAAAGGGAGAGAGATCATTTTCCCTTTCTGGATGCAGGACATAGCACTATAACTTCTTTACAGACAGCTTCACTTTGTTGAAAATACCAGTGTCATTTGAACCAATATCTTTAGTCGCAGGTCAATTTCATGCCACATCAGTCCGTGTGATTCCTATTTAATGCACAGAATTCTTGTGTTGTGTTGGGTCCCTGTTCCTATCATTTAAAATGTACTGATATTTATATGGTATTTCAACGTGCTCTGTAATTAAAATGTAGGTCTTGAGACTTGAAAACAAGAAGAAAATTAATGAAAGGATTGCAAAAGGAACATAAGGAAACGCTAACAGAATTCTGAGTTTTGAATCTGAGTAGAAGTATTCATGAATCTGAGAAGTATTCGTCACATATTTCAATGTAGTATAAGAAATTATTATAAGGGAATAACGATCATACATCGTTTCCTCTCACATTGAATAAATGCCAGAAACAATTCTTCAATTATGGATTGAATACATAACTACTCGTTGATTTTATTTTATCCTGAAATAATCAAACAAGGAGCAAACTTCATATTAAGCTTGGCAACATTCTCTTCCTGCCTCCAATTATGTGGTCTGCTGAGACCAGCTCTGGCCTGGTTTCCAGTGATTACTTCTGTCTGGGAGGTTGGTGTTTCTCTGTATTTCGCTGCCTCACCGGCAGCTGATTCCCTTCACTCTCTCCCTGGTGGCAGTGGCCAGGCTTAGCCGTCTTTATGCTCAGTAGCCTGCATGGTGTGCAGTCCCATTCCCAGGCAGCATTCTGGGCCTGTGGTCAGTCTCTACCCCTGCTCCCTAGCTTCCTGCTGGCCTCTTGTATCAGTCCCCATGTTCTGGCCAGTCTTACAGGGTGATATCTATTTTAAAGAAAGTTTCAAACACAAAAATACAGAGTACAGCAAAAATAAAGAGTCAAAGTACCCACATCAACACTTGGCCATATTTCTTTCCTCTCTTCCGTATACCTTCTTTTATTACAAGATTTTCTATTTTTAAAATGAATCCCAGACTCCAGGAGATTTGATCTTTATCTACTTTAGAATGAATCTCAAAATAATAGTAATGACAATAGTAATGATAACACAAATGACATTTTCTTACCAAAAGACATACCATTTTTATATTTAAAAAAAATACCATAAAGAAGATGTGGCACATATATACAATGGAATATTACTCAGCCATAAAAAGAAATGAAATTGAGCTATTTGTAATGAGGTGGATAGACCTAGAGTCTGTCATACAGAGTGAAGTAAGTCAGAGAGAGACAAATACCGTATGCTAACACATATATATGGAATTTAAGAAAAAAAAAATGTCATGAAGAACCTAGGGGTAAGACAGGAAGACACAGACCTACTAGAGAATGGACTTGAGGATATGGGGAGGGGGAAGGGTAAGGTGTGACAAAGCGAGAGAGAGGCATGGACATATATACACTACCAAACGTAAGGTAGATAGCTAGTGGGAAGCAGCCGCATAGCACAGGGAGATCAGCTCGGTGCTTTGTGACCACCTGGAGGGGTGGGATAGGGAGGGTGGGAGGGAGGGAGACGCAAGAGGGAAGAGATATGGGAACATATGTATATATATAACTGATTCATTTTGTTGTAAAGCAGAAACTAACACACCATTGTAAAGCAATTATACTCCAATAAGGATGTTTTAAAAAACCCACAACTCAAAGAGGTATATTCAAAGAATTCATACATCAACCCCAAATTTCCCTCCAGTGTTTCTTTTTGTAAATACATATATTTTCCCATTTCCCTTTTTTATACAAAAGCGAGCACTCTATATACACTCTTCTGTACCTTGCTCTTTTCACTTTACCATATTTTCTGGAGATGACTGTACTTAAATGTACACAATCTTCTAATACCTTTAATCCTTTAAAAAACTGCATAGTGTTCCATTGTGTGATTGTACTCTAATTGTTCAACCAATTGCCTATTGATAACCACGCAAGTTTTTTCTTTAGTCTTTGCTATTACAAATAATGCCATAATGAGTAACCTTGTGCATATATCATTTTTCATTTTTGAAAATTTATGTTTATGATAGATTTCCAAAAGTGAGATTGCTAAATCAAAGGAGGAAATTTAGTGGGAATTTTACAAACTGCAGCAAACTCTCCTACATAAGAGTTATACCATTTTGCATTCTTGCTAGCAAAGTATGAGAAGGCCTGTCTACCCAGAACACACCAACAGAATATGCTGTGAGACTGATGGCGAGAAACAGTATCTCAGTGTGATTTTCATTTTCATTTCTCTTACCATGAGTAAGGTTGAACAGTACTGTTTCATATTCATTCATCAAGATCATTGTCATTCTTTTTTGAGAAATCTGTATTTTTGCCCATTTAAAAAATCAAGTTGTTCTATTTCTCCTTGATATTTAGGATGTTGTTATACATTAGGGTCATTAGTCCTTTTCTGTGAGAGAAGTTGCAACAGTTTTTTCCCCAGTGGGTCATTTGTCTCTTGATTTTTTGCCATGCAGAAGTTTGTTTTTTGTTTTATTGTTCGTTTGTTTGTTTTTGCGGTACGCGGGCCTCTCACTGTTGTGGCCTCTCCCGTCGCGGAGCACAGGCTCCGGACGCGCAGGCTCAGCGGCCATGGCTCACGGGCCCAGCCGCTCCGCGGCATGTGGGATCTTCCCGGACCGGGGCACGAGCCCGTGTCCCCTGCATTGGCAGGCAGACTCTCAACCACTGCGCCACCAGGGAAGCCCTGTTTTTAATATGGTCAAATTTATCAACATTTACACTTCTGCATTTTGAGTTACTATTTGGAAGTTTTCCCTATACCTAGGTCAAAAAAGGAATTCATGAATGCCTTCTTCCAGAATTTGTACAATTCCATTTTTGTGTTGATAATCTTTTGGGAATTTTTCTTAGTTTATAATGTATGATCTGAATAATTTTACCTTTTCCCAAATGGCTAACTAGTTGTTCCAATACTTTTTATTAAAAAGTTCATCTTGGGCTTCCCTGGTGGTGCAGTGGTTGAGAGTCCACCTGCCGATGCAGGGGACGCGGGTTCATGCCCCGGACCGGGAAGATCCCACATGCCGCGGAGCGGCTGGGCACGTGAGTCATGACCGCTGAGCCTGCGCATCCGGAGCCTGTGCTCCGCAATGGGAGAGGCCACAGCGGTGGGAGGCCCGCGTACCGCAAAAAAAAAAAAAAAAAGTTCATCTTTTTAATTGATAAATTTGAGTTTCTAAATCTATCATATACAGAATTACCATATTCATGGCCTACTTCGTAATTTCTTTATTCTATTCCATTAGTTTTCCTGTTCATTAATTTTCTACTTCTTTAATTATAGAGGCTTTATATTTTGTTTTAATACACAATGGAACTAATTTCCCTCAACTTTTTCTATTTAAAATTTTTTCTGGTTATTCTTGCTTATTTACTCGTCCATATGAACTTTTGAATCAATTTATATGGTTCAAGAAAAAAACTTTTCGGTATGGTTATTAGAACTATTATTAAATATATAAATTAGAAAGAGTTGGCATCTTTATGGTATTAAATGTTCTCAGTATCTCTTTCTATTTGTTTAAGTCAATTTTTATGTTTTTCAGGAATGTTTTAAAACTTACTTCATAAACAGATTGCACATTTTGTATTTCTTATTATGATTTTAAATGATTTTTTATTCCATTATATCTTCTAACTAGTTACTGTTTGTAAGTATAAGCCTATTTAGAGAGAGAGATAGATATAGAGTTATTAGTTTTGTATTCTTCTGCTTTATTAAGGAATCTTAGTTTTGTAGAAGGTTTTCCATTATTTGCATTTTTTCGATATACAATCACATTATCTGTAGATATAGACAGTACCTTTCCTTTTTCAACTCTTAGGTCTTTAATAACTTTTAACAGTCTGCTTTTATTAGTAATGCTTCTGGTACTATGTTAAATATTATCAATGATTTAGGAAATTTTTTCCTGTTTCTGACTGTGGGAGAAATATGTCTGGTGTTTCAGGCACTCTTGTTAAATAAAATGTTGCCATTGGAGTATACATGTTGTATTGTTTTATTCTTATATTTTTTATTTTAATTGGGAGTAGGCATTGATTTTTGTGAAATGCATTTTCAGAATCTATGGCAATGACCACATAATTTTTCTCCTTAGAATTATCAATATACAATTTAGATTAATGGAACCCATAATATTAAACCATCCTTGCATTGCTGAAATAAATTTATTGAATACAAAGGTAGCATATATTGAATTCTGTGTGCTTTATGGTTTTATAATTGATAATATTGACTCAGTATAAGCATAATAGGTCATTCTTTTGTGACGTTTTTGTCTGATATTTGTACTAATGTTATATTTACATCATAAAAGATTTTGGAAAGGTTTTCTTTAATGTACTGGAATAGCCTAAACAGCATTGAGCCTATCTGGCTCTTTAAAGGTTTAATGGAATTTCCCTGTGAAATCATCTAAACAAGTGCTCTTGCGCAGGGAAGCTATTAGACAAGTTTCTCTATTATTTCTATGGAGACTGGTCTTCTTGAATCTGCTGTCTTATCTCAACTGCAGTCATTTTTAATAAATTGTATTTTCCTAAAGACTTATTTACTTCATTTAGGTTCACAATTTTTTCCAAAAGATGTATAAAGTAGTCATATGATGTTTTAAAATTCTTTAGTCTTGCTATGCACTTCCCAACTTTTTATCATGTATTTGTGCATCAGAGCTTGCCTTTTTAACTAAACTAGAAAAGTGGTTTCCATTTTGTTGATAATTTCAAAAATATGTTTGATATTTTCTTTATTAATTATTTAGTTTTCATTTTCTAATTTATTAGTTTTTGCACTTATCTTTACTAATTACTTCCTCCTGCTTTTTGTAAAGTTAATTTTGATGTTCTTTTTCTAACTTTTTGAGTGGAAGGTTTAATTCATATATTTTCAATGAGCTATGGCTGTCTCCTACTCCAAGTTTTGTGGGAAATGTGCTCAAGCAAAAAGCTGTAAATTTCCAAATCTTAACCTGTTGCATTTTCCATCTTTCAAGGGTACATTCCCTTTAGCCTGCATTTGGTCACTTTCCAGTGCCCTCAAATAGTTGCTTTTACGTATTGTCCACACTTTACACTTTTTATCTTAGAGGAACTAACTTGACTAAGCTACTCTGCCATTACCAGAAGCTAGGGTATCTGTCTGGTTTATAAAACAAGAATTTAAAAGATTTTTAAAAAGCGACCCTGCTTTATTTATCTTAGGGCTCTAAATCTCACAGCTTCTGCCATAAAGAGGCCAAAAAAAGGGGAAGCATTCTCCAAGTAGTATGCTTTTAATAGAATTTTGAGAGCATATGTGAAGTGACAATGGGTTGAGATCAGAGAAATAAGATTTCCCTCTAAGCCTTAAAAAATAAAGCTATAATATATTTGAGGTTAAATTTTTAAAATTACCTTTCAGAGAATGAACGATCCTGCCATAAAAGAGAGTGACTAATGATATTAACTTATTTAAAGAAAAATCACATAGATGTAAAACTCCTAAATAAAATATTAAGTCCCTATTATTGAACAGGTCATTATTTAACTTTTTAAAGTTTAATATCTTATTGTAACCATTTTCAAACTAACAGGGAAAAAAGGTATTACTAGAATCAATCTCCATATACCTCAATGTTTCTTTTCTTTTTTTAATGTGTAGTAATATAGGGTATAACTCAATAATACAAAGAGGTTAAACATCAGAAAATCTGTCAAAGTAATTTACCATGTTACCAGAATGAAAGAGAAAAATATCAAATAGAGGAAGGAAAGCCTGTTACAATGTTAAAAATCTATTAATAGTGACAATTATTAGAAAATTACGAATAGAACTTCCTTAGCCTTATGGCTTTCTTCCAAACATCCATAATATAAACATTTTAGACAAACTTTATATAAGTTTAGGCACCTGGTAAGAATTTTTGCCATTACAGTGACTCCTCAACAAAGTATTGTAGGTCTTGTAAATGAAATAAAACATAAATAAAGCTATAATGACAAATAGATATTATTTATTAATGAAATCCCAAGAGAATTACTATATAAACTACTGAACATAAGAAATTATTTTTTTTACTTAATAAAAGAGCCATATACAAGATTTAGTTCTGTTCCTCTATCAACAATTAAAAAATAATATTCCTCAACAGTTATTAAGTTCCTAGGAATTAACCTAGCAAAGACAGCATAATACCTTTATGGAGAAAAGTTTAATATTTTATTAGAGGATATAAAAGATTTTGTGTGTGTGTGTGTGTGTGTGCGTGTGTGTGTATGTGTGAACAGCAGTTCTCTTCTAAAATAACTTATGAATTATTCATTCCATGAAATTACATTAAAATCTCAGAAAATTTTGAAAAGAAGGAATTTAACAAATTAATTCAAAAATTGATACTAATGAATAAAAATCCCTGCATAACTAATACATTTTGGAAAAAGATAAACAAATATGTCTGCATGCAAGCAACATTACAAAGCCAAATAATTAAAATAGTGCCCCTGGAACAAGAACAGATAACAAGAACAGAATTCATTTGTACACTTTTGACTTAATATATGATATATGGGAGGGAATGAAGTGATTTTGTAAATGCTGTTAGTATAATTGGTCTTTATATGGAGAAAAATACATTTGGATAGCTACCTCACACCATGCACTAAAATAAAATTTAGATAGGTAAAAATCTAAATGTAAAATAATAAAGAGGAAGAAACAAGAGAATATCTTTGTAACTTTACAAGTGTAAAATGTCTTATCTAACATCCTAAAAGTACAAGACATAAGAGGAAAATTAAATATATACATTAGATCACGTGAAAAATGGAAACTTCTCTTAAATAAAAGACATCTTAAACAAAGTAAATGGATAGAAGACAGACTGGGGAAAGTATTTGTAATTTTTATAACTGACAAGAGTTAATACTGAGAATATACAAGGAACTCTTGAAATAAGGAAAGAAAATATTGGAAACCCAATAGAAAATGTAAAGTCCTTATATCTTTTAATTCAGCGATTTTACTCTTGGACATATACACCAAAAAACTCAGTCAAAATGCTGAGTGCATCAAGATATTCACTGAGTAGTGCTCGTGGTAACAGAGGTGGACATGGTCTAACATGGTCTCACCAGTGGAATGGCTAAGTAACGATATATATTAATACATAGAGTGGAATTATTATTGCAACAGACAGAAGCCATGAACTAGACTTCCAAACATTGATGGTCATCAAAACATAAATGTTGTGTGAAAATGGTAAGAAAACAAATGCAATTATAATTTTTATTTTACAGCATTAAATTTATATGTATTAAACTGAAAGAAAATCGCACCTTATATTTTTCAAAGATTAAAGCACGTTATGGAAGGCAGATTGGAAAGACTTATATGACAAATACAAAGTGGGTACCTACTGAGGGGTTAAGGAAATGGAATTGGGCATGGGGGCTGGTAAAGGAAAATAATAAATGTCACAAAATAAACATGGCCATAATTAGCCATAAACTGAAAAATATGATCAATTTTCTTCTATTCTCCCAAAGGAAGAGAAAAGTAGTGTTCAGTGTGTGACTAGGAAGAGAGACTGTGATGATCAGGAATAAAAGCGTAAAATAAGAAACACTGACTTTGTCGTTCACTGTCTCAAGATTAGAGTATCCTGATGGACTCAAAAGTCCCACACACCTTGCACAGTGGGGCTGGTGTTCAGCGTGGATGCACCATTTTGGTGGACTATAGCCAGAGTCCCAACTGAGGACAGTATCCGTTCATATGGGTTGAGGTGTGCGTTTTACCTATCGTAAAGGCAACTCTGGTATGGAGATCGAAGCAGCAAATTATCAGAACTTGATGATATTAAGTATTTAGATCATATAATTAATTCCTTCATTCTGAAACCATGCCTCCAGATAGCATCATCATCAATTTGCCTATAGGAAAATATATATTGATTAGAAGAAGGAAACAATTGTTACACCAAACAGCTTTATTTTTAGTGTAAATTAATAATCTTGATATTATGGTTAACTTTCATAATACAGTGTCTTGAACACACAAAGTTGAAGATGAGACCTTGGATCCTGATAAACTCATCAAGTGAGATTGCTTTTAATGTTTACTTAATTTAAAACATTAAAAGTTTGTTTAGATTTTTTAAAATGTTTCCTGACCCCATTTCAGTATTTATGAGAAGTCTGAATTTAAATGATTGAACATGGAATTTCCCAGTAAGTATCTATTGTTGAGGAAATCTTCCAATAAAAATGGAATTTTATTACCTGGAGCATTGTCTGATTCTAAATTGTTATAATCATCGAGTTTCCCTATCTATGAACTTGCAAAAGAAACCATGACTCCTGCCTCTATCTTCCAGAATATCTCATAGAAACAAGGAATGATATTTGATCAACTGCCTTTTTTCTTTTAACATCTCCTTAAAGTTGACATTTTAATTACACATTCAAGCATTTATATTTTAGTCCTGCCAGAAATAATTTATGGTTCCTTTACCATTTGAAATACTCATAACCAAAAGGGTCTCTGGGCTGAAGTCATGTTTCTCTTTTCCTAGAAAGAACCTCCTTGACAGTATGTGACCTGCCCTTCCAAAGAGAGGAAGACCCAAAGGGAGATCTAACTCCTCGCTACCTAAAGAGTGGTGCTCCTGTCCCCATCTACAGCATCTGCGTCCCCTGAGAGCTGAGCCTTGAGGGTCTCAGAAATGCGGAGTCTCAGTCCCCACCCCAGGTCCATGTATTAAAATCTCCAAATAAACAAGAACTCTGAGTGAATCACACGCACCTTAAAGTTTGAAAAGCACTGGTCCCCCCAAATCTGGCCAATCATCAAAATCACTGTGAAGAGCTTTTGAAAAGATGAGCCTTGGATCTTGCCCATGGAAATTCTGATTCACTTAGTTTGGGATGGATTTAAATCTCAGCTCTTAAAACTTCCAATGCTTGGGCAAATTCAGGAACCAATGCATAAAATGTTTTCATCACTAATGCACAGAGATTAATTCCATCCTGTGTGAACAGCTATTTATCTGCACTTAGGAAATGACTCTCCCCTAACATGAGAGATGTAGGTGCACCACTGAAGAAATTAACAAGGTACGCTTTAGAGGTAAACGTTCTGTTTTATAGAAGAGAAAATTGTAGCTAGAGATATAAAGTGATTTGTTCAAAATTACATTGTTAGTAATTCCAGGGCCAGGGATTGAACCTAAGCATCCTGCCTCAAAATACAGTCATTTTCCCACTATGCCAGAGCTGTCCTTTCCTTCTTTGTCTTTTGCAGTCATGAAAATTCATTCCCTCATTGCTCCCTGGTGGGGAAGGAACGTGGGGAGGTGAGCAGAAGACCACACTTCCATAAAAAGTCCTGTGTTCCCTTCTCTCTGGAAGAGGGTAAATGGGGCCAACTGAAATCCCAGTTACATCTTTTTCTCCTATCAAAGCAATAAGGTATAAAATACACTAAGCTCCAAACTCTAAATTTGAACATTATTTTCAAAATTCCTGGGGGAATAAAATCCTGTAACCTCACTACCCTACCACAACTTCTATTTTGGTAGTGTCACTTTTAGGTTTTGTATTACATGTATTACATATGTTTATATAGTGACAATTACTACAGCTTTAGCTCCAAGAATTGCTCAAAATCTCCCCTCCAAAAACATTGTTTGTGGTGACAGGAGAGTCATTGGGGTCACACTGATACAGACGGACAGCATCAGAGGGAAAGAGTCTTGAGGCTCACAAAGAAAACTTCCTGTTTGTAGTCAAAACTTGGATTTGGAGCTTTTTTTTTTTTTTGCGGTACGCCGGCCTCTCACTGTTGTGGCCTCTCCCGTTGTGGAGCACAGGCTCCGGACATGCAGGCTCAGCGGTCATGGCTCACGGGCCCAGCCGCTCCGCGGCATGTGGGATCTTCCCGGACCGGCGCACGAGCCCGTGTCCCCCGCATCGGCAGGCGGACTCTCAACCACTGCGCCACCAGGGAAGCCCTGGAGCATATTTTTAATTACAGTGATATCAACATGAGTTCTGCATAGATATTCTCCTTTTCTAGTCCTGCATAACCTGTTTTGGTTTGGTTCTGAAGGTAATTAGAGAGAGTGAAAGTAGTAGTGACTTTGATTAGCCTCTCACATCCAGACTTTTGGAAGTACATCATTTCAACGAAAAAGAAAGTGACTTACTTGAGTATTTCCTCTCCCCTTGAGCAATTGTCCTACGTATTTTTCAGGGAAACATGGGTTAGGAAAGTGGTTTTTAAACTGTTGGCAGGGAAAAACAGATTGGGCTTGCGTCTTCTTCCCCAGATATCTCACTTCTAGAACAACTCAGATCTATAGGCGTTATTTATGTTACACATCCACGTTAAAAAAAAAAAAAAGAAACAAACAAACAAAACCAAAAAACACAAGATTTTAAACATTGTGAAGATTGGTCTCGGAGTTTTGATGTGGTGTGTTAATAAAGAGTGGGGATTGGAAATGCAGGGATAATGGATAACAGGGAGGAATGGTAAATGCCCAACATTTGTACATGTTGCTGTTCACGATGGGCAAAATTAGAGATGTCTGTATCACTACTTTCCCCAAGGTTAAAATCTGCTGATGTATTTTCCCATAGGTGTTTTGCACTTCAAGCTGTTTATTTTTGATTGTAGGATAAAATGATTTGTCCTCTCTTAAATTTTTTTAGTCATCAACAAGCATGAGAACATGTATGGTGAAACCCTTTCTTGTACTCCTAAAATCACATTTTCTTCACGCAAATAAGACAGACCAAGCCTGGCAGAAAAGATAAAATCTTTTTGTCATAAGATTCACATATCTGAAACTCTCAGATGTTGAATTCTGGGAATTCAAGAAAATATTAGCAAATCTAATCAAACATAGTATAAAAGGAATAATCCATCATGGCCAAGTAGAATTTATTCCACATATATAAGCTGGTTTAATCTTCAAACTTTAATCAATCTAATTCACCATAACAACCAGCTAAAGAGGAAAAATCATATGATCATATCAATTAACACCAAAAAATGTCAACATAATTCAACTTCCGTTCACTATAAAAACTCTCTGTATGCTAGGAATTGAGGGTGACTTTTCCAACCTCATAAAGAACATCAATAAGTAATCTACAGCTAACATCACATTTAATGATGGAAGATAGAATGCTTTCCCTCTAAGATCAGAAACAAAGCAAGGATCTCTCACTTCTATTTAACATAGAACTGGAAGTTTTAGTCACTGCAATAGTGTTACTGAGTCCAAGCTCATAGTGCTCTTAGCATGACAGGCCAATAAATTGAGAGACGAGTTTTGGGGGCAAGGAATAGTGACTTTATTTGGAAAGCCAGCAAACCAAGAAGGTGGTGGACTAGTGTCCCAAAGAACCATCTTACCTGAGTTAGAATTCAGGCTTCTTTATACTAAAAGGTGATGGGGGTGTGGCTGGTTGTTACAGACTTCTTGGTGCAGGAATCCTTTATTTTTGCAGCTGTCCAAGTAGATCTGGTCACAATGTTCCTATAAACCTGCAACAAGACAATTTTTATTTTCTGTTTTGCAACTTTTTATCTCTATATGAATAGAAAAGTATTATACCTTTAAAGGTCAGAGCCTTGAAAATGGGCTATCACGCACATATCAGTCTACAGGCAACATGCTTTTAAAAAGGTGCAGAGCCAGCATGACTAGGCACAGGCAACAGAGTTGAAGAAACAGATTCAATATGGAGTCAGGTTTGTTCTTCTCTGTCACAATTATAAGGCATGGAAAAAAAACAAAAGGCACACAAATTGGAAAAAAAAGAAATCAAACAACCTCTGTTTGCAAATGGTATCGTGTAGAGATAGAAAATTCCAAGGAATCTACAAAACAAAACCACCTAGAACATTTTAGTAGGGTCACAGGATTAATGATCAGCACACAAAAATATTGACAATGATTTTGACAATGAAAAAGTAGAAACTGAAATAAAATATGCATATCATTTACAATTGCCCAAAAGAAAATGAAATAGATATAAATGTAGCAAAACATGTATGGGAGCTGTATGTGAAAATGAGAAAATGCTGAGGAAAAAAATCAAAGAAAATCTAAATACTTGGAGAGAGTATGCCATGTTCATGGATTTGAAAACTCCACATAATAAATATCAATTCTCCCTAAATTTATGTATATGCTTATCAAAATTCCTATCAAAATCTCAGAAAGTTTTATGTAGACATTGACAAACTTACTCTAAAATTTATACAGAAGGGGAAAGACTCTAGACCTTTATTTTTCAAGATAATTTTGAAAATTAAAAATGAAGTGGGAGGAATCCCTCTTCCCAATGTTCAGGCTTAGTATATAGTTGAAATAAGCAAGAAAGTATATTACTGACAGAGGGAAAGACACAAAGATCAATGAAATAGAGAACCCTGAAATTGAGCCACATTAACATGTCCAGTTGATTTTTGACAAATAAGCAAAAGCAATTCAATTCAATGGAGAAAGGATTACTTTTTCAGTAAATGGTGCTGAGTCTTCATTGGCAAAAAATGAATCTTAACCTATATCTCACACCTTATACAAAATTAACTTACGCAAAATTTAACTTATACAAAAATGGGTCATGGACTTAAATGTAAAATTATAAAATGCCTAGAAAAGAGCATAGGATAAAATATTTGGGACTTAGGACTAGCCAAAGTGTTCTCAGACTTGACACTAAAAGCATGGTGCATAAGAGGAGAAAGTAATAAATTGAATCTAATCAAAATCAAGAACTTTGATCTGCAAAATATACTGTTAAAAGAAAAGACAAATTATAGACTCAGAGAAAATATTTGTAAATCACATATCCAACCAACGCTTTATATTTAGAAGCTCATGAAAATATGTTCCACATCATAAATAATTAGTGAAATGAAAATAAAAATCACAATTAGAATCACTACATACCTATCAAAATGACTAAAAATACAAAATAATGACAACATGCAATGCCGGTGAGGATGAAAAGAAACTGCAACTGCAATTCTCTCTGTAATCCCACACTCATACATTGCTGATGTGGATGTAAAATGTAAAAGCCACTTTGAAAAACAGTTTGGCAATTAAATAAAAAAAAAAAAAATAGCGTGAAACTATTATATAGCCTAAGAGTTGCATTCCTGGGCATTTATCCAAGAGAAATGAAAACTTATGCTCACATATAAACCTATACAGAAATGCTCCTAGCTGCTTTATTCACGATAGTTAGAAACTAGCAAAATCCCAAATGCCTTTCAACATCTGAATAGTTAAAGTGTGTTACATCCGTACCATAGATTATACTTCACAATAAAAAGGAATAAACTCTCAGTATGTGCAACAACACGAATTTCCAGAGAATTATGCTGGTTTAAAAAAATCGAATTCCGAAAGATTCATACTATATGATGACATTTGTAGAACACTCTTAAAAGGACAAAACTATAGAAATGGAGAAGAGATTAGTGGTTGCCAGGGGTTAAGGAAGAGGCAGGAGGGAGGTTCATGAAAAATTTTAAAAAGTGGTCTTCTGATATTACCTCTGATACTGAGAAAACTCAGTCAATGATAGTATCCTTCTCTAACCAAGAATGAGACTTTTCTATGTCTACTCTTCCAATCTTTCTCTTCCACTCTTGACCTTTGTGGGAGGTACTACGATGTAGATGCTGTCAGTCCCCACCCACGCCCCTTTTGATGTTATCATTGGAGTGAAAACCAGCCAATTTTCAACTTTCTGAGGACTTTCTCTGCAGGTGAGGGCCTGCATAAATCTGGCTAGAAGTGTTGGGGAATCAGTGTTCCCCCTTTACACCCACCTCTGCAACATTTCTTAACCCTCGCCCTTTGGATGGGCAAACTATGAAGTACATTTTCAACATCCTGGGAGAATTAAGGTCCAGTCACAAACGGCAGTAACTGGTTTGATTATGCACCCTTTATCGACTGACTTTCCTACCTTTCTCAATTTCCCACTCTCCAGCTGGCTTTTCCTGAGTCACCACCTCCAAATCAAATGTCTTGTGTTAAAATCTTTGTATTAGGATCTTTTCCTGAAGAACCCAAAACGAGACAATCACTCCACAAATCTAGGAGTTAGTTCTGGTGAGCTTGGGATGGTCTTTTCTTCCACTGTGTGTTTCTGTACTTCACATGCCCTTACCTAGACCTTGGAAAGAGGAGATCTGAGGTTCATTCTTTTCCTCTATTTGCTTTGACCTCATGAGCAATGAATACAGAACCAGCCTAAGCATCCCTGGTTCTAGTACATTTCCCATCCCTTATTAGCTCCCTGAACATAGCCCGGACAAACAACCTCATTGGCTCTGAATTTCTTTTCTTGAATAAATAGGGATAACAGTACCCGCCTTGCTGCCCCCAGAAATCTGTCTCTAGGATAAAACGTGAACATGATTGAGAAAGAATAAAACACAATAACACGTGAAGTCAGAACATCCGTACCTTTGTTTTCCCAGGGAAAATTCTCTCTGTAATCCCACTGCCCTGGTGTGACCGGATGCAGAGAGGGGAGAGGCTCTGAATCACCCATTGAACCTTCCCCTTCAAGGCTTTCTCTGCATTCCACTAGCGCCAAATGGTTTTTGTAGGCAGTATAAGTCTGGTTGTGTTCTATCTTGTTGGGAACTTCAAACTATCTAATTTCCTCTTCACCAACCCTGCCACAACATCGTTTTGTGTTCAGCCTAAGCCAGAAAAGGAGCTTCCGTTCTGTAAAAAGCATTTACACGTTCCCTTTGTTGTTTTGTGTGAATCTCTAACAAAGGGATCTGAGTTTTATGAATTTTCCCTTCCCCACATTCATAACAGAGATATATTATTTTCTCTCTCTTTTAAATTCAAAGGGAAGATGTTGCCCAAGGCAGAGACTACTTATTACCAGATATTCATTTTTCATGTAGCTTTCCCCCTGCTGTGGCTTAATGTAGAGATGATGAAGCTACAGCTCTCATATAATCTGGGTTTTAAATAACTGCGACAAAGGTCTCTCTCACCCATCTTGGCTAAAATGGTGCAGATCTCTTAAAATGAGGGAAAGCTTTCGGAGTAAAGACATGAGAAATGTTTGGTAGAACATGTAGAAAAAATTCTCTTTTTCTACATTCTCTTAGAGGCAGTAGTAACTATAATGCCAAAGAGGCTTTCTCATTATACTTTTATTTAAGATCTGTGTGACCTTCAGCAAGAGACTTAACCTTTGTGAACCTTCATCCAGAAAATGGGTATAATAATGATGACACCTACCTCAGGGGTAAAAATGCTCAGTTCCTGGCACAGAGTAAGTTTTCAACAAATGTTCGCTGCTGCTATCATTACCATGATCATCAGTAGCATTAATATTATTTTTTCAAAAGTAACATTATGGTCATTGAGATTCTCTTCTTAGAAGATGTACATCTGTTAACTACTTTTTCTTTTCTTTTACCTTAGTTTCTTAATGTTCTTGTGTTCCCCATCATCAGGGAACGGGCTTAATAAAACAGGCATAAGTGGTAAGCAAGCTAATTACTTGCCTGTTTTCAGGAATTGTGTGTACTTTTAAAACATGTAATTAATAGACTTTATTTTTTGAGTAGTTCTAGGTTTATGGAAACATTGAACAGAAAGAAGAGAGTTATTATATAATTTTGTACTTTTAAAATCAATAAAATAATAGTCACGAGCCACTTACAAATATGACTCCAACTGGCTAAGAAAAGTGCATCTCTCTTGTCAAAGAGATGGTCTCAAACTGAAGAGTTCAATTTTGCTTGAGAGTAGGACGCAAAGGTAACATAAGTAAGAGATGATGCTTAAGAAAAGGAGAGAGAGAACTCAAAAGGCACTGAAAAAGTGGAAAGATTTTGTCCTAGAGGTAATGGGAACTATTAAAGAATTTTGCACAGAGAAAATGACATAATCAACTTCGTGTGGTAAGGTCATTCTGATAGTAATGTGTCAGGTGGATTAAGGAAAGTCAAGCCTAGGTGAGTGGAAACTAACATGTCTATTGAAATAATTCAAATATAATAATTCAAATGAGAACTCAAGCAATGACAGTAAAATGAAGGAGAGGATGTCTCATATTTATAAATTATTTGAAATGAAATTAACAGACCATGTTGGGTCATTCTCGGTGAGGACAGCGTAGAGGAAGAAATATAGAGTGACTCCCAGGTTCTGACTTGGGCAATTAAATTAATGATGATGTCATTTCCCGATAAAGAGCATGTAAGGAGAGAAGGACATCAGAAAAGAGAGTAAGTGGAGTTTTAAATATGTTGAGTTTGGGACATTCAGGTAAAGCTATCTAATAGTATATAAGATGTAACATTCTGGAGCCCAGAGAAAGATGTTTAAGGTGGAGGTAAGATTTGGAGGTCATTAGCTAGTTGAAGAGTTTTCCTAGGGTGTATGTACTTGGAATAAAGGGGAGGGTCTAGGATAAAACCCTGAAGAACACCAATATTTATGGAGTAGCTAGAGGAAACAGCTTTAGCAGAAAAAGAACCAGGTGAAGGTGAAGTCAAGGAAGCCAATAGAGAAGAAAGTTTAAAGAAGAAGGAAATAATCAATGAGGCTCTGTAAAAACAATGCTTCTAATGTAGCTCGTCACTAGAAGGTCATTGACAACCTCAGCGAGGGGAATTTGCAGTAGACTGAGGTGTGAAATTGAAATGTCTTATTCATCGCTGAATGCCCGTCACCGAGCACAATGATTTGCCCTTCTCTTTGTTCAGTAAATATTTATTGAATGACTGCATGATGTAGTCACTTAACCAACAGGAAGCAGCAGAATTGTTGTTCTTTTGTTGTACTCAAAATTTAGTGGTTCTCCTTCTCTGATCTGCAAGCTTATCTGATAGACTAACGTAATCACATGCGCTCAGCTATACACTTTGCATTCTGTGCTCTTACTCAATTATTCATGACAGAATTTTAAAACAAAGTCCTTTTCCTTGCCAAACAGTTTAAAATAAATTTTTAATGCTTTAAAAAATTTTTAATTGTGGTTAAAAAAACACATTAAATTTACCATCTTCACTTTTCTGTCTTAGTTCCCTAATGTTAAGTGCATTCACATTGTTGTGCAACAGAGCTATAGAGTTTTTTCACCTTGCAAAACTGAAATTCTATTATCAATTGAACAACTCCCTATTTCCCCCTCTCCCAGCCCCTGGCAACCACACTTATACTCTCTGTTTCTAGAGTTTGGCTACTTAGGTATTTCATGTAAGTGGAATCATGCAGTATTTGTCTTTTTGTGATGGGCTTATTGTTTTCAAGTGTCAGCCATGCTGTATCACATAAAATGGACCTGTTTCTTTAAACATGGCTTCAGTACTTTTCGTCCAAAAGTTCCAAGAATCCAACACCACATATAAATCCTACAATTTCAAGTTAAGTGGGACTCATGAGGGTTTGTCCCTCTGTTTTGCGTGTTTCTTTAACAAGGCAAGAAATTCTTCTTCCTATCAGAAATCATTCAGTGATAGGGAACCCACAAACTTTGGGGGTGCCTACCCCATTTTTTAATATACCTCACCATTGAAAGTTACCACTACTCCACTCTCTATACCGTTCTGGAGAGGCATTTATTGAAATCCTAGAATCTGACAGAAATAAAGCAGCGATCTAATGCCAGTTTAGAGCACTGATTTTCCTCAAAAGCTCATAACATCCTTCAAGTCACCTTTGTCTTTCTGGCAACCAGCCATTCTATTCCTTGTATCATTAAACTGGGGTTACTGATTAATCATTCCCCATGAGATGACTGAAGTAACAATGTTTTGCAAAAAGTTTAAGCTTTCTGGCTTGAGGGAATGAAAAGGGAGAGAGGTATAAGAGAGGAAGGTTTGAATTTATCCCCAAAGACCAAACAGAAACAGAAAGCTGTCTGCTATCTCAGCTGCTGAAGGCTACCTCCTACCCTACCAGATCTTACTATAATTAAGCTCTCAGTATCCAGTTTAGCATGACTGCAATTTCCAAAGGTATTTCAGATACAGAAAGCCGAAAGCATATCCCACACGTTTTCATTTGTAGTTTGGTCAACAGAAAAGCTGAAAGTGAGAAAGGAAGATGTCTAAACTCCTATGTAAATAGAAGATGAGGGTAATCCAGTCATGTGCTTCTACCTACGCTTCTCAGTTCTGCCACACATATATTCCAGAAAGGACTGGGTTAATCCTAGCTAATGTCATTCTTCCTTTTGGCCATGTACAATAGTCTAGTCTCCCGGAGGCAAACATGTTTAGTTATTTTTACTAGGGTTGAACAAATAAGCACTAAATCTTTCTTTAAAACTTGAGCTGATCCTCAACATAACCTTTTAGGAAGTTCCAAAAGGTTTTCTTGCTTTAAGTTTTCAACCTGGTGTTTTCACTTGTTCCCCTGTTGTCTACCAGCCAATCCTCATCTTTAAAAAAAATATTGTTTTGAGAAAGATTTTATCAGCTCTCCATATAAAATATGAGAAAAAATTCCATGATTACTCTGTCTACAGTTACTTAAACTATCTTTTTAAAAAGTTTTTGCCAGGCAAGTATTCTCCTTTCTACCATAGAACACAAACAGTGTTGTGGCCTTAGTACTAGTATTGACTAAGGTTTTCCCTTTGAGAAGACCCATAAGTGTACGTTGAAATTAATAGAAATTCCTTTATATGGAAGATGTTAACAGTTAAGTTTTACTATCCTATCTACTCAGATATATACGCTCTTGAATGCCCTTCATAACGGTTCCCTATGCCCAAGACTCCAGAGTTAGGTTATGAAGTATGTCTTGGGTTTTTGCCAAACTACATGATTCTGCTCCAGGATGAAGCTGGCTCTCTTTAGCCCCAAGCCCTCTACAGATTTGCGGAACATCCTCTCAGCCTTCTGACTTACACGTGAGGCACAGCTCTACAAAAATAGTGATTCTTGACACTTTTAAAGAGAACACAATTACAAAGTATGTTCTTATATGTTACCTTAACACAACAATCTGAGATACCCAGGTCTGGAAGCATAGCCACATTGTATAGATCAGGAAACTAAGGATAAGCCCATGGTCTAAAGACAAAGAGGTGAGCAGAGTGGAGACCAGATCCCTGGTTTCCTGACTATCTGGTTATCTGTGTAAGACCCAGAGTGAAAGCAACATTGTTCTTCATATTTCTTCTTCCATTCGGCTGTCTTTCTCTATACCCCTCATCTCTGTCTTCGCTTCATCAGTCTTCTATGCTTCTCTGGAAATTACCTCTGCCTCGTAAGAGCCAGTGCATATTGACCTGTTGTAGCCACTCCCTGAGACTTCCTGAGCTGATGGCTTTCCTGAGCTCTAAAAACCTCTCATTTTTCTCAATGCCCTGCTAGACGGTTGGGACCAATTCATGAGAAATTAATGGGAGGTAGTGGTTTAGTGCAGTGCTTCTCAATCAGGGTGATTTTATCCCCTAGGTGCCCTTTGCAGTGTCTGGAGACATTTTGTGCTCTTGACATCTAATGGCTAGAGGCCAGAGATGCTGCTAAACGTCCTACAATGCACAGGACAGCCCCCCAAGACAAAGAATTACCTAGCCCCAAATGTCAATAGTGCCCCAAATGTCAAAACCTTGGCTTAGAGCAGTAACCCACGCCACAATATTTATTACAACCATTTTCCCCAAAGAATGACCAACATCAGGACTTTCTGTCACCATGGTAGTCGGAGAAGATAATAGGATTCAACGGAGTGGGGAGTGGGAGGGGCAAGAGGGTGTGGTATTTTCAGTGAGGTCACAGAAGTAATAGCCTAGTTGGATTGTATGAACTGATCGTTCTTGACACCATAAAGCCACGTTAAACTTGCAGAGCTGCTTTCTGGCAACACAGCAGAGCCTTGCCATGAGAGGAAAGCAAAAAAGGGAAGATGACCATGGAGTTCTCCATCTCAGAGACACTCAAGGTTTTTGTGTGAGTCCCACAATGGATCTCCTGCTTCCAGAGGTGAGTTCTGGGCAAATGAGTCCCAAGCAACTACAGGAAATGATTACTTGATGGGCAAAGCCTTGAGAATTAAAAAGACAAAAATTATTTTTGATGTAGTATCCCACGGTGAGGAACACATATCAGATGTGAGAACTTGAATGTGAAATCTATGGTCTGCTATTGCTGGATCTATCAGAGCCGGGGGTCATCTAATTCCACTCCATCTACAGAATAAAATACTTATAAAAATTCATTCTGAGACCTGTGCCATGTAAATTTCTAACTAGCACCGCAAAATTCCATTTCATCTCAAGAACAAAGAACAATTTACTCTCAGCCACAAGCATCCTTTCTTCCTTCTCTGACATCAATTCTGTTCTTGGTTCCTCCTGTCTACCCTCATGTGGAACCAGCTCAAAGGATAAAGATATCCTTTCACCCCATTGTCCCTCCACTTTTGTGCTCATGACATGTAGTCACAGTATTTTGAATGCGCTATGATTACTTAATTCTAACGTTTTTTGAAAGAACATTTTCCTTAAACTTCTTACTTTCTGACTCCAATTCTCCCAATCCAAGGTAATTTCTTCCCTCTCACTTAGCTAAATCCTGGGACCAATCTTTGTTGCCTATCTTCCTGACGCCTGTTTCACATCTGATGCCTTTCCATGCTCTCTACCTAACTGCTTTCCAGTTTCAACTGAAGAGGCATTTAGTTTTTATTTTTCCTCTCTTATTGTTTCTTTATGTTACCAGAACATTACATGTACACACGTCACTTCTTTTCTTTTTGTACTATAGGATTGAAACTATACGGGTATACAAGTTCTACTCACCACTACTCATGGAAAACTGCATTTATTTTGAGCTTTCATCCCAATTAACTACAACCCACGCATCACAGTCTGATTCACTGATTCTTCTACTGAGATAAATAGGCTGGAGCTCTTCTACATTTCTCTTTTCCATAATCAATTTAAAGCAAAACTACTTGTGTGTTGTGTGTGAGTGACTCTGTGTGTGTGTGTGTGTGTGTGTGTGTGTGTGTGTGTGTGTGTGACCATCAGAAAAAGAGAGAAAGAAGATTATTTTCAGGTATTTAAAGGTGATAGAGGGCTTCCCTGGTGGCGCAGTGGTTGAGAATCTGCCTGCTAATGCAGGGGACACGGGTTTGAGCCCTGGTCTGGGAGGATCCCACATGCCACGGAGCAACTAGGCCTGTGAGCCACAACCACTGAGCCTGCGCTTCTGGAGCCTGTGCTCTGCAACAAGAGAGGCCACGACAGTGAGAGGCCCGCGCACCGCGATGAAGAGTGGCCCCCGCTTGCCACAACTAGAGAAAGCCCTCGCACAGAAATGAAGACCCAACACTGCAAAAATAAATAAATAAATTAAAAGAAGGCTCAACATTAAAAAAAAAAAGTGTATGGCAGAATTAATGAATCAATAAAATAAATAAATAAAGGTGATAGAAGTTCCTTTTTCTTAAATAAGTTTCTACTTATTTCTACTTACTTCCACTTCAAGGTCCCAAGCTTATAAGGATCATGCTAAGAGAAGAGGGATTTAGGGCTGTGTTAGTTTCCATTCACTACTGGAGTCTCTTCCAATGGTCAACTATTTTTTATCCTTTGGCAAGGACACGTTTTTGTTTTGTTCAGAAAATCCTTTGCTGTTGGCAGTGCAGATATTTCAGTTCTCTGAAGGAAGTGGAGAGAACTGTGTGACAGAACATTTTTCGTGATTTTTTTCCTCAAAATGGAAGGATATGGGTCACTGAGGATGAGAAAAATAAGGTGTATTTTGACCTCTACAAAGTAAACAGTGTATGTACTTCACCATCCCACAGAGCCTAGTTAAATCTCTATAACCACTCAGTGTCAGGTCAGTATCATCACCAGACTGCTTTTGTCCTGAAAGTCTAAGAAAAAAATAGTTAAGAACTTCATGCGAAAGTATACGTTTCACCTTTATAATAAAATACTGTTTAGAAGGTTAAAGGATCCACCCAGTGAAAGTATATACAAAGGCTTTAAACCTTTCAATGTGCTGCCCCCTAGTGATCATTTGCTAAAAAGACATCTCTGCCTGAGCGTTTTCTACCACACGCCGGAGGCGGGGCCACAGCCCATGGGGCTAAGTTGGTGGTGATGATGGTGCTGATGTTGGGGGGAGATGAGGAGGGGCAAGAAATCCACCGAGGAGACTGAGACAGAAATACAGAGACCAAAACTGGTGTGGAATGGCTACTTCTCAGAAGTTTCTCTGATGCATTCATAGATTTTGTGGACTAACCCAGCCAGGCTTAATCCATGGCAAGTTCCAATCATCACCCCAGCACTCTATTTTGGAAACCAGGGGCTAATGGGAGGGATTGAGAGGCAGAGGGAAAGAAGTTGGCCTACCAGCTGGTGGTAAAAAAAACAAACCTGAAATTTACATATGATCACAATTCTGAAAGAGCCGTCTGGCTATTGAGAAATACTCCAACTTTGACACATTACCTTCTCTGCAAAACAAAATTATTGTGAGAAAAGGAGTTGAATTTGTGCCACGTTGGGAAGTGTTGAGTCTGGGCCCTGGGGGTTCGCAGGTCCAACGTCGGCAGTCTGCCAGAGGTGAGATGTGGGTAAGCTGAATCCAGCATACAAAGAATGAGGACTTTGGAGGTCTGACCACGCCAGTAAATACTGAATCTTTTGTTTCAGCATTCTAAGGTAGCCTACTGTCCCCTTCTTGGGTATGGAATATAGGCTTAACTTCTTCAAAATTGTATAAAGGTAAAATACAGTTTAGATGCCATCTCTTTAACTAGCAGCCTATCCTTTTTGGCAGCCTTGCTCTGCTACTACTACCAGTATTACTACTACTAATGTAGAAAACATTGTTTTTGAATACCTACCGTGTCTTTCTTTAATCCTAAAAATAACCAACCCTAGATGTAAATCTAATTCCCCAGATATTGCTGCCAGGAGAGTTGCCCATGATTAGGAAACTAGTACATGGCAGCACTGAGGCTTGAACTGCTTTGTCTGATACTAAAGACTAGAGTCTTTTCACTATGCTCAAGTTGCCTTCTCCCCTCCTTAACAATCGTTTCCTTTCAAGACATACAAAATTCTGTCTGCTCTTCAGGAAGATAATTAGCGAAGTTGATCTAATCTGAGCAAAGTAACCCTCCCTCTTCTCCTGAGTCATGTGGGCATTTGTCACCATGGTTTTTTGGAGATGGTGTCAGATTCAAGGAGATCATTGGACATTTCTAATCAGACGTAAAGGGAAACTATGACAGAATAGTAGAAGTAACTCTGGGCAGATGAAACCTTGCAATTCCTCTCAAATTAAACAATATTTCTTTGGATGAGCAGACTTTCCCTCCTGCTTTGTCTTACTAATCCATTGTACTGGGCTGTATAATGTCCCCTCAATTTATGTCCATCTGGAACCTTAGAATGTGTCCTTATTTGGAAATAGGGTCTTTGCAGAAGTAATTAGCTAAGATGATGTCATACCGGATTATAGTGGGCCCTAAACCCAGTGACTGGTGTCTTTATAAGAGAAGAGAGAAGGAGACTCAGACACGAAAACACAGAGGAGGCATAAGGAACATGGAACAGAGATGGGAGTGATCTCTCTGAGCCAAGGAACACTGAGGATTGCTGAGAGCCACGAGAAGCTAGGGAGAAACAAGGAAATTTCTTCTCCTAGAGCCTTCAGAAGGACCGCAAACCTGCCAACACTTGACTTTGGACTTTTAACCTCCTGAGCAGTGACAGAATAAACCTCTGCCCACCTATTTTGTGGTACTTTGTTATGACAGACCTAGAGAACTAACAGAACCTTCATCACTAATTGATTTATCCATGCAGTTATCCCCTTGAACACTGAAAAAGCATAGAATGTGAAAGACTGAAATAGAAAATAGTCAAGGTTCAGTGGCTGCTGAAAGCACAGAAGCAAGACATGCCAAGTGGTTGGAGGGGAAATACAGCGATCCAGGAACTGAGAAAGCAGATAAGGTGAAAAGGACAGGTAAAAATATGATATTGACGTGAAACCACTTGCTGTTCACTTTTGTCTAAGGGTCCCAGTTGATGGTAATCAGTCCTGCCAATTTCCTAAAAATAAATTAGGAAAATTAACACGCTGAGAGGATTTTGTTTTTGTATTGGGGTATAGTTGATTTACAATATATTAGTTTCAGGTGTACAACATAGTGATTCAATATTTTTATAGATAATACTTCATTTAAAGTTATTACAAGGGAAATTCCTGGTGACGCAGTGGTTGGGAATCCACCTGCCAATGCAGGGGCATGGATTCAAACCCTGCTCTGGGAAGATCCCACATGCCGCAGAGCACCTAAGCCTGTTCGCCACAACTACTGAGCCTGCGTGCCACAACTACTGAAGCCCACACTCCGAGAGCCCATGCTCCGCAACAAGAGAGGCCACTGCAGTGAGAAGACCACACACTGCAGCGCAGAGTAACCCCTGCTCTCCACAGCTAGAGAAAGCCCACGTTCAGCAACGAAGACCTAGTGCAGCCAAAAATAAATAATTAATTATTTTTTAAAAAAGTTATTACCAAATAATAACTATACTTCCCTGATCTGTACAATATATCCTGTTGCTTATTTATTCTATACATAGTAGTTTGTGCCTTTTAATCCCATACGCCTATCCCACCCCTCCCTGCTTCCCTTGTAAACACTACTTTGTTCTCTATATCTGTGAGTCCCTTTCTGTGTTGTTATATTCATTCGTTTGTTTTAATTTTTAGATTACACATATACGTGATAACATAAAGTATTTGTCTTTGTCTGACTTATTTCACTAAACATAATAATCGCTTAGAGGATGTTTTTTAAATTAGTGTATTTCTTTTAAGTTATGCTTTAGATATTTTATGTAAATAAAACCAGTTTTCCCAATAAAAACATTATCTAACAAATTTTAATTCCAATACGCTAAACCAAAACATACATTTTTAGATAAATGAGTGATTTTTTTTAAATAAATAAACTTCAAAACCCGATATTCATATGAAGGCCTTCCTAAAGTCAACAGTAAATGTACGTTTATATTAGTTCTAGCCAGAAAACACTTTCAAAATGCTATTAGTACACACAGTTCTCTGCTTACGGTTTCATAAAACCCTCAGCGGATACTTTTCGGGGCTCTTCAGAAAAATAAAGTTTGAGTTAAAGTTAATTACTTTCTCAGAACAAGCAAGCAGGAGTCTTGGATGGAGTGTGGAAATCCTTTCTAGTCCCATTCATTATTAAGGAAAACACAAAAGGACGTCATAGTTTAATAAAAGGAGTCTTGTGCAGAGGCTCAGAAGACTCCACCTGAATTACAGCCCAGGCTCTGACAGCGATTTGCTGTATGACTCAAGGCAAATATTTCATCTCCCGCTGTCTCACCTTTCAACTTACTTTCGGCTGTGTAACATTCGACCAGTTATACAATAACGTTCTACCTCAGTTTCCTCAGCAATTAAATTAAATAACGCCATCTTCTTGTAGGGCTGCTGTGAGGATTAAATGAGTTAACATGTCTAAAGCATTGAGAACGATGCCTGGCACAGAGTAACTAATATCAATGATTGCGGTCTTACATGTCTTCTCTCCCCTTTGAAATTTTAAGCTTCTTGAGGACAAGAATCACATCTTGCTCATCTTGGTATCTCTCAAAATACCTAGAAAAGAATCTTGCATATAGTAGTTGCTCAATAATTAACTGACCTGAACGTAAACATCAAGGACAACGGCTATATACTATCTAGGTTGCTGGAGTTGCATTCATTTAAATGTTTCTAAAATCCTGTTATCCAGGAAAATAAGAGAAATCATTGGGGAAAACATCTGTGAACAAAGCATTCCCACGAGAAAGTTTCTAACAGGTTGGAAAAGTACTTTAAAAAATCTTCCCCCCAGTGAGGGCAGAAGACTTTCAGTCTCTCTGGGCGCCAGTGTGTGCTCTGTTAGCGCAGCTTGGAATATACCCACTGTCTGGAAAAGCCTAGTTCCTCTCGTGATCCCCTTCTCTTCTTTCTACTTTCCCCTTCCTGGCCCCAGGCCTCACCCCAGCCTCTTTCCCATTCTGCTGAAGACCTCCTTCTCCCAGGAGAACTAACTGTAAATTCTTTATTACTTTAGCTTTATTGCTTTTAGCTCTGGAAACAGTGCGCTTTTAGGCGGTAATTATATTTCATTTATAAATATTATCTCTAAGAGAATAGCTAATAGCTTTTTGGTAATGCTATCTGTAATTCTGTAGCTGCTAACGTTATGTGTCAACTAGAATCTCGAAGTAAACAGAGCTCATAAATTGATTCCTGTAAAGTGATGTAAGATCTTGCTAGACTTTAATGCCACTCAGATAAGAAGAACCCAGCTCTTCAGCTAAGCCAGCAGTGAAATCAAAAATACAATGAACATTCTGAGCCGTCTTGGAGAATCAGGAGAGATTACCAGTGAAACTCAACATGTGAATGTCAATTGTTTTGTGAAGCAGTCAGGTTGCAGGTTATGCAGCCTCCAAAAGTTCACGTATTTTTTTTTTCCCAAATTAGGTTCAAGTTAGCTTTTCCCATTAAAAAAAAAAATTATTTCATTAGAAAGAGACTTTAACCTTCACAGCGAAGAGTTCAAGGCATTGTAAAAAGAATATAAATCACAGATAGCTCTACTGACCCCCGTAGAAGGTCAGCAGATGGA
The DNA here is from genome assembly GCF_949987515.2 of Delphinus delphis. Taxonomy (NCBI): domain Eukaryota; kingdom Metazoa; phylum Chordata; class Mammalia; order Artiodactyla; family Delphinidae; genus Delphinus; species Delphinus delphis. Next base: position 12,212,322 of record NC_082693.1, on the reverse strand, counting down.
AATGCTTCTCAGTAAGAAGTTCATTTCCACTCTGATGTCTTAGCTGTGATAACAGGGTCAGGATGAGCTCTAAGGTAAACTACGTGTGGTGGCTTTCCCAACACTAACGAGCATGAAATGTTGGGAAACTTCTGTATACTAAGATGAGATTCACTTTCTCTCAGGAGATAGCGTTATGGAATGATAAACTGCATAAGCTCTGAGGACAGAACTCCACAGGTTTATATTCAAATACTCTTTGAGCTGGACAAGCTGTGTCGGTTTTTTTCATTTGCAAAACAGGCAGTAGTTGCGAAGACTAAATGAGTTAATACAACAGAAGGACCTTGCACATCACAAGAGATCAATGAGTGTTTGCAATTATTATGTTACGATTATTATTATCATTTAGAGTTATTTTTCTTCAGAATAATTATTAGAGTTATTTCATTCTGAATTGTTCTATTATTTATAATTATTATTTCGCTCTCTTAGCTCTTGCAACCTTTATTTCAGCTCATCTACTGTCAAGATGCTGCCATCATCTTTACTGTCCTGAAAATCTCTTTTTTTTTAAATTAAAAGACCAAACAAGAATAAAAACAGTTAAATCTGAAAAGAAAGATATTTAGAACACAGCCTTCCAGAGTGACTTGTTACTAGTCCTAAGGGAACTGAGGTCCCCGGGGAGCCTTTGGCGTCCGCAGGGTTGGAGGAGGCTCTATTTCTGGAAATACAAGGAATTTAGCCAGTTTTCTCCTCCTCTGATCTGTGGCTTCTGTTTTCATTTACTGGGATTTCTATTTCCTCAAGACTAGTTCCAGAGTGGATCACAATTCTCCCCGAACTTTCCGTTTTTGTGCTATCTCCCCTAATTAACAAACAACACTTTTTCATCCAAGAATTTGATTACTATTACTATAGAGTAAAAAAAAAAAAAAAAAAAAAACGGTGCTTAAATTTTTAAAACATTTCTCAAACAAAAAGTAAAATTGGGAAGCTGCAGAGCTCTCAAAGTTCTTATGAAACGCTGGGATTTTGACCCTGAATGTCTTTCTTGTATGGAACACAGACCCCACTATCTTCCAGTTCTTCTGCCCATCTTAAAGGTGGAACCTTTAACCAAAATAGCATCCATCACTAAATCTTCTCCAAATCCTTTTCTTTTTAAAGACTCTTCAAAATAGGGATAAGGACATAATTAGGGTGAATGAATTAGGCTCTTCGCAAATGAGTGCCATGTACCTCAGATGAATTCCAGATGTACAGCTCTCATTTGGGGCCACCTCTGTGTTTCTCCATTTCTGTACATTAAAGGTCACTGGGTGAAGTCCGTTTATTTCAGGACCCAGTTCCCATCCTTAAACCAGTGTTTCTCAAATTTTAGTGTGTATCACAATTACCTGGAGGGCTTGAAAAGGCACTGATTCCTGGTTCCCACTATCAGAGTTTCTTATCCAATAGGTCTGGGTTGAAGTCTGAGAATTTGCATTTCCAGCCAGAATCCAGGTGATGCTGATTCTGCTGGGAGCACTTTGAGAACCACTGACTTATGGTTTTCCTACCCCGGTCCCTCCTTTCTTCTCAAATGGGGAGAGCCTTTCTGCAGAATGAAACCAGAGTGAGACACACAAAATCAAAGGAAAGGACGGGCCACACCAACAGAAACAGAAACAAGATCGTTCAGCTCTAGGACCCATCAGGGTCTGAAGCCAGCTTCAACACTCCATTTTCCAGTTATATATTAAAAGTTATAAATATACTTTTGGCTAAGCTAGTGTGAATTGGGTTGATGCCACTTGCAACAAGAGACAACACAGCCAGTATAATCTCAGTAAAATGTACAGGTATAACAATGTCCATTGGAGGGCATTGCTCACTGCTTCTGTAGGTAATCAGAGAAGTTATTTCTCCACATCAGTTTACCAGCTTCGTCAACAACAAATATCTATTAACGACGTGACAACCACCACATGTTTAATGATGGAGATCTGATGGGGTTGAAGCAGATGGAAATTCCCCCAGGTAGATGCAGGCACAGGAGGCAAAGTTGAGCATATGATTGGTGAGCCCAGAATCATTCAACCGTTGATTCAATAAATATTTGTTAAACCCCAGCTACGTGCCCCTCACTATGCCAAGTGCTGGAAGGAAACAGTGAAAAAGACCCTTCCTGTCAAGTTGGGGTGACAGAAGTGAACAGTCATTTACAGTAGAGTCAGATCAGTGCTCTGCAGGCATCAACATGGTACCATTGGCTCTGGAGTGAACAGAGGCACCAGGGAACCAGGAATGTGCTCTGTCAACTATTGCTCTGAGACAAATTTTGGGTGATGGTGAGAACGCAGTAGATTTTAATGTTTTGACGGACAGGCTTTTGTCTTCGAATAGACTTGGATTGGAGGTACCACTGTCTTCTCATCTAGTTAGTTACATTGATTAATTACCTCGAAAGCCTCAGTTTCTCTTATTTATAAACAGCTGTTTTTACCTATTTTAGGTTCATACTGCAGTAAGAACTGCACACCAGTATCAAACGTACAATAAATGTCCTATCAATGCTTGCAAAACAAAATACCCCCAAATTACATAATTTTAGAAAAACAGTGAAGGAAGCCACCGTCTTCCACTGGAAATCTACTTATAGAGGAAACATGAAACCTGAAATTCCAAAGACCAATGTGACACTAAAATTAAATAGAAGAGGAATTTTGAGTGATCAGTAGCTTCAGACCTGAAACTCCAAGGAACATCTGTAAGAATCAAGACTGAGGCTATAAAATTTTTTGGAAAATATAAGAAATGGCATGGTATCTGTTTTTGAAAATGGAAAGATGATGGAAATAAAAAGGAAGCCATGAGAGACATGCAGATTAGAAGCAGTGAAGACATAAGTGCTCTGCGGCCCTCATTCATGGAAAAGAGGAAAATTGCCACTGCAAGATTATTCGTGTGCACATAGTAGAAGAAAGAAAAAAGGCAAACCATCAGGCTTTAGACTTAGATTTCACCAAGAACTAGCTCCACTACTTTCTAGTTGTGGGGCATTAAATTCTGGGTTCAAGTCTCATGATAAATGACGTCATCAAAACACCTACAAGACAGGTTTGTGGAGAATCAAGAGGGACAGGAGTGTGAAGCGCCTAGGATACTGCTTTGCACCTAAGAGGCACTCGAAGGATGGGAGCTACAGTAACTGGTGAGACGGAGAGAAGTGAATTGATTCCCGCTCCACTGGGCAAGCGACACTCCATTCTGATGGCTTGAACCTTCCCACTGCATGACTCTTTCATCTTTTGCAGAACACAAAAAAATGCTGTTATAGCCAAAGTCAAGTTGGTTGCTGGACCTTCAATCAACAATTCTGAGACAGAAAGCCTACTGTGGGCTTAATTGTGAAATTATTGAATACAAAGAATTTCAGGCAGTTTAGATGGCATTTTCTGCCCCAGCCCAGGTGTTTCTAATGAAGAATTAACTTTGAAAGCTGCCCTGACTCTGACCCACCAGGAGAGGACAGTTTCTTAAAACATGGTTCTCAAAGTACAGGGACCTGCCTCCCTCTTACTCTGAGCAGATGCTGGCATGAACGAGCAAGTGGTGTGTCAAGATCGGGTGCTCCTGAAAACTACTGAAATTGTTCCATATGAAAAAATTTTTTACCTGTCTGAGGATAGGATTATAAACTTATAGACAGTTTTTCTCCCCTCCAATATGATAGAGAAAGGGATGATCTCAGAATCCGTGGACCATTGAGTTTTTTACATAGCATTTTAAAAAATAGGTGCTTTTAAAAGTAAGAGAACATTGATCTCACTGAAATGTGTTAAAATTGATACATAAGTATGGCACTTATATTCTGTACATACCTCCACTTGTTTTATGTATTTAAATATCCACTATCAGAAAAATATGTTTAAATTAAGAGAAACGCGGCAGTTAAAATTTTTTAACATCTTTATTGGAGTATAATTGCTTTACAATGGTGTGTTACTTTCTGCTGTATAACAAAGTGAGTCAAATATACGTATACATATGTTCCCATATCTCTTCCCTCTTGCATCTGCCTCTCACCCTCCCTATCCCACCCCTCTAGGTGGTTACAAAGCACCGAGCTGATCTCCCTGTGCTATGCGGCTGCTTCCCACCAGTTATCTATTTTACAATGGTAGTGTATATATGTCCATGCCACTCTCTCACTTCGTCCCAGCTTACCCTTCCCCCTCCCCATGTCCTCAAGTCCATTCTCTATGTCTGCATCTTTATTCCTGTCCTGCCCTTAGGTTCTTCAGAACCTTCTTTTTTTTTTTTTTAGATTCCATGTATATGTGTTAGCATATGGTATTTGTTTTTCTCTTTCTGACTTACTTCACTCTGTATGGCAGACTCCAGGTCCATCCACCTCACTACAAATAACTCAATTTTGTTTCTTTTCATGGCCGAGTAATATTCCATTGTATATATGTGCCACATCTTCTTTAACCATTCATCTGTCGATGGACACTTAGGTTACTTCCATGTCCTGGCTACTGTAAATAGAGCTGCAGTAAACATTGTGGTACATGACTCTTTTCGAATTATGGTTTTCTCAATGTATGTGCCCAGTAGTGGGATTGCCGGGTCGTATGGTAGTTCTATTTTTAGTTTTTTGGGGAACCTCCATACTGTTCTCCATAGTGGCTGTATCAATTTACGTTCCCACCAACAGGGCAGGAGGGTTCCCTTTTCTCCACACCCTCTCCAGCATTTACTGTTTGTAGATTTTTAGATGATGGCCATTCTGACCTGTGTGAGGTGATATCTCATTGTAGTTTTGACTTGAATTTCTCTAATGGTTAGTGATGTTGAACATCCTTTCATGTGTTTGTTGGCAATCTGTATATCTTCGATGGAGAAATGTCTATTTAGGTCTTCCCTGCAGTTAAAATTAAATCTTAAAAATCCCTGCAAGTCAGTGATGAATTGTTAGAGCTTCGAAATACAGAATTTGTAGAAACATCCACAGTTGTGGAAGAAAGAACATGGTGAATAAATCAGTAAAGAATCTTTATCCATTGGAGTCCAGTTAACAAAACTTGAAAGCATACTAATTACATTAATGGATGGAATTTATTATAAATAAATGATAATCGATTATAAGGAATTGCCTAAATAGGTGTTAAAAGGCTGAAAATACAGAAGGGGACATTGAGGTAATAGAGGTAAGTTCCAGAAGGAGGAACCACCATAGGGAAGGTGGAATTAAAGGAAGGAGTTGGTAGAGAAGGGGTGCTTGGGAGCCGAGCTGACTTCTGAGAAGACGCAGCCTGGCTGCTGCTGACACCTCTGCAGACAGTAGGGGGCGCATAGCAAGAACTGGAGGCTAGAACCAGCACCACGGCTGCTGCCAAGATAGGGGAGCTGTTGCCAGGAGCTGTTTCTGTCAAGAGCAGGAACTTCTCCCTCCCTCCCTCTGCCCCACAGGTGCCCCTGGCGCCTCCTTCATCCTGGCACCGAAACTAGCCTCCCCACCCAGAGTCACAAAGCTGAGGACAGAATGGTGGGTTTGGAGTAGAGAGACAGTAACTTCATAAATCAGCACAGTATCTTCTTAGCAACCCCTTCAAGTAAACTCACGCAGAATCACAAATCACAGCAGGTGTAAAAGTAAGAGAACATTGATCCCACTGAAATGTGTTCCAATTCAACTGGCATCTGCAGTTTGCATTGATCTATCCAGAGAAGGAATGCCACTGTTTATGCCATATTGATCTTTGCAACTGAAACCGAGCAGGACCCTGTGGGGCTCCTGGGCACAAAAGCCTTTCTGTGTCCCCCATTTCTTGACGACAGGAAATAGGCTTCATTCGGCCTCCATGACCTTCCCTGAGTTCCGTTAATTAGAGAAGGGAGAGGATGCAGAGACAAGGGAGAAACAAACAGTCAGGAGAAACAATAGTGCAGCCTGGGGGCAGGGTCCTGGTTCCCCATCAAGGGATATACATAACAATATCTTTGAGCTGTTTTGCAGTTACTGAAAACCACACCCGGTGGGAGAAATTAACTGTATGCTGCCCACAAGCACGTAGACCCATGCTGCCCACAAGCACGTAGACCCCTAAACCCCAGACCAGTTGGAACCAGAAGGTTGATGACGCTGACTCCCACTTACCTCACCACCAACCAATCAGAAGAATGTCCACGAGCTGATCACACCCTCTTTGAACCACTACTATAAAACTCTTCACTAGCCCCTCTAGGTCAGGACACACAGCTTTGAGGGCATTAGCCTACTGTGACCCCCTTTCCCTGACAAAGCAATAAAACTATTCTTTTCTACTTCACCCAAAACTGTCTCTGAGATTTAATTTGGTGTCGGGGTACAGAGGCCAGATTCGGCTTCACAACCATCCATGTGAAACAGGAGGGAAGGAGGCAGGGCACAACCTTTGAAACAATGACATAGCCCGAGGACATGACTTAAACTGATTAGAACCAAATGGGTCCAAGATGGCGGACAAGTCACCTTCCACTAGACCTTGAGCCTCAGTATACGATCACATCAGCAAGCTAAATGACACACCCACAGGCACCATGACAGTTCCAAGATGGACCATAGGATTAAAATGTGGGTGGTGGCCCAGTTCCTGGAAATCCCCGCCCCTTCCTAAAATAGCTGGAATACTCCTCCCACTCATTAGCCTATGAAATTACCCACCCCTATAAAAACCAACAACCCTATACCCTGGTGCCACTCTCACCTTCTGAGATGGCCCACACTCTGTCTGTGGAGTGTGATTCTCTCTAAATAAATCCGCTTCTTACCTATCACTTTGTCTCTCAGTTCTTTCTGTGATGAGACATCAAGAACCTGAGCTTCATTAAGTCCTGAAACCACGTGTGTGATCTCAGTTGGAAGACTGTGGGTTTGGGCCGGGTTCGAGTGCCAGCCATGTGGTTTCAAGTCCCAATATGGGTTTTGCCTGGATTCGAGTCCTGGCTGCATGGGTTCAAGTCCCAATCTGAGGTGCATGGTTTCACATGCACAAAATCATCTCATTCATTTATCCTTCTATTTATTCACCCAAGAAGTATTTATTGACGTCCTTCTCTTTCCGGGCATTTTTCAAGATGCTGAGATAGTTATAACAGGGAATAAGACAGATAAATTCCTTGTCCTCATGGAGCTAACATTCCAATGGGGTAGATGGACAACAAACAAATACATAATCGATGGCCAGTAGCGCTAGGTCCATGGGGAAAAGAGGGTATTCAATCCACTTTCTTTTCCTAATGTGATGAACACACAGAAAATTTTATAAAAATGCATGATTGCTCCAGTTTACCTGGATTGACATTTTACGTTAACATCCTCTCTGTCATAAGCCACCGTTTCAACTGTCAAGTGGTTCGTATCAAGCAGCCTGATTGACATCGTGTACCTGATAAAACGACATCTAAGATTTATTGCTTTCTGGGAAGAGCCAAAATACTGACACATCAGCTCAAATGCAGCTCGTTGAGGTGGGTGGGCTGCAGGAAACTCTCTGAAGGTGCTCTGGTGTCGCAGATATATCTTGTGTGTGTCTGACATGATCCCTCTCAAAGAGATTTAGCGACGAGCTGCAGGCGCAGATTTTGTAGGAGAAATTAAAACCTAGAGGAGATGTTTCAGGGGCTGATCCTTCTTTCAAAGCTTCGGTGGCAAGTCACCTACTTGTAGCTTAGTGTACAGTTAGTTGCCTGGATAAAATAATATCATAAGATGATTCTTTTAACTTTATTTTTACTGTGGGAAAAAGATGTATGACAGATGCCTTAACTCCAACTTGTTTTGCTTCTTCTAGGCACTATGACTATTAAAATATGGAGAAAATTAATCAAATGTGTGTGTGTGTTGTGGTAACCTCTGTTAGAAAAAATAACTGAGGTTATAACGTACATTTACTAATCCTTAACTAATTTAAACTCTATGCAATATCCACAGATTATGTATACTAACTTTTTAAAATGCCATGGATATAAATCTTAATTATTTTTAGAGCACTTAAAAAAATAACTCTTCTCTGCCATATAATCCAGCAGTCCTACTCCTGGGCATATATCTGAAAAAAACTTGAATTCGAAAAAATACATGCGCCACTATGTTCATAGCAGCACTATTTACAATAGGCAAGACATGGAAACAACCTAAATGTCTATCGATAGGTGAATGGATAAAGAAGATGTGGTATATAGACAAAATAGAATACTACTCGGCCATAAGAAAGAATGAAATAATGCCATTTGTAGCGACATGGATGGACCTAGAGACGATCATACTAAGTGAAGTAAGTCAGAAAGAGAAAGACAAATACCATATGATATCACTTATATATGGAATCTAAAATACAACACAGATGAACTTATCTGCAGAATAGAAACAGACTCGCAGACATAGAGAACAGATTTGTGGTTGCCAAGGGGGAGGAGGGTTGGAGGAGGGATGGATTGGGAGTTTGGGATTAGCAGGTGCAAAATATTATGTATAGAATGGATAAACAACAAGGTCCTACTGTATAGCACATGAATTATATCAATATCCTGCGATACACCATGATGAAAAAGAATATTAAAAAGAATATATATGTGTGTGACTAATCACTTTGCTGTACGGTAGAAATTAACACAACAATGTAAATCAATTATACGTCAATTAAATAAATTAAGAAAAAACTCTTCTCACCATAGTCCTTCTCATACCTAACACTAAAACTCATATTCTGACTCCTCTTCTGAGAATCTAGGTATACTGGGCCCAAATTCCCAGTGGCTACTGCTTGTCGACGTCATGCAAAATGTAGCACAGTCTCTGGTTCTGCTCAGGCAGCTTTCTGCACGTACTGGCCCCTGGAGGTGTTTGAGCTTTGCAGACTCTGCATTCCACTGAAGAGCTTAGAAGAAGTATTAAAAATAGTTAATACCCAGTAAGGCACGGACAATAGAGTGAGTTCCTAAAGGTCTCAGGCAATGTTAGGCATTCACCCCCTGGTTTATGATTGTGTGGAGAAGAGGCTAGGGCGTGTGGGTTCAAGGAACACTTAGGGGGCTCAGGAGGTCGTTACTTGCCTATGTTGTGGAAATATCAATATCTGAACAACTCATATGGCCATATCAATTATATATCAGACCTAGGTGAACACTTTAGGTTGAAGGAGTCATGAAACTCCATGAGTTTAAGGTAACTATTGAGGGAAGGGAAGATGTAGAAGAGAAAGAAAAGGTGGAATGAAGAAAGAAGACATAAAACTAGAGGATAAAGGAAGAGAGTGTGTGTGTGTGTGTGTGTGTGTGTGTGTGTGTGTGTGTGTTTCTGCCAGAACACCTAACTAAGCACATCTGTAGAGATTAGAAAGAATACTATTTCTGAGGCTCTGAGCTTTGAACTGCATAAGATGCTTGACCTACGAAACATCTAAGAGACTCCTGTCTTAAAATGGATAAGAAAAGCAATGATTCCCTGGGCCTGCAGGCCTTATAATGGAAAAACCTCGGGCAACAAGACCTCTATTAGATCTCTTATCCCACTTATCTTTCTTCTTCCACTGGATTAAGAGTCTCTCTTGTCTTTGTATTTCCTGTACTTCAAACACTGCCTGGCACACGGTGTGTTTCCTCCCATGCCCTTCCAGCTTCAAGCTGATTTAGGTGTTCCCCCTTTGTTCCCGTTTATCTGTCTCAACGGGAAGGTCCCTGAGGGAACAGACTATGTCTTATTTACTTATCATTGTGATAGCACTTGGCTCAGAGTAAGGCTTATTGTATTTGTTGAATAGATTAGGGGATGAATATCAATGAATATCAATGAATATCAATCAATACACTATCTTGGCAAATACTTGTGGGGAAAATCTGTAAGCTTAGGCATTTATTTGTTTAAATTATGCTGCTAATTTATGGGAAAATGAGGCAGACCCTAGTGACTGGACCCAAAAGTCATTCCCAACCCCTTCATCCTAGGGGTCTCCTTGTATAGCAGCTGGAAATCTTTATGGCGCCCTTTGCTTAGAAGTAACCACGTAATACAGTTCTGATCCATGAGCAGAAGTCTACTGGAATGAGGATAGGCGTAAGTGTATTACTCTCTGGCTATTTGGAACTTTCCTTTCCTATCTTAAACATGGATGTGATGGCTGGTGCTGAAGCAGCCATCTTGAAGTCATGAAAGAAAGGACTTGAAAATCCAGGCCAGGACATCTTTGAGCAGCCCTGACATCTTTAAGCAATTGAACTGTCACTAGACTCTACATACTTTCACTCTCCTTTTTATGAGATCTATACCAGATCTCATCCTTCATTCTTAAATATGAAGGGACAAACCAAAGATAACCAGACATGAGAGAACAACCGGCATTATAAAGAAAAAAAAAGAAGATAGACAAAAAGAAAAATATAACCAAAGGGGGAAAAAAAGAGAATTTGGGTATTCAAAAAGGTTTTACATCTATGAATAGGATGTGAAGAAAAAGGAGCAAGCAGAGAAAACTAAAGAGGTTAAAAACAGGATTGCAAAACATAAAGATCAATAAAATAGCAGAAAAATAAAAGAGAGAAATATCCAAAAAATGCAAGCAAAGTGATAAAGAAAACTATAATATGAGAAAAAATATAAGAGAAATAGAGAACCTGTCTTTTGACTTAGAATCCCAGAGAAAAGAGAACAGAGAAAATGGTGGAGAGGATATTATCAAAGAAACAGTTAAAAAAAAAAAAAGATTCCCAAACTTAGAACGACAGAACTTTTCAACAGAGAAGGGTTCCCTGATAGCTGAGTGGGAGCTGTGAAAAATCTTTGTAAATTTTAGAGCACCAATGATAAAAGATAATTGTAAACATTTCCAGAAAGGAAAACACAAGTGTGATCTAAAAAAAAGAGTGTGTCTGGGATGACACAGCAATGCAACAAGATTGGAAAACAATGAGTCCAGAGTGGTCCAGTAGGACAGAGGCTCTGGTAGGGGTGACTTCCCCAAAACAGTCGGAAGACTTGGTACAATAAACAAAATAATCGTGAAACCAGATAAACTTGAGGGTGTGACAAAGGCATATCATTCTTTTGCCAAAAAAAATAGAAAAACATGAGAAATAAACAAGTAAACAAAACAAAAAACTTTACAGGACTTTAAGTAATTGATGACATGTAAGAAAGAGAGTCCAGGACCTGAGAGTCCTGGAAGGTGTTCCGCTGAGCAGCCTGGAAATGTAGACATTGAATGGATGGAGGAGGGAATGTTTTCTAAAGCATGCTACTTGGCCTTGGTTTTTTGTTTGTTTGTTTTCTGTTGTGACCTCTCCCGTTGCGGAGCACAGGCTCCGGATGCGCAGGCTCAGCGGCCATGGCTCACGGGCCCAGCCGCTCTGCGGCACGTGGGATCCTCCCGGACCAGGGCACCAACCCATGTACCCTGCATCGGCAGGCGGACTCTCAACCACTGCGCCACCAGGGAAGCCCCTTGGCCTTGCTTTGAAACAAATAAAATTATATGGTCCTAATAATGGAACTGCTGTTGATTAGTTCTGCTTTTACAATCAATTTATAGGAAAAAATATATAAGGTTCATGTAGGGCTAGTGAACAGAAAACTAATGCTAAAAACCATGAGAATGTAAAAGAAAAGTTGTGGCGACAGAATGAGGAAAAGAGGAAGGAAAGTCAGAGGGAGGCATAAAGACACTGACAGTCTCATCCTAAATAAGCAAAGATTCGAGACAATGACTGAAGCTGATGTAAGAAGAAATTCCACTTGAACTATATTTTCAAAATTATATTGATAACCCATAAGACCTAAAAATAATAAGGATTGAATTTAGGGAATAAGAATGGATGGGGCAAGTAGCCAATGGTATAAGTTAATATCTCATCTTTTATAGCAGGGAGTCTCTAAATGTTGTTTAATTAAATAAAGGTATAAATCTATTCCTTAAAGTTGTGGTAACTACAAGATGAAAAACAGAAGCAGATAAAGAGTCAACTCTAGGAAGTGGAGAACAGAAAGAGAATAATGGGTACTTTGCTGTTTGGAATAAGCTCTTTAGTTTTATGAAACGCATTTTTACACTGGTTTTATAACACTAATTTTGTAACAAAATAATGTATTAAGGGAATTCCCTGGTGGTTCAGTGGTTAGGACTCCACGTTTCCACTGCAGGGGGCGGGGATTTGATTCCTGATCAGGGAACTAAGATCCTGCAAGTAGCCAAAACACAAACAAACAAACAAAAACTATAATACGTGGCTATTTAAATGCTTCATGTAAGTCACAAGAAAATAATGTATTAAGAACCATCCCTCAGCCTCATCCCTATTCCTGAACCTCATCCTATCTTTATTCTCACTCCAAGTCTCATATCCGTCCAGCCTGGGACTTACATAGTCTTCATTACTGAGCTTGAAAGGAGAACATGGCTGATGTATCGAAATTGCCCATCAGATTGGCCAAAGGAAAATATCATGAGTGACTAGTCATTTCACCCTCTGGACCTCAAGCTTTTTCTTCTGTAAAATGAGGGCATCCGTGAATAATCTAAAGTCTCTTCCAGTTTTCACATATCTTAAGAAGGTATGTGCATATTTATTCGTCTACATATTTGTTCTTGTCAGCACTAGATTGCAAATCTAAACATCCACAAGATGGCAGTAGAAGTCCAGTTCTATAAAGAATCTGCCCTTATTTTGCTTTATAATTGTCTTAGACTTGCTGGTAGAAACTACACAGCATAAAGAACCAAGAGAAATATTTTGAGGAAAAGTTCGGTATGGCCATCAACCACACCCAGAGACCAGGCTTACCTCCCCCAACCTTCAAGCATTTACCAAACCTCTCCAACAGCGTGTGAATTGCACTGTCACAAGTCCTAACAGCCTGAGTGTAAACAAGTTCAAAATAACGATCACAAAACCAAATTCTCTGCTTTGGACCTGCATTATCACAGTAGGAAACGCAGTCTGCTGCTCATTCCCCTATGCCTTCCAGCTATTTCTGAGATTCCTGGCAGGTACTTTATCAGCCAAACCTGTTACAACTTCATTTCTGTATCAGCCAATGTTCTGCCACAGAAACAGAACGACTAGGATATAAACACAGAGGGATAAATTAGGAGTTTGCAGTTAACATACACACACTACTACATATAAAATAGATAACCAACAAGGACCTACTGTAAAGCCCAGGGAACCCTACTCAATATTTTGTAATAACCTGTAAGGGAAAAGAATCTAAAAAAGAATCTATATATATTTTATATATATATATATATATATATATATGAATCACTTCACTGTACACCTGGAACTAACACAACATTGTAAATCAACTATATTTCAAATAAATAAATAAATAATTTTATGGCAAAAATTAATGTACATGATTGTGGGAGTTGACTAGCAAGACTGAAATCTTTAGGGCAGGCTAGAAACTCTAAAGCAGGTCCACAACCAGATTTCTTCTCCAGGGAAACTTCAGTACTACTCTGAAAGTGTTGCAACTGATTAGGTCAGGCCCACCTTGATTAGCAAGGATGACCTTTTTTTTTTTTTCTGGTACGTGGGCCTCTCACTGTTGTGGCCTCTCCCGTTGTGGAGCACAGGCCCCAGACGCGCGGGCTCAGCGGCCATGGCTCACAGGCCCAGCCGCTCCGTGGTATGTGGGATCTTCCCGGACCGGGGCACGAACCTGCGTCCCCTGCATTGGCAGGCGGACTGTCAACCACTGCGCCACCAGGGAAGCCCGATCTCTTTTATTTAAGTCAGCTGACTGTAGATGTTAATCACACCTACAAAATACTTTGACAGCCATACCTAGTGTTTGACTGAATAACTCAACACTGTAGCCTTGCCAAGTTAGTACATAAAACTGACCATCACCGTTTTTGTACCGTTTTCCTTTCCTCCCTCTTGGGGGGGATGGGTTCTTTGGGGCAATGTCGGCTCCCAAAGATGCACACGTTGCCGGTGCTGCTTACGTTGGGGGTGTCTGGAGTACTCCTTCTGAACTATTGAAGCAGCAGCGCCCAGGGGTTTGAATATCCTCGTCCTCCCTTGTCCTCTTAATTTCTTTACCCAGATTTCAGCAACATGGTCTTTGGTTACGGCCTTTCTTCCCTGGCACTCAGGACACAGGATAATCTAAGTGGGAAGAACCCAGGACACATTCATGTACAAACCCACCCTCAGCCACCAGCTGTTTTCTTTAGACTAAACTTGTATATCTTGACTTTCTCCTCCATTCTCTTAGAATGGATAAATAAAGGTCTAACTCTTGCCGTGGCCTACGAGACACAAAGTGTCGGACATTTTCTGTTTCTGTCTGTTCTTGCACTGTGTTCCCACGGCCCCCCTACACTGGTTAATTGCTTTGTTCAATTCCTTGTCGTTGCCAGCCTCACTCCTGCCTTGGGCCCTTTTATGTACTCTTCTCTCTGCCTGGTGTTCTCCCATCAGCCACACCTTCATTACCCCAGTATCTAGATAATTGTATTTTCCCTCCAGATTTCACTTCAGTTGTCATTTCTTTGAGAAAGTCTGTCCCGACAACGTTACCCAGTTATTTCCCCACTATATACGCCTATAGATTTCTGTGCCACAAATACTTATAGACCTTACCACAGTTGAAATATTTTTTATATGTCAATTTTGTTTCAAGTATTTCTTCCCAACTAGAGGGTAAGTACCACAAAGCTAGGGACTATGTCTGGTTTTGTTCTTTATCATGTCTGCAGCACTTAGCAAGAGCACCTGACATAAATTGGTGCTCGAAAAATTTGGTGACTGAAGAAATAATTATCTTTTGTATTCCTTTCAAGACTTAACCAGTATATTCATTTCCTACGACGCTGCCATAACAGAGGCAAATCAGGCTTCCGTAACGAAGTGTCACCCACTGGGTGACTTAAAACAACGAAAATTAATTCTCTCACAATTTTGAAGGCTAGAGTCTGATGTGAAGGTGTTGGTCAGGCCATATTCCCTCAAAACCTCTAGGGAAGCATCTTTCCTTGCTTCATAGTAGTACCAGATGTTTCTTAGTTATGACAGTATAACTTCTGTCTCTACCTTTATTGCCACATGGCCGTCTTCCCTGTGTTTCTCTGTGTCTGTGTCCCAATTCCCTTTTTTCTTAATCTTTTCTATTGTTTTTTTCATTTATTAATCAAAGTAGAGTCGATTTACAATATCATGTTAGTTTCAGGTGTACAGCACAGTGATTCAGATATATATATAAATATATATATATATATATTCTTTTTTCAGATTTTTTTTCCCCTTATAAGTTACTGCAAAATATTGAGTAGAGTTCCCTGTGCTATACAGTAGGTCCTTGTGGATCAACTATTTTATACATAGTAGTGTGTACCTGTTAATCCCAAACTCCTAATTTATCCCTCCCCCTCCCCTTCCCCCTTTGGTAACCATAAGTTTGTTTTCTATGTCTGTGAGTCTCTTTCTGTTTTGTAAATAAGCTCCTTTGTAGCTTTTTTTTAGATTCCACATATAAGCGATATCATATGATATTTGTCTTTGTCTGGCTTACTTCACTTAGTATGATAATCTCTAGGCCCATCCATGTTGCTACAAATGGCATTATTTCATTCTTTTTTTATGGCTGAGTAATATCCAAAAAATGGGCAGAAGATCTAAATAGACATTTCTCCAAAGAAGACATACAGATGGCCAACAAACACATGAAAAGATGCTCAATATCGCTAATTATTAGAGAAATGTAAATCAAAACTACAGTGAGGTATCACCTTACGTTGGTCAGAATGGCCATCATCAAAAAGTCTACAAACAATAAATGCTGGAGAGGGTGTGGAGAAAAAGGAACTCTCTTACACTGTTGGCAGAAATGTAAATTGGTACAACCACTATGGAGGTTCCTTTAAAAAGTAAAAATAGAGTTACCAGATAATCCTGCAATCCCACTCCTGGGCATATAGCCAGAGAAAACTATAGTTCAGAAAGATACAAGCACCACAACGTTCATAGCAGCACAATAGCCAAGACATGGAAGCCACCTAAATGTCCACCGACCGATGAATGGTTAAAGAAGATGTAGTGTATATATTTAATGGAATACTACTCAGCCACAAATTCCCCTTTTCTTAAGGACAACGGTCATATTGGATTATGGACATAGGGCATTGGGTAGAAAAGAGACTTAACGTTGTACTATGTTCACTTGTATACTCTTTTAATGTTTATCTTGTGTGTAGGCAAACATGTACATGATAAACGTGGACAGCCAAGTAGCACAACAGTTTAAACTGGTCAATAAGGGGGAACAAATTCAGAATTAGCTCAATGGATTCCAAAGTCTAATAGAAATGGTCTTCCCAGGGTTCATGAAGTGTTCACTCATGACAGCAGGTGGCAGCACTATGCATGATTTGGTTTAGGGGACCCTGGAGAAATGTGAAAGGAAAGTAGTTAACCACTCATTCTGAGAAAAGCTGGAAAGAGTCTCAGTGCCTTGGACCTCTGGCTCATGTTTGAAATATGTTTAGATTTATTACCTGAGTTTTAGAGTTTTATACCGGAAGGGTCCTTAGCAATTATTTTATCCAATATCTTTTCTTTAATCCTCAAACATTGAGCCCCAAGAAGACGAGTGAATTAGCTGATTACCTAGCAGGTGCTCTGCGGCAGGGCCAGGCAGAACAGAGCGCTCCCGACTGCTTTGCCGCAAGGAGATGGTGTCCACTGGTGTGGACAATCGTCCACACGATTCTCGCTTTTAAATTTCAGTTTTCAGCAGCCTGACTCCGCCCTAATGAAGCGAGAAGTCAAGCAGCTCACTTCAAGTTACAAAAAGAGAAAAATAAATACCATATGCTAACATATATGTATGGAATCTAAAAAAAAAAAATTGCTTCTGAAGAACCTAGGGGCAGGACAGGAATAAAGACACAGAGTTAGAGAATAGACTTGAGGACACAGGGAGGGGGAAGGGTAAGCTGGGACGAAGTAAGAGATTGGCATGGATGTATATACACTACCAAACGTAAAATAGCTAGCTAGTGGGAAGCAGCCACATAGCACAGGGAGATCAGCTCAGTGCTTTGTGACCACCTAGAGGGGTGGGATAGGGAGGGTGGGAGGGAGATGCAAGAGGGAGGAGATATGGGGATATATGTATACATATATTTGATTCACTTTGTTATACAGCAGAAACTAACACACCATTGTAAAGCAGTTATACTCCAATAAAGATTTTAAAAATAAAAAAAGCACATGCTAGTTTACACAAACACACAATTTTTATGGCCTGTATAAGCCTTCCCCTCTGGCCTTTTATAAAACAGAAGTTCTCTTCTGCTTCTCTCCTTGAAATAATTCAGTGTCATATCTGCTCAGTTCTCATAATATTAGTTTTTATGTTGCTCGGTCTTGTGTGATTAGTTTTCCTCTTGTGCTAAATATTGGACTTATTGATTATTCTTGTCTGTGTATCTTTTCCTTTCGCTTCTCTAGTTGTCGAGAAAATGCTCTCCTTTCCTCCGTTTATGGTGATTCTTGATCTTTTCACAACAGCCCAGTGACAATTGTTGAACAGCAACTGTGTCTCTTTGCCTAGGGTGTGTACACCAGAGGAGCACCTTCTCCTTATATACAGTTTTCTGCTCTAACTGTAATGCTAGGAACTCTGGAATAGGGGTAGGTGTCTACATCACCAGCACCATCAACCCCAACTTCTACCCAAGGATGCAAACGAATAGGAAAGGGGTGGAGGGTAAGCGAAGGTCACTGCCTCACCTGCCCAGAGAAAGCTCTCGTTCTCCCTGGTCCACCTAGTCCCGCCAGAGGAAGCAGATGAGGACAGTGAGAGACAGAGGCTGCAGAGGGAGGGTGGCCACACCAGGCAACGGCAAAAGGTCACCCCTGGGAATAATGGTGGCTGTCTGGCTCTAGCTTCTCGGAATTTGTCCAACACTTAGGTTCTGAACTCTCTGACATTCTCTGCAACTGAAGAAGTGCCTAACTGGGTTAGGTGTGGAGGAGGGAGGCATCGTCTATCTTATTAGTCCACACAATGGTCTGAGAGTCAGAACACACGACTATTAGCCCCTGTTCTCACACATATTACATATGTTTTCGGGGCAAGTGGAACTGATCTCGGAGAGAAAGCAGTGAGCATTCCTGAAGAGAGATCTTAGTTCCCTGCCCGGGAATTGGACCTGGGTAGCCTGGATGAAAACCAGGAATTCTAGCCACTAGACCACCAGGGGCAGGAGGCTTGAAGCAAACTTCCCCTGGCTCTTACACCCAGTGAAAGTAAGAATATTTCAAGAAGGCAAAAACTGTAAAAACAGGTACAAAGTATATTTATAGAGACACAGCACGATGTATGGGAGAGCCCCCAGAGAAGCAGTTTATTTATTTATAA
Source organism: Delphinus delphis (assembly GCF_949987515.2). Lineage (NCBI taxonomy): Eukaryota > Metazoa > Chordata > Mammalia > Artiodactyla > Delphinidae > Delphinus > Delphinus delphis. The sequence continues at coordinate 12,193,943 of NC_082693.1, read as the reverse complement.
AGTCAGAAGCTAGGCAGAAATACACAAGAGCCCACAGAGAAGCAGTTTATTTATTTAAAGTCAGAAGCTAGGCAGAAATACACACCCAGAGAGAAAGGGTATGGGCGTCCTTCCTAATGAGGAGAAGGTCAGTAAAGAGGTGATTTAAATCCCTTATATAGGATGGTTCTTCTAGGTCTTTGTTTACCTTTGGCCAATCATCCTGTTTCTTTTTTCACACCTGACCTGCCCTAGGATGCTCCCCAACATGCGTGCGCAACTTTTTGCTAGGATGGATCCCACCGCAGAGGCCTGTGGGTGCATGTCCACACTTATCATGGGGTGGCACTCCCTCCCTTTTTGACCCCCAAGGAGGCTTCCTGTGTGTGGGCAGACGGGCAGGTCTTCCTTGACCTCAGGTGTGGGTGCCTTATCTCTTTACTTCAGCAGAGCTCAGCTTCTGCCACTAGCTTTGTCCTTGGAGTGTCTGGGTGCGAACAAAGCTTCAATTTTACTCCACCTGACAAACGCCAGCTGTTCAGCCCAGGGGCACATCCACGAACTATCTCAGAGCCAGTGAAATCAGTCACTGGACGGCAATACGCTAAGAATTCGCAATACGCTAAGAATTCGCTAATTCCCAATGTTTAAAATACAGGCTTGGACCACATCAGTGTTTTCAAACGGACACAAATTAAGAAGCATTGGGGACCCATATCAAAAATACAGATTCTAAGATCTTTTCCTTGGAGATTCTTATTCGGAAAACCTGGTGTGAGGTGCAAATTGCATGTGTTTGTAACAAGAGATTCTCAGTGGCTCTTATTATCAAGAAAGTGTCAGAAGATTTCAAAAAATCCTCCAAACCCTAAACTTCTAGAGAATTCCCTTCTGCAATTGCTCTTTTTCATCTATTGTGTTCTTCCTATTTGACATTGTGCTTCCTCCGCTTCTGGGGTTTATATTAGAATCAACTTTGGAGGTTTTAAATGTATCCATGCTATTTCCCAACTCTAAGTAAAGATCACTGGTTGACAAAGAGTGTCTGTTCTTTGATACTAGTGCTCTGCTGGCTATGTCCAGTTTGCCCCTTTACATCCATTCTCCACCCTTTTCCACCTGATCTTTGGTGTTGAAGGTGAACCCTACTCACCACATCAATGGGCTCCTTTGCCTCCTGACTTCAAGTTAGGTTTATCCAATGGGAGGCATCAACAGAAAAGTAGAGGATGGGAGAACAACATTGGGGTATTAATTAGCCTCACTCCCACCCCTCCTGGTTACCCATGGGATCACGGTGGGCTGGCTGTATCTTACTACTGAAGACCACCTCCCTCTCGGGGTTGGGGGGTGCACTTCCTTATGATTAGAGCTGACCTCTTAGGGTTCCTCCAGATCTATGTTGGTCACATAGCCCCAAGATTGTTGCTAGCCCCAAGTTACTCTATTACCTTTTGTAGATTCTCCTTAATCCTTCCCAAGCCTTTGTAAATAGTCCCTTTGTTAAAATTTCCCCAATTACTCTGTTTGAGTATGGCATCTCTGCTCCCGGGATTTTGCTGGGGATAATAATTTACCTTTATCTCTTTCACATGTGCTATTTGTGTAATAAAGGTTTTCTTGTATCTTATTTAAAATAATAGAAAAAATAGAATTAGAATTTAGGAATAGAAAGAACGAAATTCTAGTGCTTGAATAAGCTTTAAATTATGTCTATTCTACACTATGCTTCATAACAGGAACTAACATAGTGTAGTAGGTCAAATGTACTTCAAAATCAAACAAACAAGCAAACAAACTCATAGAAAAAGAGATCAGATTTGTGGTAACCAAGGGGGGGTGGGGGATGGGAGGAGAGGGAATTGGATGAAGGCGGTCAAAAGATACAAACTTGCAGTTATAAGATAAATTAGTACTGGGGATGTAAGGTACAATATAATAAATATAATTAATGCTGCTGTATGTCTATCTATATGAGATGACAGCTGTTCACTAAACTTATTGTGATAATCATTTCATGATGTATGTAAGTCAAATCGTTATGCTGTATAGCTGAAATTTATACAGTATTGTATGTCAGTTATATCTCAATAAACTGGAAACAAATAAATAAATTATATCTATTCTAGCTTACTACTAAATACTAGAATCCTACATGAACTAGGTCTGCTCCATCCTGTTCATTGCAACTTTTAAAAAATTTATTGGCAATGAACATTTTCTCTTTCAGACTAAATATTATGCATTCTTCAACAGTTCTTCACATAGCATGGTTTCTAGATCCTTCTCCATCCTGGCCATTGGCTATGTTCCTTTGGGTGAATTCTGTTGTGTCAGCATTATTGCTTCATGTTTAGGAAACATTTGCAAAGTAAGCCAAATGTGGACAGATCTCCCCAGCTGGAGAAGAGCACAGGCATCCCTAAGTGAAAGGCACACCCTTCCACTGGGATGAGCAAGTGCAGACTGAAAGTTCTGGCTGCCAAACGGAGCAGCTGCTCAAAAACAGGCACATGGGTGGAAGCATGAGCTCCTGCGGGGGGGGGAAACATCCTTACCACTACACTCCTTGCATATCATGGCTTCACTTTTGAATTTATACCCTACTTTTTCTTTTTCTTTTTCTTTTTTTTTGCGGTACGCGGGCCTCTCACTGTTGTGGCCTCTCCCGTCGCGGAGCACAGGCTCCGGACGCGCAGGCTCAGCAGCCATGGCTCATGGGCCCAGCCGCTCCGCAGCATGTGGGACCTTCCCGGACCGGGGCACGAACCCGCGTCCCCTGCATCAGCAGGCGGACTCTCAACCACTGCACCACCAGGGAAGCTCCCTACTTTTTCTTTTATACTTTTTGTTTTTCACTAAGTATAATAGGGAAGAACAAATCTGACTCCATACTGAATCTGTTTCTTTTACTTTAACCTTTGTATTTTATTGCTTTTGCTACAAGTTAATCACTAAAGGGATGGTGCCTATAACTTAAAGTATGCATAATGGCCCGCCTGGAACCCTGGCTCCCATGCCTGAATGTTAAGCTAAAATGCCTTTGTTTAAGCTCAGAGGAAACATCCTGACTAAGCCACCTGTGAATGGCTACAGGAAAGAAGAAATTAACAACCCCCTCCAGAGTCTGGCCAGGACCAGAAAATACTTGCAACAACTTATCACCTTTTTATTTTACCTCTTCACACCTCCGCCACTTTGTTATAGAAAAGAAACTAGCATCCATATAAGTGGAATCTAGAAAAATGGTACAGATGAACCTGTTTGCAAGGCAGAAATAGAGACACAGATGTAGAGAAAAAATGTATGGACACCAAGGGGGAAAAGCAGGAGGTAGGATGAATTGGGAGACTGGGATTGACATATATACACTAATATGTATAAAACAGGTAACTAATAAGAACCTGCTGGATAGCACAGGGAACTCCACTTCAGTTCTCTGTACAGTAGAAACTAACACAATATCGTAAAACAACTGTACCCCAGTTTAAAAGAAAAATAAACTAGCATCCAAACCTGGACAAGATGGTTCTTTGGGACACTGGTCCACCATCTTTTAGGTCTGCTGGCTTTCTGAATAAAGTCGCTCTTCCTTGCCCCTTTTTCGGCCTGTCATGCAGTGAGCAGTACGAGCTTGGACTCGGTAACATGAGGAGGGAACAAAGTGGAATTCTAGTTGGGCCAAGGGTTAAAATGAAAAATAGGCATGCTTTAAATGTCCATGATCTGGAAACCCAGTGTCCTTACCCCATTCCAATCCAGATGTGTCCCCTGGGCTTTTAGATTTCTGGCCAGAAGGTAACAATGTCATTTGTGCGAAACAGTGAGTGCAGAGCCTGCAGCCGAAGAAATGTTCCGAAGAAATGTTCTCCAGCGCTGAGCATCTCTCGTTCCCGTGCTCAGACAAAGTCACAGAATTTATCGCTACCGTGAACCTCAGATTACTTAATTCAGGCAAACTGGAGGATCCCAAGAGTGAGATCTTTGCCCAAAATGATGGCGGCAGGATTAGAACCCAAATCTCTTTCCCCTCTATCATCCTGCCTCTCTTTTCAGTTAATTTACTCCATTCTTTTGCCACAAATTACAAAACTGAAATGAAGAAGTTAATACTGCTAGTACCCAAAACATCCAAGCCAGACAGAGGCAGCCCTTGAATTGCACAACTGCCTTGAAAGTATTAGGGAAATATAGCTATGTGCACATTACATCTGACACTACTTCACTGGTGAAGCAAACCATTATTTTATTTTTCCGATTCCGCTACCTATCTTTTGCATCTGAATCTAAACTTTAAAGGATACAAATCTTTTCAATCCACTGAATCAAGGCACTCAGAAGGCTCAGAATCTTGAGTTTAAATCTCCAGTTTGCCACCAACTCAGAACTGTACAGTTTAAAGCTGCATCAGATCTCAGGGATAACCTAGTCCAGTAAAATTTAGACCCAGAGAGGCCGTGATTTACAAAGTTATAAAGCGGAATCGGAACTTGACTCTTAATCCTATGCTCCTTTGCATGCACTGTGCTTATTTCCCATGGGACTGTGCCTTCTTTGTTTAATTGGGTCTCAGAACAGGACATCAGATATTTGCATATAGCATTTAATACAACTTCATCATGAGATTCGAGGTATCTCCTTTATTAAAGAAAATGGTAGAGGAGTGACATAAATGGTATCTTCAAAGCCTAATACCAATCATAATTAATGCCTAGCAAAAACAGATTTGAAAGACTTAAACTTTAGAGAAATACTGATGACTTCTAACCAGCTGATAGGAAAAAGTGGTAATGTTTGAAAGGCCCTATAAAAAGTTGATTTCACCCACTTGTCTGAGCTAAACTATACTGCATGAGAGAGTCTGACACTAAGAGAACTCTTAATAGTAACTTAAGGGAAACGACTGTGTAAGCCAAAGAAACCACTTCCGACAGCTGTTATGTCAAGACTCTGGCAGATCAATAGGGCAGAAGTAACCAAAGTTACAGCAGATGCTGTTGAGAGTGGCAGAACCTCTGGTGCCTCAGATGATCCCAAACTGAGCAAGCTCGTTCAACTCCAAGTGGCTGAATGCCTCCCAAGGACAAATCACCGTGATATCTGCAAGGGAAAAAAGAAGAACTTATAAGCCAATCTCACCCCTAGGAGAACCTCTTCTGCTCAAAAGGGCATCCTTCAGGCAGAGACCCCTCACCCCTCCCTTCCATACGCTGTCTAGATGACCGGCAAGTTGTCTAGAATGGCCCTTCATCCCAGGAAGGATCAGACCAGTTGTTTAATCCTCTGCAGGGCTCTGATTCCCCCAGAACAGGCTCCCAAGGTACTTGTGTTGGTTTTATTCTGCGTCCTTTTTGGGGAGATGATCCAAGGCTTTTGACTGGGGCTATCCTGTGGGAGTGTAACTCTCTGATCACACAGAGTCTCACAAAACCACTAAAGAGGGAACAAAGGTGGAATTCTAGTTAGGCCAAGGGTTAAAGTGAGAAATAGGGGTGCTTTAAATTCCCATGGTCTGGAAATCCAGTCTCCTTACTCCTTACCAATCCAGACGTGTTTCTTGGGCTTCTCTGACTGCTCTTAAGCTCCTTTACATTCTGAAATGCTTATATCCCACCGCATACTGAGAAGTGATCTCAAGGCATCATCTCATCCAGTCTCTTGCATCAGCAATAAGATATTATTGTTCCCGAATTACAGGGAAGCTGGCTGATACCCAGAGTGATTAAACACCCAGCAAAACATCTCACAGTTGTAGAGACTAGACTAGAACCAGATCAAAGACTTCAGAATTTCCATCAGTATAAACCTTTTGTCACTGTTCCAAATATGTTGGCAGAGTTAAGGATGTATTCCAGAGTCAAAAGTGAATTTGCTGGTCTTATACACACCTGGCCAAAATAGAGAAGCATTTGATTTAAAAGAGTATCATCTGAGCTTTATCAAAGTGGCTAGAAATTCTATTTGAGATCCGAGGAGTGGCATTAGACAATAAAAAGTAGATAAACTGAGAGTTGCCCGGAAAGGACACTGATTGCTATGAGTGCCACCATTTATCAAAAGTGTATTGGATGAGCTGGAAACATGTGGCTACACAGAAACCTGCACAAGGAAGTTTATAGCAGCTTTATTCATAATTGCCAAAACTTGGAAGCAATCAAGATGCCTCTCAATAGCACAAATAAACTGTGACACAACCATATAATGAAATATTCAGTGATAAAAAGAAATGCATTATCAAACCATGTAAAGACATGGAGGGAGCTTAGATAAATATTACTAAGTGAAAGAAATCATACTATATGATTCCAACTGTAGGACCACCTGGAAAAGGCAAAACTATAGAGACAGTAAAAAGATTAGTGGTTGTCAGAAGTTTACGGGGAGAAAGGGATGAACAGGTAGAGCACAAGAAATTTGGGGGGCTAGTGAAGGTATTCTGTATGAACCTGTAATGGTGGATACAGGATATTGTGCATTTGTCAAAACCCAAGGAACTGGACAACACAGAGAATGAACAAGCTATTTCAGTTAATAACAATGTATTAATATTGGGTCATGAAGTATAACAAATGCCCCACGATAATGCAACATGTTAATAATAGGGGAAACGATGTACAGGGAGAGGAAGGTGGCAGAGGGGGTCTATAGGAACTCTGTACTTTCTGTTTAATTTTCCTATAAACCTAAAACTGCTCTAAAAAATAACGTCTATTAATTTTTAAAAGGACATGCAGGGGACTTCCCTGCTGGAGCAGTGGTTGGGAGTCCAACTGCAGGTGCAGGGGACATGGGTTCGAGCCTTGGTCTGGGAGGACACCACATGCCATGGAGCAACTGGGCCCCTGTGCCACAACTGCTGGGCCTGAGCTCTGGAGCCCGCGAGCCACGACTGCCGAGCCCGTGCCCCTAGAGGCCAAGCTCCGCAACGGGAGAGGCCACCGCGATGAGAAGCCCGTGCACCGCGGCGAGGAGTGGTTCCAGTTCTCCGCAGCTAGAGAGATCCCGTGTGAAGCCGCAGAGACCCAGTGCAGCCAAAAATAAATAAATAAAATAAATAATTTTTTAAAAAAGGATGTGCAGTAATTTGCATGCATTATCCAACAAATAAAAATTCTAGCCAATTAAAAAATATTGTACCGGATACTTTCAGTATGTAGGGCCCTGTTCTGGGTGCCAGAGGATGTGTGAAAAAAGGAAGTAGGTGAGGGAGTGGTTGGCCCTACAGAGTGAAAAGGCTCTCCTGGCCCCACCCTTGTTTCCAGTACCTCACTCTGTGGTCTCAGATTGTCACTTAATTCCTCTATGTCTCAGATTTCTCTTCTGAAAAATAAAGTTGGTCTAGACTCGCTCTAAGAATCCTTCTACCGTGAAAGACTACAATTCAGCGTTGTCCTCCCTCAAGAGTATTTAACAAAACACGAAGATTCATTAAACTTTGGGGCAAGTCTGATTTCTTTTAGAGTTTTAGCCTCGGGGCATACACATACTTATTTTGGAAGTTAAGTTAAAACCCCACTTTTCTAGGTCTTTAAAGAATCTGCTGCCTTAGGTATTTCTGGTAACTTTCAAATGCCCCATGTGGCCTGAAGGAGAAAAAAAGGTGAAATTCCAAGGGTGAAAGTCACTGAAATCTTCCCGTGGCTCACCTGTTCCTAGTCCCTCCATGCCCGGAATGTCATCTCCAAACCTATGGAAAAAAATACAAGAGAAATTAGCTGATATCGGAGCCGAAGGATCCTGGAATAAGTCATGTGAAGAGTTTCCTGATTCAAAGAGAAAGAAGAAGAAGTTTAAGTTTTTGTATTTGAGAAATCCCTTCTGTCTGCATTGAGTTGGCACAAAGGAAATGGCACTCAGGCAGGTTTTAGACAATGTGTCCCAGAGGACGGATAGTTTCCCCTCTGTAAAAATTTAGCTCAAGACAATTAAGAGCCAGAAAAAAAAAAAAGAGAGATCAGTGGGGCAATTTAGTCAAGCTCCACTTTTTAAAATAGAAATTAGAATGAGAAAGCAATATGAAAGTCATTAAAATGATTAATTTATCCATTTGTTTAGTTTATCCAAAAGTACATATTAAGCATCTACTATGTCCCTGGCATTGTGTTAGGCCCTGGGAGTTAAGGAAAAAAACAAACACACAAATTTTCTCTGAGGGATCTCAGTCTCAGGGAACAGATGACAAGAAATAAATGTAATATAAAATAACACAAGTTACCATCGCTGAATGTACAAAATGCAAACATGGAAGTAACGATAATGTTTGTCTAAGGGAGTCAGCAATGGCTTGCAGAAGAAATTAACATGAGTGTGTGTCGAAAATAAACAAGATTTTGCCAAGAAGAGAAAGAGAAAAACAAAGAACTGAAGAGAGAAGATTTGAAGCCATAAAAATAAACGGTGTGTTCTAGAAGTGGCCAGTGTTTCTGTGTTCCAGATTATAGCACAGGTTACATCAGCGAAGGAGAGTGGTCAAGAAAAGTCTGAAAGGTCAAGTTGAAGGTCACTGTGAAGGTTCCATTTTCCATGTTAATTCTGGCTGTAGATCAGGAATCCTTTCCTGTAGAAAGGATTCCAGGACTGAAAACATGATTCAGCAAAGATTCTCTTAGATAGGAAAACAGAGGGTGGGGTTGGAAATTTTTATAAGTCTATTTAATATTGTGAGCATTAATTTCTTAAAGCCAAAGCACTCTTTTTTTTTTTATAGATCTTTATTGGAGTGTAATTGCTTTACAATACTGTGTTAGTTTCTGTTGTACAACAAAGTGAATCAGCCATATGGAGGGAAAAAAACAATAGAAAGTCTAATTTTTAATCTTAGTCTTACCCTTTCACACCTTTCTTAGGAGGCTTGCTCTTGAACTGACGAGTCTGCCTCTGCTTGAACTTGGGGGGTCCTTTGCGTGGGGTGGTGGGACCTTGGTTTGAAGTTGGAGGGGCCACAGTAGAATTGTCACTCATTCTGCTGGTCCTTGGGGGGCTGATGGTTTTCTTTCAGGCTCCTTAGACAGTAAGAGAAAAAAAGAAGACCCTTCAAGGTATGAGAACCATTACGTATTAGACCCTGACGATAAACTGGAGGTGGGGAGAAAAACACCCTGATAAAGAAGCTCAGTATCTTGTGTTGACACCAAAAGGGAGAAGTTATCTTTTAAAGGGATTTTTAAGAGAATGTGGTATACATCAAGGGAGGCGCTCAGTAGAGTGGGATATAAACTGGCAACTGATAGAGTTCAAAAATCTGGATGGATTTGTTGCTCCAATAAATCTGCCACTAACTTTCTATGTGAATTTATTATAAATGATGTCCTTCTGTTTGATCACCAGTTCTACCATCTATAGAGGGAGAGAAATGAACTAAAGAATGTCTATAGTCTTTGCAGCACTGAAAAATTCTTTAAGCTTTACATATATTTCCATCTAGCTGTAAAATAACCTGACTCTGAATGTTTATTGACCCATTTTTTATGGTCTCTGTTCTTTATGGCCCTTATTTTATTTACTTCTCATGTGATGCAGAGACTTCTTTCCTAGTTCTGGGGATGACAGTGTAGTAGTCTGGATAGGGGAAACTCTGAACCTGGTGTACCAACACCACGGAAGTGTTCAATACATCCCAATACACACACACACACACACACACACAAGCACACAGAAGACAGTGTGCGGTGATTAAGTAGTAAGTGTGTGCTTTAACTCCACAACCAGATATAAAGTTTTCTAGCCACATATTCCTCAGAAATCTTCAACGTTTTCTCCTATCTAAATCAAGGAGCTATCCAATATAATTTTCCCAGACTTTCATTTTAGCTACAAAAATGTACATAGTCATTCTTCAAGTACAAATAAAAGAACATAACAAATTTTTATTACATGTTATAATAACATGTAATAACGAATTAGCATGATTTATGCTAAGCTAAAGAATACTTTTCTTTCTCCTACTCTATAACAAAAGTCGATAGCACTTAATCTGGGAAGGAAGATTCTGAAAAACCTCCACAGAACTTCCAAACAGCCTTAATCTCCCACCTGGAGCCAACCTGTCCATAATCTACCGCCTGGGAGCTTGTTTTCATAGAATTCCATATTTCATTCATTATAGATTTATGCTAATATTCTTAACTTCAATTGTTCCCAACAATGTTTAGCTCATGCTAACCATCTTTTCTCTCTCTCTGCCACACTGCACACCCTTCAAAACTTATATTGTGTAACTTTTATTAACTTTTTCTTATTACTCTCAAAATCATGTAAAATTATTAATAACTCCTTGCCTCCAAGATATTTTTCCCTATTTTCTCTTCCCCAATTACTATTTTATTTCGATCCTGCCCAGTCCTCAACTTGCTCAATAAAAACACATTGACTACTCTGTGAGCTGGAACCAGGGATGGTGAAGCTGGCCAGGGTCCTGGATCACCTACACATGCAATGGATCTTGTCTTAATCCCCCACTGGAATATGCTCCATGAGGCTGCTTTTTCAGTCTTTGTTCATTTCTGTAGCCTCAGAACCTACAACAGTACCCGGCCCATAGTAGGTATGCCACATACATATTTGTCAGATGAGTGAATAAATAAATAAAGAGAACTAATACTTTGAAACTTGGGTCCTGAGATCCTGTGACATTCCTGTGACCTTCTCCGTCAAACCATATGTAAAGCGTCAGCTGATCTTCACCTCATAAAGCCCTCAGTGGCTTTAGAAAATATGCTGCCAGCTCCTCTACTCCCCGAATCCAATTCTTGTGCTGCGGGCCCTCTCCTGCTCTGGTAAACAGGCAAAGTTCGTGCCTCTCCCAAGTGTGGTTGGGACCATGGGAGTGGCTTGGCGGGCAGCCGAGAGAAGCATTACTCTCTGACCGTGCCACCAGTAACAGACACGTCCCAGCTCCGCCAAAGCCACAGAGGAAAATTAGAGAATTTCCCTCAGATCAAGCTTTTGGACTTGCCAATTCTTTCAAAGCAATAAGAAACTACAAACTTTCCTTTCTTTAATCTAGAGAGCCTACTAGGTTTAGGATTGCCACATTTAGCAAATAAAAATACAGGAAGACCAGTTAAATTTGAATTTCAGCTATACAACAAATGACTTTTTTTCTCGTATAAGTATATCCCAAATATTTCACGGTACTTACTTATACTTAGAAATTGTCTTGTTGTTGTTTATCTGAAATTCAAATTGATCTGGGCATCTTCTATGTTATCTGGCAACTCTAACTGGGATCGTACTATGTTAGATCCAAAGTCTATAATGTGAGGGTCTAAGCTAAGGTAACCTTAGTCAGTCAAATCACCCTTTAGGGGGCAAAACAGTGTAAAGAGTAGATGCTTTAGAATCAAATAGAAATAATCTCAAATTCCTGCTCCACAGAACTGTTTATGTGACCTTGGATAAGTTGCATAACCTCTCTAGGTCTCACTCCATCTATAAAATGAATCAAATAATATCTTCTTTTTAGGGTAATGGGGAAAATAAGAGGGAATAACGTAGAGTGTTCGGTGAAAAATACTCAAAAAGGAGTAACCTTTTTATAGTAGACCTTCTGACAGTCAAGGAAGCCCTGCAAACAAATTGATGGTTTCGACATAGGTTCACCCGGACTCCCACACCCCTTCCTCCAGGCCATCTGCTGAAGGGTCCTTGTCAAGCACCAGAGAGGTAATTGCTACCTGCACTTGCTGGGAAATCCTCTGCATCCTTCAAATGCCCCAACTATTAAGTTATTTTTGCTCTCACAATTCTGTCTTAAGAGGACTTCTTTGGATTCCTTTGACAACCCTAACAGCAACCCCAAAGAACTTAAAATTCACACTTGACTTCTATGTACCCCTGATTACACTTCCCCTTTTCTCTGGTGAGTTTCTTTTGCATGTTTATATAATTCTGAAATTGCAGTTGCAAGTTTCTCTAGGCTTGGACGGAGTTCCTGTCTAATTCCAAGTGTGATGCGTTACATAAAAGAATTGCCCTTGGAAAGAGTTATGTAACAGTTGCCTGGCTAATCCCTGAATCCTCATGGCCCTCAGGATTTGCGCTATGAATAATAACTGTTTTTACATTTATTGTGCATTTTGAGTACAATATTTCATTTTTGAGTACCTAGGACAGTCAACCAATCCCTAGGGTGTTTCTGTCATAGATTTACCCTCCAGTTTTCCCTGTAACGTCTTTGGGATGAGCAGAACAAATATGACCTTGTCCTGCCTTGGAAATCAGTCCTGTCGGCCACAGGTTTCACCTACAGCTGAACTTACCCTGACTGTGCTTTCCTGAGAACTCCAAGGGCATCCCTGGAAGCTGAATAATCCTGAATCTAGTATCAGACTTGATTTTAGCTGCAAGCAGAGGTTTCACATTTTTGCCTCGCAAAGTGCCAAGTAATTCATTCCTTCGCGAGACAGAATGGTTTCCCTGTTTTTAAAACACGGTTAGGGGGCTTCCCTGGTGGCGCAGTGGTTGAGAGTCCGCCTGCCGATGCAGGGGACGCAGGTTCGTGCCCCCGTCCGGAGGATCCCACATGCCGCGGAGCGGCTGGGCCCGTGAGCCATGGCCGCTGAGCCTGCGCGTCTGGAGCCTGGGCTCCGCAACGGCAGAGGCCACAACAGTGAGAGTCCCACGTACCGCAAAAAAAAAAAAAAAAAAAACCACGGTTAGCCCTTCCCCTTTTGAAAATTACAAGCTCTTCCTCTGCAGAAAGTGGATGCAGCAATGTAAGATTTCCAGGCATAGGTTTGAGGGAACTGAGGTTACTGTTGCCTTAGACCCAAGGCAGCAGAGCTCAGCTGTAGGAAGCTACAGATGATACTCCATAAATTCCAGCTAAGGAAGGGCAGTTTCCGAAGATTCTTGAGTCAGGTTCTCTAATGCTACTATTATCGCCCTAGGCTTCGAGTTCCCTCTTTCTCAGCAAAGATATGGGCGAGGATGGGGCGAATATAGGCGAAGGAGCAATTTCCTCCACGGATGTGGTTGGACCTATAAACGTCACCCAGGGTCCCGCTGAGGCAGAGAGAATCTAATAATGTGGAGAGCCAAGGAAGACCCAAACCAAAGCCGTGAAAAAAACAAAAACAAAAATCCAGCAAGTACCTTGCTTCAGCTAGGAGCAAACAAACATCTTAACCTCGGAGGGAGAAGGTTTAGCACACCTGTCCTGCACTGCGGTCATTCCCCCACTGGTTCTGGTATCATTCCCCTCACCCTCACGCTCCCATATCAGCCTCTTGGTGCCTGGACTTAGTTTTCAAGCACACCCTGGGAGTAAAGAACTGTTTGCTCTGTGGTCACTTAGTGCCCCAGATCCCTCCTTTCCCAGAAAACTGTTTGCTATGGAGCCGCCAAAAGGGAGGGTCAGTTTGGGGTTGCTTCTAAGTGAATTTAGTAATCAAGGTTTGCAATGACCTTGTAATAATCAAATTTCACTCATTAGCTTGTCACATGGCATTATAAGGAAGTTTGGGTGTATTTCCTCCATGTTTTCTCCCATTTCCATCCCCATCCCTGGTCCAGGCCCACAGGTTCCGTGTGTTCTTTTCTTCCATTTCTTTGTTTTAGAGCCAAATTGAACCCCCCCACCCCGCGCAAACAAAAGCCCTTTGATTATATCCTGCTTAAACTCTCCAGAAGTTGAGAAATACTCACAGAGCTGAGTGTTTCTCCAATGAGCTGTCCAGTTGCCTTCCTCACAGTAGATGAATAAGGGACCTTTGCATCCTGATTTATCTCTGTAATATCCTCACGCTACCTAAGCGCATCATCATAGGCTTAGGAGCATCAGCCCAGGTGCAAAGAAGCTGCAAGAGTGTGGGGTGAGACTGGGACAGGCTTTTCTGTTAATTGGATGTTCTTACAAACGGACTTGGGCTCTCTCCTGTCCATAAATAAGTATTGAATTCACACACACAGTGTTGATTTCCAAGGGGAGACTTGCAGCTTGTAGTTCAAAATCTTTTTTCCTTCTCCATTGTTACCTTTAGTCCTTACCTCCCATTCTTCCCTTTTCCCGACACACACAAGCCCTTGCATACTGGCCCTCTCTCTCCTCTCTCTCTCTGTCACACACACACACATATACACACACAGATGATCACGTAATTCTCACAGTGTCCCCTGCTTCGTTGGAGACATTGATCATGGGAGCAGTGCCATTGAGAAAGACCAGTATCTCTCCCTAATCGGTGTTATAGGCATTTTCTCAGACATATGAAACCACAAATCAGGAATAACCTAAAATTCAGTGATACGTGACAGAGAAAGAGCACAAGTGATAGCTGGGAACTCTTAACTGATGATATTTATTTGAGAATTGATTGCTGGATCTTTCGCACCAAATGCTCAGGGTGTGAGGTCCAGACTACAGTCCCCTTCAGGGGGACCCTTGACACCCATCTTCCAATTGCATTGAGCCACTGATATGAATTTGTACATCACTTTATACAGTTTTGAATAGATCTTGACTCATATGCCAGCATCATTAAGCTCTTTTGACAAATTTGTCATAAAGAAATTAAATGATTTATTCAAGATTGCATATAAAGTGAGTAGGGGAGCCAGGAGCAAGGCCCAGCCCTGCAAATATCTTGTTTATTCAGCTGTCTTTCTACTCCACTACAGCAAAGCAGACCTGGACCGAGATGCCTGTGTTGCTGGTTACTCTGATACATTGCTGGTGAACTACAGTGCGCTTCTCTAAATTGTTACTTATAAGAGAATTGTACTCCATGAGATTATAGGGAAAGAATGTCAATGTATCCTTTCTAGGCAGGGAATGATTCTTAACCTGCAGCCCCAAGCAGGTTGCATAGGCAGCTAACCAGCTTAAGGGGTTTTTTCAGTAAACTTTCCCTTGGTATTTACCAAAATTAGAGGATTCTGAAGACAGCAAACACCTTGCAGAGGCAGCAGGGTGTTTTGTCTCTGGATGGGTCTTTCCACTCCCTCCTTTGTCTCCATTACTTTTCACATCTTTCTCTACTCCTACACACCAGACCCATGGATGTCTTGATGCTTATCTGTCAAACCCTCCCACATTCTCCATTTCTTTGGTGAAGAACAGAGGACTTCTCATCAGAAACAGTGGAAGCCAGAAGGAAGTGGCACACTTTTCACATCCTGAAAGAAGAGAACTGTCAATTCTGAATTCTGTGATCAAGTGAATTGATCCTTCAGGAATGAAGGGGAAATAAAGACATCCTCAGACAAAGGAAGATGAAAAGAATCTGTCATCAAAATACCTTGAAAGAATAATAAAGGAAGTTCTTGAAACAGAAAGGAAATGACAGAAGAAGAAAATGTTGAACATCTAGAAAGAAACAACGATGAAAAGAGTAAAAGTATGGGATACAAGGAGGCGTATGAAAGACAAGGAACACGGTGAGCTTCGGCAAGGCTATGTGGAGAATGAAACATTGTTCAAGACCCTGCAGTTCTAAAGACCTGGTCACCTGGTACCTTCAGGAGGTGCATTGTGTTTCCCTGTTCCAAGTGGCTTCTCTTTCTGCTCTGCCTCCACTACTTCTACTGAGTCTTAGAGGATTGGAGTAGACTAGCCAATCAACACCCCCTGCCTCTGTTGGACAGAGTTCTTCTACCCGGTCACTTCACTGGTCATTGCCTTGCCCAGTGTGGTGAACTTTTGGTCAGTTATCTATCTCAGATCTTATCAATCGGGTAATAGGGTCAGGCAGCTATAAACAAGGTGATCAATAACCAAGTAATTTCCTGGAAGAAGCTTGGGTGTGCCTGGATTTCACAGACAAAAGAAACAAAGCCAGCAGGAACCTTGCTGGGGGGAAAGAAAAATAGAAGATTTATAGATGGATGGAGTGACATAAATGTAATAACATTATTTAATAGATGAATATTAAACACATTTTGCTAAGTGAAAGGATCCAAAGTCAAAAGACTCTATACTGTCTGATTTTATTTATGATATTCTCAAAAAGGCAAAACTATAGGGCTGGAGAACAGATTGGTGGCTGCCAGGGGGTGAGAGGAGGAGTTGACTATAAAGGGAAATGAAAGGAATTTTTGAAGGGCTATGGAATGATTTGGTATCTAGATCATAGTGGTGGATATACAACTCTATGCATGTGGCCAAACCTATAGAATTGTACACCACAGAGAGTGAGTCTTCCTATATGTCAAATTTAAATCTAAATATCATAAAATACTTTTTTTAAAAAATAATCTTTGTTCCATAGCTCTATAATCCTTAGCTCTTAATCCTTTCTGATGGATGGGAAAGTCTTGTTAATTATATACAGGAAAAGAGTTAAAGGGCAGGTACTAAGTAATTAGAAAGTAAGATTTTAGTTGTCCTATAAGCTGCTTACACAAGTGCTAATCTCTAATCTTTCTTTAGTGTTTCTTAAAATACCAGTGAGTCAGAAGACACACGTCAAAAACGCATCTCCTCCACATTTTGAATCTCCTAGACTGAGCTTCCCACTCTACTAAGGCACAAGGGACCCTAGAGAGGAACACTCTAAATGTGGATGAGGAATGCACAGGGCCAGTCCCTCCTTCCCTTAACACCTACCACGCTAAGGGATTCTCCAGAACGACGTTATCAAGCTTGAAAAAATAACTTCATTAAAAATACAATATTCTCGGGCTTCCCTAGTCGCGCAGTGGTTGAGAGTCCGCCTGCCGATGCAGGGGATACGGGTTCGTGCCCCGGTCCGGGAAGATTCCACATGCCGCGGAGCGGCTGGGCCCGTGAGCCGTGGCCGCTGAGCCTGCGCGTCCGGAGCCTGTGCTCCGCAATGGGAGAGGCCATAACAGTGAGGGGCCCGCATACCAGAAAAAAAAAAAAAAAAAAAAAGTGGGTTCAGCAATGGGAGATCTCATCCATTTACATAATTAAACCAGTGTTTCCCAAACTTTAAATTTACCTGCAGAGTTTTTTTAAAACAGCTTCCTGGCCCCAACCCCTGAGATTCTGATACAATAGTTCTGAAATCAGGCCTAAGAATTTGCATTTCTAGCAAATTCCTGGGCGATGCTGATCTGCCGATCCTCAGACCGCACTTACGGTAACCTGGTTTAAACTACTGCCCATAGCCTGATGAAGCGCAAATCATTAACTTAAGGTTGAAATCCAGTTTTATACATCACACTTACTGTCTGAAATCACTTCCTAGAAATGACCCAGTGTCTTTCAAACTCAATACTCAACATGTCCAAACTCAAGTCATTACTCCCCCAATACCTCTGTTCATTCCTTTGCGTTCTCTATCTCAGCTGGTATTCCTACCAAGGACCCACTCATCCTAGCAAGAAACCCATAAGTCATCTGTGATTCCTCACCCCTTCTCACTCTCATCCTTCACATCTCATTAATCACCAAGCCATGCCAATTGCACCTAAATCTTTCTCGAATCTGATCACCTCTGTCTCTAGTTCAGGCCTAAACAGTCTCCAAACTGGTTTTGTTCTCATCGAATCCATCTACACAGCTACCAGAGTAAACTGCAGAGGAAAACACAAAATCGATCCTGTCCCTCCTTCACTTTCAATGGCTCTGATCACGGACAGGATCAAGGCCAAGCTCCTTGTTTACATAGTGTAAGGGGTCCACTGTGACCTGGACCTGCACCTACCCCGCTCCAGGCATGCTTCTCCGCCTTATGTAATGTGCACTTTGAGGTCCAGCCACCCTGAGCTGCTTCCTTGTAATCCCCTGCACATTATTTTAGGATGCCACTCCTTTGCTCATTTCCGCTTTCCTCAAATGCCTTCTCCTCCCCTTCCAACCCTCCTCATGTCAACAACCCAACACCTACTATCCTTTGAGACTGAGCATTGTAGTCACTTCCTCCAAGAAGCCTTCTCTGATATCCTTACTTAGTGCTCTTATAATACCCCATGTATATTACTTTTCCTAGGCTCACAAAAAGTTTTCCATTTGTTTATTTCTGTTTTCCCCCATTACATCCCTTGCAACAAGGACTAGCTGCACAGGTCTAGTTCTGTGTCTTGTTTCTCTCTGTACCTGTGCACAGGTCGTAGCATGCTGTGGACTGGGAAAGATTAAGAGTTTGTGGAATTAAGAAATGAGTCTTTATGCCAAGGCTATGGAACCCTGAATAATGTAGTTAAAATGTCATATATATGAAAGAAAGGAAGAAAAAGAAAGGTTGGTCTCATTGACCCTTGGTCTCATTGACCATACTCATACTCATCCTTCCCCAAGGCAATATTCTCACCACAGGAAGGAGATGGAATCAGGGGTAGAATGTAGGTAATTCTGTCTAGTTTAGATAGATACACTTCTACTAAAAAACTTCAATTCTGGCATGATTTGGTCAAGTCTTACACTGGGCATTCCAAAGACTACAAGTTATGTAAAACACAGACCTTTCCTCCTGCAATTTGTATTTGGGTGGAGAAATGAGACTAATATTCATAAAATAATCACTAAATAATACACGGCAGTGTTTACTAAGGTACTAAATTATATTTGTATAAACAGTGCACACTCTAGGGGTTCAGAGAAAAATTACACACTTGTTTTGCATCAGCAGTGGAAAGGTTCAGCGAAAGAGGTAATATTGGATATGCATGCAGGCTGATTATAAGCACTGAGATGAAAATGACTCTTTTCTAGTTATTCTAACATTTGCTCTGCAGTAATAAGGATCAGAATGTGATGGTGGTGATGATTTTCTTAGGCTGGACCATTTATTGAGCACTTACTCTGAAGTAGGGATGCTGCTATATGATTTCTCACACATTATTTCCAACCCTTCCAGCAATGCCGAAGTTGGATATCAGCCTTCTTTTACAGAAGAGAAAAAACTAAGGCTCAGAGGAGTGAAACCATTGTCCTAAGGATACAAGGACAGGAAGACACAGAGCCAGGATATCTGCCTGAACTGCAGCTCTCCGCTCCACCCCAGGTGCTGTTTGGGCCTCAAGGACACATTGCAGAATGAATACCTCTTGCGGCAGAAAGTCTTCCCTGAGAGTTTATTTTCCCTACTTGTAGCCTCCAAGAAATATGTCTGTGCGGGTGGGTGGAGGCAATGGTGGGATGCAAATCCCACATCTCTTTGAGGACTGAAGTTGAAGAGTTCCTTTGAGATGTCTGTCGACTGAAGAAAATTTGCGCAGCCTAAAATCTGTGAGTTAAGTTTTATCCGGGGGTCTTACTGAGGACTGTAGCCTGGGAGTCAGCCTCTCACATAGCTCTGAGGAACTGCTCCGAAGAGGTAGAAGCTCTGGTCCAAAACGACAGCTCCTACCACTCTGTGACTCTCTCAGAACTTGTCACTGGCAGAGAGAAATTTCTTCCCTGCAGAAATTGTATCTCAAATGCATCTCGTTTTAAGTCTGTGGAAGGCCTTATTTAACATCGTATGATGTCCCTAGAAGGTGCTTTAAAAATGCTGGTTAACAGAATGCTTAATATTTGCTTTTTAAATTTAAAAAAACAAAACAAAAACGAGATTAGCCCTCTGAATTGTCGTTCTTCTTCTCTGTTTAATATAAAAGCACCAGGCCAAAAGAGAAGACTCCCTAAGAACAAGTTCAGTCCTCAAACTCAGATCCTGATGGCAACTCTGAAGGCAAGAAACCGTTAGACCCCAGGCCTTGTGCTATGACCTAGCAGTGCATGGTCTAATTTGGGGAGAAGGGAGGGAACTAAAACATTCAAGTTTTTACTCCATCGAATGATGAGAGAATAATGCTAGTTTTGAGCTCAGACAATTTTTGGTCACGATGGATGTATTTAGAGTTGATTTTGGTGATTTCTGCAATGTCAATAGCATTTTCACCAACACTGTGAACTTCTCTTCTCCTGGCTTAAACATCCTTAGTTTCTTCAGTAATTATTCTGATAGTTTCTAGAATTTTCCCTCTGGTCACCCCTCCTCCACATCCCCACCAAGCTTGTTGGTCTCATCTAGAACGTATGTAGTTAGCCAACATTTTTCTTGAAATACTGTGTCTGCATTAACATAATACTCCATGTGTCATCTAGCATGGCTAGCCCACATTCTAATAGTACAATATATACATGTGATCAGGACAGTATTACTGAGAGGGTCCAAAGTTGAATTGTCCACCCTCCCACCATCTGACACATCACACTATTGATTGTTTGCTATATCTGTTGCCTGCTACAGCCTTGGGAGTAACTTCCAAGACAATCTCAACTCTCTTTATTCTCAACTTTTAGAACTTCCTTTTCTTTTTTCTAGTTATTTAGATATAGAACTTTACATCTATTTTATTTCAAATGCATCTAGTTTAAGTCTGTGGAAGGCCTTATTTAGCATCGTATGATGTCCCTAGAAGGCACTTTAAAAATGCCGGTTAACAGAATGCTTAATATATGCTTTTTAAATTTAAAAAAAAAAAACGAAATATGTCTCTGCAGAAGGGGGAAGTTTCAACAGTCTGCAGTCATCCGTCACTTTTTCAGCCTCATGGCGAAGGTACCATGGAAAATTTGCCTAGAATTTACATTTCAGTATCCTTATAGCAGCAAAGGAAAGCTGGAAAATACTTAAAAGTTTTGATTGTTTTCCGGAAATTCCTGTGCAAATTTCCCAGTTCCATTGATTTCATTTGGCATTACAGACCTAAGGTCCTTAGAGTAAGAGCATCTTACTACCATGACAGGCATTTTCGTACACTTGCAGAAGCTCAGATATGGAGATGGGAGCCTTGGTACACAACACATCTTTGTCAGCATGGGCTAGAAGGGGGATGTCTGCCATGTTAATCTTCTTGACGGAATCTCTTAATCTCAGTTTTCTCATCAGATAAAAAATACATGTGAAAAATGAACTGCAACAGAAGAAAATGAGAAATGGTAATTTCAGGTAGATCCCAACCCTGACTGTGATGCTGGAAGATATTTTAGAAGAATATGGCAATTGCCCCCCTACTTACTGAAAGTCCATCATTATGTCATCAAGAAGAGGCTCTATTCTACATTAGCAACTCTTAATTCATTTGAGGTCACGGACCTCCTTGAAAATTTGATGAAAGCTATGAATTCTCTCTCCTCCTCCAATAAATGTACACACACTGCATACATACATATTTCTTTTACAGACACTTTTAGAGGTTTCCGTACCTTCCAATGTCTGTGCCTAAAACAGTGCATTCAGAAAAATTGTGAGGACATATTGGGTTTAGAAGGAAAAAAAAAAAATGCCCTTTTTGAATAGTGATGGCTTCCCTAAGAGCATGAGAAATGGGTAGTGGTATCCATTGAATCTACCACTCCCAATTTTTCAAATCCTTCTTGTTCCAAATAATTTATTCTACCTATGTTGTTGGGTTTTATTGATGTATAGTTGAGTTACAATGTTGTGTTAGTTTCAGGTGTACAGATCCTTCTGTACACCTGATTCTTTTCCAGTATAGGTTATTACAAGATACTGAATATAGTTCCCTGCGCTATATAGTCGGTCCTTGTTGTGTATCTGTTTTATGTACAGTAGTGTGTATCTGTTAATCCCGAGCTCCTAATTTATCCCTCCCTCCTCCTTTCCCCTTTGGTAACTATAAGTTTGTTTTCTACATCTATGAGCCTTTTTCTGTTTTGTAAATAAGTTCATTTGTATCTTTTTTTTTAGATTCCACATGTAAGTGATATCATATGATACTTGTCTTTCTCTGTCTGACTTACTTCACTTTGTATGACAATCTCTAGGTCCATTCATGTTGCTGCAAATGGCATTATTTCATTCTTTTTAATGGCTGAGTAATATTCCATCATATATATATATACCATGTCTATATATACCTTCTATATATATATACCATGTCTTCTTTATCCATTCATCTGTCAATGGACATTTAGGTTGCTTCCATGTCTTGGCTACTGTAAATAGTGCTGCTGTGAACATTGGGGTGCATGTATCTTTTAGAATTATAGGTTTCGCTTTTTTTGGATATGTGCCCAGGAGTGGGATTGCTGGATCATATGGTAACTCTACCTATGTTATTCTATGTTATTTTTCAATTGTCTGTCTCCCCTAGAACATAAATTCCACAAGAGAGCACAGATTTTGAGATTGTCTGTTGCCTACTGCTGTATCTAGATACCTTGTATTTATAAACAGTGTATCTAGATGCAGTGTCTAGAACAATACCTAGCACATATATTTATGTGCTCAAAAAATATTATTGAAAGAAGAAGTATGTCCCTTCTTGAGAGCTCTGAGCTACAAACTTTACTACCTTCTGTGTAAATTAATATTCGCTTTTATTTATAATATGGTCAGATACTTTGTTTCAAAGGCTATGTCCTATCTACAGCATTTTGAAATTTATAGACTAAATCTGTATTTGGTTTTCCTCACTTTTATTAATTTTAATTCTATACTGTTTTCCTTTTCATATTTTTCTAGATTAATCTCTTTTCTCCCATCAAATGACCACCACCTCCTTACTTATTTCAGTTCCATTGACTAAGGATAAGATCCAGCTGGTGACCTCAACTTACTAAATGACGTGAACAGAATGCACTACATTTAAATGACTACAAAATAAATGTCAGTTTCTCATAATAAATGTCAGTTTGCATAATTAGTCAGCTCTAAACATATTAGAACAATGTAAATACTGAAATATTAATATAAATTAGCATTTATTATTGGCAGCAACAATGGAAACGTCTAGTGAAAATGTGGCTTGGGTGCTTTAAAAACTGTTTGTTCCCGCAAATGATTTAAATATGGCCTCTGCAACTTGTTTCCATTTAAATTACTTCACAAGCCATTTCCTCAAATAAGGTACAAAGACAGTTTTAGCACTTGTTAAATTATAACAAGTTCTCAGTTAGAAGACTATGAATTAATGAAGTTTTATTTTGTAATGCATTCCGAGGTTTAATCAAAACAGTGCTTTGGCTTCTTTTAATTTAAAAGAAAAATTAGTGAAAACTACAATAAATAACATTTGACGGTTTGTGCTGGAATACACGCTACATCTTGAAATTATGACCGACAAAACTCTAAAGCTCAGCTTGAGGACAAATGTTAAGACTTAGGGCTAAATACATGTAGTTAAAATTCATAATGTCTTAGCACCCAGCATTCACTACCAGCTAACTTTCAAAATATCTGGCTGATAAGGAAGCTGGCAGAGACCCCAAAGGAACAGAAGTTAGTGATACAAAGTAAGGTCTATGTGAATTTTCTGCTACTGGTTTTAGATTACTTGCCTCAGAAGCGTATGCACGGAAATTGAGTTTTAGACATATCCACACAATTATCCATAGGGCGCACAGTTATAAGCTCCAGACCCTTGTCTGAACACTGAGGTATATCCGTGCTCACGTGGGTGGCCATGCTCTCACATGTGCCATGAATCGTCAGGAATGCTGTTCAGAGTTGGCTGATCAAGAGATACACAGCGCAAAGGAACAGGATTTGAGACAGCCCAGGGTTTCCTCTTCAAGTAGGTTTAAAACTTTTTTTTTTTTTTTTCTCACAACTTCCTTCCTGTTCTAACTGCCAGTGCTCAGAAGTCAGCCTTGAGAGACAGAGGCACCCAGGACGGAGACGTGAACCCTTGAATGTAAGTTGAAATACCTTCAGGGTAGGGGAGGCTACAGGTGAGCACAGACAAATGGAGGAATCTCTACACCAGACTACAGTCCTCTACGGTTTATTTTTTTGAGAGGGGCTGTGCCTCTTTAAAACAAACTTTATGAAAAGAAAGTACCTAAGGAGGCTGCAGAGAAGGGGAAGTCAGAGCGGCAGAGCGGGAGTGGCAGCAGTGACTCAGGGGAGGCACCTCGGTGAGGGAGGGTGAGTGCTGCAGCCCAGGAGATAAATTCTGGATGTCCTGGAAAAAGGCTCTGAATGTACCCACTGGGCGCGCCTGGCCAGGTTCCTACAAGGCTGGAGCCGGCATCTGGCCAAGCTCAGAAGCAAAAAGACTGTAGATCCAAACTGATACGAAACGCGTTGGTGGATGGTGGGTTTCTGCTGGGGTGGAGATGTGTGGTTTCCTGTTTATAGGCAGACTTTAAAGGGACTGGTTGAAAAGAAAAAAATGGTTCAAAGTTGTCAAATATTAAGCTCTTTTCCACTGAAGAATTTTCTGGGGATGTAAGAGAAATGCATAATGAAAGCCTCCCCTAGGGTACAGTGGGATTTAATTATCCAAGGGGGAGCATGGGTATTTACTCATCACTCTACAGGGATAGCATTTCTACCATTAGCAAGAGCCAGTGAGATGGGCAAAAAGATAAGTGCTGTTGTTGCCAAAGACCAGCTCTTTACCTCTGAGAGAACTCAAAGCAAACACAGAAGACACCAAACAATTTATTAAGAGATACATTCTAGAAAAATCCAGATAGGACCCCCAGTCAGTGGGCCTTCAAAATGTCAGGGTCTGAATCTGGCAGCCATGAGAAGTGCTTTAGGTGTGACCGGAAATACTTTCTTCCTTTTTAGAAGATATCCTAGGCAGCATGTTTTAGAAAGTGGTCTGTAATTAAACTCTGGACCTAGGGTAACTTGTGGCATGGGTCTGATAAACTCTGAGCTGTTCTTCTGCTCAGGGTCGGGGAATGCAGATTTCTCCTACATGGAGGTCCCATAGTCACCCCTTCATGTAGAGACCAAGAACCACTGAATTCAGGGTTAGCATGTTGGAGCCTCAGTGCAGGAATGATTAAGCAAAGAGAAGAATCAAGCGGTCTGTGCTGGCCCCAGAGAGTCCAGTCATAGGCAACCATCATTCACCTTCGCCATTGCTTTGTTTCGTTACCTTTATAAGGAAAGATCCCTCCCAAATCCAGATATGACACAGGCATAGTAAGATCATCTTATTATTTCCTGAGATGTGTGGACTTCTGAGAGAATAGTTCATTCCCCATCCATACCGCACAGATCCAGCACACGCGGAATAACCAGGTTTTAGCCAAACAAAGGCTGGCATCTTCCAGGCACTGGAATTTGGTCCTTATTTGGGAGACCGTGAGTTTGTCCCTCAGGAAGTATCCTCGGAGCAATGTCAAGGTTCTGTTTTCAGTGGAAGCTCAGAACAGCAGAGTCGATCAGATGGAAAGATGAGCGCCCCGACCAATTCATGGGAGCACAATAAATTCCAAACTTCAGCTGGCAGGAAGAGAGATGCCTTGGGGGGAGGAAAAACTAAGCAGATAGAGAAAGAGAAACAACTTACGTGGAGGGCCTTCTTTGGGTCAGATCTGGTATGAGAAATTTATAAATATGAATTCTGAGAGGACACAGTGAGGACAGGAAGGCTCAGAAGTGTTCAATGACTTGGCTAAGGTCACACACTGGTGCAAAAAAGAACCAGTAGCTACAATGCCTCAGAGGGACATTTTAGGAAATGCCCGTGGAAGAAAGATTCTTTAATCCCACATTCTGAGCATCCTTGTTCCTGGGTCAGTGTTACTGTCACCCAGGATCTTGGGTTAGAGTCCATACTGGCACCCCCAGAGACGGGTCTCATGTTACTCCTGAAACGTCAACATTTATCCATTCAAGGAGGAATCACTGAGTCCCTCCCTGCTGGTTTGCACACACTCTGGTTTCCACAGCCAGAGCTTGTAAAAATTCACTTGGGTTTTCTTAGAGGGACTGATATTCACCATTTGTGCTTATAAAAATTGTCTCTACTTCTGTCTAACTTTTCATGCTTAATTTAAAACCTCTGTGAATGGATCGAATAATTGCAGTGTAGTCTTTTGCCCAATAATGGCTGACTTAATGCAGTTTTCTTTGAGGATTATTTAAAATGAATGTTTATGGAAGTAGAGTGACTTCACACAGTAGAGGCTCAGGAAAGATGAATGCGTCCGCTGAGTTCTCTCTCCTTTTGCATATGAATCTGGGTGTCCACGGGGCACTGGTCCTAGGACCACCCCCCTTCTTCCTTGATACTAAAATCCATGGATGTTCTGAGTCCCGTGCCCTCAGTATCAGCAGAAGACCAACTGTACTATGAATGTCCAGGAAGGAATGATGTATTATTTCTCAGGAAATAATTCTTTCAAGGGAAATGCTAAAGAATTCTGCTTCTAGGAACCTGTACCCTCCTCTGATTGATCTTAATGTTTATTGTAACAAGACAGTGTAACAAGACACTGTCCTCTCAGGCATGGGGTTGGTTCCTCTTATCCAGCACTGCACTTTCAGATGTTCTTGGTGGGGGGTGGTAAAGAGCAGCTCTGAGAAGCCCTGGAAGCACCAATTCCTCTCGGTCACTAGGGAATAGTGACACACCAGAAAGGAAGCCAGAAACAAGACAGCTTCTGGAGTCCCGAAGGATAAACTGGGATTCCCCAAATGAGCCAAATTACCACGTAGACAGCAAAGCAGACCCAAATCCTCCTCCGCTAGCCCTGAGAGGGTCCAGCTCTCCATGACCTGCTGGAAAGCTACAGCCCCAGATGTGGGGAAAGTGGGCATATCCTGGACATTGGGAAACGAAGATGACAGGGAAAGCTGAAGCTCACGTAGGTACTTCTCTGACGGAAACCCCCTACTTCTGCGGCTTCCACATTTGTCTCTCTCTCTCCCTCCACTTTACTCTTCTATCTAATACTCCCGGCCTGTGCATCTAAGAAGCAACTGGCAACTTCGGGGCATGAGTTAAGTCTCCACTGTACTTTGCTCCAGAGCCAGAGGGAATTCTCTCCATTAGCTGTGCCTGTGTCTCCTGTCATTTCCCATCATTCACGGAGTGACCCTTGGCTTCACTTATGAAAGGGAGCAATAAATAGAATCTAAAATTAAATGGCTTTTTAAAGAAATATAATAGTGACAGTCCCATTTTATGGCTGACTCAGTTCATAAACAATCCTTGCGGTTCCCAGAACTTCTTGTCTCTTTCGTACTCCTCAAAGAGACAAGATCTATTTTTAAGAAGGAAGGAGATGAGCTTGTCAACACTGCAGATCCAAAAGAAAGCATTGGTGTCTGACAGTCAGTTACCTTGCTGAAGCTGAAACTGTAGCAAAACAGACAGCGGCACCAGGAAGGGGGGAGAGGAAGGGAATAGAGTGTTATTGAACATCTACTATTGACCAGGACAGTCCAAGAACTTTTCATGTTTTCTCCTACTCTTCAACCCTGTAAAGAAAGATTATTATTCCCACTTTACTGGTGGAAAAACTTGGGCTCAATGAGGTTAATAACTGGCTTAAGTCCCATAAAAAGTCAATCGTGGATACATATTTTGAATTTCTGGCCCATCGGTCTCAAAGCTCAAGTTCCAGGAGACATACAGGGTCATCTTTCTATGAATTAACCAGGTGATTTGTTTTCATCTAAACTCAAGAGTTTTACCTTTTCTTGCCCTCCAATGATTTAGAACTGCATTAATGAACCAGTAGAGTGTGCTCCATCCTGGAGACTGGTAAATTCTTAAGTGCCTTTCACTTTCAGTGTCTTGGAAATTTCACTGAATTTGTAAGCAAAAACACCGATTTGTGCTATGTTACACTCACGCCATGAGTACCCACCCTAATTTAATCTGGCGTTTTAATTGAGCCTGAGAAGATTAAGTTGCTGCCTCAGCCCATCTAAATCTTGGCACTGTTTCACTGAATACTAAACATGGGTGTGTGTGGGTTTGCTGTGAAAATTCACATGTGTAGGCATCTGTGAAGCAGGAAATAGATAAGTAGAGTGGTGAGCACATTAAAAAAAAAAAAAGCATATGTGCTTTGGGGCCTTATGAAATATAACATTGATAATTCTCCATTTCACTTCTACTGTGTAAAGAACCAAAGTCAAAAACAACCTACAAAGAAACAAACAAACAAAACAACCCTGCTCTTTGTGGAACAGGGGGTGAGCTGCAGAGGGAGGTGAGCAGACCCCAACAAGAACGTTCTGTGCTGATGGGCTGGGTACTCCCCAACCTCACCTCCACTTCCTCTTTCCCTTTCTTGTTTTACAGCTTCTTTAACTTAAGGAGCATTAGGGTCACTGAATTGTGAAGGGGTCTCAGAGATCTTTTAACACAATGATTTCATTTTGCAGAGGCCAAAACTGGAGCAGAGGTTCAGTGACTTGCGCAAGGGGACGTGGAGCCTAGTTGCACTGAAAACCCTCTTTATGTGACACTTCCCTGACTTGCTAAAGCCGCCCTGCAGAGTTTTGCAAAGCAGCACTTACCTCTGCCTGTGCACCCCCCAGGGAGATTCCCACAATGATCAAACGAGCTCTCCAGTTTCATGATTACTTCTTAATAAAGAGAGCTGGAGCGTCAGAGCGTAGAACCTCAGGTCAGACCACCCGGGCTCAGATATTCATTCTGCCACTTACACAGCAAGTCTTCTTGGGCAAGTTACTGACCTCACCTTTAGTTTCCCGGTCTGTAGAAGGGAATGGTGATAACGGCAGTCCTTAAGGTTGTGGTGAGGACTAAATGAGATAATCCTCATGACAGCATTTAGCACTTACGTGTGATAACTGTTAGAATTATTATCATCAATTATAAAACCAGCTGTTCTTTAGATGATGAGATTAGAAAAAAGTCTGGAATTTCCATAAAATTACTATTTTCACTTCAGCAGCACCCATAAAATGGAAAAGAGAAAAATGAGGGAGTTCCCTGGTGGCCTAGTGGTTAGGATTCCAGGCTTTCACTGCCATGGTCCGGGTTCAACCCCCGGTCAGGGAACTGAGATCGTTCAAGCTGCATGGTGCGGCCAAAAAAAAAAAACCAGTAAAAATTATTAAAAAAAAAAAGGAAAATTGTATTTGTAATTCAATATACACACACAGGTAGTCTGGGAAACAATTGTCAAGATATATAAACCAGTTGGGGCTTTGGGAGAATCTGAAGTTCCCCGGAAATGAACTGTGAAATTGAAAATGTAGGATCTTTGGGGAATTCACATAAATTTGAAATAGTAAAACAGAGGTAGGTAGTCTCTTATATACACCGGTGAAATAAGGTAGTGGAATGTTAATTTAGCTGACACTTGACTACAGGTAAAGGCCTTAGAAAAGGAAAGCACCTAGAGATGGTCTGCCCTAGCCCCTCACTTCCCAAGATGAGGAAAGGAAGATCACAGCAGTTGGAACATTTGCTCACAGGGTTACAGCTAGTTAGTGGCAAAGCCAGAATGAAAACTCATGCATGATGAGGCCTAGTTCAGCGAGGGAATAATTATCCAAAATCAAATAGATTGACCCAGAACTCTTCCCTAAAACCGCCCCCTGTGCACTATCGCTCTTCTGCTGGGCTTGTGGTCAGATCCAGATGTTACATGGTCTCTTCTCCTGCTTCTGAGGGGCAACGTTTCAGGTTCACAGACAGGATCCGTGGCTTGAGGCTGAGTTGTGGCATTGGTCTGGCCAGGCTTCAGAGACAAGCAAGCTTCCCCTTTAACACTCAACGCTCTGCTTCATTGTTTCCAAAAGTTACAGTTTCAAGGTCATGTTCTTAATCATGGACTTCAGTAGAATCTACAAAGGACTTCAGGAGTCCATGAACCCCTGTACTGCGTGCACAACTTCATGGGCTTTTTCCTTTTTTCCTTTTATAAGGACCATGACCCTTACCCGATTTTTAAAGAGCTTTGTAATCTCCAAAAAGATTAAGAACCGTCAGTCAAACAAGCTGGGCTTTTTGGTATGGCTAGATTGCTCTTCCTCCAATGTCTTCTCCACTTTGGAGAATAACAAGTATCAGTATGTGCTAAAGTACAGTGTCTTGTAAATACTAGATGCTCATCATATATTTGTGACCTTCATTTTGCTTTCAAAAGGCCTTTCCCTAAGAAGTGGTTTCCAGTCCTTTATTTGCCATATTATGACATTTTCATCTTTTTTTCCAATCACCTCTCCAGAGTGAACTGGTTTGGGGTCATCTGACTACATATCTCTTTTTTTTATGCTATATAATTAGACCAAA
Source organism: Delphinus delphis (assembly GCF_949987515.2). Lineage (NCBI taxonomy): Eukaryota > Metazoa > Chordata > Mammalia > Artiodactyla > Delphinidae > Delphinus > Delphinus delphis. The sequence goes on along the minus strand of NC_082693.1, from coordinate 12,164,084 downwards.
TTATTTTCATGTTGTCCCGAATTTCCTCCTCTTGACTTCTACAATTTCATATAGTAATCCCACATAATCCTCTGATCTTCGATGCCTTTAAATAAATTTTTGGCTCATTTCTATAGAGCAATTATTGTATCTGTAATGAATCAAGGAAATTTAAAAGTGACACAAGTCTCAGATTCACTAATGAAAAGATCAAGCTCTAGATGACAGATAAATTGACTTGTCAATGATTACACTGTGAGAAGTTAGGAAATGCTGTCCTAGACCAGATCTTTCTCTCTCTCTGTCTCTCTCTCTCTCTCTCCTTTCAAAGTTGAGATTTGAGGGTGCAGAATTACAATTCCCTAGGTTATTAAAGTCACCGTGATCTTCTGTGATGTCATCATCTCATGGTCAAACTTCAAGCACATGACTTGTTAGAACCAAGCAATATATTCCAGAAAGTCCTGCCTATGGGGCCTGAGATGCTTTCATCTGTAGATAGCTTTCCTGATGCTCTGTCTGCAGGTTTCTTATGTGACCTCTACCCTGGATATCTGGTCAGGCTCCAGAGGAGAACCTGTCTCATCTGATTAGTCTCCTCTGGGTTGCTCTTTATGTGTGACTTAATGGTTGTCCTTAAACTACCCACAACCTACAACCTCCACCCACTGTATCCTTCATTGTTTCTCCAACCAGTTCATTCACTTTCCCTGAGCGTTTTTTGTAACATGAGGTGAGTTAGTCACTCTGTTTATTGTGATCTTCTCTAGAGGCTCAACTCTGAGTGGAGCTGATTCTGTAGCTGAAGCAAGAGTTGCCACAGGAACAGGCCTACATGCTTCCTTCCTACACAGGAAGTGGACCTGGGCATTGCAATACTGTTTTCAGAGTTGATCCAAGAGTCACAGTGTTTGGCTTGTTATTTTGCTGGAAGAGGATGGATGAGCCAGGAGATATGATTTCTCTTCCTTCCCTTTTTTTATTCTGTTAAAACTGTTTTTGTTTGGCTTCACTTCCAAATTATTTTTCTTCCTCTTGCCAATAATAGTGACATTGAGACTCAAAATCATAACTGATTTTGGCCAGACACAGCTTCACTCTCAGGAGACTTTTTAGAGATTTGAAGAGTCACTCAGGATGAGATGTGATAGGTATTTACTTAGTGTTCTGCCACTTCCGAGCACTAAAGCCTTTACCCAAAACAGGGAAGAGAGTTACCCTCAGAGCAGAGCAAAAGGAAATCAGGACATTATCTCCTTCTCCAAATATCTCCCTTGTTTCCCCCAAATAGCTCCATTGCTTCCAGCCATGGGGCCTGAAATTCTTCCAGTAGAGATTTCTTCCTCTTTATTAAGACACGGCATCTCACCCTGCTATGTGAACTTGGGCAATTCTTTTAACCTCTGGGTTTCAAGGTTCTCAATGATTAAATTAGGGTTTGGAATATATTACCTCTAAGGTTCATTTCAGCTCCGAAAAGCTCTGACTATACATGCCCTAAGAGGAATAATTTTAAAATTTATTATTCATTCATCAACACTTATGTGTGAATAATTTTATTAGATCTTCCCTCAATGTTTTAACACAAAACAAGTAAATATAAATGATGATGAAAGAAGACAGATCCCAGAGTATGCCCAGGTGAGGTCTTAGAGCATAAGGTCAGTCAGGGGAGATCTCGAGAGGGTAGAGAGGTACTAAAAGGGAAGTGGAAATTGATAGAAAGTACTAAAGACACAGTTACAATTTGTCTGGAGGAATTTAGAGTCCTTTGCTATTTTGTGTCATTTCAAAAGAACAGAAGATCTTTATATATAGAACCTATTAAGTCAATGAATGAACGCTTATAAAATGGCTGAACTATTTCAGTGTCTTGGGAGATTCAAGAGAAACACAACACTTAGTACCTGCGCTCAAGGAATTATTAGCAGTGTTGGGTGAAAACCAATCAGACACTCAGGTAGGTATCACAGGGACCTACAACTTCTCATGAGTTACCTTTGAGCTCTTGCAGGAGTTCAGGGAAAGATTCAATGAATGGGAAAGAGCTAACTGTTTTTAGCACATACTTGAAACCATCATAACTGGGATTGTACACACTGAGCACTTTGACACTGGCAAGGCTGGCTGGATTTGGAGGACTGTGATAATTTCTATAAGTATATGAGCTAGGGCCACTCATTATGGTCCGGGACAGCTGTACTATGTTGTTTCACTTGTTTTACAGGATTCCCAAAGAGTTACTTATTTTCTGTCAGTTTCATTCAGTGAACAGGAGGGACACATCCCAGTATGGTAACATTCAGGCATGTGAAAGGAAAGCCTGGAATGCATTATATTCTTATTTTGTGAAATACAATGAGGCTGAATTAGGGGAAAATCTGGAAAATCACTGACAATTACACAAGTTCATTAGGGCAAAAATAATGCTAAGAACAACCCCACAAACATCGTTCATATCCACTGACTTTTGGCTAATAGACCGTCCTCTCTCTCTCTCTTTCTTTCTCTCCCTCCTTCTCTCTCTAGATCAAAATGACTGAAAAGGCCCCAGAACCACACCTGGAGGAGGATGAAGAGCTGGATGGCAAGCTCAATTACAAGCCTCCACCACAGAAGTCCCTGAAGGAGCTGCAGGAGATGGACAAAGATGATGAAAGTCTAGCAAAGTACAAGAAAACGCTCCTGGGGGACGGGCCTGTGGTAGCAGGTGCGTGTGTGCCGAGATGCAGGGCAGGTGAAGGGGCACTGACAAGGCAGACATTTCAGCTACTCAGGAGCAGTTGCAAAGGAAAGTGTACCAAGTGCTTCCAGGGTTAAGTGAGTGAGGTGCAATCTCTATGTGCCGAATCAAGTTATGGACCAGATAATTAAGTTTTCTTCGGAGATAAGGTGCAAGTTGACATTGACATAGATAAAAATAACACATAGGGAGGGTTTAGAAGGAATTTCAGACTACCACTCAGAATTGTCTTCTCTCCACGATTGCTCACCTTCTCTCTTTTTCTTCTCTTTCTCCTTCTCACTCCTTACCTAAATAACCATCTCTTCCACATACACATAGGCAATGGCGAACTAAGACATGGCCCAAAGATATGGATGGGCCGTGACTAACCAGCAGAGTACCCATAGCCACTCAGGAAATGTCTGCTATTGAGGACTGAGATGGACCTACAAGAACCTGAAGCAGAAATAGCATCACTGGAATGTATAAGGCCACTAAGACCAAGCATGTGAATCAGCCACTTCCATTTCTTTTCTCCTCCAGATGGAGATATCCCTTTTCTTTGTTATCTTGTCTCTCTCCTACTTTAAATGCACACACACACACACACACACACACACACACACACACACACAAACACACACACAGAGTATGCAAATACCTCCTCTTTGTGCTTACATTCCCTTTTGAATCCTGCAGACCCAACAGCCCCCAATGTCACTGTCACCCGTCTTACCCTGGTTTGTGAAAGTGCCCCAGGACCCATCACCATGGACCTCACTGGTAAGTGGACACATCTGTTCTGTTTAGTGGGGCCTAATGGCATCACTGGGCAAACGGGTTTTTGTCCTCTGTCCCAGCAAAAAAAGAGAAAAATCCTAGTAAAGTGAATTCTAGTAAGGTATGCTGAGTCCAGTTCACAAATCATAGTTTTCACAGTATCTACTGTGCTTAATGAAAAGCCCAGTCTCTGTCTCTAATTGAAAAGGGGTCAGGTGTAAGTACTGGATATATCTACCTGTATCATATTTACTTCAGATTTTTATCTCCACATGGTAGCAGGAGAATTACTATTTGTGTAAAAAGACTGCTGATGGAAATGTTAAGAAGCAAGCTGTATGCTTCTGAAATGGTAATATTTATACAGTCTAAACATCAGAGAAAATATTGACCTTGCCTCAGCTACAGAACTTACCCGAAGACAGGAAGAAATCTAAGACCTCCTGAATAATGCTAGGAATTCCACTGTTAAATACACATTGTTTAACTTAAAGCTCTGATTCTTTTAAAGAAGCAACTTCCCCCACTAAAGATGTACAAATTAACATGTTATTTTCTTTCACTTTATTGTGACAAGGGTCAAGTCCTTTCCTGAGACTTAGGTCTGGAGGAAATGAGGAGAGCCGGGGAGGAAATGAGGAGAGTCGGGGAAGGTGGCTGATTTGGGGAAAATTGGCAAATGGGAGGAATGAGGAAAGGGCCACTGAGCTAGGGGTTGGGGGCATGAAAGGCAGGTCTTTAGTAAAAAACCAAAAATTATTACTAGATTCAAAAACTGGACTCATGAGACAGAATAAAGCATGACTCTAGAACAGTAGGCTTAACAGCAAGGTGGTTCCCCTCACACAGGACACATCCACTCTTTACCTTATATGGGCTTTTTGTCAGAGAGAGGAAACTGGAGGTTAAGACACACTTCCTATTCAACCGAAATCATTAGAGCATACATTCAGCTACCTCCACGTTCTAGCATTTCTCCAAGAGAGAAACTCTCTCTCTCTCTCTCATCGGACCTCAGACCTCTTCCTGTGCGAAATTGCGTAAAGTTACCAGGTACAACCATCATTTTGCAAGATAAGGTCTGAATTAGCGCTAAGGAAACCTGCTCTGTTCAGAAGGGCTTGATGATATTGCAGGGAAAACTTGGTCTCTGTCCTCTTTTCCCAGCAGCAAGAAAACCAAATTCAGTTTTCTGTCACAAAAAAGCTATGGAGGTGAATCCCAGTTGTATACATAGGATGCTGGTACCAACTCTGTACATGAAGCAGGTGCACAGAATTGGGCAAAACATACACACACACACACACACACACACAGTCACCCCGAATGTCAAATTATACAGGATCACGTTGGGAGAGGAGCAGAGAAAGATCACCTCTCTAATTAGGGGCAGATCTCAGTTTTATGGAGCCTGAAGCTTTTATAACTTAAGTGATGTTTCCTTTTCCTTAAGAAAAATAATATGAAATTGCAAATGCAAAAGCAAAATTAAGTACAAAAGTGAAATTTTTTTAGAATGATAAAAAGGAACCAAATGAGTACATTTTTTAAAGCTAGAAAACACCACAAATCTACAAAAAAAAATAGCTGGCACTCATATAATATTTTTCTCCTATTTCTTTATTTGAGGGGTGGGGGCAGAGTCTTTAACCATAACATCTTACATACCCTTAAGGTTGCAGTCAAACTTGGGGAAAAGCTCTATCACATTTCTTTCACATCTGGCTGCAAGATTTCAGGCATTTCAAATGTGTGTTTGTGCAGCAACTAATCTCAGACATTCTTTGACTTGAGGACCATGTGAACCATGTTGCTCTGAGGAGCCCAGCAAATGGCTCTGGAGCTTCAGCTTCATTCATCTCCTTGTGAATGTCCTTCTGAGGAGAATTAACTCTGTCAAAATCCACTTCTACAGGGGATCTGGAAGCCCTCAAAAAAGAAATCTTTGTGCTAAAAGAAGGTGTTGAATATAGAGTCAAAATTAACTTCAAAGTAAGTATCTGGTTTTGTATGTTTTAATAAAGTTTAAATCCTTCCTATAATCAGAGGAAGAAAAAATCAAATTTCTTGCATTATCACATTGGCATACTTTTTGTTTATTTCTCTTTTTTCCCTGGACTGTCCTCTCCCCAATCCTGGGCTCTACCTGTTACAGGTGCACCTTTGCTTCATGCCTTTTTCCAGCCAGGACCTTTCCCTTGGACTCTCCCTTGATCACTGAAGCCAATGGGATCCCTCTCCTGGGACCTTCTAATACTCCCATCCACAAGACACACATTACTTTGTATTATATACCATGTGTATCATTTCTCCCCTATTCAGCCTAAACACCTTGAGACAGGGAGAGACTATCTATCCCTTCTTTGCAATATTTCAAGCAAAACTTTTTAAATGGTAGATATTTCATGACTATTTATTGAGAAATAGATAAACGAATGAATCAATTAACAGGAAAAGAAAATAGAACAGCTAGAGCCTCAGCTCTAATTGCTCAAGGATATATAAATTCAGGGGGTGTGGTGCTTGGTAAATAACTGGAAATTACAACTTAGTTGTAGAGCAGGTAAACAAGTAAGAGCAAAACTAAGTAGGAGATAAACTGACATAGAATGAATAGGCCCGTATCCCAGTGAGCAACCAACATCAAGGAGAAAAGTAACCTTGACTTTGAAAACAAATGAGTTAGAAATTCACTGTTTGCATTTAATGGCTTATATGTGCTTTGGTTGCCCCTCACTCCCACTTGGTCACTTCCTCCAGGGCTTGGGCTCCACCAACAAAGACCCCATCCGCCCTCTCTATTTGCACACCAGCCCTTCTTTCTCTGAGGTTCAGGATATGATTCAGGGTCCATGGACAATCATTCCGCGCCACATACAAATATGCCTCAGAATAATTTCCTTCTGAAAATATTTGTTGATGCCTACTCTGTAATAGACACTCTATAATAGTCACTTACTTGTTTCCTGTATTTATTACTAAAGCACCTGAGAGTTTAGTAAGGCATTGTATCCAAATATTCTTCAAATGGGTTTCACATCAGTCCAATTTCGAATCATTAATGCTACTGCCTTAATTTTTCAATTTAATAAGCAGTTGGGATTGACACATATACATTAGTATGTATAAGATAGATAACTAATAGGAACCTGCTGTATAAAAATAAATAAATAAAATTCAAAAAGAAAATGTTGATGTGAATAAGATGAGAAGGAAAGGTCTGGTGCGTGGGCTTCTGCCATGGGTGGCAAGGCCGGGGTTGGGTCCACGGCAGTCAGGATTACACATGAAGGCGATGGAGAAGGTGGGCACAGAAAGCAGATTTCAAGTCCCATCCACTTCAGAGATTTGGCCTTGTCTCCAACAGGGAAAGATCACTCTCTATGTGTAACCCACATAAAGTCGAACCTCCCTGTGGCCTGTCCCAGCGTGGATCGAGGAAGAAACACCAGTTCCAAACTGAAAATATGTCATTGGAAAGTGATTTGAATCTTTACTGATGTCTCTTGAAAAATGTCCAAGAAAGTTTGCATTCATAACACCAGTAACACACCCTAGAATTTCATTAACTCTCTTAGTTGCTCTCAAAGTTCTTCTCTTTCTTCCTCAAAACTTAACAACACTCTCCAAAAACTGGGATGGTTCTTTTAGTTTCTTCCCCTTTTCCTTCTGCCTCCCAAGGAGATGTGGTATATGTGATTTCCATGGCTCTCACTTTTTTTTGTTTGTTTGTTTGTTTGTTGGGGTTTTTTTTTTGCGATACGCGGGCCTCTCACTGCTGTGGCCTCTCCCGTTGCGGAGCACAGGCTCCGGATGCGCAGGCTCAGCGGCCATGGCTCACGGGCCCAGCCGCTCCACGGCATGTGGGATCTTGCCGGACCGGGGCACGAACCCGTGTCCCCTGCATCAGCAGGTGGACTCTCAACCACTGCGCCACCAGGGAAGCCCGGCTCTCACTTTTATTCATGCTCCCAGTAAACTGTCTTTTCCTGGGGTGGAAAAGACAATTGGGAGGGATGTGCAGGCAGAGGAAGAGAATAACTAGGAATATTTATACTTTTCTTTCGTCTGTCTCAACCATATTTATGTTAAGTGAACACTCTATTGAGCAGTAGAAAAACAGGAGTCTCTTTATTTTGAAGCCCTTATTTACTACTCTGCCACCATTCCTGTTTTTTGGTCTTTTAACCACCAGACCACATCTTCTACTAGGCCCAGAAGACCAGCTTAGAGACTTCTAGAAAGATGCATTCATTTTTCCTATTTCTATGAGTCACATGTGGAAGTCAGAGGAATTAGAAAGTTCGGGTTTCATTTCACCACAGTTTCTTCAATGAAGCTGTTTTCTTTCTGTCTGCTTTTGGTAGGTTCATGCTACAGATTTTACTGAGTGACAGTTTCAAACCTCAGCTGGCAGGTTTCAAACCTATGCTACCTCATTGCCAACGAAACAAAATGTAGCGCTGACAGATTGCCTTAACTATTCTGTCCAAAACAAAAAGGGAGTCCTACCTATTGTCGAGGAGAACCTATTTTTAAGATGCTTTAATTCTTACATCGGTGAACAATTAAACAAGCCAGCCGTCCAGCTAATGCTGCCACGGCCACTGTAATTTGTTTGTATAAACATGACGACTGTATAAAATTAACAGAGAGACCAGTTCAGTCCTAGGTAGAATGAATCATGGAAAAACAAAGTGCTTGGGCTGTCTATATTTTCATTCTGTTTTAGTAAATTTTCTTTGAAAGGCTTGGGAAAGTGGCAAGATCTCAGACAATGTCTGAGAATGACAGCCATCCAAAATACAGATGCAAATGGATTTCACCCATTATTTACATATGAGGGGGATGTTTTCCTGTGACCCATCTCCTCATCTCTAGACTCCAATCACAGTTACATTCCAGGCAAAGTCACCTTCTAGACCTGATTTTCCATTACGACTTTTCTCTTTGTTTGTTTTTCATATGTTAGGTGGGTCATTTCTGAAGTTAGGAGTTTTCAGATATTTACACAATAGTTTCCATGGGTACCTTTGTAACCTAAAATGAGGATGGTCTTCTGGCCAGTAATATCAGGGAGGGGAGATCAAGACCATTCTCTGAACCATTGAGGAAGGAGAAATGCAATGAAGAATATTGAGACAATGTTGTAATTAACCATTCCATCCCCAACACCAAAAATCACAGTATTAGACAGTTATAACCAGATTGGTAACGTTGAGTCTTGTGACCTCCTCTCTCCAATGTCTGCCTCATCACCGCGCTAAAAGACAGTAGTAACTTATTCTGAACCAAATCTTCAGTCCTTTTGTCCTCAGAGAAGCCTCAGCTAGGTAGGATCAGCATGAAAGATGAGGGAACATGAAAGATCATCTCTAATCCAAATTGCTTGACTCCTTCCCACCTACAGGTGAACAGGGATATTGTGTCAGGACTGAAATATGTTCAACACACCTACCGGACTGGGGTGAAAGGTAAAGTATCAACACTTTCCACTGTACCAAACTCTGCTTCTCACCGACACTTAAACTTCAGGTTATTAGCAACTTTTAGCCCTAAACTCATTTAAGAATCCGATGACAGCTGTGGACACTCACCCTATGAGAGGCACACATATACTTCTGACCTACATATTAATGGCAAGGTCTGTATTCAGGAAACTTCGTTAAGACTGGGTCAGCCACTAACCTTCAGCATTCAGCTTCTGGAATTCAACTTTATTACTTATAAAGGGGAAGAGTAACCAAGATAAGTTTGAATCAAAGTACATAAATGTAGTCTTAAAATTTAAAAAAAAATCAGTTCACAAGTATAAAACCTGGGTGTCACAGAAATCGAAGATAGGAAAGACCTCTCCGATGGGAGGTGGTAGCAGCATGCGGGGGGCAGGTGGCGGGGCAGAGGGGTAGGGACAGTGCTCAATTTCATAAACAAAGAAATAGAAAAAAGTACTCTTTCTAGAATCGAGAAAAGCTTTGTAACTGAAACAAATAATACCACATGACTTAACGTGCAGTTTTCTCGACAAGTTGTACCTAAGCGGTACATGCCGTGGGAACCTGTCTTCAGTTGTCTTCCATTAATATGGGCAGGGAGAAGTGAACGGTGGAAGGCTGATGGAAGCACTTGTAAAGTTCCCTTTTACCTGAAGGTGTCAAACGGCATCCCCCGGAAGTGTGAAACAATAATGTGTAGGTCAGTTCCTCCGAATGGATCCATGAGGGCTAGGGAAGGCACTGATCAATTTGCATGACATAGAGAACCACTCAGTGACTCAAATGCCACAGAAGGTTGTTAACCTGAAAGATCTCGGTTGATCGTTCCAATACCTAGTCTCATGAAAAAATAGTTCAGTTTATTATTTTCCTTTGGGCGTAAAGACTGTGGTACTTCACTCGGGCAAGAGGTCGATGAGGTGTCTGTAGCCGTTCCTCCAAGCTTATTCAAAACAACAGCTAACTAAATGTCACCTGCCTGCCTACCTACCTTTACTTATACTTTCTAATCCCTACTATTCTTAATATATAATCCAGTTACCTATTAATAACTTTGGTTGGCTATTTTTACCATCTGTCCCAGTTCATCACTATTTTTTGCTTTTACCAAATGATTGGGTTTTCCTTTCCATTTAATTATTCCATCCATGAATTCTGTTCATTCTGATCCCCAGCTGTTACCTTATCTCCTCCAACTGTTCATAGAATGATAGTTTGTATATAGAAGACCCTTGAAGTTCATTATATAGAAAAGAAAGAGAGGCTCCAAAGTGTTAGGTAGTTGCAGAGCTGAAGCCAGAACTCAGGTCTCAACTAGTTTGAGATATTTTTTTATGGAGATAAAATTGACATATAACATTGTATCATTTTGAGGCTTATAGCATAATGATCCGATATATGTATATATTGCAGAATGATTACCAAAAGTTTAGTTAATACCCATCACCACACATAGTTGCAATGCTTTTTTCTTGTGTTGAGAACTTTTAATACCAACTCTCTCAGCAACTTCCAAATCTACACTAGAGTACTGTTAACGATGGTCACCATGCTGTGCATTCCATCCCCAGGACTTACTTATCTTATAACTGGAAGTTTGTACCTTTTGACACCTGGGATTTTTTTTTATGGTATAATCTGCTACATCTCCATAAAAAGAGTCTAGATCCCCATGGATTTAGGGCGCTGATTCCCCACCTTCCTGAATCTCAAAATCAGCTGTAATGTGTTTTAAAGACACCGATGCTTGGGACCCACAGCAGATCACTAACCTTTGGGAGTGGGTCAAAGAATAGTGTATTATTCAAAAGAACTCCAATTTAAAAAAAAAATGTTTTTAGGAGAAAAAAAAAGTTGCCCCAGGTAAATCTGGTGTTTAGCCATGATTGGAAACCATTGCTCTTGGCTTTGATCACAGGGAGCTGTGCTCCAAATTCTTCAGTGTGCAGTGTTTGTTTTCCCTCTACCAAGCTTTCACCCTAATGAATTTTCTTTCTTCCCAGTGGATAAAGCAACATTCATGGTTGGCAGCTACGGGCCTCGGCCAGAGGAGTACGAGTTTCTGACTCCAACTGAGGAGGCCCCCAAGGGCATGCTGGCTCGAGGCACTTACCACAACAAATCCTTCTTCACGGATGATGACAAGCACGACCACCTTACCTGGGAGTGGAGCCTGTCCATCAAGAAGGACTGGACAGAATGAGCGCCTCCGCCCATCCCTTTCCCTACCTTTGCCACCCAGAAGAGCCCCGTCCCTCCTCCCTGATCACAGCTGAGCCCCACCTCCAGCAACCTCCACCTTCTCATATCGCTGCATCCTCTCCCACACTGTCTCTCACAGTGGTCCCCCGAACAAGATGCTTAAAACCCAGGCTTTAATCCTGCCCCCACGCTTCTGATCCCCTCTCATAGCCAGATCTCCCCAGTTCTCCATCCCAGTAGACAATCATTTAATATTCCCTCTTTTATTCCCATTCAAGCAACTAGAGGCCAGGAAATGGGCAAACTAGCACTAACAGTCCTTTTGCCTTGGGTCTCTGTATCTCCTTCCTACCCCTGGATTCTCCTGTGGCTGCTGCTGACTCACTGAAGGTCCCTAATCACATTCCCTGGGGTTCTTCTTCACTGGGAGACACTGTAAACAGCACAAGAGCACAAGAATAAAACAGTTGTATGATCAGATTGAGACCCTCATTTCTTTGCTTTCTTCCTTCAAACAAATATGGTAACCGGATGGTTCCCATTCATGAGTTTCCTCAGAGGAACTGGGGCAGAGCACAGTACACGTGGTGTTACATCATTGGGAACAGTCTCGTTCCCCTGTTCCAGTGCGATGGGCAATGAGCTTTCAGGATAGGAATGGTAGGAAATCTCAATTTATTTTATTTTATAGTATTATCATATAGAAGTTTCTACTAAGCTGGAGACTTATATATCCCTCTGCCTGTGAGAATCTCTCGAATTTCCACAGGCACCTGGGCCACATCAGGCACTGTTTCTCTCCTGCTTAAGGTCTTTCAGTGGCTTCCCATCACCTACGAAATAAGACAAGCTCCTACACTTAGAATATAAAGCCCCCTGCGATCTGGTCCCAGCGTGCCTTTCTGCCTGGATTTATCATTCCCTTTTCTGGTAATACTAAATTACTAATAATTCTCTCTCACACCACGTTTACATCTCTGTGCTTTGGCTCTTTACATGAAACTCCCTTTCCACCTTCGTTGCTTCGTAAAATTTTATTTACCCAGGACTCTGTTTAGGCATCCCCAGCAGGAAGAAAGCCTTCACTGGACCCCACCAGTGTTTAAAATGTCTTTAGTTCATCCTGTCCTAGCACCCTGTGAGTTTCCCAATTTTATAATCATTTTCTATTTTATATTTAAATGATCTGTTCATTTGCCCATTTTTCACATAAACAATCTAGCCTGGGAGAGGTGATCAGGTCACAGTTATCATTGTATCTCTAGTGCATAGGTCAATACCCGGCATAGAATATTTTATTTAAATGAACTGACCTGACTTTCTTCTAGCTGGTTTTGTTCTGAGGCCCTGTCACTGAACTCCATCTCTTATCTCAGAAGTTGAAGGTCCCCCATCCCAGAGCCAGCTGCTAAGTTCCCAGAGCTTGAATAACACCACAGTCAGCTGAAGAGTGGGCAGCCTCAGACACCACGGCCGGGGCTTTTGGAGAAGCAGCAGGAGAATGGGGGCCATGCCGTTCAGACGCCTGTATCTGTTATGTCTCTTCATGTACAAACTATCCCTGGAAGTTGCTGCAGACGTTCAGGAATCCTCAGGTAAAAGAAAAGAACACCATGGGGTGAAAGTGTTGTTGGAAGAAGGGACGGGAACATGATAGGGCTCTGGGTATATGTCCTCCAAACCTAGGAAACTTCCCAGGAGATGCTAGACAAAGATCTGCCTCCCCTAGTCTGGCATTCTCCTTCAGAAATAGGCTATCTTGTGGGAACCCCCCTCCCCATGTTAGTAAAAAATAAATAAATAAAGCCTTGGAATGATAACTGCTAAATCTCACTGGCCTTAGTATGAAGAGAAAAAGTAGAGATGCCCTTATGATTTAGAGCTGCTGCTTCTCTATTCAGTACGCCCAAACCTTCTGTCTCTCTCTCACTCTCCCCCCACCCTCCTCTGTCTCTGCCTAGATGGTCCCGGTGCCCGGGAACCTGTCTGGCTCACAGATGTCCAGGCTGCCATGGAATTCGTCGCTGCTGCTGAGGTGACTGTCATAGGCTTCTTCCAGGTTCGTCCAGATACCCCCCCGCTGTCGTTCCTCCAAAGAACCAGAAATATTCTACCTCAAGGGAGCCACGTTAGTCACCTGCTGGCCAGATGACACTGCCTTAGCAGCCAAGGGGTACAGAGTCTGCTTTTAGCTTGTCCATCAAGATCTCTCGATTTCTAGCCATTCCCAGTCTCTGAATTATGTCTTCCTCGCACTTGCTTCAAGAGTTCTGAGACTGCCGACTGGGCCTCCCCATCTGTGGATGCTTTGAAGCTTCGGACAGTATCTGAATTTCTGAGGCAGGGGCCAGGGTAACCCAACTTCTATCATCCAGACAATGCATTTGTCAATAGTTGCCTCCAGTGTAGAACCTCTTACCAAATAAGTAGTCCCCTATGCTTCTTCCTCTTTTTTTGCTCTGAAATGTTGAATAAGGATGGCATTTTGTATATGGAAGGTGTTAGCCTCCATCTTCCAGATTGGCCTCCTGGCTAAGAAAAGCAGCCATAAAGGAGAAGGCATCATTCCAGCATTTTTCTATTTGTCTGGAGGTAACATCTGGAGATTCTCACAGCTGATCAAGCCCCTGCTCTCTCCTGGCAGACCTTCTTGTCTTGCTTCCATTCATTAATTCCAACTCATCATCACCCTGTCTATTCTGTGTACACAGCTGGAAATAGCCTTGATGAGATGTAAGTCGGGTAGGAAGACCGGGGAGCAAATTTTTCAGTGATGAGAGATCTGAACTGTAGACAAAAACAGCCACCCTCAGACTGGAAGGAGTGCCAAGGAAGTGGAGTTGGGTGCAATAACTTAAATGACCACCGGGTGTCGTTGTTTGATTCACGAGCAATTCCATTCTAAGGAGCAGAATAAAAAAAGAGGAAGCCTTGATGAACAATTGTTCATAACCTCGAATGAACTCCACACACCTTTTTGGATGAGCAAGGTGCCAACTCCCTCTGCTTGACCCCAGATGCAAGGCTAACCATGATCTTTTCTCTTAGCACATCTCCTTCTCTAGCTAGAAAGGTGTCAGGGACAAATACGTTCACTCTAGAGTATTGCCTGGAGCTGCTGAGGACAAAGGTCCCATGACAGCAGGGAGATAATGCCAGCTTGCTATAGAAGGACTGGAATCATCACTCAGAATAGGCTTCCCTGCTCTGTCCTGCAGGCCTGGGTTCTAGAATTGGACCAACCCATGAACAGTACCTTGATGGCTTACACACAGTAGAAAGAGGACTGTTCCTCTACCTCCTACACAAGCCTTTGTTAATAAACCTTCTAAGCTTCCACTTTAATTTCTCTTATTTTTATTATTTTCTTTTTTGACCCTTTTGACAGCACCTATTTCTGATTTTTGCATTTCTTTTTGCTTCCACAAATTATTCCCCAAACATTTGCCCCCTCTGGTATATCAATGACAGAGCAGCCCAACTCTGCAGGTCTCTATGATTTTGAGACCCCTCTCAGCTACTAGTAAACTGCAAGTTCTATGGTAAAGCCAGACAGGAGTCCCCGGCTTAGCCACAATGTTGTAGTTACCTATTAACCCACCCAGCCTGGAAAATTCAACAGAGTCACTGCAAATTCAGCCTGCATTTTGAGAGGTCAGTGTTGTCTCACTGGACACTATGATTTCTGATATGAATGAACACATTTCTACTGCCTAGTCTGTTTCTCTGTCTCTCTCCTCCAAAAACAACCTGTGGGGTTTTTTCTTCTGGTTTTTAGGATTTAGAAGTACCAGCAGTGTCCGTACTCCACAGTGTGGTGAAAGATTTCCAAGATGTGTCATTTGGAATCAGCACTGCCTCCGAGGTTCTGGCCCACTACAGTGTTACTGGGAACACCATTTCCCTCTTTCGTCTGGTAAGTCAGGTGGGCAGCTCCAGCCTTCTCCCAGTTTTTCCTTGGGTTGTGGACGTACAGACTTCTGAGACCAGAAAAGAGTCTAGGTCTTGAACACTGATGGTGCCGCCTGAGTCAGGGACCGTGATGACAAGGACGATGGCTCAACTCAAGCTTCCTAAACAGATGCTGTCATGAAATGGGAAGAAGCCTGGACTGAGGGTCAGGACATAAGATTTGGAGCACTGCTTTGTCACCAACCAGCCATGTGACTTGGGCAGGTCACTGAACATTTTTTGGCTTCAGTTCTTTCATCTATAAAATAAAAGGGTTTGACTATATCATCAGTAAGGTCATTGTGAGCTCTAAAATTTTATATTTTCATACCTTTGAGAGTTCACTTACATTCATCAAACATGTGGTAACAACTACTCTGTGTGCTATGCAAGATAATGATAATAAAAACACATTGAGTATATTCTCCCCTTTCATAGATCTTACAAATATAGTGGAGATTGTAAACATAATATGCACATATCCATAATACAAAGAGCATCACCATGGATAAAATATTACAAGGGTTCAAATGATAAAGGCAGGGTAGGAATTCTGACCAAAATAAATTATGAAGGAGACAACTGAACTGGGATTAAAGAACAGATAAAATTTGGACAAAATAGAGGAGAATTCATGGCCAACATGGGGGAAAAAAAATAAACTTGGGAAACAGTGATCAGGCCAACTTGACTGGATCTCAGGGAACATGTTTTGGGCAAATGAATAAAAGACAGAGAAGCTTGATTGGAACCATATTGTGAGGAAATTTGAATACCAGCTTAATGGGTTTGCACTTAAGTTGCTTGGCACTAGGCAGCCCCTCAAGCCTTTAGATCAGGGGAATAATATGAACAGAAATGTGTTCGCAAAATTATTTTGGCAGCAATGAGTCAGACGGACTGTTAGGCAAAGAGACAAGAGTAGAGAGAACTTTTATTAGGCTGACAAAATAGATCATGTACTAAGGATCTGTAGCAAAGAGGTAGCAGTAGAAAGTGAAGAAAAGGCAGGTCCTGCAAAGATAAGATATCAAAATTATGGAAAGGAGGCAAGGTTGAAAACCAGGGTACCTAGGAATAGTGAGGGCATAACAGAAATAGGGATTTCTGATGCTTTATTTTGTTGTTGAGTTTACATTGTTGGTGGAATACCAAGGTGAAAATGACCAGAGTCCACTGGAAATGAGAAACTGAGCAAAAGTTAAAGTTTCAAGATTTCTGGACTGAAGGTCCTTCCCGCTCTCACTTCCATCCTATCTATCTCATATTCCTCATCCAACCGTCTTTTAAATGTATTCTCTACTCAGTGTCTCCAACTATCTTTAAGCCCTTAAACTACCTAGTTTATGTACCACTCCATTAAAACTGCTTTCATCCAGTCCAGGGTGGCTTCTATATTTCCAAATCCAATGAATACTGCTTAAGTCTTATTTTACTGAACATTTCTGCCATATTTGACATTGTTGGCCTCTCTTTTCTCTTTAATATTTTCTCTTTCCTTGACCTAGGAGGCTCCTTCTGCTGGTCCACTTCTTTTCGTCTCCCTGGGATATTCTCTTCCTCCACCCATACTACTGCCTGACTCAATGCTCTTCCCAATGTAGGTTATATAATCCATGCTCCATGGGGCCAAAGACTGTCTTGTTCATTACTTCAACCACCGAGCATTTAAAAGTGCCTGTCATGTAGCAGGTACTCATAAATGTTTGGTGAATAGATGAATATGTGAATGATTTTTTTTTTTTTTTACTTTTTGAAAAAATATTTACTTGGAGCAGTTTTAAGTTCAGAGCAAAATTAAGAGAAAGATATAGAGATTCTTCTTATCTCTTGCCGCATACATACATGATCTCCCCCATTATCAACATCCCCCTCCAGGGTGGTACATTTGTCACAATTGATGAAACTACACTGAAACATCATAATCACCCAAACTCCATAGTTTACTTCATGGTTCACTCTTGGTGTCCTATGGTCTATGGTTTTGGACAAATATATAATGACATGAATCTATCATTACTGTATCCCAGTATTTTCACTGCCTTAAATTCCTCTGTACTTAAATTCACTTAAATTTCACTGCCTTAAATTCCTATGCCTGTGAAGGAATCAATTACTGAATGAATGTGTAATCCTTCAGTGATATAATTCTTTCTCATGTTTGACGATTGTGTGTTTGTTGAGGATTTGGAATGTTTTACCTCTAGTCTGGACCTCTCCTGTGATTCAAATGCTTGCTGGATATAACTGTTTGAATATCCTCATAAGCACAGCAGTCTTAACTGTGTCAAAACTGAATTTGTCATTTGCGCCTGCTGAATCATGTTCTTTCCTCTAAAACACTGTCTTACTGAATGGCTGTGTTCATTCAGTATCTAATCTTTGCCAATCATACCTCCTACCCTACTGAGCCTATGTTCTCCTCCACTCTTTCTATTTCACTCCTTGCTTAGATTCTTAGCATCTTTGGCATAAACATTTTCAATATCTTCTTAATAGATCTCCCTTTACTACTTCTTATAGTTTCTAGGTTGGTATCACAATGATGGATATAAAATGGAAATTTGACCATGACACGTCTTTCCTAAAAACTCTTCAATATTCCCCATGTCTTAAGAGAGCAAAATCAAGATATTTAAACATGTAGTTTGTTTTTTGTTTTTTTTTTGTGGTACGCGGGCCTCTCACTGTTGTGGCCTCTCCCTTTGTGGAGCACAGGCTCCGGACGCGCAGGCTCAGCGGCCATGGCTCACGGGCCCAGCCGCTCCGCGACATGTGGGATCTTCCCGGACCGGGGCACGAACCCGTGTCCTCTGCATCGGCAGGTGGACTCTCAACCACTGCGCCACCAGGGAAGCCCCTCTTTTTCTATTTCTTAAAAGTATTTTTATTATCTGATTTAGTTTTTGGTTAACATATAATGTTTTAGAGAAAACATGAGTATTTCAACGTTCTAATCCCTGGAACCTGTGAATATGTTACTTTATGTGGCAAAAGGGACTTTGCAGATGTGATTAAGAATCCTGAGATGAGGAGATTATCCTGGATTATCTGGGTGGGCCCAATGTAATCTCAACAATGCTTATGAGGGGGATACAGGAGGTCCAAGAGGAGAGAAGATGCTATCTATGGTGCTGGCTCTGAAGATGGATGAAGGGGCCAAGGAATGGCTAAGGTCTCTAGAAGCTGGAAAAGGCAAGAAAATGTCTTTCTTCACTAGAGCTTCTGGGAGGTCTACCAACAACTTGACTTTAGTTCAGCGAAACTCGTATTGGATTTCTGACCTCCAAAACTGAAGATAATAAAAGTGTATTGTTGTTTTTTTTAAGATAGGTTAGCTATTATTTTTATTCTTCCAATCCAAATCCTCTCCCAGTAACTAGGCATCTTTTTTTTTTTAACATCTTTATTGGAGTATAATTGCTTTACAATGGCGTGTTAGTTTCTGCTTTATAACAAAGTGAATCAGTTATACATATACATATGTTCCCATATCTCTTCCCTCTTGCGTCTCCCTCCCTCCCACCCTCACTATCCCACCCCTCTAGGTGGTCACAAACCACCTAGCTGATCTCCCTGTGCTATGCGGCTGCTTCCCACTAGCTATCTATTTTACGTTTGGTAGTGTATATATGTCCATGCCACTCTCTCACTTTGTCACAGCTTACCCTTCCCCCTCCCCATATCCTCAAGCCCATGCTCTAGTAGGTCTGTGTCTTTATTCCCATCTTGCCCCTAGGTTCTTCATGACCTTTTCTTTTCTTTTTTTTTCTTAGTTCCCTATATATGTGTTAGCATACGGTATTTGTTTTTCTCTTTCTGACTTACTTCACTCTGTATGACAGACTCTAGGTCCATCCACCTCACTATAAATAACTCAATTTCATTTCTTTTTATGGCTGAGTAATATTCCACTGTATATATGTGCCACAGCAAAGGAAACCATAAACAAGACTAAAAGACAGCCCTCAGAATGGGAGAAAATATTTGCAAATGAAGCAACTGACAAAGGATTAATCTCCAAAATTTACAAGCAGCACATGCAGCTCAATAACAAAAAAACAAACAACCCAATCCAAAAATGGGCAGAAGACCTAAATAGACATTTCTCCAAAGAAGATATACAGATTGCCAACAAACACATGAAAGAATGCTCAACATCATTAATCATTAGAGAAATGCAAATCAAAACTACAATGAGATATCATCTCACACCAGTCAGGATGGCCATCATCAAAAAACCTACAAACAATAAATGCTGGAGAGGGTGTGGAGAAAAGGTTACACTCTTGCACTGCTAGTGGGAATGTAAATTGATACAGCCACTATGGAGAACAGTATGGAGGTTCCTTAAAAAACTAAAAATAGAACTACCATCTGACCCAGCAATCCCACTACTGGGCATATACCCTGAGAAAACCGTAGTTCAAAAAGAGTCATGTACCACAATGTTCATTGCAGCTCTATTTACAATAGCCAGGACATGGAAGCAACCTAAGTGTCCATCGATAGATGAATGGAGAAAGAAAACCGATGTTTTTACTCCTAGGTTCTATTTACTCTAATGCTCCTCATTCTAAAGACTTTTAAAAAAAAAGAAGAAAAGAAACACACTTTCTCCTAAACCATTTCTCTATCTCCCTGGCACTATTTAATCAAACCCCAGGATTATTTCTGAAGAGCTAATCTAGGCATGGCATATTTTGGCAAAGAAATTTCAGAATTTGTCCCTACAGTAAATTTCCATTGTAGGAACATGTTTTGAAATAAGCTGAAATAAGTGGGAATATGAGTTGACAGCTATGTTGGAGAGATGAGAGACTGGCAAATGCTATATTTATGGAACGCATCACCTGCAAAAACAGTGCAGGCCAACTATATACATGCGATTGGGAAAAATGTAAAATGGAGCAATAGTAAGTTTTGTATGACAACCTGTCTGTGTGAGGACAGAGTTTGTCTTTTGTGAGAGTGATAGCAACTCTCACCACTCTCAACAGTACTCTTAATGTTGCCCCAACAGAGATGTAATCCCATGTTGAATAAACCATGAGCCTGTCCTAAACTGGAATTTCAAATATTATTTGAATGTTTACCTCATTTTGAGTATTCTCAATCACTTCTATTTTAAGAAATATAGGGACTTTCCTGGTGGTCCGGTGGTTAAGACTCTGTGCTTCCAGTGCAGGGGGTGTAGGTTCGATCCCTGGTTGTGGAGCTAAGATCCCACATGCCAAAAAAGAGATATAATTAGCCTAACTTTGACCCAATGGGATAGTGATGGAAACACAGTAGAGGCATCCTTTCATGCCTTTCACAATTATTCCTTGGAAACCTATTATAAGAAATGTACCTTTCCAAGCAGAGAATCAGAAGAAACCAGTGAATAAAAATAAACTGATAAGAAAGACAAGAACTAAGATACATCAAATTTTTAAATATTTTTTCTGAAGTATATATTTACCAAGTATATGGTAAGCTAAGCAACTTATAAAAGCAACCCAGAGAAGCAGCCGCATAATACAGGGAGATCAGCTCGGTGCTTTGTGACAACCTAGAGGGGTGGGATAGGGAGGGTGGGAGGGAGGGAGACGCAAGAGGGACGAGGTATGGGGATATATGTATATGTATAACTGATTCATTTTGTTGTAGAGCAGAAACTAACACACCATTGTAAAGCAATTATACTCCAATAAAGATGTTAAAAAAAAAACCCAGAGACATGAGGGCATTTGTTAAACAAATGATTTCTCCGTGATAGTCCAGATATTTAATATTGTAACTGGTGTAAACTAAGACAACTTTAATATGTTTTATGAACTGTTGGGTTGTTAATTACGGAAATTGAGCGAAATTCAAAGGAATATTGCTGGAATACTAATAAACAGAAAAGGGGTGATGAAATCCATTGGTAGCACACAGTGTCTGAAACATAAAATAATCCACATCTGATTCTCTTGGGGAAACTCAAATTATATTGTAAGGTGACAAGCCTTCTGGTTTACTGTTTACTGTTTTTATTCTGGTGCCTCTTTCCTTGGGGAGAAAAATAATATGATTTTTCAAGGAAAATTCTTTCCAAAAACTGGAAAAATATATAAAAATTCTTCCCCCACTCTTGGTTCCAGGGTTGGGTTTTTCTTTCCAGGGCATTAGGCAAATAAATTCCCTTTACAGAAGAAAGAATTCCTTTCAAATGTTGTTTCCAGGAACCCTACACATGAACGTTCCAGAGTTTTTTGGTTTAAGAAATAGAGAAATAATCGGGTATGTTTCGTTCAAAGAAGCCCAACCAACTGGAAAGGCTTCAGGAGGGTGGTTTTTATTGAAGCTCTTTGCTTCTTAGAGAAAGTTATCACCGCTTAACCACGGTGCTTCCAGTATACAACATGCCTTAAGTCCAGAAACACCTGGAGGAGCTGGAGTTTCCTGTTCGTCTTGTTCTGGGAAATGTGAGGGTTTGCCTGGAAAAGGGAGCAGAAAGGGAGGAACTCCTGGCTCAGACCACAGCTCTGTCCCCTGAGCTTAGACACCAGGCCTGCAAGTTTCCAGAAAAATAATCAGGAAGTATTTAAACATATTAAAGATTAAAAGGACACTGGTTGTGATTATAATGATGATTTTGATGGTTGAACAATTAGCAAAGCCTTAGGAAGGAGACATGCCAGGTGGCAAAGCAGGCCTTAAGCAGCTTTTAAGATCCTTTGTGTTCACTTCCTTCTCTATCGACCAGAGGAGAGGGATGGGAGAAGGGTGGGCAAGGACTCCACCTAGGAAGACTTTTTTCTCCTGCTTTTATATTTCTGCCCCAAGCTTTCTACTCAAACTGTGTGAATTTTAAAACAATTAAATATGCAAAATAGTTCACCTTTTAAAACATCCTGTGGTTTCGTTGAATTTTTTTCAAAATTCTTTTTTTGAAAGACAAACATTTTCTGTACCTCGGCATTATGTATTTCATAAGTTTGGGTTGGGAAAAACAACCGTGAAATAAAGTGATTAAATTGCCATCTGACTGAGGTCAGCACTTCTGGGCCTCAGTACCTAATACACAGCAGGCACTCAACAAATAATTGAACACAAATGGATTATAAGAGAAAAACCCAGATATGACTAAACAGACTCAGAATTAATCAAATTAACCATAAAGAGTGCATTGGGTTTCTTGGAGGTTCATATTGCTTTTAACTATACCTAGTGAGAGACCACCTGGAAGAAAAGAAGAGAAAAATAGAAGATGGCTCTGATCCAGGGCAAGATCTGATGGGGTAGGACCGATATAAGATAGCAGATAAAGGGTAAGAGTTAAGGAGTGTTCAAGTGTTGGTGGCCCAAAGATCTCAAAAGTGACCCAGACTATTTCAGGAAGCAGAATTGTTCAGGATCTGGCCCTGACAGTTTTATCTGTAGGCATAGTTGCTATGGGTGATGGAAGCTTTATCTTCTGTCTCTATGGGCATGAGGAGATGGGAGAGGGGAATGGGAAACTTCTGGGAACAATGTTTGGCAATATGACATCCTATCTTTCAACATACCTGAGTATCATGGAAAGGCAGCTCTAAAATGCAAATCTGGGAGAGCAGACCAGGTAACTAGACAATCCCTTCCACTAAGGATAATTTTTTTGAAAAAGCTGAGCAAAAAAAAAATATTTTAAAGAAAGACCTTGGAGAACCAGCAAGAGAAGGGGGAATGTCTAGGCTAAGATCTAAAATAAAATGGAAGCCCAAAAAGGTGAACCCTGTATTTGGACTGCTTTTCATCTGGGGGACATAGCCAGTTCTAGAAGGAGCAGCAGAGAGGCTGAGAGGTTTATTAGCATTTTTGCAATATTCAAGGAGCCAGAAAATTAAATGTTGGAGTTCAGGGACCACACGGGGAAGTAGGAGGTAAAACTAGTAAGACATCCTTTGCTCTACTTTGGACCCTAAAGAAAAATACCCTAAAATCAAAGATGAACCATAAGTAGATCAACCCTCCCAAGAGCTGCAGCACAGATTCGAGTCACCTCAGCCCCTGATCATATATGAATATATAAATACACACACAGAGACATACACACACATATATATATACACACACACATTACATACACCTGCACACATATATAATTATATATATGTATCATCTATATAATTTACCCGTAGCCATGCCATAGTATAATAACAGAAAGTCAAAGAAAAAGAGAAAAATCTTAAATCAGACAAAAAAGATTACCTTCAAAGTAAGCTCAAAGGGTAATACTAAGATTCTCAGATGACTTCTCAATA
Source organism: Delphinus delphis (assembly GCF_949987515.2). Lineage (NCBI taxonomy): Eukaryota > Metazoa > Chordata > Mammalia > Artiodactyla > Delphinidae > Delphinus > Delphinus delphis. The sequence continues at coordinate 12,140,682 of NC_082693.1, read as the reverse complement.
GAAAGAATGGAATGCAGAATACAAATAATTATATCTTTCAAAAACTGAAAGAAAATAACTCTCAACAAAGAATGCTACCCCCAGCAAAAATAACCTTCAAAGATAAAGGTGAAATAAGCATATTTTAAACAATCAAACTGAAAGAATATGTCACCCAACAGATCTAACTCATTCTAAAGGGAATACTAAATGTGTTCTCTGGGCAGAGGGAAAAAATTCCCAGATAGAAGCTCAAAAATGCAGGAAGAAATGAAGAGAAACTAAAATGTAAATGTATGCATAAGTGTAAATGTATATTGATTATATAACAATAATAATAATGTCTTGTGAGATTTAGAATTAACACACAGAACAATAATGGCCTGTAGGTCTTGAGTGTGGGCCATGGACTGATTTGGAAGGAAGTAAAGTGTATTCGAGTGTTCTAATGTCTGCATTATCGAAGAAGAAGGTAGAATTGCCAGCTAATATTAGATTCTGATAAGTAAAGTATGCATGTTGTAACGCATGCTGGTGATCCTTAGGAGAATAATTATAGCGTGTGTAACTTCTGAGTCAAAAAAGAGAAAGAAGGCATAATAAAAAGTGCTCAATGGATTCAAAGTAAGCCAAAAATGAAGGAAAATGAGATTTGGAACAGGCAGAACCAATGGAAAAATGCATATTTAATTAAATATATTAGTAACTACATTATATAAAAATAATCCAATTAAAAGGCAAAGATTATCAGACTGGATTTAAAAATAAAACTATGTGCTTTCTACAAGAGATACAATGTTTTAAAAAATAGGGACATATGTAAAGTATAAAGATAGGTTGAAAGTAAAAGGATGGAGATATGCCATGTAAACACTTCTAAAAGAATGCTGGTATAAGTATATTAGTATGAACAAAGTAGTCTTTTATGCAATGAGCATCCCTAGGGATAAAGAAGGACACTTCATAAAGACAACAATTTTAATTTGCCCAGAAGATTTACCAATTCTAAATCTGCATACATGACTTGAGAATATATAAGAAGAAACTGACAGAATTGTAAGAAAAAATGGTTAAATCCACAATCATACTGGGAGATTTTGACACTCCCCTATTGAGAGAATAAGCTAGTCAAAAAAAAAAAAAATATATATATATATATATAATTTGAATTATAAATTAACTAAGTGTCCTGATGAGCATATGCAGAATACTGTATTCAAAAACTATAATATATGCATAATTTTAAGGACACATATCACATATACAGAAGTTGACAAATAATAAAAATAAAATGTAGAAATTAAGCTGGAAATCAAAAACAAGCATATAACCCCAAAATCTTACATTTTGAAATTAAAAAATACACTTCTAAATAACCAATAGGTTAGAGAAGAAATAAGAACAGAAATTAGAAAACATTTTGAATTGAATGATAATAAAACATACATACAAAGTTTATGAATGTAGAAGGCATCCATAGCCTTATAACGGGAAATATGGAGCTTTTAACATGTATTTTAGAGAAGAGTAATGCTAAAAATCAGAATCTAAGCATCATTTTAAGAAGGAAGAAAAAATGAGTCCCAGGTAGATTTTAGATCCATTGTGAACGACAAAATAATAATGTTTCTAGGAGATAAAATAAGAGAATATATTCAAAACTTTGGTGTAGTCAAAGCACTTTAAACAAAACAAAACAAAAACACACACGAGTTATAGGAAAAGGTTGATAACTTGACTACATTGAAATCACCTTCTGTTCATATGCAGTCACCATTAAAAGGGAAGTCCCCAGTGAGAAAAGATATATAGTATAAAACCACAAAGGGTTCATATCCAGAATATATAAAACATCTTCAAATCAGCAAAGAAAGGATCAACTCAACAGAAAAATAGGCAAGTGACTTGAACACAGACTTCAAAGAAATGGATATACAACTAGTTAATCAGAGAAATACAAGTGAAACCACAGTGAGATACTACCAGATATTCACCAAAATGAATAAAATTAGAAAGGTGGATAATGCCAAGTGTTGGCAAGGATGTGGAACAATGGGACATTTCCAACAGTACAAATGCAAATGTACATTATTGTCCATTTTAGAAAATAACTTTGACATTGTCTCCCAAACACACATCAAAATACATGGCAAAAATACACATATCCGGGCGTCCCTGGTGGCGCGGTGGTTGGGAGTCCGCCTGCTGATGTAGGGGACACGGGTTCGTGCCCTGGTCCGGGGGGATCCTGCAAGTCGCGGAGCGGCTGGGCCCGTGGGCCATGGCCGCTGGGCCTGCGCGTCCGGAGCCTGTGCTCTGCAACGGGAGAGGCCGCGGTGGTGAGAGGCCCACATGCCGCAAAACAAAAAACAAAAAAACAAAAAACATAAAAACAAAAAAAATGCACATATCCTACAGTCAAATCCTAATCCTAGATACATGCCCAACAGATATAGAGACATGAGTACCAAGAGAAATGAACAAGAGTGTTCATTGCAGCCTTATTTTAATAACCAGAAGCTGAAAACAGTCTAAATTTTCATCAGTAGTAAAATGAATAAATGCTTTGCATATTTATACAATCAGATATTATAGAGCAAGGAAAATGAACAAACTATAGCTAAATGCAATAACATGGATGGCTCTTATAAACAAAATTTTAAGCAAAAGAATTGAGATACACATACAAAAAATAGTTTGTTTCCACTTACATAATGTTTTTAAAAAGATGAAACTAAACTATAACATTAAGAGATGCATTTTTAAGCAGTAAAGCTATAAAGGAAAGGATGAAGAAGGTCATCATAAGTCAGGATAATGGTCCCTTTGGCAGAAAACTAATGGATTATTGATTAGAAGGGATCACAGAGGGCTTCAGGCATTCTGGCAATGTTCTATTTCTTTCCCTGAGTGGTGGTTCCACAGTTGTTTGCTCTGTGATCATTTACTGAGGTTTACATTTTCTGTTTTGTGGTTTTCTCTATATGTGTGCTTTATTTCACATTCGAAGGGTACATAAATAAAACATAAATCTGATCCTGTAAGTGTCTCCTCTTGCCCTCAGGTTAGAGTTTAATCTACTTACCTTGACTTCAAGGCTCTTTGGGAATTTACCCTGCCTACCCCACTGTCTATGTCTCTCTTCTACCCGCACTTAACATCTACTGCTAGAGTCAAGCTAAACCAACTGCAGCTTTTAGAATGGGCATCTCGCATCATTTTGCCTTTGGCAAATGCTGTTCTTTATTTAAAATCCCACCCCCATCCTCATTCATCTGAACAAGTCTTAGCCATTCTTCAGGAGCTGCCTCTTCCTGGGAGTTTTTCTGCTCTTCCTTAGGTGACAAATGGGTCTGCGATGACACTAGCCGCATTCTGTGTGATGTTTCTGTTTACTTCTCTGTGTCCCACAGGACAGTGTGTTCCTAGAGGGCAGGGAACATTTCCTATTTACCTTTCTGTCTTTAGAGCTTTAGTTAGTGCCTGACATGTGGTAAATAGTCTAGAAACATTTACTGATAAATGAAGACAGTGACAATTTTATCCTTTTTGTGTGACCCAGGTGGATAACAAACAACTGGATTTAAAGAGTGAAGACATTGAAAGCATGGATGCTACCAAGTTAAGCCATTTCATTCAGAGGAACAACCTCCACTTGGTGACAGAGTATAACCCTACGGTAAATAGCCCCTGTCCGCAGACCCTTAAGTCCCTATGTCAGGGAGGGTACTTGCCTTCATAGCAGAAATCCTTTCCTCCAGGAGTCCTGATCTTTTGACCAATAATAATATTAACCACACACAAAATATATATATATATATATATATATATATATATATATATATATAAACCACCATTAATTGAACACCTAGTTGTTTATGTTGCCATCCCTCTACAACCCTTAAGATTGATAGACTTGTCCCTACCCAACAAAGAAAGAAACAGAAAAGTTAAATGACGTCACATGACTAGTAAGAAAGAGAGAGTGCAGGGCTGAGGTGACTACTTCGAAACTTCTGAGTTTGGTTGCCTGAGAGAGTTCAGTGAAGGCAACAAGATTGTGAGCTCGCCACAACTGCAAAAACGCTGAAGGTCCATTTTGTTTTCCTAAAGCATTGGTGACCAATACTTTTGTAAATTACAATAAAAGTAAATTAATAGACCAATGAAATGTTGAAAAACAAAGCCCACCGATCATGTATTTGGATGTCGCAACAATGTAAAATTTTTTTAAAGTTTTTATACACCTATTCCCATTTTCTGTGCCTATCTCCTTGTGGACTAGTAACTAACATTTCCTGGTCTGGCCTAGACCCTCAAGGGGTCTCAGGTTTCTTTCTGGGTTTGTCTTCCTTGGGTGTTGCATGCTGCCTGAAACCTGGGTGAAGCTGCTGGTCCACCTGTCCTGCTGGCCTTCTAACACTCTACAGCTTATAGAATTACCTTGCATGTCCTGCCTTTTGCCTTCCTGAACGTAAATCGTAGACTGATGGAGTGTTGACTTCCAGTGATCTACATCAGCTCAGAAATGCTATGCGCTCTCTAGTAAGAGTACTTTATATGCATGTCATGCTTTTTAGAACTTACAAAGCCCTTTCACACCATTTTCTCATTTAATACTCACAGAGATTCTTTGAGGTAGAAGAGAGGAAATTATTATGTCCATTTTATAGAGAACTCTCGAGTTCCAAACAACATTCAAGATTACACAGTAAGTGGAAAAGGCATCTTTTAAGGCAGAAAATTTAACTGATGATGCATTAGCTCATATTGTCTATTTCTATTCTACTGGAGAGGAAATGGGAGTTCAGAAAAGTGAAGTAACGTCCTCAAGGCCATATGAGCTTCAGTGACAGCCTATCCACTCGTCCCTGATTTTTTTATGACTGGTCTGTCTGACTGGGTCCTGTGGTTTTTCCATTACTGCACATAGCCTTCAACAGAAAACACCCCTTTTCCTGTTGACTGAATTCCTGTCCACCTCTCACACCATGTTTTTCTCCATGGAATGGTGACTCCATTTCCACTTCTGGTAAGATTCCAAACACATGCACCGCAGGGGTGTTGGCAGCAATAATTGAAAAGGCATTTTTCTCCTAGATCATCATCATTCTGGTCATTGTGTCTATAAAGCTGCCAGGAGTGCATGTGGGACCAGGAAAGATGATCTTCCAGTCCCTGAGCTTATGGTCCAGGGTCCTGGAGTTCTGCAGGCGAACGAGGGCAGACGCAAGGACTAGCCTTCCTGAGCTCTGATGCCTGGTCCATCTCTCATCTTAAAGAACAATGACATTTGTTAAGTTCCATATTAGTAGTGACAGCAAATCACATCAAGAAGAAATTAGGAAAGAATTTCTTTAGAGAAGCAAGTTCAATTTTTATTGTGACTTTTACATTTCCGAAAAGTAGTTTTTCTCAATGGGTGACCTGCCCACACTACTATAGTTGTTTCTCATCTGTTGCTGGTACAGAGGTTTGTATCAGTAGCAACTGGGCAGAAATTCATAGCCATGTAGTTGGCCTCCTGTGCACTTTTAAGGCACACACTCAATCCTTGGCTTCAAGGTGAAAATCCAGCTGTTTAATCTATTAGAATTAAACTAATCACTTCTGCTGTGTTCAATCCCTTCTGCTAAGACAACTATATCATTTGACTCCTCAGCTTTGATTTTTTGACTCTTCTCAAGCTTTCTTCTCCATCTGCACTCTAGGAGAGTAGATGCATGCTCTAAATTTAAGTAGCAGGATCTAGTAGAACAAGAGACAATTATTTAGCATCCAATCTCCCAAACTTAAAATGTAAGACCTGGTTTGAAACTCCAGGGGGAAAGTTTTGGGAAAGAACTCACTGGACTCTCCTTACCTACATGTTGGCCAGTAGAGCTGAAAAAAGAATCTCTACAGAGGAGTGTGTAGCTTCTGGAAGGATCCTACCTAGTTGCTCCCCCTCCCACCACCCTGGGACTCTGCCCAAAGATTCCTTAACACACCATACTCTCTCTTCTTGTGCACATGCTTGTTTTACAGCAGTGCTTTCTGTATTTAGAAGGGAGGGGTGAAAAGGAATGGGATTTTGTTTAAAATAGCGACAGTTGCAGCACTATTTCAGGAAAGGGAAATGAAGGGAACCAGTGCCAGAGTTTTACACTCTGTCTTCTCTCCTCCCTCTGGTTCACAGCTGTCCCCTCCCCTCCATCACCGACAACTTCCTGGGGAATGACCATCTCTAATCAGCAAAAAAGGGCCAATGCTTCTGGTCTCCTGAAGAGCTTATCTTATGGCTGACCTGAGGTGCTCTGATTCAACCATGCTGAGGGCTGAATTGGTTTTGTTGAGGATTTGCCATCAGCTGTGTATGAGGCGGTACATCCCGCTGATTAAGACCACGGACTCTGAAGCCACACTGCTTGCTGCGAATCGCAGTTCAACACTTTCAGGACTTTAGGAGATCTTGGGCCTCAATTTCTTCTTTTATAAAACTGGGACTTTGAGGATTAAATTAGTTATTACACGTAAAGACCTGAAAACAGTGCCCAGCACATCATAAGCACTCAAAAGTATACACTACTGACATGCAAAGTCCACATTTTAAGTGCATCTGGCTCCTCTCGCAACATGAAAAGGCGTTTAAAAGGTGACTAAAATGTTCCATGGTGTATTTGTTACCTATTGATGCATAACAGCTTACTCCAAAATTTAACAACTTAGAACAGAAAAAAAATGGACTGTCTCGCACAGTTTCTGTGGGTCCACCGTTTGGGAGTGGCTAGGGTTAGGTGCTGCGAATCTGGGGGCTCATGTGAAGTGGCAGCCCTTGGTCAGGGAGGCAGTCATGGGAAGGGTTGACTGGGGCTGAAGAGTTTGCTTCCAAGATGGCTCAATCACAGGCAAGTCAGTGCTGGCTGTTGGCAGGAGGCCTTAGCTCCTTGCCATGCGAATCTCTTCATAAGACTGCTTGAGTGACCAGCATAAGAGAGTAAGTGATATGAGTGAGAACAAGGCAGAAGCCACTGTGTCTTCTATGACCTAACCCTGGAGGTCACACTCCAGCATTACTGCAACATCCCTTTGGTTACTCAGCTCAGCCCTATTCAGTATGGGGAGGAGAAAACTACACAGTTGCATGAAAACCAGAGGTTGAGACTGACTCAGCACCATCTTGGAGGAGTTGCCCCTGATGTCATGGATGGACAGCTCTCATTTATGTTCTAGTGTACCTATTCACCGGTTGTCACTAATGTTTTTTTTTCCCTCCTTTTCACTTTCATTCTACTTCAATACATTTCAATTTCCCAGACTGTAATTGGCCTATTTAATAGTATGATTCCAATTCATCTTCTACTGATGATGAACAAGGCCTCCCCAGAATATGAAGAAAGCTTGCACAGATACCAGGAAGCAGCTAAGCTCTTCCAGGGGAAGGTAAGTCTGGACTAGGAAATACCTTTTTGAATACTCAGCAACAAGACACTAGAAAAAGGGTGATGGGACCAGGGAAGTGAGACAAATGAGGAAAATACATCAGGTTAAGAGATAACAAAGTGAGAACTGGGGCATAATAAATCCCATTACTCTGATTTAAAACTTAAGATGTATTTTATACTCTTAAAGATGTATTTAATCATATCTTCCATTAGCAGTAAGTCTATTTCTTTTTTTTAATGCCTTGATGGGTGCAGAGAAAATAGAGACCCAAAGAAACTGAAAATTAAAATCACCTTTTAGTCACGATTTATTTACTCCTTGCTATAAACTCTGAAGTTTTAGACCTCAGGACTTATTTCTCATCTAAAACACCTGTCAGGTATCTAGTGCCCACTGGATGTCCAATAAATACTTATTTCTTTCCCTTCCCTACTTTGTGCAGTTCTGCTTATGTTACTGAAATAGTAAAACTTCAACCACTTCAAGGCTACTGCATTGAATTAGAGGCCTCGATGACAAGGGCTGTCTGGTAATAAAACAAGCTGACTTTCTGGTTTTCTGGTTTCCCTAGCACTGGAAGTTTTCAGTGTTACTAAACGTAAATAACTCTCTAGGCTATTATCAAGAAGATTTCCACTTTGGACAGAAGGTTTGATTTAATAATACAAAATAGTTAACAGTTTTCAAGCACTTACTATACGCTTAAAACTGTACTAGAAATATTAAATCCATTCTCTCATTCAATCTCCCCCAACAAAAGCCCATTTTTCCAAAGAGAACACCTAATCTCAGGGAAGCTAAGTAATGTACCCAAAGTCACACAGCTGGAAAGTATTACAGGTAACATTTAAAAAGAATTCTCCACATTTAGCCAATAGGCCATACTTTCTCCCTTAGCTAACCCCTAGAGTCTCTTCCAGTTCTACGGTCTTAAAATTAAATAAACCCAATCAAAGGGATAAAAAACCAAAACAATGCAAAATAAGAAGAAATTCATTTTAACTCAATGAAGATTTAAACTGTGTGGCACAGACCCTAAATTCCATCAGTGTAAACTCCAACAATCACAAGGTGCCTCTTCCTCCCCAGAGCCTCAGAGAGATCTTTCTTTTCCAAACTTCTCCAACTGCAGATTCTTTTTATTCTGGTGGACAGTGGTGTGAAGAAAAATGGGAAGGTGATATCATTTTTCAAACTAAAGGAGCCTCAGCTGCCTGCATTGGCAATTTACCAGACTCTGGACGATGTGTGGGATACACTGCCCATAACGGAAGTCTCAGTAGAGCACGTGCAAAACTTTTGTGATGGATTCCTGAAAGCGAAGAGGTTGGTAAGTGTGAGACTACAGGTAAAGCAAGTTGAGGTTTGTCTCCCCTCTTGGTCCCTTTAATTTCCTGTTGAATAAAAATTCTTTGACCTCCACTGGATTTGATTAAGAGTAAAGGGATAGGAAATGTGTGTATAAATACATGCACTCAGCCTCTTCTTTTGCATAATTGATAGAGTATTATACACTATTGTATATCATTGTACAGCTTGACTCTTTTACTTAACATGAAGTATCACTTTATATGTGAAAAGCTTTCTTATAGTTTATTAACCAACTACACAGAATTTTAATGTATTGATGGACCATGATTTATTTAACTATTCTCTTATTGATTAGATTGTTTCCAGGTTTTTTCCAGCTGTTTCTCATCCCCCAATAATATAAACAAAAGTCTGTTTTACCCAAACTTTGTCCACACAATGTGTTCTCAAGCTTTCTGATCTTTATTAATATTAAAGGCGAAAAAATGGTATCACTGTAAAAAAAGAAAAGAGCAAAGGGATAGGAGGATACGGTGGTCAGAGTTGGGATGCTTTTTGGATTATTTTTATCCCCAATAATATAAACAAAAGTCTGTTTTACCCAAACTTTGTCCACACAATGTGTTCTCAAGCTTTCTGATCTTTATTAATATTAAAGGCGAAAAAATGGTATCACTGTAAAAAAAGAAAAGAGCAAAGGGATAGGAGGATACGGTGGTCAGAGTTGGGATGCTTTTTGAGATGTAGTCATGGGAACAGAACTCCAAAAACAGTTTTGGAAAGGTCTTGCATATTCAAAGGAGCTGAATTTTGGATTTTACCATTCTGTGTACAACATCAACGGGAAACAAGTAAATTCCATAGGAGGATTCATGAGATAAAAATTGAAGATGGATTGAGGACTTTCAGGAGGAATTAAATAGCTCAATTTTCTAATCTCAGAGTTCAAAAACAAGAGTGGACTCCAAATCTGAATATCAGTCTCATGGTGTTTTTCAGAGAGAAAATCATGAATCAGAAGAAAAGATGTCAAAGATGGAACTCTGATTTCTCCCTGCTTCTTCTGCGTAGGACAAAGTAACTACTTGATGCCGAAGAAAAAGGGGTGACCCAAACCTCAGAGACAGTAAACAGGATCACCAGACTTTACACATACACATACATGCACAAACACACACACACAAACACACACGTGCGCGCGCGTGCACCCACAGCTCCAGTTTGTTCCTTAAAGTCTCATTGACTCTACTTTCCCTTTCTTTTAAATTTTACCCTTCCGATTTTCTCTTCTGCATTCATACTGAGTAGGCCCATGCACTGTCATACGTACCACTGGATGCAGGCGTTATGAGAAACACTGCGCTACTGCTGTGAAGTGACAGCATTCCCAGAGGGAGATTGTTCCAGTGTATCTTTTGATACTGAATTCGTATACAGCACGCGACTTACACACAACATCTTGTAGGGTTGCCTGAGGGTTGAAACTCTGCTTTCCTCATAAGCCCATGTCCCTCTCTGACTCAGGGTCAAGGACAAAAAGATGGTTTTAAATGCCTTTCTGAAATTGTCTTTTTGCCAGAAGTCAAATGATATTTCCAAGTCTCTGAACTCAGCAGAAACAGACCGTGTAAAAACTCTATGCTTGTTTCAAGTTCCTAACTCCCCCTATAAATCAACAGTTGCATGATAAATAAAAGGCCATCATGTTATAGGAAAAGACTGGCATCTCTTTGCAGACCAAATCCCTTATAAATATCCCGCCACCCAACTCAGCAGAATGGACCTCCCCCTTTTGTATCTACTGTTAGAGTCAGGTCGTGAGCCACTAATGTGTTATCGTTCACTGTGGGTGGGATGGGAGCTGGTAGAGACCATCTTGCATGAGGATTGGTATAAATGTGGCAGAGGAGCTATGGGAATCAAATTAGGTAAAAGGTTGGAGAAGGGGTAGGAGCGGGGAGCTTGGCCCCAGGGGCGAGCTGGGGCTGGCTAAACGTGGATTATTGCAGGTGAAGTGTGCAATCCAGCCCTTGTGGAATGGAGGGAGAGTTTGGCTGAGTGTCTCTGGCCCACAGGCTGCTACTGTGAACACACAGATGAGACATTGTTCCCAGGAGGCCCTTGGCTCCAAAGCAAAGTACCTAAGTGCTGAAGAGCTGAAAAACTACAGTGTATACCTAAGGACTGGTCCAAGTGGGGAACAGAGACTGAAAGACTTAGTTGTTCCTTCCTGGGGGGGAATCTCCATGGCCACTGAGCTGGGAGTCAGCTGCTGGCATGGACTCTGTGAAAGCAACTGTGTATGGTACACCCCTCGGCAACACGAGACCAGTAGATTCTGAGAAGCCCATCCCATCCGTCCACAGGTCTACTGAAAACCACCCAAACAGTCTCCTGCTTAAGGCTGAAAAATATTCCTGGGATAGGCACATCCCAGAAGCCTCCCTTGGATACTGCAAACCAGAACTCTTGACATTTACAGTCAGGAAATTCTTCCTGATATCCAGCTGAGGTCCAGTGGCCACACAAGCTCGTTTCTTCTTACCTGTACTGAGTGGAAATTCTTAACAGCTGCCGATCACCATCACTAAATGGTACCTTTAACTCCTTGCTGGTTGGTCTTAAGCCCTCTTATCTAATCTTCTTTCCTCCATACTCATAATCCAAACTTTTCACCTTTTTAAAACATTTCCAAGTCATTTGATTGACTTTATTATTTTCTCTCTTCCCTCTTTTTCAAAGTTCCCTCTTTCTTTGCTTAAAATAATGGGATTCCAGACTATCGTAGGAATTTGATAAACGCTAAAACATAAATTCCCATGAGCTATATTTTATTCAATATTGAGTTAATTTTTCAAATATTTTACTTGAAGTCTTCCCCCTAATAACTATGGTCACCACTGACCATAGGTCTTACATTTTTACGGTGCATTTTTCTGCTTGATTACCTTCAAATAGTGATTTTACTATACATAGTACTTTGTATGTGCCTTTTTCTCTTTATGGTATTTAATTTAATTATTCCTTCTCAGTTTATGTTTCTCCAGAACTGAAAGATATTTCTGTCTGTCTTCTTCACAGTCAATCTTGTTCTTTGTACAGGAGTTATGACCAAAGAATGGAACTTCTTTCAAAAGAAGTTTCAAAAGAACTTCTTCAAAAGAAGAGATTTATAAAGGTTCTCATTCATTCACTAAAGATCACACTTAGTATTATAAACTTCTGTCATCTTTAGATCTTCTCTGTCTTTGAGTAATATCTTCCTAAGACTCTAGATTCATTTTCCCAAGGCCATATTATTGTTGAAATATCTAGATATATCACAGCTATTTTTCATTGTGGAGTCATTTATTGGTCCTAGCTGGCAAGACTGCCATACTTTTTCCCTTAGAGGATGAAGGAAGTGGTGATGTTATACAATAGAACCTTTTAAAATCTATTAGAAGGTTTGGAAGACTACAGCAGAAGGCAGGAGTGGGAGGAGGGCATGAGTCAGAGCAATGCCAGGAAAGTTTGTATTTGAGTCTCACCTCTTCTGTGCCTGTGGCTTTGTGACCTTGGAAAAAACACTTTCTATCTTAGAACTTCAGTTCACTGAAGATAATACAATAATAATTCATAGGAGTTTTTGAAATCCCAGAGTGATAATACATATTAAGTAAGTTTTTCATTACTTTTATTTTTTGGTTTAATGCTACCCTGTCTTCTCTGGGTAATGGTCATTTCTCCAATTGTCAGAACTTATGGCAAAGGAAAGTCTTCCTTCAGGAGTAGTAGTTGAAACAACTTTTAAAGTTTTGTGTTTTTGTTAATCAATCAAACATGGAGGGGCTGGGAGTCGAACCCATGGCCTCATGTATGCTAAGCATGTGCTCTACCACTGAGCTACACCCCCTCCTTCTTTGAAATAATTTTTTTGAATGTAGGCTTTATTATTATCCATGTATGGTGAAGCCAACAGATCAGGAGATGATTGCCATTGAAAAGATAGTTTGTTACTCACAGTTCCCAAGAGGCGGGCACATGCCATGTCACAAAGGGCCACATGGGGAAACACCAGCGTTGGTCAGGAGACAGAAGAAACAAGGAGGAAATATGGGCAAGAGCCTTCATCGTGGCTTTTGTGGGAAGGAACAGTCAAGGCAGGGTAAGCAGGATTGGCTGGTTTGAATAATTTCAGCAGACTCTGGGCCATAGAAGCTGTCGCTGGTTGCCCTGAACATGGCCCTGGTGTTATTAGGGCAAATGGATTTTGTCCCAGAGTGTAAGAGCCTTGTGAGAGTTCAGTAAAGGAGGAGGTATGGATACAGAATATGGACTTGTTAATTTGCATGTGAAAGAAACTAGCAGATGAGTTGTTTACGACCTCTAGAATTGGCTAGCTCTGGGAGGAGCAATCTCTCCAGGGTCAGCAAGGCCCCAGATGTCAAAGCATCAGAAACATACGGTCAATACAATCCTCTCACACTCACCTGTCGTGAGATTTCTCTCCCAACTCACCTAGTTTGGTCATGCTACAAAGGAAGGCATACTGTCTTCATCAGACCCTTATTAATACACGTATACCTTGGGTGTGGAGGGATAAGATGGGTACCAAGTGGTGCATTATTAGAGAACAGTTCATTTATTCATATATTCATTCATTCATTTAAATACTTACTAATCAACTACAAGGATGTCAGGCAAAGTTGCCTCCTAAGAGAGAAAATTTGGCCTTGGGTGATGAGCTATAGAACAGGGAAGTTTCAGTTGTAGTGACAACAGGCAGCATGGAAGCCATCAGACTGATTCAGAGAACTTTAGGACAGAGAAAGCTGGATAAAGGAGAAGGGGGTGCTGTGGAGAGGGATGGATGGGAGGCTGGCAGTGGGCTGAGGAGCCCCGGAGTTGGGGAAGAGGAACAACAAAGGGACAGAGTCTACCACAAAAGGAGAGAGGCTCATCATGGACAAACTTTACTTCACAATTGAGTTTGGAACCAGTCCTATTTATTTCACCTTTCTGGAAGGATCTGGTTTCCTAAGCAAGGAAAATAGAACAGGAAGTGGGATATATCTGACGCATGCTCCTAATTACAGCACTTTTACATACAGAGACCTAAGAATAGAAAAAGAAGGATGTTTAAAACTTCTTTTGAGTTTTGAACCTTTGAAGAAACGGTACTCAAGAAATCAAAGAAACAAATGAATTTTAAAGTCATACCTTTGTAAACAAGCATGAGATTCACCCTCATTCAAATCATTTCCAAGATAGGCCAGGGTGTCATTCTTTTTCTTTCCATTCTGCAACCAGAGGTCATTGTTTCTGTGCGCTTCACAGTGAAATATCTGAGTGACTCTAGGAGCAGAAGGTAAGGGAGAGTGAAGGATGAGGGGGTTAAGCTACATGTATGGGTTCTGAAAAATTGTGTGGAATCCAGACTTTAATGTGTCATTGTCCAAACAGTTGCACTAAGTCTTAATAGCAGGATTCAATTTCTACATTAGACCTACTAGTCTTACTACAGTAACATGGTTTTAGCCTGGGCTTGAGGAAGAAAAAATAGATGAGATTTGACCTAATTCCAGCTGTAGTGAAGAATTTAAAAATTAACAAATATGTAGTGTTGGACTTACCTGGTGGCACAGTGGTTAAGAATCCTCCTGCCAATGCAGGGGACATGGTTCAAGCCCTGGTCCAGGAAGATCCCACATCCTGGGGAGGAACTAAGCCTGTGCACCACAACTTATGAGCCTGCACTCTAGATCCCGTGAGCCACAACTACGGAGCCCACGTGCCACAACTACTGAAGCCCATGCACATCGAGCCCGTGCTCCACAGCAAGAGAAGCCACCTCAGTGAGAAGCCCGCGCACCACAACAAAGAGTAGCCCCTGCTCTCCGCAATTAGAGAAAGCCCGCGCGCAGCAATGAAGACCCAACACAGCCAAAAATAAACAAATCAATCAATTAATTAATTTAAAGTGTAGTGTTACAGGTCATGTTTCCCAGAAGGAAGACTCTGAGACTGAATTTCCTTGCAGAAAGTTTATTGGGGGTGTTCTTAGGACCTGTGAGGAAATGAAGAAAGTAGGATTGGGCAGAAGGAAAAGCTGGGCTGTGATATAGTCACACAATATCCAGATCATCCCATGGGGCTGTTTGGTGCTGAAATGTCCTTGCAGAATTATCCCAAATTGGAGAATGGGGGTGGGGCCTTTATACCCTGATGTTGATCATTTGATGCAAGCCACACACAGGAAAGGGTGTGATTGTGGGCAAGGTGACTCTCCTTAGCAGAGGACAATCTCTGGGTTTGAAGTTAGTGAGTGGGAATTCTGCTGAGAACTGTCATCTGTCAACACACCCAGCAGCTGGGCTGCTATAGTCTGAGTGTTTGTGTGACCCCAGGATTCATATATTAAATTCCAACACCCAATGTGATTAGGTATTAGGAGATGGGCTCTTTGGGAGGTGATTAGGTCAGGAGAGTGGAACCCTTGTGAATGGGATTAGTGCCTTTATAAGAGATCCCAGAGAGTTTCCTTCCCCTTCCACTACGTGAGGATACAATTAGAAGTTTGCCACCCAGAAGAGGACCCTCACTCAACCATATTGGCACCCTGGTCTCAGACTTCCAGCCTCAAGAACCATGAGATATACATTTCTGTTGTTTATAAGCCACTCAGTCTGTGGTATTTTGTTATTGCAGCCTGAATGGACTCAGACATACGGGAAGAGTGCTTCTGATCTAAAGAAGTTGGGGGTGATCTGCTCACCACAGTATCTTCTTTCAGGCTACCATAATCATTGTACCACTGCTATGCAAAAGAATGAGGAAATAATAAATTTGTTTTATCAAATAAAATATATAGCTACTTCACTGAATTGGGATTGGGGGTGAATGTTTGCTTATGTTATCTTCAGAAGAAGGGTTAGAGCAGGCTTCCAGTGACTTGTTCTCACAGTCATTCACCCATCCATCCTTTCATCAAGCATTTATTGTGTCTCCCATGCAGCGAAGATGTTTCAGGAAACAGACTAGACCCCATATGTTGACTTCACCCCTTCCCATCCCCAGCCATCTGGTTTCCCAGTAGAGGACAAATATGAAGTTGACTGGGAATTTGGTCTGTTGGTTCTCAAACTTGAGAGCTCCCCAGGTGAAACCTAAAATTGGCCCCTGCACACTAAGAGCAAGGAGAGACAGAAGAAAGAGAGCACTCCAGGTCAGCAGGTGGCAGTTTTAATCAGCAAGGAAACTTCATCCAAGGCTTGTTTAGGGTGGCCGAGAGACTAGTAGATCTCTGCACCTGCCCACCAGAATCTTAAAAGTTTATACAGAGATCTTAACAGGGTTCAGTCATGTATACTGTCCAGATGGCCTCAACAACACGTTACTCTCTCAAGGCCGTGTCCTTGAAATGGCTCCAGCTACGAGAACAGTGGGCAGAACGTACCTTCTAAGGACAGGGGAGTGGGTGAGGAGCCTCCAGGTGCCCAGGTCCAGGTCACAGGTCAATGTCCTCTCAATGACTCCTTCCAACATGGTCTGAATTTCTAATGTACTCAGTAAATATTCAAATATTTTAAAGATGATGATGATGTATACTCAACAAAGGGAAAGCGAAGACTTGAATAGTAATTTGTGAGTGAGCAAAAACTAACATTAGATTTAATTCTCAATTCTGACCATAATGCTTATTTATACCAACTCAATTTCATAAACACTATCATATCACTTATTAAATATCTTTTCCCTTATGTTCAGAGTCAATGGTGCCTTACCTTCCTCTCTCCACTTCCTGCTCCTCATTCCCTCTAGTATGTTCACTTTCTTGTTAATAATTACCAACCCTGATGTCCATCCTTTATGACTTTCCTACAATTCATGGTCTCTGTCTCTACTTCTCCCTCTATCTTTACCTCTTCCTAGGATGTTGCTCCGGGTGATGACATGGGGGAGATGTTGAGGCAGGTTGAGTTAGTAGGAGGGCATAGCACAAAGGGGCATAGTCAGGGAACGAAGTATCCAGGAGGAAGCAGATACATACTGAACAGTATATTGAAAGTTCTGGCCTGGTCCTGCACTCTCCACTTTTATCACCATGATCATGAGAATCTTACTGGTCCCAGAGGGCACTCCACTGCACTTAGGCAAACAAACATGCCACAGAAAGAAAATGGGAAATAATTACTTGGATTGACTCATTCTGCTCACTCCACCTGCTCTTTTCCCTTCACACCACTAGTAATATACCAGGGCTGGAGAGGGGAAGAGGCTAAGTCAGTCAGTAAGTGGAAATGTTAGGTGTTTGTGGGCAGGCAGGTGGTTTGTGGTAAGGTATTTACATGACTGTGAAATGCAAGAATGGTATTTGCCAATGATGGGATGTTGATTTGTAAGGCAAGGGCTAAAGGGTCAGAGAACTATTGCTGTGTTGGGGCCAGCTAGTATTTGGAAAAGGATGGCAGTCAGTGAGGTTAAGGCTGGATATAATTATGGAAGCTAGACCAGGTCTTAAAATGGCAACTTACTAAGGGTGACAGTTTTAGAATTGTCATCAACTTATGACCCTCTATTTCTCCTTCCACTGTCTCATTTTCCAATTTGCTAAATTACAAAATATTCAAGTTCATCAGCGTTTCCTCAGGGAGAAAGTCACCATTTTCTAATCGTGTGATTCTGGTTACATTTTAGTATCTTAGCAAAAGCCATTTCCGAAAAGTCACAAACACGATTTTCACATAGTTTTCAAGACATCCGATTTTAAACACAACTTTCTCAAGTTCCAAGAAGAGATAAAATTTTAAGAATAAACTTAAAAGGATTTGGTTGCTAGATAAGTAAAGAATGAACGAGGAAAGCTGTGATAATCATTAAGCAAGATCTTAAAAGGGATGCATTTAGAACAGACCATATAATAGTTACAGCTCTTAGTCACCAAAAATGGAATAGAACCCAAACCACAGCAAAGGCTGTTTCATTTGTGAAGCCAATATTAATTTCTGATGCACCTCCACAAATTCTTGACCATGTTTCAGTTTATCCTTAAATAAACAGATACTCAAAAATCCAACAAGATAAAAGGTTTCATTTTTTTTCTTCCTATGGAGAGATCGAGACTTTAAGATCTGATCGAAGTGGTCACAGTTGTATGAAAGGGAAGAAACTCCAAGGGAATAGGAATCTCGTTAAGGAAAAAGTCACCTCTCCAAGCAGCTGTGCCTTCCATCAGAGTTACTCCTCTGCTCAGCTCTTAAAAGACTGTCATGGGTTTTGTTTTTAAGACATCTAGTCTTTTATCATCTGTCACAGTAAAATGATTTTCCACTAGAAGGGTTGGGCATGGATTGTCCACAAAGAAGCATGTGAAAGGATCTGTCTCTTTTAGTGTAGACATGGAAAGTTAAATTTTACGATAACAAAGTCCAAAAAAGAAGTGACTCTTAGGAATCCAAACACTCTTTAAAATTAGCCCAACATATTGGACAAATTAACCAGAAGCATCTTTTGTGAAAATGAGCATAGGAGCATACGTACCTTCCAGTCTTCCTTTATCAGACACTTTTCTAATTCATATTAATGGGAGGGAATGGTGGGAGAGAGGCCTGCTGTTAGGAAAACTGAGGTGAGAGAGGAGACATTTGGGTCTGAATCTGGACTTGCCCATTAAATTCAGCATGTCATCTTGAGAACATCTCTCGGTCTCATTTTCCCTGCATGTAAAATGGAGTTCATCGTAACTTTCTATCTCCTCACAAGTATACAGTCGGGATAAAATGAGATGAAGAATGGAAAGCATTCTGAGATATAAAAATACACATTGACTTTGGCCCGGACTAAGAAACTCCAGTGAACTAGTCCTGCGCAAACACGCACACACCCTTGTCCAGATGCACCATAAAAGGCAGCCTCGAATGGCTGAGAAGTAGAGGGGAGAAAACAGGAGAATCCTTAAACGCAGAGTCTATCAATTAATAAAATGTTGACTCAGAATGTGTGCTCACCTGTGTGCAAACTGAATTGTTCCCACATTGGGTTTTCAACCCAGAAGAGCCAAAACGGAAAATCCCCCTTTGTAGGTACTGTCTGGTAACTGTGTGATGTATTGTTTGATCCCATGCTCAGAAGGGGAAGACATCTTACTTCTCTGAGTCCCAGTTTCCACCACGCAAAATAAGGTGGTGGGAGGGCTTCCCTGGTGGCACAGTGGTTGAGTGTCCACCTGTCGATGCAGGGGACACGGGTTCGTGCCCCAGTCCAGGAAGATCCACATGCCGCGGAGCGGCTGGGCCCGTGAGCCATGGCCGCTGAGCCTGCGTGTCCGGAGCCTGTGCTCCGCAACGGGAGAGGCCACAACAGTGAGAGGCTCGCATACCGCAAAAAAAAAATAAAATAAAATAAGGTGGTGGGAAAAGTGATTGTAAGGGTTCCTTGAACTAACATTTTCAGTTTTGAAAATTGAAGGAAAAGGAGGGCAGAACCGACTGACTAACTAGTTCCTGTCCTGGGCGCCAGGACAGACATATTGCCTCCCTATCGTCCCCTCAGAATGAAAATAACTTTGGTTCAGTTCATTCCAGCACAGCCTTAATCTACCACTGGTTTGTAAATCAATCATTAGACTCGACTCAAAAGCAGCTGATTCTATTTCTGTCTGAGTCTCAATGCCAAAATTCAATGCCTAGTTTGTTTGGTTTTAATAAATTTATTCCGTGTTGCAAACATTGCGCAAAATGGAAAAAAGTCTAGAGTGGTCTGAGTTCAGGAAGTGAGGGCAGGGCTTCTTTATGAAAAATAAACATCCTCCTCCTTGTTTCCTTTTCACTCTTTTCTCGCAAATCTGCTCGCTCAAAGCCCTTGGAATCCAAGGCTCCAACATGTGCTTATTGCCTCAGATCCACGTAGATCGCCTCTGTGAATAATAAAGCCAAGAATATATGAAGTTCCTAAAGGCAGCTGACAGTCATACAAGCTGCACATGACAGAAAAAAAACAAATTACCTGAACCCTAGTAGGATCCTTTATCTTCCTTTTATAAAAGTTGGCACATTAATCCCCGTGAAGGAGACACGTTTTGTCTGAATCTTGCCTTCCATGTTTTTTGGCACTCACTGCCCTTCTAGTGCTAACTAAGGATGTAACCTTTACCACTTCCTGTCCCACCACCGTGTTCAGACCTATAACTAAATCCAGGATTGAGTCTGTTTTCAGCTCTCTCTCTTCCACCTTTAAGGGTTTTCATTTCCTTTGGGCTCTGCTCCTTTTTGTTTCTCCTCAGGAGATTTTGTGAAGTGCTATTAAAATATAGAAGGAACCACACCCATAGCAGGAACCACACTAATATTAATTCTAGTTCAACAAACACTTGGAAGGGCCTGGTAGGAGGGAGTATAACATGGGGTTAAGCGCACAGCCTCTGGAGGCAGACAGCCTGATTCTACTACTTATTAACGGTGTAATAAAAGCATGAACTTTCTCAAGGTTACTGATTTCTCTGTGCCCCAGTTTCTACAATGTAAAATGGGAATAATAACAGAACTACCTTCCTAGCTGAAGATTAAATGAAATAGCACAAGTTAAGGACTTGACACAGAGCAAGCACTGATTATCATACTTGAGAAATATTCCAGAGTAAGCAGACATCACGCACTTCACAAACTTTCTTTGTTTTTCCTTTCTTTCCCTGGCTTGTGCTATGCACTAGCTGTTCATTTTACCTAGAATGCCCACTGCACCTTCCCTGTTGGTGGCCCCTCATCAAGTCATCAAGGGCCCCAGTCAAATGGGTCTCTCTGGGCTCCCCTAGCACACGGTACAGGCCCTGAATAATACAGCATTGATCACATCCTACTGCCATAATTTATTATATATAATATATATATAATATTTTTTATATATTTCTTATCTATGATATATTATATATATACATCTTTACAAAGCATGTAGCACACACTGAGAACTCAATACATAGTTTTGATCCCTGGGATACATCCCCAAACCTGTTGTCAATAGTTTCTTTCCACCACCATGTCTCTGATGACCTGATAATGTACGAGCATATGACCATGACCATCAGAAGACTCAGAGCTGTCTGGGGCATACAGATTAGCTTGGTTTCTTCCAAGAATAAATTTGCTGGAGTCTATTGGTTTTCTACTCTAAGAAACTGTATGTATGTTCCCCCACCCCCCATAGGAAGGCCACACAAATTAGCAGCCCCAGCTGAACAAATTAACTTTTTGGAATTTAGCTACTTACCTAAAGAGCCTTTGGAAATTTTTCAGATTAGGCCAGGCATTTACTGATAGAAAAATACATCAGGGAGGTGGGAAGTAGGATTGAAAACTTACTTTTAAAAATAAATGAGTGTTTATGAACAAGTAAAAGGACAAAGAATAGTGAAGGCATAAAAGAAAGAAGAAAACCAAAAAAAGAAAGAAAGAAACTGAAGTTTTTCTCATTTGAAATGAGGAGGCACAAAATGTGGGTCTCTCTCTCTCTGGCTCCTGTGAAGGCTGGCTCTGGAGATGGCCACAGAAGTTCTAGGAGATGAGGGACATAAACTATGTAATCAAGAATTCAGATTAATCAAGTTGACAAATATTCCAAGACAGCCTGGAGTAGAGGAGAGAACTCAACCCTGAGCTCTGATCTCAGCCTCAACATTTACTGGTTCAACCTCTGAGCAAATTAGCCTTTCTAAACCCACAATGGAGATAACATGCATATCTGGAAGGGTTTTATGAAAATTAGAAATAAAAAAGGTGAAATATCTGGAATATATTTTGGACTTCATAAATAATAGATATTATTTTTCTTAAAAAGTGGATGAAGCAATGTAAGTAAAACATGCTTCCTAACCCACAATAAGTATATGATGCATTAAATTTAATGAACTAAAACATCTTCAGTAATTATTTCCTGAAAATAGCAATTTTTCAGTAGCAAAAGAAGAGAAAAACTCACTGAAAGTTCTGGGGAAAAGTGGGCAAAATTCTTTAAGACACATAAAAGATGGCAACATCTACCTCCTAAAACAAACATACTACTATGACTTGGCATTTTTATTAGGAAATAGATTTTTACCCAAGTAGATTTTTGCCCACTAGTTCTCAGGCCAATTAAATATTGTATCAATGGTTACACAAGATATAGGACCTGAGCTGGTCCATGGAAAATAGAAAGGATTTAGGTAGGCAAAGGGAGAGGGGAGCAATCCAAAAGAAAGGAGGGGTGTGATGCAAAAGGACCCAGGTGTCTGAGATGATCCTGAGCTTTTAAATGCCCCCATCCTCCCAGCCCCAATAAAAGAAACTCCTACACCCTTGCTTATTCACAACTACATTCTGGTCCTTTTTCCATATTCTTGTCTCCTTGCACTAGGTTAGGAGACCTATTACTGATCTCTTAATTTCTGGCCACATTTCCTGTCTACACATCCCTAAACTCTACCCTAGGACCCAAGGTATAATATATTGTCCCTCTGGTTTTACCCCTTGACTTCCTTTCCTTGATAATAATTTGAACTTGGTGTCTTTTTCTGGTCCTTCTAGATGACTGTTCAGCCTGATCCCATGGGGCTATTAGAGCTAAGGTTCTTGCCAAGTCCTTGGTCCCTAGAGAGGGGATGGAAAAAGACACGAAAAATACAAGATCTTTGTAAATTAATTTGACTGAGGCAGTATTTGGGAAGGTGAGTGGTTAAAAACTTTGGCAAAATTACCGAGTTCTTTCCACGTTGCCTGTCTTATAAAACACTTTGTGTTAGCCAAATTATATTAGCTGTGAAGTCCCATGGCCTACCAAAGGCTAAGTGACAGACTGAAACTTTGGGTCTGAGGTTATGTTGTCACTGAACTATGGTAGCCAAAGTCATCCCCTCCAGATTGGGAAAGGCTTTCTCTTGTCTTCTTAAAGGAGAGTGTAGAAGTAGTTATGGTCATAGTCATGGTTCTTACAACAAACTCAATTATAAGCCATCATTATAAAAGTGATTTAGCAATATTTCCCGTGTGACTTGGTCAAACAACAAATGCATATTGATTGCCTACTCTGAGCAAATCATCCCAGTGAGCTTATTTGGTTTAAATTCACTATATATAACTCAATTTTGTTGAGATTGTGCAATATATTGTTTGGTTTTATTATTATTACTATCATTATTTGGCTTATTATTGTTCCTGGTAAAGGAGTTGAAAAATAGTAAGCAAAAGGAAATCACAGTCGCTTACCCCTAAGGACTCATCCCCTTCATCCATCCCTGAGTACCAAGCCGTTCCTTCTGTGGAGGAAGACAGGTGGGAACCTGTTTAGGAAAAGGTGTATTTTCATTTATTTTGAAAAATAAATGTAACCATTTTATTTGCATGGGCTGATGACCCTCAGATTTGTATTTCCAGTTCAAATCAGACACTGAACACCAACCACTTTCTCTATATTTCTACCTAGATATCACGAAAGCACCTCAACTCACCATATCCATTTTGATTTCTCCCACAAACTATGAACTGCTGTAAATTAGCACCGGTTGTGCAAAGCAGAAGCAAAGGAACCGTCTCTGACACCACACCTTTACCTCTGCATTCATTGTTTCAACATCACCTTCGAAACGACTTTCATATCCCTCTTCCTTTCTTCCTTTTCAACATCGTCTTGGTTTAAGCTCCCATCACTCTAGCACATGGACTACGACAATGGTCCCCCAAATTGATCTCCCTGTGTTAACTCTTACCTCTTTCCTATCTGTTCTCTTCACTGCAGCCAAACTCATTTTTTTTAAACACAATATAATTATATCACTCTTCTCCTTCTTAAACTTTTTCAATGGTTTTCAATTACCTTTAAGGTTCAAAGAAGTTAGATCTTTGGCATTTTCACATGGTCCTGCCTAATTCCCTAACCTGGTCTTATGTCTTTTTTTTTTTTTTTTCAGTTTTATTGAGGTACGATTGACAAATAAAAATTGTATATATTTAGGTTATACAATATGATTTTTTAAGGTATATAATGTGTGAAGTGATTACGATAGTCAAGTTAATTAACTCACTTATCACCTCACATAGCTACCTTTTGTGTGGTGTGCGTGTGTGTCTGTGTGTGTGTGTGTAATGAGAACACTTAAGATCTTGTGCCTTTAAAAACACAAAGCCTGGGCTTCCCTGGTGGCGCAGTGGTTGAGAGTCCGCCTGCCGATTCAGAGGACACGGGTTCGTGCCCCGGTCCGGGAAGATCCCACACGCTGTGGAGCGGCTGGGCCCGTGAGCCATGCCGCTGCGCCTGCGCATCCGGAGCCTGTGCTCTGCAGCGGGAGAGGCCACACCAGTGAGAGGCCCGCGTACCGCAAAAAAAAAATAAAAAAACCACAAAGCCTAATTCCACCTTACAACTTACATAGCTATTGTTCCTTGAGCCTGTAAGACTCTTTCTCTTCCTGTTCTTACTACCCCCTTTACATATTTAACTCTTTTTATACCTCAAATTGCAGATCAAATATTCTTCTTCAAGAAATTTTTTCCTAACCCTCTAAACTAAGTCTGGATCCTCTGTCATGTACTTTCTCAACTCACTGTACTTTTCCTTCATAATATATATATATATATATATTTTAAATGTGTCTCTCTCTGAGAGAACACATATTATTAGACTTCTTTTTAAAAATCTATTTTAATAGTCTGTATGTTAATTGGTGAGTTTGGCCCATTTACATTAACTAGAATTACCGCCTTATTAAGACTATTTTCTACAGCACAAAGCTTTTTACATAACTAAGACTTTCTCACAGTATTTATAATTATTTGTTTATATATCATCCTCTCTATAGACTATAATTTTCTTGAGGACAGATATGAATTCCAATTAATACAGTATCTGCACAGAAAGGCAAATATCATATGATATCGCTTATATGTGGAATCTAAACAAAGGGTACAAACGAACTTATTTACAAAACAGAAGCAGAGTCACGGATGTAGAAAAGCTTATGGTTATGAGGGGATAAGTGGGTGAGGGATAAACTGGGAGATTGGGACTGACATATACACACTACTATCATGTATAAAATAGGTAACTAATAAGAACCTGCTCTATAGCACAGGAAACTCTACTCAATACTCTGTAAGGGCCTATATGGGAAAAGAATCTAAACAAACAAAAAAAAGAGTGGATATACATATAACTGATTCACTTTGCTGTACACCTGAAACTAACACAATATTGTAAATCAACTATACTCCAATAAAAATTTTTAAAAAAAAGTTAACAAGAGAAAATAAAAAAAAAAAGTATCTGGAATAAAGTAAGTAGTAGTTGAAAAGTCTTGTAGAAATCAATTTTCACTGCAAAGTAAAGGAGCTGTTACAGTGGAGGATTACTGGACTAAATGTCAATATTATGACGTAGTATGAGTGTGTTTCATGTTTGGTGATTGCAATCATTGTTGCTTTTCTTGTGGTCATCCATTTACAATGCTTGGTGTCCGTTTATTTATCTCTTGTAAAAATAAAATACAGTGTGTGTGTGTGAAAGAAAAAAGTCTTGTAGAAAAATTAGCAAGTGAATGAATTATCATTATTGTGCTTAGAAACTGCCTTGTCAGTAATATGTTGACTTGTTTTTATAAATTCTATCTAGCAAATAATTATTAAGTGCTTACTACTTGCCAAGCAATGCATCATGTGTTATATTAGAATACAGATATTATGTATGTTAAAATACATAATCTTCACTTTTTAGATACTTATAGTCTAATATAAATGATATATAATCCAATACAAATTATATCTACACTCACATATAAACATGCACACAGAGAACTGTTTGAAGTCAGGTAAAACCCAAGGCATTCAAGCCATGACATCTTGTTGGACAAGTCAGTTGACAGTTCCAAGCGTCCCCATAAGAACTTTGTAAAGATAAACTATATTCTCTTTATCAAGATAATATTTTAGACTATACTTTGTATTTACATGCATTTATTATGGATTTTTATTATAGACTTGCTCAGTTGTTTGCATACTTTTTATCCTAATCCTCTTTGAAGAGTACAAAGAATTGCTTCTTTTGTATGCATATATTCTATTTTTTTAATCAATTTTTGTGCATGTCACTAGTGGGAATTTTTTCTTTAAAGTATCATTTAAGTCCTAGATTAGATAGTTTAAATAATAAGTTATATGCCAGGACCTGTATAAATTTATTTAGATATTCACTGAAATGTTCCAGTATCTTTTCCTTTCTTGAGCTTTTTTTTTTTCCCAGAACATTCAAAATGCCTGAGGGTTCTTTAACTGCCCTCGTTTGAATAATTAATTCTAATCTTACACCATATGGAAATCAACCCTACAAGCCAGGTTTGCCAAATCTCTTCATGGCAGTCCATGTGGTTGCTTTCTTTTTGTGCAACAGAAAGACACGCTGGCACGAGGAGCAGCGAGTCCGTTTTTTTACTTCTCCTTGAGCACACACAGGAAAAATCTCAGCCAGAGGAACTGTGCCTGGCCCTCGAAGGGGTGAGTTTAGGTACAAAGCACAATATGAAGACCAAATGCAAGGCCGAGAAGTCCAAGTTAAAGTTGCCAACTGACCTCCAATTGTTGCAGGAACATTTTTACTTTTGCACCATTGTCCATTTGATTTATCCCTGGCACCAACATATTAAGTATTTAAGCCCTGCTCTTCTCAGGATTCCACGGTATAGAGAACAGCCCATATCTGTATTTGAGTTATTTCTCGTTCCCAAGAATCTTTGGCTTCAAAATGTGTATCCCCACAAATCCTCCACCTCTGGCTGCTGACCTTGTGAGAAAGTTCATATGTCATCTGAAGACGGAAAGAAAGTACTGAAATTCATTCCAAGAAATACAGCACAACTTCTGGGAAAGGCGAAAATGGCACAAAATTTTCTTCCTTTCAGCTATTCAGCAAATGTTCAGTGAGCGTAAAAAAAAGTGCACGTAGAGAGAGAGGAGATAGCCTTAGTCTCTCTTTTTTGTGAATGAACTTTTTGTATATTACTTCTAGATAAGACATTCACATTTTTCCTTTTCTAACAAAAGTTGTGCTTTGTTTTAAGATAGTTGGCATAGATGAGAGGCTTGTTTTGGTGAACCAGAAAAAAAGCGAAGACAAGAAAGAAATGAAACTGTTTAATAAATATTATTCATTTTTTAACTTAATGAAAAAAGTAGTTAATTTAATTATTTAATTAATGATGGCCTTTTGGCCATCTTCCTATATTCTTGTTTTCTGTCCATTGAAATTCTTTTTTATATATAAATTGATTGATTGATTGATTTTTTTTTTTTTTTTTGGCTGTGTTGAGTCTTCGTTGCTGCACATGGGCTTTCTCTAGTTGCGAGTGAGGGCTACTCTTCGTTGTGGTGTGCGGGCTTCTCATTGCGGTGGCTTCTCTTGTTGCAGAGCACAGGCTCAAAGCATGTGAGCTTCAGTAGTTGTGGCCCACGGGCTCATTAGTTGTGGTTCATGGGTTCTAGGGCACAGGCTCAGTAGTTGTGGCGCACAGGCTTAGTTGCTCTGCAGCATGCGGCATCTTCCCAGACCAGGCTCAAACCCATGTCCCCTGCTTTGGCAGGCAGATTGTCAACCACTGAGCCACCAGGGAAGCCCCACTGAAATTCTTATATCTGTAATCTGCAAACGTTTGGTGCTGTACATGGAGTCAGTTTCTTTCTATGACCTCAACTTGTATATACAGGTTCACTCCAGCAGATCCATGTGTAAAAACCTACACGGAAAGAAAAACCCGCAAGGGGAAAATTTACATCCCACACACAGTAAGGGAACATTTCTTGTTTTACTCTTCCAGAGGAATTCTTGCTACTCAAGTGATTTTCTTTGAAGAGAAAGGACAGTTTTTCCTGTACTTACACTATAATTTGATTTTACAATGTTATCATCTGAAAATTTTTCAGGAACATTGCTATTTCACAAAGTGGATAATCAGCTAATTTAATAGTTGGATTACCATATAAGCCAAAGGCAGAAAAAATACGAGTGAAATAGTATTTTTCCCTTTTTTGAGCATACTTATAATTATTTTGTGTTTCAGATTATAGCAATTTCCTATCTTTGCAAGGAATTAAATTTATCCTTCAACTAAACAGCAGAGATATATTTAGTGTGTGTTATGATAGACTGCGGGAGCAGATTGTTAAGGGTAACTTCACTGAGCTCTTACAGTTTTCAAGCACTGAACAAGGTTTGCAGGTAAGACAATGTGTATGGGACTAGGGCTACAAAGATGAATAGAATACAAGCCCTGACTTCCCTTTGAGGAGCTTAAAATTCATTGTCATGTAAACAGACAATTTCAGTATTTTGCAGTGAAACCGGGTGTGATTTATGAAAGGGTGTCCTAGGGTTACTATGAGGACACATCAGAGGCATTTAACTCAATATGTGAATTCAACAAGAGAATCTTTTCCTTCTTTCAGCAAGAAAGAATCCAGTCTTTCCAGAGATGACAGTTTCCTAGATAGTCAGTTGGACCCTGGTGGATAAATGTGCCTGGGGTGAGAAGGGGAAGAGACCTGTGATTGTACCATCAATAGCTGAGGAAAGGGTGTGTGGCACATATGGAGAACAGAGATGCCTGTAATTCAGAGAGGAAGAAGGTGTGCACTACTGAAGAAATAAAACAGAATGCTAAGGGAGTGTTTAGGGAAGGAGAGATAACCTAGTTGGGAAACTTACTTATGTAATACATAGCGAAGCAGGTGGTATTTGAGATAAGCCTTAAAAGATGCCCAAGGTTGCAATAGACAGAGACAGGAATGCAGAAAAAGAGATTGTGCAATTAAATGAGCAAAGATGTGATGACAAACACGGAAGGACATCTTAGAACAAGTTGTTCAGTTTGGCTAGAGAACTGGTTACATTCAGAGGAAAAGTGAAAGAAAAGAATGGGACAGACAGCTGGGAATATAAGGAAGGGAACTAACATTTAATGAGCAACTACTATATTACAGACACTTACTGGGTAGTTTACAAGGATTATCTCATTAAATCTTTACAACACTTTATGTAACAATTGTCATCCTTCACATGCTACAGTGAGGAAATGACTTATCCAGGGTCACATCACTAATTAGCAAGAATAATAAGAACTACTTTCATGGAACATTTACCATATGCCAACACTGTGCCTGCTAGATGCTCACATGCATTATCTTATTTAATCCTCACTACAACTTTATAAACTATTTTCCATCAGCACCCCCATTTTTTTTCAGATAAAGAAAATGAGAATCAGAGAAATGGCAGAGATCACTAAGTGACAGAGCAGAATTCAAATTCAGTCCTGCTGACTACAAAGCGCATGCTCTTTTCCACTATCTCCTATGTCACCAGAGAATTGGGGATATAAAAGGGATAGGCTACTGACTCAATTCAAGCACTGGGCAGCTGTTGATGTTAGAAAGATGAATTAAGATCCAGTGGCTAGGGTTTCCCTGGTGGCACAGTGGTTAGGAGTCTGCCTGCCGATGCAGGGGTCACGGGTTCGTGCCCCGGTCCGGGAGGATCCCACATGCCGCGGAGCAGCTGGGCCCGTGAGCCATGGTCACTGAGCCTGAGCATCCGGAGCCCGTGCTCCACAACGGGAGAGGCCACAACAGTGAGAGGCCCGCGTACCACAAAAAAAAAAAAAAAAAAAAAAAGATCCAGTGGCTAAGGTCATGGAAGCAACCTAAATGCCCATCGACAGACGAATGGATAAAGAAGATGTGGTACATATATACAATGGAATATTACTCAGCCATGAAAAGGAATGAAATTGGATCATTTGTAGAGATGTGGATGGACCTAGAGACTGTCATACAGAGTGAAGTCAGTCAGAAAGAGAAAAACAAATATCGTAGATTAACACATATATGTGAGATCTAGAAAAATGGTATAGATGAACTGGTTTGCAAGGCAGAAATAGAGACACAGATGTAGAGAACAAATGTATGGACACCAAGGAGGGAAAGTTGGTGGTGGGGGGGATGAATTGGGAGATTGGGATTGACATATATACACTAATATGTATAAAGTATATAACTAATAAGAACCTGCTGTATAAACAATAAATTAAAAAAAATAAAAAGATCCAGCGGGTAACCTCAAAACCCTCACAGTCTGGTGAGAGAGCAAGTGTTCACGCCAGACTCTCCTCCTTACTCATCCCGGTCCCCACCCCATATCCATTTCTCCTGCCCTTCTGTTGCTCTCTCAAAACAAAACAAAACCAAAAATTACATCTTGTTCCCTTTAGTTTCTCTTCCCTTCCTTTTGATCCCATTCTTACTTGCACCCATTTATCTCCTACCAAAAGCCAGAGAAAGCACTCCAATGAAAAATCCCTTCATCCCCTCAACAAAATAAAAATCTCTTTTAAAATTTCATAGTGGCCAGAAAAAAATAATGTAAGATTACAAGAAAGACAGGAAACAGGGAGAATGATAATTGGAAAAATCAGAGTCAGGGATGATGCCACCAAGATTCAGACAAGCACTGGTTACAGGACTGTTTAAGTGAACAGCAGTGGGCAGGCTAAATTACATTTCCACAGGTCATCCCAACCCACATTTCACTGCAGCATTTTCCATCACAATTCTATCAGGGAGGAGTCAGATGTGGAAACAATCTCTTATTTCACAGCCTGTTCACTTCTTACCTTGACCAGCAGACGTGTTCTGCACTATACTCTCCCTACTACTAACCTGGAAATTTTTCCTTTCTGTCCTCTTCCAACTTTTTCTGAATTTCATCCTATTTCCAGGGTTTGCAGTGACTAGATGATGAAACAAAGGAGAGGAACTGTAGAGTTTCAGATCTCTGCCATGAGATTTTTCTCCACAGACCAAACCCTGGCTAAAAAGATTGCTTTCTTTTGTTCCAAGGATTTCAAAGCATATCAGTGTCCATCTTGAATGAATGAAGTTATTTGACAGCACTGGGAAATGACAGCAGAGAGGGCCAGCTGGGAGGTGGTGATTTGAGTGAAATTTTTGCAAGGCATCTTGCTAGTGGTTTTCAAGCTCAGGGGTGGACACCCAAACACCAGTCAGCCCTGGAAGAACCACTTTCAAAATAGCATTAAGAACACAGTGTTCCTTCAAACCCTGGATTATATAATTATTTCTCTATCTTGTTTATCTATTCCAAGGATGAAATAATCTAGAAGCACACAATTATAGCAGTCTATTTCAATACATGTTTAGAAAGAGAAGTAAACGATTTTTTCAAAAGTCACATAGGCATTGCATGGCAGCGTCAGAAATAAATTGAGCTCTTTCAGCTTCCAATTTAGTTCCCATTGAACGAGACCTTGCTGATTCAATCACTCCCACTTTCTGTCTACTCTCCTCTGCTTTGGTCATTCTTAACAATCTATTCCTTGACTATTGGGGGAAAACCAAAATAACACTAAACCAATGGAGTTAAACCTATCTTTCTGGAAATAACATTGTGTGTGTGTGTGTGTGTGTGTGTGTGTGTGTGTACTCCATGACATTACATGCCAGTGATTAATGGAGGTGCTCTACATGTGTTGTCCTATTTAATCCATCCAACAGTCCTGTGAGTCAAGTTTTATAAGGCCCGAAAAGATAGGAGACGCAGAACCTGTTCTCTATTTTGCTTTGAGTTGAAGGAGCATCTTGTAAATTAAGCCCAGATTTCCAGTTTTGCTTGGGGTCTAAGTAACTGTAGAAGTTGCCTTTGTAGACACCATGGAGCCTGTATTCTTATACCAAACCAGATGACAGTCAGCAAACATGAGTGTTCATAGACTGGGATGAGACTTGGTGATTCCTGAAGTGAGACTTGGTGATTCCTGAAGTGAGATGAAAGGTTTTAGGAAGCAACATATTTGAGTTGGAGCTTGTTTGGACAAGACAGTTTAGTGTGCAGAGTGCTGGATAAAGAAATGAGGGACTTAGGTTCCAATACCTAATGCATCCCTTTCTCTGATTTTATAAGTCATTTAACTATCTGGGATTAAGTGGCAATATGCAAATCCTTAATTTCTATTGTCTTTTTTTTTTTTTTTGCAGTACGCGGGCGTCTCACTGTTGTGGCCTCTCCCGTTGCGGAGCACAGGCTCCGGACGCGCAGGCTCAGCGGCCATGGCTCACAGGCCCAGCCGCTCTGCGGCATGTGGGATCTTCCCGGACCGGGGCACAAACCCGTGTCCCCTGCATAGGCAGGCGGACTCTCAACCACTGCGCCACCAGGGAAGCCCTCTATTGTCATATTTTAAAGGACATTGAATAAATCATTATGTTAAGTATGTATATCTTTGTTTAATTTTATCTTTAGCTCTGAAACTGGGAACTCAAGGATCCCTGTAGACACAATCACAGAATTATTTAAGTAAGTATCAGAACATTAGGGAATACTGTATGATTGTATCAGTGGTTAAAATCATATTCTTCTAAATCAAACAGCCCTGTGTTTGAATCCCATCTTTGCCATTTAATTGCTGTGTGACCTTGGATTAAATATGTAACCTCTGAGGCTTCCCTGGTGGCGCAGTGGTTGAGAATCTGCCTGCCAATGCAGGCGACACGGGTTCGAGCCCTGGTCTGGGAAGATCCCACATGCCGTGGAGCAACTAGGCCTGTGAGCCACAACTACTGAGCCTGTGCGTCTGGAGCTTGTGCTCCGCAACAAGAGAGGCCGTGACAGTAAGAGACCCACGCACCGCGATGAAGAGTGGCCCCTGCTCGCCGCAACTAGAGAAAACCCTCGCACAGAAACGAAAACCCAACACAGCCAAAAATAAAGAAAGAAGCTTTCATTAAAAAATATATATATATATATATATATATATGTAACCTCTTAGAGCCTTAAGTTTCTCATATATAATATGTGAATAATTATACTCAGTATGTAGGATTATTATGAGAAGTAAAGAACACAGTGAATAAAAAGTGATTATCACAGTACTTAGTATGTAGCAAAGACGATGTATGATATATCAATATTACTTGGATAGTTGTATAATTTTATTTGATATCTGTTATCATATTTTTTAAAATGAAGCTTTTAATAGAAAAGAAAAGGGTAGAGGAAATCATCTATACAGGAAGAATAGAAAAATTACAGCTGTTCTGAACCAAGAGCTCAGCTAACCTCCAGACTTCGCCTTTCCCCAGAAGTTTGTGCCCCGACTTCCCTAGATGCTCTCCCAAACTTGAGTTCAACAAAGATTGATTTTCATTTAGTTCAGCTAAGACAAATTAAGAAAAAGACAGGGATTTGATGGATGGGAAGCTATGTGGATTAATAAATCTGAGATGTAGAATCCATGCAAGGGGCTTCCCTTAGAACAGAGCTAAGAAGGCGGCACTGTCTCATGAAATTGGCTAGGTGTTTCTCAGTTCATTGCCTTTTGATGTCCTAGAAAGTGATTTCTGTTTTTTATCTTCAGAGATGTTGCTTCCTAACTCTTCTTTGCCTTTTTCCCTTTACTGGCAAGAGAAAGGGTTTTAGAGCTGCCAGTAAAAGAATAATATGAACTCATAAAACCAACATTTTGTAAATAAAGCTGAATCTCATGGAACTGAAAGAAAAAAATCTAACAGGAGCCAAGAAAATTTCTCAAAAAGACAACATGCCTAGTAGCAGTCTGAAAAAGACTTAGAGAAAGGATAAGAAAGGACAGAGAGCAGAAGATGTGGAATTGGTGGGGATATATATTAGCTTCATTATTACTATACCATTATTTTAGTCACAGAAATACTATAGAAAAGGGATAACTCTTTTGGTGTATGTTCCAGGACATACCATTCTGAGAAACTCCTCCCCACAGTAATTCCTGGCAGCTCTGTCAACCTTCCTCCTCCTTCATTCTCTTCCTGAAGTCTGAGCTTCTCATCAGTGTTTTTTGCAATGTTCTGCAAACAAAAGTACTGCTGAGTGCCCATAAAAATGTCGCTCCAAAGCCACCCGCCCCGTAGCGGAGAGGTCACGGCGTGAGGCCACGTCCACAATCGCCGCGAGGTCGGGGCGCCGGGCTGCACCACGGCCTACAGCCAGCAGGAAGGGAAGGATCGAAGCATATTTGTAACCAGAGAAGACCATGAAACTCCAAGGAACGCGGAGCTGGCGGCCGACGACCCCAATGATCCGTACGAGGAGCACGGACGGATGCTGCCCCACAGAGACAACATCAGCTGGAACTGCCCGTGCCTTGGGGGGATGGCCAGCGGCCCGCGTGGGGAACAGTTCAAGGTGGGCTTTTCCTGCTTCCACTGCAGCAGAGGATGTCAAGGGGTCGGACTGTGTAGACCAACTCCGCGCCATGCAGGAGCACATGCAGAAGTACCCGGACCTCTATCCCCAGGAGAAAGAGAAGCCAGCGGATCGATTAGAGGAAACGGCTGCCTCTGAGGCCACCGTAACCAAAGAAGAGGAGGGGTCCAGCTAATGAGGGCCCGGGGCGCTGGGCTCCAGCCTCCTTCAGAGCGTGTGAACATCTCCAAGAAAGTGTCTCTGCCTCTGTTGTGCTGTGCACTGTAATGGACAAAATAACTTATTGTGCTGATCAGGGGTCTTGGCCCCTTGACATATACACTGAAAAACGGGTTGTAAGAATGTGCGTCTCGCATGAACCTATCAGCAAATGCAGCTGCCGCTTTTGAATTCTCTTCTCAGATTGTCCTGAATTTTGCCGCTTTGAAATAATGTGCTGAATAAACTCAGCAACCAATAATCATTATCTGGGAGTGTCTTGTGAGTGAGCGGACTTATTCTGATTCATTGTATCCCTTTTAGTAGATTTGATTGCTAGTTGGAAAGTGAAATGGAAACAAAACATCTTCCTTTAAAAATACTGGAGTCGGGCCATTCCTTGTAGAAGAGGCAGGAAGATCAGACCTTGAGGATTTGACGAAGCGCTATGCTTCATTTCTGATATATTTTGCTTTCCAGTTTGCATTGAGCTCCAGGTTTTCTATATTTGGAAAACAGAGCTTTGGACCCTCTGAGTGACTCCTTTGTAAGTGAAGAGAAAGGCTGGTTTTTTTTTTCTGTTCTTGTTATTCCAAAAGCCCTGGTTTGGGGTCTGTGTTCACACTGGCTCTGTCTCAGCCTGTTCAGATGCAATGTTCTTGAGAGGTGGGGACCTAATCATTACCAAAGTAGCACCCAAGAGAGGAAACGGTGTCAATTAAAAGGAAAATGTGATTTTTACCTGAAGAAAAAAAATGTCAGTCCAATGAGAAAACACATCACTTGGTCTTCTCTAGGGCCAGCTGGTTGCCTAAACAAATGTCTATAGAGGAAGGGCCACTGATTAAATTTGTGATCTAAGAACACTCTTTATTCATGAGAGTAGGATCTATATCTGCATTTTTCTCCACTATATTTCCAGCTTTGTGTTGGCACATAGTAAATGCTCAATAAATTTGTAAGACGGATTCATGGATGGATGGATGATGGATGACTAAAAACATGAGGCTACTTCTGGCTCTGAAAGGTGTGGCCATGATTTGCTTTTCCTCCTGAGACAGGTGGAATAGGAGATCTTGTATTCCTCTATAGCTTCCGTTGCCTGGGTTATACCATACTGCCCATCTCACATGAGGAAATTCCTGTACAAGCTAAAAAAAAACCTGGTAATCATATCACTGTCTCTCTCATATCTTTGTTGTCAGTTCTGGGAGTGTCTTCAAATATTCTCTTCACGAAAGAATACTTTTCTTGGACTTCCCTGGTGGCACAGTGGTTAAGAATCCGCCTGCCAATGCAAGGGGACATGGGTTTGAGCCCTGATCTGAGCAGATCCCACATGCCACGGAGCAACTAAGACTATGAGCCACAACTACTGAGCCCGTGTGCCACAACTGCTGAAGCCTGAGCGCCTAGAGCCTGTGCTCCACAACAAGAGAAGCCACCCAATGAGAAGCCCATGCACCGCAATGAAGAGCAACGTCCTCTCGTCACAACTAGAGAAAGCCTGCGCGCAACAATGAAGAGCCAACACAGCCACAAATTAATTAATTAATTAATTAATTTTTTAAAAAGAATACTTTTCTTGAGTAGTAAGGGGGAAATATCTATATAAGTGTTTCTCATAATTACCTAAAATCCAAATGTAAGTTAAAGCTTCATGTGATCTAGTCTTTACAAGATATACAAATTTTAAAAATACAAAAACGATTTCAAAATTTTTTGGCTATTCTCAAACAATCTTTTACTATCTAAAACAATACAATCCATAACTAAAGCCATTCTGACTTGTCTTTTCCCATGTCTTACTCTCAATGTCTCACATCCTACAGCTGCCTGAAAGCTTTTCTGTCCACAGCTCAAATCTCTACCTAAAACTCCCCCATCCAACAAACCAAGTCTACAGAGCTCTTCCCATTTCTCTCCCTCCACTTTTTATCTACCACCATTTTTTCTCTCTCTCTTCTCTCTGATTAGTTGATCTTGGCCTTTTTTGACACAAAGGACCCATCGAGAGAGTCCCTGCTAATGCAGGGGTTAGGAATACACCTGGCAATGTAGGGGACAGGGGACCACGAGCCCTGGTCCGGAAGATCCAACATGTCATAGAGCAACTAAGCCCACATGCAACAGCTACTGAGCCTGAGATCTAGAGCCCACGTGCC
Source organism: Delphinus delphis (assembly GCF_949987515.2). NCBI lineage: Eukaryota > Metazoa > Chordata > Mammalia > Artiodactyla > Delphinidae > Delphinus > Delphinus delphis. The sequence goes on along the minus strand of NC_082693.1, from coordinate 12,104,362 downwards.
ACAACTACTGACCCTGCATGCCACAACTACTGAAGCCCATGTGCCTAGAGCCCATGCTCCACAACAAGAGAAGACACCGCAATGAGAAGCCCACGCACCACAAGGAAGAGTAGTCCCTCCTCAACGCAACTAAAGAAAGCCTGCGTGCAGAAATGAAGACCCATTGCAGCCAAAGAAAAAAGGACCCATCGGGTTAGTTCAACTCTTCTTCATAAGAATACATGGCTGAGAGAGCCCGAAGGAAGTCCAAATCACATACAGTTTGACAAAACATGCTGTGTGGCTGACAGGGTCTTGGTGCTCCGGCCGGGTGTCAGGCCTGAGCCTCGTAGGTGGGAGAGCCGAGTTGAGGACACTGGTCCACCAGAGACCTCCCAGCCCCTTGTAATATAAAACAGCAAAAGCTCTCCAAGAGATCTCCATCTCAATGCTAAGACCCAGCTCCACTCAATGACCAGCAGGTTCCAGTGCTGGACATCCCATGCCAAGCAACTAGCAAGACAGGAACACAACCCCAGCCATTAGCAGAGAGGCTGCCTAAAATCATAATAGTTCACAGACACCCAAAACACAGCACCAAATGCAGTCCTGCCCACCAGAAAGACAAGATCCAGCCTCATCCACCAGAACACAAGCACCAGTCTCCTCCACCAGGAAGGCTACACAACACACTGAACCAACCTTACCCCCTGGGGGCAGACACCAAAAATAACAGGAAGTACGAACGTGCAGCCTGCGAAAAAGAGACCACAAATGCAGTAAGTTAAGCAAAATGAGAAGACAGAGGAATACACAGCAGATGAAGGAGGAAAGTAAAAACCCACCAGACCAAAAAAATGAAGAGGAAATAGGCAGTCTACCTGAAAAAGAATTCAGAGTAATTGTAGTAAAGATGATCCAAAATCTTGGAAATAGAATGGAGAAAATACAAGAAATATTTAACAAGGACCTAGAAGAACTAAAGAGCAAACAAACAATAATGAAAAACACAATAAATGAAATTAAAAATTCTCTAGAAGGAATCAATAGCAGAATAACTGAGGCAGAAGAATGGATAAGTGAGCTGGAAGATAAAATAGTGGATATAACTACCACAGAGCAGAATAAAGAAAAAAGAATGAAAAGAATTGAGGACAGTCTCAGAGACCTCTGGAACAACATTACACATACTAACACTTGAATTATAGGAAGAATAGAAGAACAGAAAAAGAAAGGGACAGAGAAGAATAGAAAAAGAAAGGGACTGAGAAAATATTTGAGGAGATTATATATGAAAACTTCCCTAATATGGGAAAGGAAATAGTCAATCAACTCCAGGAAACACAGAGAGTCCAATACAAGACAAATCCAAGGAGAAACATGCCAAGACACATATTAATCAAACTATCAAAAATTAAATACAAAGAAAAAATATTAAAAGCTGCAAGGGAAAAGCAACAAATAATATACATGGGAATCCCCATAAGCTTAACAGCTGATTTCTCAGCTGAAACTCTGCAAGCCAGAAGGGTGTGGCAGGACATATTTAAAGTGATGAAAGGGAAAAACCTACAATCAAGGGTATTCTACCCAGCAAAGATCTCATTCAGATTCAACAGAGAAATTAAAACCTTTACAGACAAGCAAAAACTAAGAGAATTCAGCACCACAAAACCAGCTTTAAAACAAATGTTAAAGGAACTTCTCTAGGCAGGAAACACAAGAGAAGGAAAAGACCTACAATAGCAAACTCAAAACAATTAAGAAAACGGTAATAGAAACATACATATCAATAATTACATTAAATGTAAATAGATTAAACGCTCCAACCAAAAGACATAGAATGGCTGAATGGATACAAAAACAAGACCCATATATATACTGTCTACAAGAGACCCACTTCAGACCTAGGAACACATACAGACTGAAAGTGAGGGGATGGAAAAAGATATTCCATGTAAATGGAAATCAAAAGAAAGCTGGAGTAGCAATTCTCATATCAGACAAAACAGACTTTAAAATAAAGACTATTACAAGAGACAAAGAAGGACACTACATAATGATCAAGGGATCAATCAAAGAAGAAGATATAATAATTGTAAATATTTAAGCATCCAACATGAGGCACCTCAGTACATAAGGCAAATGCTAAGAGCCATAAAAGGGGAAATCAACAGTAACACATATATAGTAGGGGACTTTTAACACTCCACTTTCACCAATGGACAGATCATCCAAAATGAAAATAAATAAGGAAACACAAGCTTTAAATGATACATTAAACAAGATAGGCTTTAACTAATATTTATAGGACTTTCCATCCAAAAACAGCAGATTACAGTTTCTTCTCAAGTGCTCATGGAACATTCTCCAGAATAGATCATATCTTGGGTCACAAATCAAGCATTGGTAAATAGAAAATTGAAATCATATCAAGTATCTTTTCCAACCACAATGCTATGAGACTAGATAACAATGACAAGAAAAAATCTGTAAAAAATACAAACATATGGAGGCTAAACAATACATTACTAAATAACCAAGAGATCACTGAGAAATCAAAGAGGAAATCAAAAAATACCTAGACACAAATCACAATGAAAACACAACGACCCAAAACCTATGGGATGCAGCAAAAGCAGTTCTAAGAGGGAAATTTATAGCAATACAATCCTACCTCAAGAAACAAGAAACATCTCAAATAAACAGCCTAACCATACATCTAAAGCAATTAGAGAAAGAAGAACAAAAAAAACCAAAGTTAGCAGAAGGAAAGAAATCATAAAGATCAGATCAGAAATAAATGAAAAAGAAATGAAGGAAATGATAGCAAAGATCGATAAAACTAAAAGCTGGTTCTTTGAGAAGATAAACAAAATTGATAAACCGTTAGCCAGACTCATCAAGAAAAAAAGGGAGAAGACTCAAATCAATAGGATTAGAAATGAAAAAGGAGAAGTAACAACTGACACTGCAGAAATACAAAAGATCATGAGAGATTACTACAAGCAACTCTATGCCAATAAAATGGACAACCTAGAAGAAATGGACAAATTCTTAGAAAAGCACAACCCTCTGAGACCAAACCAGGAAGAAATAGAAAATATAAACAGACCAATCACAAGCACTGAAATTGAAACAGTGATTAAAAATCTCTCAACAAACAAAAGCCCAGGACCAGGTGGATTCACAGGCAAATTCTATCAAACATTTAGAGAAGAGCTAACACAATCCTTCTCAAACTCTTCCAAAATACAGCAGAGGGAGGAACAGTCCCAAACTCATTCTATGAGGCCACCATCACCCTGATACCAAAGCCAGACAAAGATGTCACACAAAAAAAGAAAAATACAGGGCAATATCACTGATGAACATAGATGCAAAAATCCTCCACAAAATACTAGCAAACAGAATCCAACAGCACATTAAACAGATCATACACCATGATCGAGTGGGGTTTATCTCAGGAATGCAAGGATTTTTCAATACACACAAATCAATCAATGTGATAAACCACATGAAAAAATTGAAGGATCAAAACCATATGGTCATCTCAATAGATGCAGAAAAACTTTCAACAAAATTCAACACCCATTTATGATAAAAACCCTCCAGAAAGTGGGCAAAGAGGGAATTTATCTCAACACAATAAAGGCCATATATGACAAGCCAGCAGCCAACATCATTCTCAATGGTGAAAAACTGGAAGCATTTCCACTAAGATCAGGAACAAGACAAGGTTGCCCACTCTCACCACTATTATTCAACATAGTTTTGGAAGTTTTAGCCACAGCAATCAGAGAAAAAAAGAAATAAAAGGAATTCAAATCAGAAAAGAAGTGAAACTGTCACTGTTTGCAGGTGACATGATACTATACATAGAGAATCCTAAAGATGTTACCAGAAAACTACTGGAGCTAATCAATGAATTTGATAAAGTAGCAGGATACAAAATTAATGCACAGAAATCTCTTGCATTCCTATACACTAATGATGAAAAATCTGAAAGAGGAATTAAGGAAGCACTCCCATTTACCATTGCAACAAAAAGAATAAAATACCTAGGAATAAACCTACCTAGGGAGACAAAAGACTTGTATGCAGAAAACTATAAGACACAGATGAAGAAATTAAAGATGATACCAGCAGATGGAGAGATATACCATGTTCTTGGATTGGAAGAATGAAATTGGGAAAATGACTATACTACCCAAAGCCATCTACAGATTCAGTGCAATCCCTATCAAATTACCAATGGCATTTTTCACGGAACTAGAACAAAAATTTTCACAACTTGTATGGAAACACAAAAGATCCCAAATAGCCAAAGCAATCTTGAGAAAGAAAAACGGAGCTGGAGGAATTAGACTCCATGACTTCAGACTATACTACAAAGCTACAGTAATCAAGGCAGTATGGTACTGGCACAAAAAACAGAAAAATAGATCACTGGAACAAGATAAAAAGCCCAGAGATAAGCCCACGCACATATGGCCCCCTTATCTTTGATAAAGGAGGCAAGAATATACAATGGAGAAAAGAAAGCCTCTTCGATAAGTGGTGCTGGGAAAACTGGACAGCTACATGTAAAAGAATGAAATTAGAACACTTCCTAACACCATACACAAAAATAAACTCAAAATGGATTAAAGACCTAAATGTAAGGCCAGAAACTTGAGCAAAACGTAGGCAGAATACTCTATGACATAAATCACAGCAGATCCTTTTTGACCCACCTCCTAGAGAAATGGAAATAAAAACAAACAAATGGGACCTAATGAAACGTCAAAGCTTTTGCACAGCAAAGGAAACCTTAAACAAGACCAAAGGACAACCCTCAGAATGGGAGAAAATATTTGCAAATGAAGCAACTGACAGAGGATTAATCTCCAAAATATACAAGCAGCTGATGCAGCTCAATATCAAAAAAACAAACAACCCAATCCAAAAATGGGCAGGAGACCTAAATAGACATTTCTCCAAAGAAGATATACAGATTGCCAACAAACACATTGCCAACATGATTAGTGATGCTCAACATCACTAATCATTAGAGAAATTCAAATCAAAACTACAATGAGGTATCACCTCACAGCGGTCAGAATGGCCATCATCAAAAAAATCTACAAACAATAAATGCTGGAGAGGGTGTGGAGAAAAGGGAACCCTCTTGTTGGTGGGAATGTAAATTGATACAGCCACTATGGAGAACAGTATGGAGGTTCCCCAAAAAACTAAAAATAGAACTACCATACGACCCAGCAATCCCACTACTGGGCATATACCCCGAGAAAACCATAATTCAAAAAGAGTCATCTACCACAGTGTTCATTGCAGCTCTATTTACAATAGCCAGGACATGGAAGCAACCTAAGTGTCCATTGACAGATGAATGGATAAAGAAGATGTGGCACATATATACAGTGGAATATTACTCAGCCATAAGAAGAACCGAAATTGAGTTATTTGTAGTGAGGTTCATGAACCTAGAGAGTGTCATACAGAGTGAAGTAAGTCAGAAAGAGAAATACAAATACCATATGATAACACTTATATGGAATCTAAAAAAAAAAAAAAAAAAGGTTATGAAGAACCTAGGGGCAGGACAGGAATACAGACGCAGATGTAGAGAATGTACTTAAGGACACGGGGAGGGGGAAAGGTAAGCTGGGACAAAGTGAGAGAGTGGCATTGACATATATACACTACCAAATATAAAATAGATAGCTAGTGGGAAGCAGCCGCATAGCGCAAGAGGGAGGAGATATGAGGATATATGTATACATATAGCTGCTTCACTTTGTTATACAGCAGAAACTAACACACAATTATAAAGCAATTATACTCCAATAAAGATGTTAAAAAAAAAGAATACATGGCTGGAGTTGACACATACAAAATTGTCTTTGAGACTCGGAGTGATACAGGAGGAGAGAAAAGGAAGAGCTCTGAATACTCACACATGTTAATCATTTTTACAAATCATGTATGAATGGGATTGAGCATAAGAGCACCCAGGCATAAATGGAAACAGTGGAAAGGAAAGATAAGAGACTCGTGAGAGATAGTTTCCAAAATAAAGTGTTAGCCTTACAAAAAGCAAGATGGTAAAGAGAGATGCGTAAACGTTTAGGAAAACCAGTGGAAGCAGTATTTAAGATAACTTGTGAAAAAGGTGAAGCTTAAATTGGAAAGAGAAATGTAAGATTTTCAAGTTTGGACTTAGCGATTGTAAAAATAAGCAATTGTGAGGTCAGAAGGCTGACAGAGCACAGATGCCATCTGCATTTGGGAGTAGAGGGGACTGCTAGAACCGACTGGAGAAAGATAGAGCTAGTGTACGTTACGAAGCACGTGTTTGCAGCCGGAGAAGAGAGAATCCTTTTTAATTCTGGAGCTGGGCTGGGGGTGAGAGGTGAGTAGCCTACCCTTTTTAGGGTGAAACATTGGAATTTAACTTGTTTCAAATTATAATGATTGGGGGTTAGTGATTAAGTTGAGTACATATAAAATGCTATATGAACCATGCCATGTAGTAAACTGGCTTTTGCAAATATAATGACCTGGATGATTTATCTTGGAAAAAGGGCACAGAAGCCAACACTGAGGGCAAATTTGTGGTTTAAAGAGGAAAACAACCCCCAATCTTGTGAGTATAAATTGTGATGGTCGAGTTTATCAAAGATGATCATACATTGTCTTCTTTCTGATGTCTTTTTAAAGATTTTATCCCAAAGAATATATCTCAATATGAAAAAATCTGGAGGGAAAACCTGAATTTTATTGGTCCCTTTAGAACTCAGTAATCCTTCAGACTACAACCGAGTTTTTCCTTTAACAGGAAATCCTTTATTATTTATAAAAGCTCTTCACAGGTTGGGGTTTGGGAGGGTGAGTCCATCCCAATAAGACAAAAAGAATGAGGCATGAGGCTCCACCTACTTGCTCATCACCGCTCTTAGAAATAAATCTTTTTTTATTGAAAAGTACACCCACCCATCCTCATCCCAGCCCTTTTGCTGATCCAGCCCAAGTTACAGGTCCTGCAACTTTACCTCTTCTACAATCTGCTGCTCTGTGATGCAAGTCTATTTGTTTGCCAGGAAGACTCTTTGGTACCCAGGCAACAGAGACACATCTGATAGAAAATGTTTTCTGATTGTCCAAGAGGTTAAAAAATAAAAGACCTCTGTCTACAAGACAACCAGAGACACCAAATTGCAATCTTCCTCCTAAAAGAAAAGAAACAGTGCCGCTGGTTCTGATGGTACAGTGGAGGTGTGTGTTTGTGAAAATCTGTGTTGGAGGATACAGGACAGCTAAAGAGCAAAGCGAATAGTAAGTAGCTCTTACTTACCTCCTTAGGGACTGTCTTGGTTGTCTCTAGGTCACCCGCATCACCTAGCAGGGTACCTTGCATCTCATCGGCCACTCACTAAAAGCATATTGAATTAGTTCATTATCAAGACAGTGCCTTCAGAAAATGCAAGATGGGTACCCACATAACCTTGCTGCACTTTACATGCGTGATATCCAGGCTGAGAGAGCATCAGGGCACAGGTGTGAGCTCAACTCACAGAACTGGACGGGCAAGTTGTTACGGAGCCAACTGAGGAAACAGAACTCAGGGGGTCCCCGGCCATCTCTGTTCTGAACACCTGGAAAAATGCATCAGGCTATATCATCAGGCGAACACCCAATTGGTTAGGATTAAGAGTTTAACCCTACTGGAAAAATAATTCTAAATCAGTGCCAGCATAGAAAGTGAAGTCCTTTCTCCCCCAGAACCTCTCATCCATCCATCAGGGGAGCAAACAGAACACTATGGCTCTGTTTATGGACCAAACCTGAAAGACCCAAAGTCAGAGCCAGGAGGGCAGACCAGAGAAGGAATTAGAAAGGCAAACATGTGTTTGTGGCAACTCCCTTCTCCGTGGACCTGTGCCAGCTCTGACCCAGACATGGGGTGGCCGCAACTTGTGTACCAGGGCAGCAGCTGCTGTAGCACAGTCGGGTCCAGAAATGAGGGAAAACTGCTCACCCGGAGCAGATAATATCTGTAAGGAATGAATATTTGGGAAAAGTCCCAGTGCTAGTTGAGTGCCAACCAGTCCCCACCTTCTCCGGCCCCCTCCCACTGGTTCCTCCCCTTTCAGCTGCTCTGATTCTTATAAAAACTCCACAGCCTTTCACCAGCAGCCTGTAGGAGCCTCTCTCTCCACCGCCGCTGCACAAGACAGTGAGAGCAACGCGGAGACACCATGAGGAGTCTACTCCTTCTCTCCATCCTGGCTGCCTTTGCTGTGGCAGCTCTCTGTTATGGTGAGAACTTTCTCCTGCCATTTCTTTGTTTTTTTCTTTTCTGCCTCTGACTTCAGTTGACATGGATTTTTCCTCTCCCTCCCCCTTTTCTTCCCCCTTTCTCTATTATAATCTTAGAGGACTATGAGTTTAACATTTCCCAAGCCCTTTGCACACTGATCTGTTCCATCGAGTCTTTTTTATATCTTCAATATCCGGACTATTGTAAGTAACTTAGCAGGCAAGTTCTTTCTATGGTAAGTCACTCTACACTTGGAAATTCTGCTGTCTCAGAAAGAAGATATCAACTTCCCAGCCCCTGAGCTCTCATTTTTTTAAGGATGTGTGTTTAGACTTTGATAACAATTGGTTAAGGGTATCGGTTGAATCACTCACCTTTAAGAGATTCAGTTTTCACATGAAGTTTTATGTATAGCTCTCTCTAAGAGCAAGACAGTCTCATGAACTTCCCATATTTCTTCAGTGGATGAATTTTAAAGTAAAGTTTTACATTTAAAGAACCTCAGAGAAAAATCGATTCCTTCGTTTCTATTGCTAAAAGACAAATTTTGCTTGGTTTCTGTGTGTTGTTAAATATCTCTGTGTGTGTTCAAAGCTAAAGAAAGGAAATCTGAAACAAAATTATTTTTAGATCATTCAGTCTTATACTTCAATTATCTGGGTATTCCAGGTATCCCTGAGCTCAATTATATTAATAACCATCTGTATTTTGCTTCCTCCTCTTGAAATTATTCACCAGTTTTCTGTGTCAGAAGATTTGGTTTCTTCACCTTCTTTTTAACTTTTCAATTATATTCACTTGCTTGCAAACGTGAGCTTCTTATTGCCAGATTTACCTGCTGTGCCCAGGAGAGTGGTAGAAAGAAGAAGACTGTTGCTTTGGCATCAGCTGAGTTCTTTCTCTGAACTGGCATTGTGCCCAGTGTGAGATGTCAGCTGAAGCCAGTGGTTTCTGTGGCTGTCAATTTAACACAGGCTCTTAAGAGGCTTTCAGAACCTCTTGGACACTTGTCTTGGGAAAGCCAAGCTGAGCCATCTGCCCAGCCTGCCTGGAGAAACTTGCCTGTTTTCTAGGCCCTTTGTCCCTTCCTTGGCCCTGCTCTCAGACAGGTCCCAAATTAAGCAAGGAAGGCTCTCTGGAGCCTTGTGTGCAGCGCTTAAATTGTCTTATTTCTCAAGACTAAAGACTTCATAGCCCCTGGGAAATTTTAGGCAATACCACGGGCACTAGCTCCTTCAACACCGGAAAAACTAAAGAGTAGAGATATCCCAGCAAGGACAGAGCTAGAGAAACAACTCATAAATCCTAAGTGCCTGAAATTTGTAATAACCACACTGCTAAATATATTTCTCCCATCTTTTGGGCTCTTCCCTCCCCTTCCTTCCCTATATTTAGACTGTTGTGGTGTGTGAAAGGTAGCAATAAAATGGGTCTTTTTTTTTAATTCCAGAATCTCATGAAAGCATGGAATCCTATGAAATCAGTAAGTGAATATTTGACTTCCTTATTGAAATCTCATGTATTGAAGAACCTCTCCCAATTCTTAAATAGACAAAAAGGTAATATATTTAACAGGGAGGGAAAAGAGGGTCTCTTTTGGAAAACTTAAGTAAATTTAAAAATTCAACTATAAAAATCACCAGATGAGCAATTTTTTAAGTTTGAAATAGTGTAAGATGGCAAGTATGCTTTCAACATACTTAGGAGCCATAAAATCTCATTTGGAAATTTTAAGTCGGTACCATATCAACCACACTGATGGAAAACAGGAGTAATGACAAAGTACAGAATTGGAGGCCGAGTCTGCTGGGAGACCACAGGCATCAGCAGTTGGATGCTATCGAATATCAACTTATAAAGACTGAGTATAGGAATAAATAGCATATCACTCTCATCTTTCATTTGTTCATTATTTTATGATGTTTAAACTGTTCATTTACTGGAAATCTAAAATTATGCTTAACAAGGCCTCAGGACAGGGAGAATTTCTCCTCACAGGAATAAGAAACACAGTGAGTAGGAATACCAAGATCAGGTATTCGATCAGGCAGTATACGAAATCTGCTCTATCTACCCATTTAATTTTCGCAGATCTCTAGTTACAAGCAATGCGTGAACGAATGAGCTTTCAAATATGTTTTTGTCAGAGAATATTCATGGAAATATTTTCAACAACTGTCTCCCTAAGACTGCACTTATTTTCTGTTTTAAGATCCCTTCATTAACAGGAGAAATGCTAATATCTTTATATCCCCGCAACAGAGATGGAGGGTGAAAGCCCAAGAGAGGTAGGTGACAAAACTTGATGGGGGAGGTCATCTTTCCCAGATCTGAATGGAGTGAGAAATGGGTTTTTTTCCATCATATATATTATTTCTAATTATATTCCCTAATCAAAGAATTTAAAAACAATGTACAGAAAACAACTGAATTTCTAGAAGACTATTTTGTGAAAGGCCCAGAAAGGAGAGGGAGGGAGGAGGAAAAGGAGGACAGAGAGAAAATTTCTATTTCCATTAAAAAAGAAAATCCCTGTTCCACCTTTCCTCCCTGTTCTACAAGTATCTCTTCATATTGGGGGATGAATGAGATCTCTCTATGATATTTTCTTATTCTTTTTTTTTTCTTTTCCTTTTTCTCATTTCTCCACTTTCTTTATGCCTCTCAATTTGGGCCTCTTTTCTTTCACTTTCTAGAATCCGAGAATACAGCAAACCTGCATATGAGATCAACAGGGAAGCTTGTGACGACTTCAAACTTTGCGAACGCTATGCCTTGGTTTATGGATACAATGCTGCCTACAATCGTTATTTCCGGCAGCGCCCAGGGGCCAAATGAGATTGGAAAAAGTTTCTTTCCAGAGCCTGGTGCCTGGTTTTGTATTCCCTTGCAGTAGCATCACTGAACTATATAGACACATACGAACTGCTTAATTGTTCCTTAAATGTTCTTGTCTGGCTGCACTCCTCTTTCCTGCCCCCAGTTGAAAAGTAATGAAAGTGCAGTGGAGTGAAGGTCAAAGGGAAGTTAAGATGTGTGATTATTCCATAATAAACTTCTGGTAGGATACTTACATTTTGTGAGTCTGATTTATTCTGGGAAAATCCTGAAATAGTTCAATCAAGGCCCACCTAGCCCAGAGCAGTAGATTCTGCTAATCGTGTTCTAATGTTGATTAGAAGCATAAGTGCACAGGAAGAACACATCTTAGAAGAAACTCACTCACCCACCCATAACTTGTCTAGACTCTCTCTACCTTGGGATCCGTGAATCACTGCTTCCTAGTATATGTTTTCCAGGATTTTCAAACATCATAGATGATCAGTCATATGATTTTCCTGCTCCCAAACTCTTTTCCTTGGCTGCCGTGAAGATGTGGGATCTTAGCTCCTCCACCAGGGGTTGAACCCACTCCCCTTGCATTGGAAGTGCAGAGTCTTAACCACTGGACCTCCAGGGAAGTCCCCTGCTCCCAAACTTCAAATGACTCCTAAATTCCTTCCATGTGGATTCCAGACTCTGTACCTTGGCTCATCACCCTCACCTGAATGTTATCATATCCTAAGATGCTACAGTCTTGACTCTTACTTGAGTCAAGAAAATATGTGTGCTTTCAAAATGACCAGACGTTTTTACAAGATTCGATCATGGAATTTTGGAGCCATACAAAATGCTAGAGCTCCTTTAGGCCTGGTTTGCCAATGAGGAGGCTCCAGAGTCTCCTGCTTGGTAGTTAGGGACAGAGCCCAGGATTTCTCAATCCCAATTCAGACCTTGTTCGCCTCTGTCATGAGGACTGCTGCATGTCCACCCCTACATCCGTTCCTTCTGGTAGGCCCACTGCCTCCATCTCTTTAGTGGAGCATCTTTCTATGCCTTCAAAACCCAGCTTAAGATTCAAGTACTTTATGAAATCAGTGATGGTTAAGTCCACCCAGCTCCCATCACACTATGCAAGCCAGGATCCAGCACTTCAAGAATGTATTTAAAGTCACTTTGCTATACAGCAGAGACTGGCACAACATTGTAAATCAACTATACTTCAACAAAAATTAAAAAAAGAATTTATGTAAGGATTCAAGTACAATTGTATTATTCAATTCATGTTTTGATTAAATTTCTTTTATGTATATTTGTTTGTCTAACAGTATGGTAAATTCTTTGAGCGCAGACACTGTAACTGCAATTTCTTTTCTCTCTATAGCCTTGGTGCTATGTCTGTTCACAAAGGGTATTCAATGAACGCTAAAAAACCAGACTGACTAGTCATGCCTGGGAGTGATCAGCCAATTCTGAAACTGTTAGATTCATCACAATAATGTGTGTCATATAATTTAACCCATCATCGTATTAATATAATGATGGGTGTTCTACAATTTTCTAAGCTCTATTGCATGCAGTAACTCATTAGATTTTAGAAAAATGCAGAAGATGAGTAATACATATTAGATGGTAAAACTGAAACTCAGAGATGTAACTTTCTGAAGACACTGTAGTGAATGCAGTGGTATGCCACTCAAATTGAGGCATTATTCACATGGTCACCAGATATACTGGCAGCAGTTAGGAAGGCCATAACATTCTCTCAGCGTTTCATTTTCTGTCCCATGGCCTGAAAACTCTCTAAGAAGTTGGGACAATTGTAGGGCTTACCTTATTTGTTTCCCATCTCTTTCGCATCAAGGTCAAGTAATCCAAAAGGAAGAAAAAAAAATAGAGGAAAAGGGGAGCAAAACAACAAAAGGGACATTTGAAAACAAATGGCAAGATAATAGACTTAAACCTATCTCAATAATCTCATATGTAAAGAGTCTAAACAGTGTGATTATCATTTTACTTCTACATATGTTATAGATCTTACAATACTTTTTTATTACTTTTGTTTTAAACAGTCAATTATTTTCTAAGAGGTTTAGATAATACAAAAATATCTCATACATTTACCCATGTAATTTCCATTTCCAGTGACCTCATTCTTTTTTGCATCCATATTTCCATCTGGTGTCATTTTCTTCCTGTCTGAAGGACTTCCTTTAACATTTCTCATAGTGCAGATCTGCTGGATTCTTTAAGTTTTAAAAATTTGCCTTCATATTTGAAAGATATTTTCACTGTATATTGAAACCTATGCTGCCAGTTTTTCTTCTAATTCCTTTAAGATATTGTTCCACTGTCCTCTAGCTTACAGTGTTTCTGATATAAAATCTGTTGCCATTCCTATCTTTATATCTCTGTATGCACTATGTCTTTTATCTCTGGCTGCTTCTAAGATTTTTCTCTTTATCATTGGTTTTGACTAAATTAGTTATGATGCATCTTGGTGTGGTTTTCCTTATTTTTCTTGTTCTTGGAGTTTATTGAGCTTCTTGAAATGAATTAAGTTTAGAAACTTTTCACTCATTATTTCTTCAAATATTTTCCCTCCCTCACTCCTCTTCTCCTTTGGAGACTGCAATGACATGCAAGTTAGGTCACTTGAAGTTGTTCCATAGCTTCCTGATGTTATTTTCATTTTTATAAGTAGTTTTTTCTCTGTGTGTTTCATTTTTGACAGTTTCTTTTAACGTATTTACAAGTTTGCCAATGTTATCTTCAGCAATATCTAATTTACTGTTAATCCCATTCAGTATATTTTTCATCTCAGTCATTATAGTTTTCATCTCCAGAAGTTTGATATGGGTGTTTTCGGATTCTCCATGTCTCAACGTTTTTAACATCTTGGATACTGTTATGATAACTATTTTAATGTCCTTATCTGTTAATTTCAATAACTGAGTCACTTCCAGGTTGATTTTGATTAATTATTCTACTTTTTATGGATCATAATTTCCTACTTCTTTGAACTCCTGTTAATCTTTTATTTGATGCCAGACATTGCAAACTGTACCAGATAGCCCTGTATTTCTGTAAGTATTCTTGAACTTTGTTCTAGGATGCAGTTAAATCACTTGGGAAAAGCTTGATCATTTTAAGTTTTGTTTTTAAAGTGAGACCAATGCAGCATTTAGTCTAGGGACAATTATTTCCCCCAAACTGAGGCAAGACCTTCTGAATACTGCACCCAATATCCCATGATTGGGTGGTAGGAATAGGCAATAATCCCAGCCCTGAGTTAGTGCCAACCACTGTTCCCTCTGTTCCACTTGGATGGTCATTTCCCCACATGTATGTGCCAATCAGTTTTCTGCTGCCTACCTGAGGGGTTCTCTCCACAGATATCCAGAGACACTCTCTCCTCTCCAGTATTTTGTCATGTGAGTTATAACCACCATATTCTCCCAGGACTTACAACTCCATTTCACCTCATAATGTCCACTAGATTCCATCTTGGTCCCACCTCCCTGAACCATGACCTGGAAATTCTCTTAAGATAATAAGCTGGGAGGGAGGGAGACGCAACAGGGAAGACATATGGGAACATATGTTTATGTATGACTGATTCACTTTGTTATAAAGCGGAAACTAACACACCATTGTAAAGCAATTATACCCCAATAAAGATGTTAAAAAAAAATATAATAAGCTGTGGCAATCACAGGACCATTTCGTTTGTTTCCCATCTCCTAGGGATCACTCTCTTTCATTGCTTGATGTCCAAGGCCTTGAAAACCATTGCTTTATATGTTTTGTCTGATTCTTTATTTGTTTCCAGAAAGAAGGTAAACCCCATCCCTGAGACTTATTATTGGCCTAAAATCCATTATCAGGCACGACTACTCCAAACGGTCATCCCAGCCTCAGAGTCCCCCATAGACTTGGCTGAAGCATTTATTGCAATTGCATAAGAGTTCAAATGCTCATTCTGCCTGCTCCTACTTCCCTCTCCCCTCTCCTGTTATACTCAAGAGTACTCCCCAATAAACCATCTGTATACAGACTTCCAAGTCTTAAAGTTTGTTTCCCAGGAACCAGACCTATGACAGACATTCAGATAGTAAATTGGGAGACCAGGGTCCGTCAGCTCCAGACCTCTTGTTTTATTTATTATACAACACTAGATTCATAGTTTTTGAGCTGGCAAGGAGTTCAGCAATAACCTAATTCAACTCCCTTCTTTTACACTGAGTAATTTGAGAGCTTAGAGACTAAATGACTATTGCAAGGGCAGGTAATTCTATTCTCTTGAGAAATTCACTTGTCCTGACCTCATAAAATCTAATTCCCTAAGCCAATTTTTTAAAGGGTTATTTATAAATGATCCATATATGTGTAATAATCTCCTACCTCCCCATCTGATGAAGCTATTTTTAATGTAGTTTCTGCCTCAGTCAGAATTTTATCTACCTTCTCAGTCCTATTTCTTTTTTGAAATATTCTGGTTTGTCTAGAGCTAAGACACATGAAGTGATAGGTCACAGGTCTTATTTTTTTTCCCCATTAATGATCTTGGTAAGGCCTTTCATGGAGTAGTATGTCCTGGGAACCAAAGAGTGTTTAAACACAGCCAGGATGCTCTGCTCCCTTCCCATAAAAGCAATTTAGGATTTTGGCATAGCATTTGAGAATAAGGACTTTGACAGTAGGCCTCCCAGCTCTACCACTTTGAACTGTGAAATTCTTGGTTAAGTTAATTAACCTTGCTGGGCCTCAGTTTCCTTATCTGTAAAAAAGATAATTCTAGTTCCCACCTTAGAGTTGTAAACATTAAATAAATGATTATATATAAAGTGCACAGAACACTGTCTAGCATATGGTAAGTGCTTAATAAGTGTTAGCTATTTCTACTGTTATTTTCTATGGTACTATTACTATTATTGTAATGCACTATACTCTGGATATTAAGAAATAACAAGACAGTCCCTCTTGAAGGCAGCCAGCAGGACTTATAACCAAAAACTACTGATAGCACTGGGCTGTTTGTACTCACTCCATTCTTCCTCTCTTCTACCTATGCTGACAGAGCATGCAGTTTCAGAAGATTAGGCCAGGGGAGTTCATTCTGATTTAAGGAAAATCATGATCTTAGCTTTCATGCTCAACTGGGTTTGGAATTCTTACACCAATACTTTTATGTAATAATAAAATATCCACATTAGAATGCAGTTAGAGTCATATGCTTATATAGCAGTAGTTGTAGTATGTTCAAGCACTATTTTCATCTATACATCTACCTTTTTAATAATAGAAATCTGCAAGTAATCTGATGTTCTACACCCGAGTTCTTGAGTATCTTGATTATCCATCATTAGTAGACTTTCCTTCAGTTTCTCAATCCTACTGCTTCTGGCCTCGTTCCTTGTCATAATGCAGAACTCTAATGAGAGTAAATTCTATCCTAAACTCATTTTGATTTGGAACCCTGAAACTTTGCCTAGATTGCCTCTGGTTTTTTTTTTTTAATTTATTTATTTGGCTGCACCAGGTCTTAGTTGGGGCTTGCAAGATCTTTAGTTGCAGCCTGTGGGATCTAGTTCCCTGACCAGGGATCGAACCCGGGCCCCCTACATTGGGAGCCCGGAGTCTTAGCCACTGGACCACCAGGGAAGTCCCTGCCTCTGGTTTTTTATTTGTGAATTAGGGTTCTATTTCATCCTAGATGGTCCTTCTCTGGAACCCAGGCATTGTTACCTCTCTATCACCAGATAAACCTGCTTCCATGACCCCTCCCCCAGTAAGAATCCCTGGCAATTGAAGTTAATTCAGACCAGAACATATTAACCTACTCTGCTTTCCCTAAAAGAATGGGGCACCTTTATGCAGGATGTGTTATACACCTTAAACTACCAAGCATTATATAGTGGTATGTTTCCAACAGGAAGAATACATGGGTCTGAGAACTAAGGTATGAAAGCAGGAGTGGCTCTATGTATCATATTTTGTAACTCACATGAGGAATTTATATTTTCTATCCTTAAAATTCTAATATCTGTGGGCCTGGAAATCCTGGTTCATACAGAGAGAACAGTTTCACCAGGGACATTGGAAGAGTCCCATTTAAGTTCTAGCTGCTCCCTGGTCACTTCAGGCTTTTCATGATAAAAGACCAGTTAGCAAGTAAAGGAGTCATCTTTCCTAAAGGGGATGGTTGAGCATATTCTTCAGGAGAAGACAGGGCTTCTGAATCTAAGAAGGGAAAAACACATTTGCTATCCAGGTAAGCCATTGTAATATATCTTGATATTCCTCTGCCCATTCGTAACAGTAAATGGACAAGTATATTAGCCATGGTCTGAGAAGGGCATGGTGATCACCTCACACCCTCAGGAATGAGGGTCTATTTCACTTACCAAATTAGACACCTAGACCACCAGATGTGCTAACTAAGAGTGAGGGAATCTAGAATGGGCCGTTAAAGAGGAATACAACGAGTATTAGTAGTGGTCTTGTGACCAACTGCAGGAGCAGGGGCTGTAGCCTTCACTACACTAACCTTCACAAGTATACTAACTTGCTCCAGGAGCGAATTATACTTCAAACATGTGACTATACCAGAGCAGAAATTACAAAGCTAGGAAAGAGGAGATAGCTGTTACACTAAAACTGGGGAAATACATTTCTATAGAACAGCCATAGTGTCCAGGAAAGTGTGACTAGAATCTATCTATTGTAAATTTTTCCTGGAAAAGGGACCAACCAAAATCCTGGAGAAGCTGTTCCTAGAACATATTGCATGAAGCAAGTGGATGTAACAGTGCAAGTGTGGACCGTAACTGATGCTGCAGTGCTTCCCCCAGATCCCTTCTTCAGGGCTGAGGCACTCATTCCCTCAGATGCTGGCAGCTGACGGCTTGCAGGTAGCTGAGTCTCTGTCCTAAAATTGCCCTGAGCTGAAAAGAGCAGCTGGCCCCAGTCCACATTCAAAACTGGTCAATGCAAGGGCATAAAGGCCTTAGCCCCTCTCCCCTGACGCTGACATTTTTCAGTCTTGTGACTACTTCTTTCTTATCTTCCCTTCTCCTGCTACCTCACTGTTAAACAGTCAGAATGTGTCATGGCTCAATTGCTCAGTCTATGAATATGCACACACACACACACACACACACACACACACATAAAGCAGAAGGAGGATATGGAAACCTCTTGGCGGGCTTTAAATTCATCCTAGTATTGAAATTGGCCCCAATTTTTCTGATTTTAAAATGTAGCTCCCCACTGCCCAGCAGACTCCTTATGTGACTGCATTATGAGATTTATCTGTTAATTTCTTTAGAGAAATGAACTGGGTGACCTGTGGGGAGGTTTTCCCTCTCTCATTTCTGTGAATTCAAACATGGAAAGCTAACCAACAAACAAGAAAGCCAGAAACATAAGTCATCTGGGGTTGTTAAAACGTGAGGTTAAGCTTTGAAAATACTGTTAAAGAAATGTTCCTTTTTCTCAGTTCGTACAGGAGATTTTTATGGTGTTTACCTAGAAACACTCTGATTCCTGTACTTTGGAGAAAGCAGTATACAAGATTTGTCTCTACCTATTTCACCTAGTGATGATAACCACTCTTTTGACAACAAACCTGTAATAAAGTAGGAAAGTAATCTGCACGTATTTGGGTGCATGTGATTAAACATCCCAAGAGAGAATTTTCCTTCTTATAAGGAGTCTTGGAAAGGTTTCTAAAGAGTAATCATTTTGTATTGCAAAAGTACTCAGAGAAAATCTCAAGTGCTGTGACTTACTCATATGAGTGAATTAGTCCTCAAACATGAGATTATACCAAAGAAGACATTTTAGAGCTGAGAAAGAGGAGATAGATTTTTCACTAAACTGATAAGTACACTTAATCTAAAATGGAATTAAGAGTTGGAAGAAAAATGAAGCAAATTTAGACCAGTTTCCCAAACGTGTGTTCTAAAGAACAATGTTCCCATCCGCATCCTGCCAAAATTTGTTTTATGCTCAAATAAGTTCTATAGACTTTATATATCCCATTTTGGGGATATATATATATCTGGAGAGTGAAAGAGAGAGAGATGATTTAATATATGAAGCTCTCACATATGATGCGTGGTCCATCAATAAAGGAATCTGAGTCTATTTAACACAGGGGCTCACGAGATAATTTGACAACAGAATATTCTTTTCAGAAGGCATTGATCAACATCTTGCACAACCTATTTTAGAATTTAGTCAAGCCCAACCTCTCACTCTTTCCTTCTGTAGCATGGCTAGTATGAATTTAACATTTAACAAACAGTTAACATGTACCTGCTCTATGTCATACAATGTGGCCATACAGTAACATGATGATGCAGTTTGCACTTAAAACTCTAGTGTTACAAAATTCTCTAGGTCACATGATGTACTCGTTCATTTTTGGATAACTAAATGTTAGGATAGAAACTTTTCTTATATTGAATCACTTTAAACATTTTGGCCTTAATTCTTCTCTTTATTTCACTTACCAAGCAAAATGTTACCAATGACCCAATGCTACACATTCCATTTGCCCTAATTCTAAGACAGCAAAGCTATACAATTTCTTTTATATTACTTTATTATTGCGGTAAGCAATTTAATATCAGATGCACCATCTCAACTATTTTAAGTGTTTAATACATTATTATTGTTGACTAAGGTACAATGTTGTACAGCAGATCTTTAGAGCTTATTTATCTTGCTTAACTGAAACTTTATGTCCCTTGATGTGTAACTCTTCATCCCGCCACCCATCTCCTGACAATCACCATCTACTCTTCAATTCTACAAACTCGACTATCTCAGATACTGCATATAAGTGGAATAATGCAGTATTTTTCTTTCTGTGACTGGCCTATTTCACCAAGCATAATGTTGAAAGATTCATTCATGTTGCTGCACATTGTAGAATTCCTTCTTTTTTAAGGTTGAATACTATTCCATTGCGTACCACATTTTCTTTATCCATTCATCTGTCAGTGGACGTTTTGCTTGTTTCCACATCTTGGCTATTGTGAGTAGCACTGCAATGAACATGAGAGTACAATTATCTCTTTAATATCCTGATTTCATTCTTTTGGATCTAGAGGCGGGATTGCTAGATCATATGACAGTTCTGTATGTAATTTTTTGAGGAGCTGCCATACTGTTTTTTATAACAGCTGCACTATTTTGCATTCCACCAACAGTGTGCAAGAATTTCAATTTCTGCACAATTTCACCAACACTTATTTCTTGTCTTTCTGATAATTACCATCCTGACAGTTATGAGGTGATAGCTCTGTGTGCTTTTGATTTGTATTTCCCTGATGATTAGTATCAGTATCTTTTCCTTTATCTGTTGGCCATTTATATGTCTTATTTTGAGAAATATCTATTCAAGACCTTTGCCCATTTTTTAAAAATCAGGTATTTATTTATTTATTTGCTACTGAGTTCTAGGTATTCCTTATATATTTTGGAGACTGACCTCTTATCAGAAATATGATTTGTGAGCAGTTTCTCCCATTCCCTAGGTAGCCTTTTCACTCTGTTGATTTTTCCTTTATTGTACAGAAACTTTTTAGTTTCAAGTAGTCACAATTGCCTATATTTGTTTTGGGTACCTCTGTTTTAGTGTCATATCCACGAAATCATTACCAAGAGCAATGTCATAAAGACTTTTCTCTATGTTTTCTTCTAGGAGTTTTATCATTTTAAGTCATAAATTTAAGTCTTTAACCCATTTTGAGTTGATTTTTGTGTATAGTGTAATATAAGGGTCCAATTTCATTCTTTTGTGTGTGGATATCTAGTTTCCCAAACATCACTTTTTGAAGAGACAATCCTTTTCCCATTGTGCATTCCCATTGAGATTTTGGTAAGGATTGCATTGATCTGTAGGTTGCTTTGGGTACTATGGACTTTTTAACAATATTAATCTTTCCTCACGAACACGAGATGACTTTCCATTTGTGTCTTCTTAATTTCTCTCATCAATGTTTTATAGTTTTCAGTGTATGAGTCTTTTACTTCAGGTTTATTCCTAAATATTTTATTCTTTTTGGTGCTATTGTAAGTAGAAATGCTTTCCTATTTCCCTTTTCAGATAGTTTGTTGTTAGTGTGTAGAAACAACTGATTTTCATATGTTGACTTCGTATCCTGCAAACTTACTGAAATTGTTTATTAGCGGTAACAGGTGTTTTAAGGAGTCTTTGTTTCCTAATATAAGACCATGTTCTCTACAAACTAGAAGCATTTTACTTCTTCCTTCCTGATTCGTATGCCTTTTATTTCTTTGTTCAACATAATTGCTCTGGTTAGGACTTCCAGTATTATGTTGAATAGAAGCAGTGAGAGTGGGCATTCTTGCCTTGTTTCTGATCTCAGAGGAAAATATTTCAGGTTTTCACCATTGAATATAATATTCGTTTTGGGATTGGCATATATGGTCTTTATTATGTTGAGGTATATTCCTTCTATTCCTAGTTTGTTCAAAGTTTTTATCATGAAAAGGTGCTGAATTTTGCAAAATGCTTTTTCTACATCTATTGAGATGATTATGTGATTTTTTGAAGTATAGTTGATTTACAATATTATGTTAGTTTCAGGTGTACAGCATAGTGATTCAATATTTTTATAAATTATACTCCATTAAAAATTATTACAGGGCTTCCCTGGTGGCGCAGTGGTTGAGAGTCCGCCTGCCGATGCAGGGGACACGGGTTCGTGCCCCGGTCCGGGAGGATCCCACATGCCGCGGAGCGGCTGGGCCTGTGAGCCATGGCCGCTGAGCCTGCGCGTCCGGAGCCTGTGCTCCACGACGGGAGAGGCCACAACAGTGAGAGGCCCGCGTACCAAAAAAAAAAAAATGTTAAAAGAAAAAAATGTCATCTTGTTGGATTCAATAGCAGAGGTAATTTTGTCATTTATTTTGTTAGCTCTTTCTTCGAGATTTGACATGCCTGAATATTTAATGAGTATGTCTTCATCTATGCCTTTGAATAAAATGTGATCACCAATGGGAATTAGCAACAGATTGGTCAGGAAGAAAGAGCCAAAGTGGGAAGGGTGAGGGAACGTCTGGGAAGGCAACACAAGGAAAGAGTGCTGGGCATTAAAATTCACTTCAATTTAATTGTATCACCCACTGTGACACATGTATCCCCATTGGTTTAGCCTGCAATATTGGAGGCCCCAATGCAGATTTAGGGAGCCAATAAGTTAATTACATGTGCTCACTTGGTCCAGTCTGCTTTATTCCCTTATCATTCAAAATGCCTAACTGAGTCATCAGGTGCTACATAATGATTAGCTAATATATAACCCAGTCTAAACCCAGCTAACTGGGCCAAGAGGACAGAAGACAAAGAAATTTCATTAAAAGTTTACAATGAGTCAGATGAAGTCTCCTGGATGAAGGGCAATTTCGAGGATTTCCCAGGCTAGGCCTTACTTACTCCTCCCACCCCAGAGTTTTAAGTCCATATTAGGTATTTACTAACGTGCTTTGCATTGGATGACCTGAGACCAGGTCAGTCTGAGATAGAACTGTGACAAAGAAGGAAAATATTGTCTCAAGCATCCATACCTTTCCTTTCCAGTTTTTCTTTTTCTGTCTACTCCCTCCCACTACTGGCCCAAACAAGTTTACCTTTGTCTTTCCAAAGAGATGTCTGCATGTTAAAAATAGAATTTGGAGAGGACTATGTTGAGTCCCAAAACAATTAGTCTCAAATAGTGTCCTTAAAGGCAGCAAGACAAGCTCCCGAACAAGGTGCTTTGGGTTATTACCCCCAGAGTACCTCTTAAATCATATTATCGAGTAATAACCTGGTCTATTGACAAGTAAAAGCCCTTCTTTGCCAGCTGAACCGCTAAGCAGGTTTCTCAAGCTATAAACTAAGAGTATAAGGAAAAGGAAGGCCAGACCAACTTGGTCCCTGAGGGATTCTCTATATAAAGGGGAACCTGAAGATTATCTGGACGCCTAGGAATTACCAGTTTCTGGAGCCCCTGCCTTTTCCCAGTATCTATAAATTAGTCAGGATTGGTTTGAAGGAGAAGCATTCAAGTCCTAACCTCTAGAATGTCAGCTATGAATGCAGACTTATAATAGAAACTGTATTTGCACACATGTGCCTCTCTGTGTGTGTGTGTGTGTGTGTGTGTGTGTGTGTGTGTGTGTGTGTAATGAAAGAAAAAGGAGAAGCAATCTCAGTGCAAACCCAGTTGAAGGTCTTCTCCATACAGGCTCTGCCCTTACTTCTGCCCTAGGAGCCCTGGATGTATGGTACTAATTTCCCATTTTTATAAACGGATTTATTTTAAATGCTTTCACATACATACATTATCTCTACTGGTACTAACAGCATCTGTGGGTTGTAGGCAAAACAGGAATTATAACCCGTAATCAAGAGGTGTTAAAACTAAAAATTTGATAGGTTAAAGTCATCTTTGAGATAAAAGCAAAACCAGCACTGGGACTCAATTTTTAATCCTGGATACCCCCTTATTCATTACAGGCAAGAAGCTTTGGGAGTCTTTTTGCAAAGGCAAAACGAGGGTTGGACAATGTTTGCAAACTGACTAAACTTTCAACAGCATAAAGAGAAGGCCCAGCCCTAATGCTAGAAAAAGGGTTGAGAAGGAAAAGCTCCTTTGCAGTCATCTTTCAGTTTCTGATAAGACTTCCTTGATAATCACAGCCACATGTTTGAAATCAGTCTAGAAAGCATTTTCCACGATCGTCAGTCTCCTGTCATAGAACAAACTAGGTCCCTTGGACAAAATCAAATAATTCGATTTCAGCTTTGCAAGAGGAGAAAATGAACCTGTGTTTCAAAAATATGTACAGTGTTGGGTTTTTTTTCCTTTGCACTCAGTGACCTGGAAGATGTAAAGAAGGCTTCAAGCCAAACTAAAATATTTCCATGGTTTTCCACAAGCTGAACTGGGGTTCTAAATGCTGCCACTTGAAGGTTTCAAAGTCACAATTCAGGTTTGTGCATGCCTGGTATACACATACCTTAGAATTTTGAGCAATGACATGATTTATCACTTTCATATTAAAGACAAACAGTTCTTGCAGAGGCTAAGTAAGATCCTAATGGATAAACTAGGTATTTAGATGCTCAAGCTCTAGAATTAGCCCTGCATATGCTACAGTTTTTCCAGTAAGCACATTTTTAAGCCTCTAGGTTTCCAAGAACTTCGTACTTCTCTGTACCTCTCTAAGCTTAATTGGGATTTCTTTTCAGTAGACCTCTTCACGTCCTCTTCCATCCCAGTCACTAGAACCAAAGAATGCCTAAATTAGAAGAGTAGACTCTCTCCTTTGCTTGACTTTTCCTCCCACCATAATCTCAAGGGACCCACCCCTCCCCTTTAGAAAACTCAGATATATATGTCCCTTAAATCCAAATGGCTGTCTTTATCCTGGCTCTTTTTTTTTTTTTTTTTTTTTTTTTTTTGTGGTACGCGGTCCTCTCACTGTTGTGGCCTCTCCCGCTGCAGAGCCCAGGCTCCGGACGCGCAGGCTCAGCGGCCATGGCTCACGGGCCCAGTCGCTCCACGGCATGTGGGATCTTCCCGGACCGGGGCACGAACCCGTGTCCTCTGCATCGGCAGCCGGACTCTCAACCACTGCGCCACCAGGGAAGTCCATATCCTGGCTCATTTTATAGCTCTATTTTACAGCCCAGAGATGAGCTCTGGAAATCAAGAGCATTATGACTAGAGGAGAATAAACAAACAAACAAACAAAAAGAGACTTTAAGCTATATGACCAACGCTTGAAGAAGTGACTGCTGTTTGGTTTGGAGCAGAGAAGGTATGTATTACATCTAAGTACAAAGGTGAAGATACAGCATGTGGGAACAGAAAAGACTTATACGTTATCCTAAGGGTAGGACTATGAACAAAGGGGAAAAGAAGACAGGGAGAAAATTTTTGTTCAAAGAATGCAAAATCTAAGGGAACAGTTCAAATTTGAAAACGGCTGTGGAGTGAGCTTCTCATCATGGGACATATTTAAACATGGGAATAATATCACTTGACAGGGACAACGATAAGGAGACTTCTGAAGTGGATTGTCACTTAGACCAGATGAACCTTCAAACCTTAATATTTTATGATTTTTACCTGTTCTCAAAAAGGAGAGATACATGAAGTCAATACTTATCTCCATAAAACCAGCTGTTAGCCTTCATTTTGTTCAGAAAAGGGAGAGGATTATACAGTAGAAGATACAAAAAAACAGGCTGAAGGAAGGAAAGTACTCTAGGACAGATACTGAGCACATGAAGTTGGTCAAATAAGGAAATGTTGACCTATTAGATTGGTGAATAATCAGAGAAATAAAATTAAGTAACTATTTGCCATTGTACCTTGATTTCTATCATGGCTCTTCGTTAATACGCACAGATAACATGTCTGTGAGGTAGGCATATTTGGAGCTTGTATTTTATTTTTCAGACGACTGATTTAATTCTTTAGGTCTCCTTATAACCTCACCATGGGTTGTGAATTAAATGTGGTCAGGGGCTTCCCCGGTGGCGCAGTGGTTGAGAGTCCGCCTGCCAATGCAGGGGACACGGGTTCATGCCCCGGTCCGGGAAGATCCCACATGCCGCGGAGCGGCTGAGCCCGTGAGCCATGGCCGCTGAACCTGCGCGTCCGGAGCCTGTGCTCCGCAACGGGAGAGGCCACAACAGTGAGAGGCCCGCGTACCGCAAAAAAAAAAAAAATGTGGTCAAATGCAAGAGGTGACAGTTAAGAGTTTGACAAGGAAGGAAAGAATGTCTATTATTCTCTAAGCATCTCGTGTCTCATAATCTTAAACGTAATTAAACTAATAAAAACATGTATAGCACATTTTATTTTGCTATGGTCCATGCATTGTAGTAGAAATGAATCTGGGCTTAAAAACAGTAAACAGTAGATGTGGGTCTTATGTCTAGTCCTCACATATACTAGTTATGTGTAACTTAACAAGGTCACCTAGCCTATTTGACTCACACCTGGAAAAAAAAGGCTAATAATGTCTGTTCTACCTACTTTATGTCCTATTATTAGAATCAAATTGGATAATGAAAATTTTTAAACTGCTGAGTGCAAATTTAGTATATGAGTGGGAAAAAATTCATAAAAAGAATTCTTGACCCAGGTTAGATATTTTTATAGACACTATTGCATACTTCTCTATATAGAACTTGTAAAAATATATACTCATCAACCACTTTTTAGCAGATCATAAAGAAGTTCCCTTTTTTAAAAAATGTCTAACTCCAGTCTTTAAAATGGGAGTTTTCTCTACACTATACACAAAGATATGAAAATGTACTAATTCATATATCTCTGGTTTTCTAATAATTTCAATACTTCTAAATCTGAGAATGAAAGACTCTTCAGCACACAAAGGACCAACTCTAGGTAAAATCCTAAAATAGTTTGGTTTTCGTTAGTGTCTCTCAATTCCCTTTCGTTTGCACTTCCTTACACACACACCCCCTTACTTCTAGGTAAAGGGTGACCCTGTGTCAGCCCCTTTAACCGCACCCCAATCAAAAATCTCCTGTCAGGAAATAATCTGTGGTCAGTCGTATGTACCTTGACACATGAAAGTCAATGTATCATTCTCTCCATAGATCATTGCTTTTTGAGATGTATCCCTATAGTCTGAAATCCTAGCTCTATTAATTTAGGAACTATCAGGCACACGTGAGCTGGTAGAGAAGATCATGGCTTAGTCGCCCAAATCTTCTTCCCCAGCTGGCTCCGAAACCTCACAATTCAAATCACTGAGAGAATTATATTAAGTTGTCTCACTAGGCCAGTAAGTGAACAACGCCCACCCTGAACTTTTGGTGTGAGTAGCTGTTTTCCCGGCCATTAGTCACCTAATGTCAATGTTTATGTAACTACAGTCAAAATCCAGAGGCACCAGCTTGACCAAAACTTTCCTTCTCAATATTACAGTACAGTTCTGCTTTTGTACACAACTTACATGAATGTCGAACTGTGTGGTTATATGAAGTTGGCCGGAAAATTATGTCTTCCTTGACAGTAATCAGGGTTCTACCCATAGATCTTCCCTCCTGAAACAACATTTAGAGGCATATTTTTTAAATGAAGGGGAAAAAACTATTAATTAGGCAATGAAGCTGTATGCCAGGTACAGAAAACCTATGTTACATCTCAGTTGAAATATTCTTATTGCACCCTACATGGGAACAATGATACGGTGTCTATCAATTAGCAATTTTACAATTAAATATACTAAATATTTATGCTATTTACTGAAACTACAAAGTATCTATTTGCAAAATGTACATATTTCTTCTATAAGAAAAAAAATAATAGTCCCTGAAACATTCATGGTTACTTAAGAAAAGAAAAGAGAATAATAATAAAATGTTGAGCAGTTGCAACTTAAAGGAATTATATAATTTAAAATTTAAGAGAACACTGAAGTCCCCTCTTCTGATACTTAAATTTCTTTGCCTCCACCCATCTCCCCAAGGTCTTTGCTAAGCAGTCAACTGATTAAATACAGCTGAAAACATGGGTATGTGAAAACTGAGGTCCATTTGTCAGAAAATTATTGTGCAGATAGATGATTTTGACTGGCTTGATCAGATGATTAGTCTATAGTGTTAAGAACAATAAAGATATCAATTTGTATCTAGACAACCTCCCTCTAAACAATAACAATTGTACTAATACAAGCGGTAGTAGTAATTGCCATTCACTGAGCTCTCTAATAGACACTGTAATAGACACTGTCTATTATGTCTATAATAGACACTATCCCAAACACTTTACACACTTCGTTCATTCTGTCCTAATAGGGACCATTTCAGGTGGATAGGAGTAACTCCATTTTCCAAAAGCGTAAGCTAAGACTCAGAGAGGATAAGTAATTTGCTCAGTGTCATCAGATCAGAAAAAGTAGAATCAGTGTTGAAGCCCACACGTGCCTGTCTCTTAAACACTGTGTCCTTTGATCAGATGGGACTTGAATGAGATGATGAACTTAAACATCAAGACTACAGGGCTGGCCAAGAGGTGTTAAAACTGTGTCCAGAATTCATCAGGACTAGGTCAGAGAATCCCAAACTCTGCCCATCAGGGTTTGTGAACTTGACAAACCGTGTGATGTTCAGAGAAGTAAGCTGAGTCAGAAAGGAGACTCTGGGTACCATATTTGATATGGACAAGAATCAAACAGAAAAATCTGCTAGTTAGGGAAAAAAAACAGGCTTGTATCACCACTTCAGGAAAATAAGATTCAGAATGCAAAGGGTCATAAACTCACATCGGGAGAGTAAGGACAAAACACCTCTCCACTGCCGTCACCCCGACAAAGGATCTGGAGATAAGACATAACAGAAACTAGGAAGAAGGCTAAAAGTTCCTTTGATTACTTCAAACCTCAGATCCTTAGTAAACTTGAAATAATGATAATACTATTACCAAAAAGGGCAACTGAGGGAATTAAGTGAGATCAAACATATACAGAACTTGGCACAATATCTGGTTTATAGAAAGTATTCAGTAAATGTAGGTGGTGGCGGTGGTGTTCTAGAGGGCCACGTTCAGCTTTCTCATTTAGTGCGTTTAGTGTAAATACTCACTGACTGACAGTCAGAAGACCTGATTTGAATCTTGTTTGCTTTGCTCTAGCTAAGCAATGTTGGGCAAGTTACAATACCTACCTGAGTCTCAACGCGTTCATCTGTAAAAAAGGGACTAAAATACCTAGTCACAAAATCATGGGGAGGATTAAGTAAGAATATATTAGAAAATGGTTGGCATGGTATTTGGCAAGCAGAGTATGCTTCATTCACACATACAAAAAAAAAAAATGTACTCAACAAAAATAATTCATTGAGGGCTTATTCAGGTGACAGGCACTATTACAAGCTTAAGTGATAGAGCGGTGAGCAAAAGATATGGTTTGCCCTCATGAAGCTTACACTCTGAAAATGCTGCTTGAGTATTTGTTTGATCTGAACTGCATATTAAATTAGGGTGGTAATATGATTTTCTAAGGATGATAGACCCACAGGCCTTTACTTATTCGTAGAAACTAGTGGGTGGACCAGGCTAAAAATAGCACTAAAGAGGAGGAGAAAACAAAATTTTTTAGCACTGTTCACGACAGAGAAGGGTCAGCACAGAGTCGTCCAAGCCATTAAAAACACAAGGCACACAACTTTTTTTTTTTTAAAAAAAAAAAAGCCTTTAAGAACAACAATAACAGCATACCGAATAGAAATCTATTATTCAGAAAAGAAGACAAAGCAAACCCTTAAAACACTGTCCATTTCCTCCAAAGCATATACAGTTAAGCAAAGGTATACTTAGCTCCTAACACATTTAGCTGTTAAATATATGGGAAACTTGGGGACCACTTGGGCTCACTTGGAAATTTCAAAGGCTCATCTAAAACTAAAACTAAAACTCAGCTTCATGGAACCTGTAAAATAATTTGACAATAAAATGATGTCAAATTCTAGAACAAATTAAATATATTAAAATGAATGAACTATAATTGTTATAG
Source organism: Delphinus delphis (assembly GCF_949987515.2). Lineage (NCBI taxonomy): Eukaryota > Metazoa > Chordata > Mammalia > Artiodactyla > Delphinidae > Delphinus > Delphinus delphis. Next base: position 12,074,661 of record NC_082693.1, on the reverse strand, counting down.
TGATGTGATCCACAGTAATAGCTACGAAATACATAAGAAAAAATAACAGGAACGGGAGGGAAATTATAGCAAAGCTTAAAAGGCTAGAAACGTTTCAGGAGGACCCAAGAGAGAATTCAGCAAACCTGTGGCATAAGCTAAAAAATAGGGAAACCATGAGACATCCAGTATGTCAAGTGATTTGGGAGACAAAGAGAAGAAAAGGCAGAAGTGATGACAATCAGATCAAATCAATACATTTTTTAAAGTTATGCAGAGAATATTGGATGAGTACCTGAACCAAGTGGTGAGGGAAATTAGAGAATTAAGCCAGACAAACAAGATGATTAGCATGAAGAAATCTGCTTTCATAAACTTCATAGACCAGGTTCTAACAAAGTAGGTTTCAAGAGGTTCAGAGAAAAACAGACCCAAATATAGAAATCTGCTTTCATAAACTTCATAGACCAGGTTCTAACGAAGTAGGTTTCAAGAGGTTCAGGGAAAAACAGACCCAAATATAGAGAGAGACTTCTAAGATGGCAGCTGAATTAAGAGGGTTGAGAGGTGTTATATTTAGATTTCAAGAGAGCATTTGACAAACGTTTAGCGTGTCTTAAACCTCTTAATCATAGTTACATTCTTGTCCTTATCTAATAGCTCCACCGTCTGGATCATCTCTCAGTTTGTTTCTGTGGATTGCTTTGTCTCTTGACATTGGATTGTTTTTCTTGGTTTTATGTGTGTATGTGTCATAATTTTGGGTGGAATGCTAGACGCTAGGTGTAGAAAAAACAATGAAGACAGAGGTCAGTTGTATTTGTGCCCTGAATAGACACACATCGGTCAGGCTTTAACATTGGGAATATGTCACCGTAGTCAGTAGTTGAGCTGCATTTGAGTTTTGTTTTGCTCTAGTTGCCTTCAGTGTACCGTAGACTTTGCATCCTCCAGGGGTGAGCTGCTGTTAGCCTGTGCTTCCTCTGGGGTCTGACATGCCTGAGGGGTTTCCTCAGTGTTTCTGTTCTGCTCTCGGTTTTGAGCAGGCCCTGTGAGCCTGCACTCCCGGGACCTGGGGCTTGTCTCTCTCCATGCAGTGACCAGCTGTGGTTTGCTACTTGCTGCTAGGCTCCTGGTGAGGTAGGGGAAGGGGTTCTCAGTTCTGGTACAGCCTCACACTCAGAAGGACTCTTGCACCTGACCTCTGGGATGGGACTATCTCAGCACTCATACCCACTCATCCCCCCACCAGGGCAGACCAACTCTGCCTGGTATCTATGAGGGTGTTCCGGCATGGAGAGAGTTTCCAGCCCTTCCCAGTGCTTGTAGACCTCTCTTTGTATCACCACAGGCTCCTGAGACAGACAGGTTTCCTTGCCTGTCCACTAGAGGCAGATGGCTTTCTTCAAATAAGAGAAGTTTTGTACCTGTTTTCATCACCAAGGGGGGCAATTTCTCTGTTCTCTTGTCCTGCCCCCAATCTTTTTCATGAACACCCAGTGGAGGCTTAGAAAAGAGCTCGAGAACGGTGCCTCTTCTGTCTTGTGACCCTGGCTGTTTCATGGATTCCAGAAATTTTATGATTTTGTAGATGTCTGGGGTTTTTTTTTTTCCTCATTTTTAGCATGGTGATGACATTCTTTTAAGGTTTCTTTACCCTAAGTGGAATGATTCAGATAGGGCTACAAACGTCTGAAGAGTCTAGGTAAATAGGTAACATATATTATTAAGCTAGTCTAAGACTGAAAGTTACGAATTATGGCTAAATGAAGAATGCATGACCCGCCTGAATTATTTAAGTCAAAAACATCTTTTGAACTCAACTGACAAGTTGCGATCCCTGGTTAAGACATGGGCAGAATTAGGTGTGTTCAAACCTGGTTGAACAACTGGGTGATGCATCACTAAAAAGAACCTTAAATTGTATCATTTTTAACCTAAAAGGAAATTCCTATTGTTATGCCCAGGAATCTCTACTTAACCCTGTGCTATTTTTAATATTTTAATTAATGTTTTAATGAAGGTATGAAAAGAATGGCATTCCAGTTTTTGCATGAAACTAAACCAAGAGTTATTGCTGTAATACTTTGTCTTAGAATCAGGATTTGTGACGGCATTGACAAGCTAAAATAAAGGGGCTAAGGATGCCTAAATGTAAGGTCCTAAAAGTGAGCTTGCACTCATAATGAATAGTGGCTTGTGGAAGACCGTCTGCTCCATAAATGTTTTTTATCAGCTAGCATCATTAAATAAATAAATAAACGTGAGCTTGCTAGATCTACTTCAAATGTACAGTTGCATAGGATCAGTGATATCTGACTTAATAATAGAAGTTCATGTCCGAATGACTCTATGATTTCTAATATGTACAAATTCAGCAAGTGAAAAAAATTGACATAGTTACACAGAAAAGCTGCTTCACCTTAGGTTGCATCAGTGAAAGAAAGCATTCAGAACAAAAGAAGCCTTTAGCCCCATTGATTAGATACATGTGTGGTGTCCTATTGCCATATTTACAGGAGTCATTGACTTACTGGAATTTACAAAGAGGAAGATGGCCAGGATGATAGTCTGAGGAACAGTCGAGTCAGAATGTTAAGTCTGGAAAGGGAGACCTGAAAGAACAGACAGCATCTTCAAATACTAGAAAAGGACAGAGGCAGTGGAGGGTGTGTGTGTGGGATTTGGCCCCCAGAGATGAGAAGTTATTTAAAACAATAGTGAATGGATTGGGATTAGATGAAACTGATGTAATAATATGTGGTATTTGATATGTTATTACATTTGGGGTAAGGTAGACAAACATTTTCCCCTCTAGTCAAACAAAACACTAATGATTGAGAAATGTGATGTATGTCTGTACCCTTCATCGTTAATGTAAGAAGATTTGTAACATGTCTTAGAGCAGGGGGAGAGCAAATTTCTGTTAGCATAAGGACGGAGTTATGAATTTTATAGAATAAGATTAATATTATGATTATGATATTAACTTTTCAAGTAGAAGATTGGAGTTTTTCAAAGAAAATTCATCTTTAAATTGGTGACATAGGTTTGACTTTAAATATTCATAGAACCTAGGAGGAAAATGTCTGTAGCGCAAAATAGCTTACTCTTCCCACCTCTCAAAGACCAGCAATGGACAGGAAACCCAGATCTCACCTCTCTGAGAAGGGATACCTGGGTGGAGGAGAAAGACTATCGATTTTTAGTAGAGGACAAAAGCCTCAAATTTTTCCAGATGCCGTCAGGACTGAGAGTACTGGAAGTTAATTATATTTCTAGGGAGTGGTTTGTGATCCCAGAGTAATAGGAGACTGGATAAGAGCCTTTATCTTTGGTGGGGTTATAGGTTAAAAGAAAACTTCAGGAGGCAGACTTCTGAGCCACTGGAAGCATTTACTCACTGTGACCATCAGGGAAGAGTAAAGTTCATCCTCCCTGAATTACACCCTTCTGCCTTGAGTAGTAGAGACATGTCATACAGGAAATAAAAGGAAAGGGCCGACCACACAGGAAACAGATGTAAACTTGGTAAAAGCCCTCTGATTCATTGCACCTTAATGAACAGGTGTAAAGAAAAAATTATTGAATATAAAACTGTTATACCAAAAGAGAAGTATCTTAATTTCTAAGGAGTCTGGGAGCTAACGTGAGTGTGGAACTAAATTTACCACTACTAATCCATGGAATGCAGAGAGTTGCTATTGTAGGTCAGAAACCTCAGTCTACTTAGCAAGTTTGATGTACATGAGAAACAAGCAGTACTTCCATCAAAACGCGTGCTAGGGCTTCCCTGGTGGCGCAGTGGTTGAGAGTCTGCCTGCTGATGCAGGGGACACGGGTTCGTGCCCCGGTCCGGGAGGATCCCACGTGCCGCGGAGCGGCTGGGCCCATGAGCCATGGCTGCTGAGCCTACGCATCAGGAGCTGTGCTCCGCAACGGGAGAGGCTGTGGCGGTGCAAACAAACAAACAAACAAACAAACAAAACGCGTGCTGAAGTGGGGAACGTGCAGAAAATGAAGGAACACAGCTCAAGAGAAAACTTTATATCATGGAAAATACTTGCCCAAAATATCATGTTATCACACACATACATGCACACACACGCACACACACACACACACACACACTTTTTAAACCCCTGTAGACAAAGAATGTCCTGCCATATCAGTAAACAAGGCATGTTGACGCCATCAAGCGGTCAGCCTCCGCAGCAACCCCAGACGGTGTGCCCTGAGGGGATTCAGGATGGAGAAAACAGGATCCTGGCCCTAGATAGTTAAGGTGCATATCAAAGGAACAATTTCAGTAAACCCGGACTCTTGCACCTTCCCACACATAGAAAGGCACTAAATTCATTAACTTGAGATATCTGGTTTTCTTTAATTAGCAGTAATCTTTTGATGATCCGACTACCTGGTGTTTTTCTTTTTGGCAAAGGCTCCTATATATCCTGGCTCTTCCCTTAACTCTTTGGAGTGGTCCCTCAGAGCAATCTGAGGAGACTGTCTCCTGGGCTTAAGTCCTCTGTAAGTCCGCCAAATAAAACATCATTCTCAACTCTTAGGTTGTGCGTGTGTTTTTCAGTTAACACCCCAAATAGAAATGTCTGAAACCTCACTGAAATGAAACTGCTTAGCTGCTCATGTCTCAGTGCTGCCCTTTCCTGCTCTTTCTCCTGGTTCTGCCATCCTCAGCTTCCCACAGATGAACTCCCTCATTCCACCTCTGAAAAGCCCAGAACTGCCCTTTTCCCTACTGCCACACATGGGCCCCTTGGAGGGACCCAGGGCCCAGGGTCCTGGTGTTGGTTACAGGTCCTCTCTGCTACTCTGTCCATCCAGGAACTTCTCTCAAGAGTTATCTGCGGGCTTCCCTGGTGGTGCAGTGGTTAAGAGTCCGCCTGCCGATGCAGGGGACACGGGTTCGTGCCCCAGTCCGGGAAGATCCCACATGCCGCGGAGCGGCTGGGCCCGTGAGCCATGGCCACAGAGCCTGCACGTCCGGAGCCTGTGCTCTGCAACGGGAGAGGCCACAACAGTGAGAGGCCCCCCAAAAAAAAAAAAAGAGTTATCTGGGATCATGGACCCTCCCTAGAAATAGAACTAACTTTCAATACCTTCAATCCCAACTAGGTCTTCAAAATTTTGTATAAAATAAATACACTACAAGAATATGTTGTACAACACAGTATTTTATAACTATAAGTAGAATATAACCTTTAAAAATTATGAATCTCTATGTCGTACACCCAAAGTATATAATATTGTACATAAACTATATCTCAATTAAAAAAGACACCCATTTCACCTTTACGGCTCTGGAGCTATTTCAGGAACTGGAAACAAAAGATGCTTCATAGGTCTTATCACTTAGGAAATTCCAAAGGTTTTAAGAGCTGTGTGCCAGTAACCATGGACCAGACCAAATATATATTTATTATAAATCACAATATCACAGGAACATACATGGCAGAAGTTACTCTGTCAAGAATGTTGAGAAGGAGATTCACACTGGGTGAAAGACGATTCCAAAGTTCTGTCCCAACACTAAGGTACTATGCTTTAAAAAAAAAAAAAGTGGAAATGAGAAAGGTTAGATAACTTGCTTCATAATGGAGCAATTGAACAATTGTTATAAAATATATTGAAACAATGGATGCTAGTGTCTCCTGAGAACAGTACACCACTTCTGTGATTTCCCTGCCAAAACCGCATAACCTGAATCTAATCATCAGGAAATAACAGACAAACCTCAATTGAGAGACATTCTACAAAAAAACAAAATACAAAATAACCATTTCGAAAATGTCAAGGTCAAAAAGCAAAATAAATACTGAGTAAATGTTCCAGTTTATAGGACCAAAAACACTTGACAACTAAGTGCAAATTGTGATCCTGGAAAACATCTATAAAAAGCATTATAGGAACAGTTGATGAAACTTGTATACGGACTCTGGATTACAGAATAGTGTTGCACAAATCTTAAGTTTCTTGCTATTGGTAACTGTACTGTGGTTGTGTAAGTGAATGTCCTTGTCATTGGGAAATAAATTCTGAGGTATTTAAGGGTAAAGTGTGCAAAATAGTTCTCCCCAAAATGTGTCACTTTGGCATGTGGGTTATTTTGAACTGAAGGCAACCGCGACCTGCAGACTCGAGGAAACCTTTTACCTCTCTTCACTGCCTGAAAGAATTTAAATAGGGCCCTGACAGAAAGAGAGCTATCACCAGAGATAACTTTTTATCTCTTTGGCAGCGCAAACATCTAAGTACCAAACATCTGCGCTTCTCATCTTCCTGTGATTTGCCCTCCTCCTCTTTGAAGCCCCAGGGCCATAGCCCATTCCTTAGCCAGAATGGCACACAAGCCTCAATTACCTGACTGCCATTGGATTTCATATTTTTTATGGGAATCCCACACATACACAATTAAATTTGTTTTTCTCCTGTTACTTTGTCTTACTTACAGCAGTTTAATTTTCAGATGACCAGCCAAAGACCCTATAAGGGAGGAAGGGAAAAATTTCTGCCCTTACAGGTGTTAAATTAATTAAACAAAGAGGCCATGAGACTGAGGTGGTGCTAGTACCTTGGCAGCCTATGCAAACAAGCCAAAACCTAAGTCTGTACTGGCCTCAAGGTGGAGAAATCAAAACCCAAGGACTACTCATCACAAACAGCCAATGAGGCTTTTCCAAATATGACCGATGCTAAGGTACAGCCAATCAAACAGTTTCCTTGCCTTGCTTTCATCTTTTCTCTCTCTGTCTCTCCCCAGCTCCTCTCAGTGGAGCATCCCTAACCACTTCTGTTTGGCAACTGCCCAATCTGAGTTGATTTTTGCTCAAACTCCTAAAATGTTTTAATATGTCTCAGTTTATCGATTAACAAAGGGCATGATGTCTGCAAATTATTCTCAAGTGGTTTAGAAAAAAAGAGAGAATGATAGAGCAAGTGGGGCAAAATATAATATCAGCCATCGATGAATGTGGAGAGTATGAACGCAGGTCGTGTGCCTGACCCACAGAGCCCAGACAAACCAAAACGTTAGAGTTTGGAGCAGAGAAAGGTTTATGGCAGGGCCTTGCAAGGAGAACGGCTCATGTCCTAAAAAAACCCCAAACTCCTTGAAGAGTTTCAGCAAAGCCTTTTTTTTTTTTTAACATCTTTATTGGGGTATAATTGCTTTATAACAAAGTGAATCAGTTATACATATACATATGTTCCCATATCTCTTCCCTCTTGCATCTTCCTCCCTCCTTCCCTCCCTATCCCACCCCTCCAGGCAGTCACAAAGCACCGAGCTGATCTCCCTGTGCTATGCAGCTGCTTCCCACTAGCTACTTCCCACTAGCTATCTACCTTACGTTTGGTAGTGTATATATGTCCATGCCTCTCTCTCGCTTTGTCACAGCTCAACGAAGCCTTTTTAAAGGCCGGGTGAAGGAGGGGTGTCCCAGAGTATGTGATCAGCTCATGTACCGTTCTCTGATTGGTTGATGGTGAGGTAACAGGGCAGTTAACCTTATCAATCCTTAGGCGTCAGTAGGTCTGGGGGCTACATTCTCATGATCATCAAGTAGTTAATTTCTTCCATTTGGTGTTGGTTTTTAGCATCTGAAAAACTCAGGAAATATGCATGAGATACTATTATCTGGCTACTTTAAAGAGGAGCTACAGCAGAAAATATGGGGCAGGGGTCTGTACCAGGAAAGCCCCAGTAGGGTCCTGCTCAGTTACAACAGGGCATGGGAGTTCCTTGGATATACATATGTTCCTTGCACAGAAACTTGCCATGTTTCTCTAAGTTGAAAATTTTATCTAAATAAAAAGTTATAAAAAATATGAAATAATTGAAGGAGTTTTGCTCACTTCGATAAGAGTTTGAGGGTAAAAGAGAACAGATGAGTTAAAATGTTAAAACCATCCTGACTACCTAATTTTGAGACCACTATCAAACTACTTTCCTTTGGATAACAAGGACTTCTGGCAGTGCCTCCGTTAAATTAACTCAGGTCCAAAGGCGTTCAGTAAGACCCAAACAAGGAATACCAAGAGCCATTTCCAAACCTTGAGGCTAGTGACTCCTTCAACCCATGCTCTGAAAGTAGCTTTAGAAAACTAGTCCAGAATGTTCAGAATGTATTCTAGAAAATCAGCAGAACATTTTCTTAAACGGCTGTTTATAAAAAATGTAATAGAAATTAACTTTCACTTTGTTAAACACCCTATGAGTTGTTGGTCTTCAAATATCTGAGTAGCCAACATGCTTTGAGCACCTGCTAAGTGTCAGTGGCATCAGGAAACTGAGGAAACTGCAGAGCAGAAAGGTAAAATACTTGCCCGGGTCAAACGTTAAGGAAGTGATAGAACACGGGATTGAGCCGAAGTATCTTTCTCAAGGACTCATGTTCTATCATTCATCAGTCAATCTGCTTCTGAGACACTATAGTTCATGGATCCATTCCATGATATTTTACAGAGTATCTCAATTTCATTGCCAACACGACCCTGCAAGAGTTGTGTTGTCATCTCGGCTTTTATATATAAAGAAGCTGAGACGGAGAACTGACATTACTTATTCAGATTTACAAAAGCTGGGAAATCATGGAAGCAAAATACCAACACAGTTCTGTACAACTTCCAGACGCATATCCTTTTTACCCATCAAGACAGCAGATTTTGAAGAACTGGGCATCATTAAGAAAATGGTAACTGGGTGAACATCAAGCTCTAAATTAACTAATATTAAATTTTCTCATGGGAACTTTAATAAAATAGCCCTCAAGACAAAAGATGATTGTTTTCAATGACTAAACATTGTCAGAAAACTTTATTTTAATCAAAAATATACACACACTCACACACCAGACCTGTGGCCTTTCCCTACCCCAGATATTATTGTTGGTGTTCTCTTGCTTCCCTCCCTCTTTCCCTTCTTCTGTCTCAGTCTCTTTTCTCTGTTTCTGTCTCTGTGTCTCGCTCTTCCTCCCTCCCCCCGTCCCCTTCCCAATCTTTAAATTCCAGCTGTACAAAAAGGTTACAAAGGTTCCTGCTGCCCCCTAGTGGTCTTATTTTGGAAGCGGCAGTCACATTAGGAAAATCAACAAAACCCTTACAGACAATAATAATAAAATGACAGTTAACAGGGAAGTTCCCTGGCCGTCCAGTGGTTAGGACTGGGCGCTTTCAGTGCCGAGGGCCCGCGTTCAATCCCTGGTTGGGGAACTAAGATCCGGCAAGACACGCGGGACGGCCAAAAAAAAAAAAAAATGACACTTACAGTCCTTTAGAATTTTTGGAGACAGTGGGCCATGGAGGTAAGAGGAAACCGCCTGCGATCACTGACAAGTTATTTGCCCTCACAGAGTTTCAGCAAATACACCCATAAAGTGGAGGTTAAAATGTCTCTTCCTTATAGTTGTGTTGTGGGTTAAGATAACATACCAAAAGGTCTTGAAGCACAGTGCACTCTCCAGAAAAGGTAATTATTATCACATCATTTATTTTTGACAACTCTACAAGGTTAAGGAAACTGAAGCTCAGCACAGCTTGCAGGGTTTTTTTTTTAAGTAAACTCAGCTACCAACCTGTAGAATGAGACCCATAATCCAAGTTTTCGGACTCTAATTTTATTTCTCTTCATGAAACCTCAGTATCCCAAATTAACAGTTGATACAAGGAATCTTAAGAATTATTAAAATCTTAAAGGGATATTTTCATACACTACTCATGTTTTCAATGACGTCCAAAACTATATACATTTCATTGGTAAGTGATCACATCTCTAAATTGTGTCTTAAAATTGCAAGAAGAAAAGCACACAAAGATTTGTGTCCAAAACATGTTCGTAAGTCATTGTTTATAATAGTACAAAGTTGAAAACAGGCTAAATGTAATACATTTATTCAATAAACTTTGGTACAAATAACAATGTTTTGGTACAAATAATAATGTTTTTATTTATTAAAAAATTTCTCAGTGCCAGGTGCTGTTAAAGGGTTATAAATGTATGAAAGCATTCAGAGAGGTAAGTACTATTATTATCTCCCCTTAACAAATGAGGAGGGACTTCCCTGGTGGTTCAGTAGTTAAGACTCCGGGCTTCCACTGCAGGGGGCCCGGGTTCGATCCCTGGTCAGGGAACTAAGGTCCTGCATGCTGCACGGTGAGACCGAAAAAACAAAACAAAACAAAAAACCAAATGAGGAAACTGAGGAACAGAGAAGCTTAGTACTTTGCATGAGGTCAAACATCAAGTAGGAGAGCCAGGAATTGAACTGACGTGTCTTTTTCAAGAGTCCGTGTCCTATTCACCAATCTGTTTTTGTGACAGTATAGTCCATGGATCCACCCCATATTTCACTGATGGTAGAATATTGTACAGCCATAAAAAAACATGTTTTCAGTAAGTATTAAGTTACATGCGGACATGCTTACATTAAAACATTAAGAGAAATCAACTATACCTCAATTTTTTAAAAAAGGAAACATAAGATATAGAAGAAAAAAAATAAGGGAAAAAAACAGCATGCAAAATTGCACACATTATTTCAGTCCTAGAACGTGTGTGTGTGTGTGTGTGTGTGTGTGTGTGTGTGCAAAACCAAAATCTAAATCTAAATAGTACCTTTCCCCAGATGATGGGTTATGGGTAATTTGGTTTCCTCCTTTATACTTTTCTAGATATTCTGAACTTTTGTTATGAGACATAACTGCTGTGATTATCAGAAAATTTAGTGTAAAAATATTTACTGCTGCTGAAAAAAATACCAGAATTTCCGAGAACAAGATTTCATTTCCCTTCACAGTTAAATAATGAAAGTGTTAAGTGGGAAAGATTTGCAAGAAAAACAATTACCCCAAGGACTGGGAACAGAGGAAGGATGTTCAGACTAGAAAGGGAAGTGTCTAAGAGAGAGGGTTTCATAGGACATTTATGCTAAATGAACTCAACACCCTGGAACCTGTTCTTGATCGATGTCACCTACTTTTGAGTGCTGTCAGCTGCTCAGAGGCTGTCTTCTGACAGTAGTCATTTGGATTCGCCCCAGACTGAAATAGTGTGGATTGAGAATCTGATGCCTTTAGAAGAGAAAACATAGAAGATCTGTCATCTGAACAGGTATAATTTCTAGAGTGGACGATTTCAAATGTGCAGTGGAAAAGCAGCAAAGAGAGCTTTCTTTTTGGCAGTAACCCTACTGTTTTGCTTTGTGGCAGTCCCTTCTGGGCAGGGCCTATCAGCAGTACCAGATGAGCCTAGCATAGGCCAACCTTGAGGTGGTATCTTCCCAGGAACCTGCACGAGCCAATCATATCACTCAAAGGCTGCAGCTCAAGATAAAACCACTTGGCCCCAAACACCATACAGTGCATGCCTTTGCCTGCTGCCTTTTCTTTTCTTTTATTTATTTACTTATTCATTTTTCGCTGCCTGGGGTCTTCGTTGCTGCATGTGGGTTTTCTCCAGTTGCGGAGAGCGGGGGCTGCTCGTTGTTGCGGTGCACTCGGGGCTACTCGTTGTTGCGGTGCGCTCGGGCTCTAGGCTTGGGGCTTCAGTAGTGGCGCAGGAGATTTGGTGCTCCGCGGCACGTGGGATCTTCCCTGACCAGGTCTCGAACCCGTGTCCCCTGCATTGGCAGGCGGATTCTTAACCACTGTGCCACCTAGGAAGCCCCTTCCTGCCTTCTTAAGAAAGTTAAGGCTAAGCTGGTGAGCCAGACCTGTAACAAGACTTTGGAATTTCCCTGCATAGAGACTAGATCAGGATTTTTTTAAGTCGGAAACTAATTTGAGTTCACTTCAGAATTCCTTATTTGGTGCACAAGTCTGGCTGTTCAACAGAGATTTCAGCTTTGCAAGTGAGTTCGAGTTGATTTCTTCCCTTGGAAACTGCTAGTTGGTGGCGGTCAGCAGACGTCTCAACATAGACATAGGTGAGGAAGGTTCTTGCTGAGACTCAACCCCAAGAAAACCCCAAAGGAGCACCCTGAGAACTGATTTCAGGATGAAGCTGCAGGGGCGAAGAAGTGCTTTGAACACCAACAAATACTGCCCTTTGACCAACAGATGCAGGAGGAGTCTTCTTCCAAATACTGCAGCCCCTGAGGTGAGAATCTGGCTCCTAAGAGGGCAACTTCCTCTCCTGCTGCTGTGCTCAAGTCTGCAGAGACCCACGGTGAGTTACCACGGAGGAGGTGATCTCTTTATGATCAGGGCTCCAGTGGTGCAACCTTTAGATGACCTTTAGTCCCTTGGGATGTAATTTCACTTAGACATTTTAACTAACACGTAATGCTGGCAAAGAGGGTTGAAAACGATTATTTAAAATTATGGAGTTCTTTACAGTTTACAGATTTGGCATCACAGAAGCTAGAGGCATAGCATTTTTTTCTTGATTCTCCATAAAATTTAAGTAAAACATTGCTTCTGTAGGACAAATAATGCAAAATCAACCAAGTCTATTTGGCTTTATCCTGTATCATATGGATCAACTCAAAAGACGTATTATAAAGTTCTCTATAATGAAAAATAACCTAATGTTAAGAGAAAACAGTTTCAGTGAGCCCAGACGCTTGCATCTTCCCATACATAGAAAAGCACTAAATTCCTTAATTTTAATGTCTGGTTTTCTTTAATTAACAGTAATCTTTTGATGTTCCGAGTACGTGCCCTTTGTTACAAAACTCCTATGTATCCGAGCTCCCCCCTCACTTCCTCAGAGCAGTTCTCTCGGGGTTACGTGAGATGCCATCTCCCGGGCTTGAAGTCCTAAAAATTCCCACTGAATGAAACATAGCTCTCAACTTTAAAAAAAAAAAAAGAAAGAAGACAGAATACCCATTTGATATCTAGTAATAGATTAAAGTTTTGGAGTTCACAAGGTTTGATAGAAGATATTTTTTATTTTGTTTTGGCTTAAATAGATTCTGTAGAATTATTTGCAAATCTGCTCTAAAGAATTATCGGTTAAAATCATTTAAGCAGTCTTAAAATTTTGTTCCAGTTTACACACAACTAGATGACTTCTCACCATAAATAACATAGTAAAAATACCAAATGGTATGCTTTTGAGTTCCAGCTACAACACTGTTGACATTCACTGGATGGAATTTTATCTCTTAATATGTTCCTTAGTAAGTACTGTTTATTAGGAAAGTATCATTTCTTTGCCCAGAAGGAAACACCTTGAAATTAAGATAACTGAAAAATATGGCTCTCAATTATAGATGGATGAGACTTAAAGAACTTGTCTTCAAATCTCTAACTTTAATTTAATATGCACTGGGTATCAATAAGTAATATTCCATTGGCTACCCATGAGAAAATGTCTTTTTCCTACTCCTGATTTCTAAGAAGAAGGACATTACCAGGAACCCCACTGACCTCTGTCCAACCCTCTCCTCACATCGCTCCCCTGGAGGTGGACAGACGTTACTTGACTGGTAACGTCAGGAAGAATAACTGGATATGCTGTGTTTGCTCTTCTTCCTCCTGGGAATTAACCCAATGGCAAAAGGCATGAGTTCTGTGTTCCTCCCATGGCAAGAATCTCACCTGGACAGGTTGCAATCCAATACTGCCTGCAGCTAAGTGGGCAAGTCAGCTCATTCTGGGGTTTACCCTTAACAAGCCCACCAGCCATCAGACCTAAAGATGGGTGCTCCAACATGTTCTCATTCAGTAGTAAAAATTATATTTTAGCCTTCATATTTCAAGTCCTGAGCAGAGGAGAGGGTTGTCATTTACTGGGGGCCCCCTTGGAGAACCCAACTCATCACTTAAGTCTTTTCTTAAATCAAAGCCAAAGGCTTAATATAGGTTTTAGGTATTCATAAAAGAGGTATTACTTATAACACCTGTGTGAGAATGTGAAGGGGTTAGGAGAGGAAACAGATAGTATAATTAAACTTTGATTATTAATTTTTTTCTTCAAAATACTCAATATGCAAAAAGACTTTTCACTGATACAAAAAGGGTCACTTCCTCCATGGGGAGATGAGGTTTTTTTGTGCTTTCAGTAATATTTGTCAAACCAAATTCAACATCTAGCATGGGTCACAGATATAGGAAGGACTGGATCAGTGTAATGGTTATGAGTGAAAATTACTTCAGCAAATACTGATTTTGAGCAGACAACTCAGTCTTATACAGTGTAGCAAATCTGCTACCACACCGTAAAAATTAAAAAAACAGAAACCTCCATTAAATAGAGTCGGGAGACCAGAAAGGGGAGCTCTCATGCCCTGCGGCATAGCAGAGTCTAACAGGAAGAAGAAAAACACCTCTTCTTTCCTGGCAAGGACTGGGCGAATGTAAAGCCATGAACTCTCTGTTTACTATACCCTCCCATCTTCCTTTTCTTCTCTATGAAAGCATTCTTCTTCCCTTGCCCTGTAGGGACTTGTACACGGCGCACCGCAGTTGCAGAACCTGAATTGCAACTCTCTGCTGATCCTGAATAGACCTATCTTTGCTGGAGAAATACCTGGCACGCTATTTACTTCAGGTCAACAAGATTCACCATCGAATTTGAAAAATTAAAATCAAGATTTTTCTTTCCTTATAGGTCGCAGTTAAAATTGACTTTGACTTGGCACCCGGTTCCTTTGATGATCAGTACCAAGGCTGCAGCCAACAAGTCATGGAGGACCTGATTCAAGGGGATTATTTTACGAAAGAACTAGAATCTCGTAGGAATTACCACAGGGTCTGGCAACGTGCACACTTAGACTGGTTGACACAAGGAAAAGCTCTCCCTGAGAACATGACTGTTACACATGCTGTGGCCATCTTGGTTTATTCGTCGAACGGCAGTGTTCGTTCAGACTTCTCCAGAGCCATGGCCAGTGCTGCTGGGTCTCCCCAGCAATATAAACGTTCATTCCATTTCAAATATCTACACTACTACCTGACCACGGCAATCCAGCTGCTGAGGAAAGAGATTGTCACAAGGAATGACTCTCTGTGTTATGAGGTGCACCATGAGGTGAAGGGCGTTTACTTGGAAGCCCCCATGGGTGCCACCATTCGCTTTGGCCAATTCCTCTCCACCTCTTTCCTGAGAGAAGAGGCACAGAAGTTTGGGGACCAAACTCTATTTACCATATTGACCTGCCTGGGGGCACCTGTACAAGACTTCTCTCTCAAAAAGGAGGTCCTGGTCCCTCCGTATGAGCTGTTTGAAGTTGTAAATACGAGCTACCACCCAAGAGGAAATTGGTTGCAACTGCAGTCAACTGGGACCCAGAGTGCGTATAACTGTCAGCTGCTAAAAGGTATTGTTATTGATCCAAATGGAATCCACTCTTACCAGGATTGCAGGCCACCATTCATTTTTTAATCTTTTCAAAGAAATATTTATTTATTTATTTTAATTTTTTTTCTTTTTTTAATTTTTATTGGAGTATAGTTGATTTACAATGTTGTGTTAGTTTTCAGGTGTACAGCAAAGCGAATCAGTTATACATATACATATATCCACTCTCTTTTAGATTCTTTTCCTATATACGTCACTAGAGAGTATTGAGTAGAGTTCCCTGTGTTATACAGTAGGTCCTTATTAGTTATCTATTTTATATATAGTAGGGTGTATACATCAATCCCAATCTCCCAATTTATCCCTCCCCCCATTTTCCCTCCTGGTAACCATAAATTTGTTTTCTACATCCCTATTCTTTTATAAAAGTTGTTTTTCTGAGTGAGCTTGGGGGAAAAAGCCAAAAACATGGATATTGGCCTTCAGTAATGGTGGAATTGGCAGATTAGAGAAGACTCACCTTGTTTCTTGGTTTCTGCTCTCTTCTTTCTCCTCAGCTACCTGTAGGAAAATGTGCTTTGCAATGGCCCAGATATACAGGGCATTCTAGACAGAGAGAGTAAGTATCTCTACTGGAAAAGGGAGTGCATAAAACATAGCATTTTACCTTCTCCCTCAAGCTCATTTTTTGTCACGGTCATTTCATGAACAAGAAGTGTTAAAAATAAAGCAGGAGGTGTGATTAATTCATCCACTCCTATCTTTTAATCGTCTTCTCTGTTCCAGGAACTGGGATAGGAGGACCCAGGCGATACAAAATGAATAAAGCAAAATTACTATCCTAAGGAGGATTTTTAGTCTAATGAGAAGTGGAAATATGAACAAGTGTCTACACACAAAAGCACTAAGTATACACCAGATGTTTAAGCAATGGTTATTGTTGCTCGGTGAAGGAAGACGCTCGTTCTCTCTGGGGAAAGTGAGAAGCCTTCACAATAGGAGACCACGTGGGACTTGAAGTAGGAATGGGGATTTTCAGTGAAAAAAGAGAGAAAAAGTCATTTCAAGCAGAAAAAGCATATACTGAATCACAGAGATTTCAAACAGCCTGGTATCTTCAGGGAAATTTTGAAATTCTGGATGGCCGGAATGTAGGGTGTGTAGGACAGAGGAAGAGGCCAAGAGTAGAAAGGAAGTAGGACACTGATAGGGGCTGGAGAGTTCTGATGGGGCCAGATTGCTTTAAAAAAACCTCTTGTATTCCATGCCAAGGACTTTCAAACTTCATGCTGTAAGTAGTGAGAAACCATTAGAAGTCTGTAAGGAGTGGAGTATCAATCAGATCAGTATTGTAGCAAGAGCCTTGATGATATTGTGAAAAATGAACCAAAGCAGGAGAAATTAGAGTTATCACAATAAAAATACATGTTAGTCTCTTTTTAGAAAAACATGTGGCTGATTCCATTTTATCTTTGTATGTTGCCAGCCACAGTCGTTTGACGGAGCAAATGCTGCGCAAATTCGATAGCAGATGCCGTACCCTGTTTGATTCAGAAAGAGGAAGACTGTCCTTATCCACATGCGCATTCCTTTACACTCAAAGTCAACTGCAACCCAGCTACAGGGTCTACCTTTGAAATATTCCCGAATCTTCCTCTACTCCATCATCACTGCTGCTGTTAATAATTCAGCCTGTCTGCGTTTCTCAACACATCAGGGCTGCAGTGCTGCAAACGTCCTCAAACTGGCATCCACACTGAGGTCAAGGTCCTGCTCACTCTGGCCTATCTGTAAGGCCAGAGACAGTCATTTCCATTAACTGATAAGTAACACTCTGCTTATTCCAACATCCTGGAGCGGTACTAGATTGATGCAAACATGAACAATGGGAGAAGGGAGGTGGCATGTTTTTCTTATCTGAGAATCCTTCACTGGGAGGGAGTGAGGTCAGTGGTCTCCCCAGCCCTGTTTTTCCAGATGGCTGCTGCTGCCCACTTGACTTCTGACCAATCACCTGGACTAACCATTAACCTCAGCCTGGGGAATTCACAGAATCTAATTTCTCATGAAACTGGAATCCTCTCAGCAAACTGTTTCTTCTCCTTTCGATTTTTTCACCAGCAGAAGCCACAAACTATTCTATGTCCCCAAAAGTCCCTATGAGCCAGTGACTTACGTTTCCTCTCCGGTTCCCTTTTAATCTGACAGACGCAATATGTGAAAAACAACATGAAGCCGTTTAAAATGGGTCAGCCAGGGACACTGCAGTTCTCCCGATGAAGAGACAGTAGATTAAAGAGCAGAGCTTCCCCAGTCCTTCAATGTATTTCAAAATTGCTTCCATTAAGTTGTAACTGAAGTTCTCAAGTTCAAAGAGTTCCTAGGAATCTGTGGCCTTCGAAGAGTCAAAAGGTCAAATTGGTAGCATAACTCATTGAGGGGAGTGAGTTCGCAAAAGAAAAATTGTTTAAGACATTCTAAACTGATAGCTTTTTCTTCTAATTCTTCTCTCACCCCTCACATGACCTATACTTGTTACCATAGAAACATGTTTTCAGGCCCCGTGGAAGACTTAAAATATGTTATGTTAGTTATTTGTCCTTAACTGTTGCTTCCTTCAGCAAAATAATCTGTGCCAAAAATCTGTAGACACACAAATACATGCTCTGTTCTGTATCATTGGGTTCACAAAGAAGAGGGGTTTATTTGCGAAAATGTTTCACATAACTAAAATTCTTAAGCATGCTTCTAGAAAAAAATGTAGCCAATTGTTTGTAGTCAGTGTGGTTTTACATGTTAATCTTGCCAGTTACTAGCAGTGGGAATACAGGCAAATGGCTTAGTCTCTCTGTGCCTCAGTTTCTTTATATGTAAATGGGAATAATTTTTAAAAATAAAACTTACCTTGTAAGATGCCGGTGAAGAGAAAATGAAGGAACGCATGCAAAAGCTCTTAGAACCGTACGTGACACATGTAAGTAAGTAATCAAAACTCTTTGGCTACTATTACTATTACTATTATAAGTCTTTATTTTATTAACTTACTGTTTCCTATTTTCTTTTACTCTGGGTTTCAGTTATCCCAAAGTAATTTTCCCAATTTGTGGCATCACACTTACCTTGAGGTAGCATGTCTGTCTCAGACGAATGGATGAAAGAATGAGTAATTGGATGAATCTGGAGACCACAGGGCATGATGGGTAGAGCAGAGATGGTGGAACCAGTGAGAGCTGGGCATATGTTAGTAGCTCTGTGGCCTTGTGCAAATGACAACTCTGAACCTGTTTCTTCATTTATAATATGGGGGCAATACGTGCCTGGAGGGAATGTTGTGATAGCACTTGTTACCCACCCTCTCAAACACAATTGAAAAATTCTGGGAAAGTACTTTGCACATGGAGCTGGGATAACAGTTTAATGGCACAAATGTCTACTTCAGTAATATTGACAGTTAGAATAGAAAGAAAGGAAGAGACAGAAGAAACACATGTTTTTTTGGCTATGCCATGCGGCTTGCGGGATCTTAGTTCCCCCACCAGGAATCGGACCCGGGACCCCTTCAGTGGAAGCACGGAGTCTTAACCACTGGACCACCAGGGAAGTCCCATAGACAATATTCTAAAAGAATAACACTCATCACTCTAAATTTTGACAGAAAGAGGTTATAGATAACATTTACCACCAAATAAGATTAACTAGATATACTGCATGTCACTTTTACTTTTTTTTTTTTGCTTTTTTTGAAGAGATTGAATACGTATTTCTGAACAATCTAACTCACAGATTCAGACTTCATGAGATAAAAGGCATAATATTATGCATTTCTCCCCAGACTGTATACCTGAGGCAGAGGTGACCAAATTCAGGTTATAATACACCAATAAAATGGTATTTGTATAGAAATTTAGTTTACAAAAGGCTTTCACACACATTATCTGTTTAATTCTTACAACCACCTGTACTTTGGGCTATTGACCCCCCTATAATGATGTGAACACTGAGGATTAGAAAGGTTAAATGGTTTTTGTAAGATTATTCAAGCAGGTTATAAATAACAAAAGTGAGACCGTTTCCCATTTTTTCTGACAAAAAGTCCAGGACAATTTTCTCTGTAGGTCACTTTCAGGAGATTTATTTTGTCATTCAAAAATGTTATTGAGAACCTAAAATTGGCTTCAATCTTCTGTGCTCTGACTATTGACATTATAAACACACTTCACATTCATATAAATATACAAATATGTTCACATAAATGTATATATAACAAGATAATAGTTGATCTTTTCACATGCATTTAACTAGTGTTTTTCATCTTAACCTATTTTATTACATTATTAAAGATTGATGGCCATGACCTACTGAACTGATGTCACAAACCATTAATGGAATCACAACCTCCAATTTGAAAAGTACTGTCCTAGGGACAGAGGGAATAAAAAGCATTGAATAGTCTAGAAGAAAAGTAAAGACAAATACAAAAGTAAAGTTAATGTGAGTTGTTCTGAAATGAGAAATTTTATAGACTGTAATTAATTTAATTCACAGATTTTTTCATTTATTCTCCTAAATATATTGTCTGCCTGTGTGAAAACAATAATAATAATAATAATGTGAGGTAGAAATGATAATGACCATATGAGAGGTACAGAAAAAGTATCAAGAGAGTTAGGAAAGAAAAGTTACTTTAACCTGAGAAAATAAAATTAAAATAAGCTATTTTTAATATCCTAGTTATTATGAAGGGTGCTTAAGAGGTGATTTTGAAGGGTGAGTATGATTACCACATAGTAATATCTCTGTTTTTCTCTTACTTGAACATTAGCATAATCACAATGAAGCAAAGTGAAGAGTAGTAGTGGTGATCATAGTATTTCCAAAAGCCTGGAGGCGCTCTCATTTTACAGATGAGAAAACTGAGGCCTAGTGAAAGTAACAAAAATGATCACAGTCAAGCATCTAGGGGTAGAGCTTCAATACCAAAGCCAATCACACCCTCAAATCATAATCTTTCTCCGTTATATTGTTTCCTTGTCAATCAGTTGCTGACAACTCTTCAGTAGAATCTTATCCCACGAAACAGTGAGAAAGGGTGGGGTTAGAGGTCCTTGTGATCTCTAGCCTCAATGAAGAGAAAATAAAACAGAAAATGCTTAAGAATCATTTAAAGGAGTGACCTGCTAAAGTGGTATTGATTGTTCCTAGGTCCCTGTGAGAATTCAGATAATACAATTTTAACACAAACTTTGACAAAAGCTTAGAAATAAGTATGCATTATTAATTTCTCTTATATAAGAAAAGTGGGGTTTTGAAAATTACTGTTGGTAATTTTCCAAATAGAAATTCCAGGAAACTCAAGGGATCTTATATATTATGTGGAAGCAATGGAAAAGTATTTCCTCAACATCTGATCATCCTATCAAACAATATGGTCATCAAACAATTGAGGCAATCATAGAGTTGAATGATTTTCTACCTCAAATGTCTTTTATATGCTAAATAATCAGCAAAGGCTGGTTGAAAAGGAGATTCCACTCTTTAGAGCATTTTTAAAATTTTACTTATTTATTTTATTTATTTAATTTTTGGCTGCATTGGGTCTTCGTTGCTGCACATGGGCCCTCTCTAGTTGTGGTGAGCGGGGGCTACTCCTCACCACGGTGCACGGGCTTCTCATTGCAGTGTCTTCTCTTGTGGTGGAGCACAGGCTCTAGGCACGCGGGCTCAGTAGTTGTGGCTCGCAGGCTCTAGAGCGCAGGCTCAGCAGCCGTGGCACACAGGCTTTGCTGCTCCGTGGCACGTGGGATCCTCCTGGACCAGGGCTTGAACCCATGTCCCCTGCATTGGCAGGCAGGCTCCTAACCACTGCACCACCAGGGAAGCCCTAGACCATTTTTTTAAAGGTTTACATCTTCCATCTCATTCTATATCCTTATCCCATTGTACTCCCAGTTAGTAGTTACACCTGACAATAATTTTTTATATTTCAGTGTTTCTTCCATCAGCCACATCTTAGTGGCTGCTAACCTTTCCCATGAAGAGTGTGTACGTGTAGGCAGTATACACACACACACACACACACACACACACACACACACACACACACACACACCAAACAGGACTGTGTGAATTGTTTTTGCTCACCTTATAATAAAAAATTTGATGAATGTACATGCAATATATGGAGAGATAATACAGTGGTTAAAAATAGAGCATTGAGCCAGACTGCCTAAGTCTGATGGCTGCCTACACTACTTACTAGATGCGTGATGTTTGACAAGTTTCTTCACATCTCTGTGTCACAGTTTTATCAACTAAAAAATGAGGATAAATGCCTCATAGTTTTTGTGTGGATTAAATGAGTTAATTTATAGCAAGTGCTTAAAATGACCCCAGCACAGAATAAGCCTTTAATCAATGTTCACTTTCATAATGGTGATAAAGATGGTGATAATTAAGATGGGGACGATGGTAACAGAAATAATTCTGCTGTGGATGACGATAAAGATGGGAAATCCGGAGATCCCTACCCCCAACTTGCTGGGTACCCTGAGGTACACCTCTTAACCTCTTGGTACCTGTTTTATCGTCTGCAAAATAAGCAAGCTGTCAGTTAGAGAACTCTAAGAGAGAATTTTTTTTTAAGTGGCTAGCTTCACACTATTTACAATAGCCAGGACATGGAAGCAACCTAAATGCCCATCGACAGAGGAATGGATAAAGAGGATGTGGCACATATATACAATGGAATATTACTCAGCCATAAAAAGGAACGAAATTGGGTCATTTGTAGAGACGTGGATGGACCTAGAGACTGTCAAACAGAGTGAAGTAAGTCAGAAAGAGAAAAACAAATATCATATATTAAAGCATATATGTGGAATCTAGAAAAGTGGTACAGATGAACTGGTTTGCAAGGCAGAAATACAGACACAGATGTAGAGAACAAACATATGGACACCAAGAGGGGAAAGTGGCAGGACGGGCGGGATGAATTGGGAGACTGGGATTGACATGTATACACTAATATGTATAAAATAGATAACTAATAAGAGCCTGCTGTATAAAAAATACATTAATTAATTTTTTAAAAGTGCTAGCTTCAACTATTTTTGTTAGGAATTTTCTAAGTTTAAAAAGTGAACCAAAAGAGAAATGAGGTGGTTTTTTAAAACAATCTCTGCTACCTAAAACATCTCTAACTCTTTTTATGTTTTTTTGTTTTCACAGCTTCCAGCAAAAAGTGCATCCCTATTCCCGTAGTTATTGCTTCTCTCTCATTTTTGACCTGTGTCATCATCTCTTCCAAAAGTAGAGCATAAAAAATGGTTGTGGTTTTTGCCTTCCCTGTACCCTTTTGCTTTATTCCAGTCAGGGCACCCTGAATCCCCGTAGAGAATCATTCCGCCCAGCTATCAACTGATTCAGAGCTGGCTCAGTCCACTGCCTATGGGTAGACCTGTAGGTATATTTCTTCTTCATGGATACAGAGATTCATGTTGGATAGAAATGACTCAGTCTGAGCCTGTGAGACATAATCAGGGTACTTTATTGGGATTGGGGCTGGGTGTGGGGTGGGGGCCACTTTTTATTTTGAGTGGAGAATAGTGAAAGCAGAATATGAGTCTAGAATCGCTAGCAGCTATCTTGCCACTGAGAAGAGAGCCCCTGTCTTCCTGAGAACGGAGCTAACACAATGAAAGAAGAGCTGAGAAATGAAAAGAAAGTGAATCTTGGCGAGAGTCTATGTGCCCCTAAATCCAACTGTGCCTGAAACTGGATACCATGGGCTTTTTCATTACATAAATCAATAAATTATATTTTTGCTTCAATAATTTGAATTAAATTTTCTGTCTCAAACAATTGAAGGAGTGTTATGATGAATACAATGATTTTCCCTTATTTTTTAATTTAATGATCCTAAATATTAGGAACAAATCAGAGACTCTTGAGTTAGAAAGCAAAGGACAAATTCATCAAATGAGAAAGTGTTGAGACCCAGAGGCATATTAAAGGTGTGAAATTTCCTTAGAGATTTTTTTTTCCCTGATGTCAAGCAATTTTATTATTTTAAAAATTTTTTTAGAGATTTTTATCAGCATTCAAGACCAAACCAATGTAGAAACCCAAGAAACAAAAGGGAAAGTTAATGAAAGATGTTAGTGGAGTCTCATTTACTGCCAGTAATGGGGTGTTGCACACAGGTTTCTTCTAAAATATTACAAAAGTTAGAATTTAAACTCATATGTTAATTCACAGAGGACTTTATGGCAAATTAGATTTTAAGCCTTCATCACAAATTTAAGCACATCTGTTAGGAAAACAAGTGTATGTATGTGGAGATAAAGGCGAAAAAAAAATCTAATTACCAAGGAAATATCAAAGATATATTGAGTCCCCATTATGTGCAAACAGTTAAAAAGAAGTATTAAATCATCGAACTTCACAGCTGGGGATGTTCTCCGACTCTTCTTTCAGGTAGTAGACAAGATAAGTGGGGTGATGGGGGATTGCTAGGTCTCCAAAGACCCTACTAATTGGGCTAAATGGGGTGAAGATGAGAGCTAGCTCCATACCTTTGAATTCTGAAAGTCCAGGCTACTTAGCTCCTCTGAGATTTAGATAAGAAGCAAGCATTTTTTTAAAGAGAAAATAGGATTTAAATTTTTAAACGAAAAAATGTTTAGGGCTTCCCTGGTGGCGCAGTGGTTGAGAGTCCGCCTGCCGATGCAGGGGACATGGGTTCGTGCCCCGGTCCGGGAAGATCTTACATGCCGCGGAGTGGCTGGGCCCGTGAGCCATGGCCGCTGAGCCTGCGCGTCCGGAGCCTGTGCTCCGCAGCGGGAGAGGCCACAACAGTGAGAGGCCCGCGTACCGCAAAAAAAAAAAAAAAAAAAAAAAAAAAAAGGTTAAATAGGAAAAATCTTAGGTATTCTCAGAAAGGAAGATTCCAATAGAGAACTAGAGTTAACTGCTTTTAAAGTAAGTAGTAAATTCCATACTTCTTAAAAAGAAAAAAATAAAACTAGAGTTATTGTCTTTCTTATTCTTAAGAAAGTTTCTATTAGGTATCATGTGAAATATGGCAATCTTTTTTTTTAACTGGAGTAAAATCACTTTACAATGTTGTGTTAGTTTCTGCTGTACACCGAAGTGAATCAGCTATATGTATACATATATCCCCTCCCTCTTGGACCTCCCTCCCCACCCCATCCTACCCATCTAGATCATCACAGAGCACCGAGCTGAGCTCCCTGTGCTATACAGCAGGTTCCCACTAGCTATCTATTTTACACATGGTAGTGTATATACGTCAATCCTAATCTCCCAATTCATCCCACTCTTCCCTTCCCTCCTGTGTCCACCCATCTGTTCTCTACGTCTGTGTCTCTATTCCTGCCCTGCAAATAGGTTCATTTGTACCATTTTCTAGATTCCACATACAAGCGTTAATGATACGATACTTGTTTTTCTCTTACTTCACTCTATGACAGACTCTAGGTCCATCACATCTCTTCAAATGACCCAATTTCGTTCCTTTTGATGGCTGAGTAATATTCCATTGTATATATGTACCACATCTTCTTTATCCATTCATCTGTTGATGGACACTTAGGTTGTTTCCACATCCTGGCTATTGTAAGTAGTGCTGCAATGAACATTGTGTCTTTTTGAATTATGGTTTTCTCAGGGTATATGCCCAGTAGTGGGATTGCTGGGTCAGATGGTAGTTCTATTTTTAGTTTTTTAAGGAACCGCCATACTGTTCTGCCCAGTGGCTGTATCAATTTACATTCCCATCAACAGTGTAAGAGGGTTCTCTTTTCTCCACACCCTCTCCAGCATTTATTGTTTGTAGATTTTTTGATGATGGCCATTCTGACCAGTGTGAGGTGATACCTCATTGTAGTTTTGATTTGCATTTCTCTAATAATTAGTGATGTTGAGCAACTTATCATGTACCTCTTGGCCATCTGTATATCTTCTTTGGAGAAATGTCTATTTAGGTCTTCTGCACATTTTTTGATTGGGTTGTTTGTTTTTGAAATATGGCAATCTTGAGAGCATACACTCATTTGCAGTTCATGAGAGCTCAAGACTTTTTGGTAGGCAAATGGATTTGTCTAACTTTTTTCCCCAATACAAGCACATCTCAGAAATCCTACTTCTATTACGGTCAAGTAACAAGCACTAGGTCTTTTTTCGTGTAAAATGTTAGAGCACCTCCATTTCCAACCTCTATTATCTCCTAATCATAAGACTTCAGTAGGAGACAAAGAATAACTCATTTGCTCTGGTCTTATTCACATAGGCAAGAAAATGCTATTACTCCTCATCATTATTCTTATGTACTTCTGGATAAATCACATCAAAAGTATTTAGTGATGGCTTATGATAGGCAAGCCACTGAAGTGTACAGAAATTGGTATATGAGTGACAAAAATGCAAAAGTTTTGTTTCCTAGGCCTGAACCAGATTATTTAGTGATAGTGTATACATTTACCTGGAACTCGCACTGTAGGAACTAGAAATAGAATTACTAAGAGTGGGAATTATTTCAATTATGCTTTAAGATGAAATACAATGTTTAGAAACATCCTCAAATATAATACCATATTTGATTTTTTTGAACAATATATTCTTTTCAGTAACTGCCATTTCAAGCAGGGTTTCTTTGACTATTTATTTTTATTTGAATAAAGCAAAACTTGAGGAACATGGTTTGCCAGGTGACTATTCTTCAAACTCATGTCCCAACAGATCACATGTCTGGCATCCAAGGTCTTAGAAAGTACTATAAAAGCTCGCAGGATTTGAATTGGTTTTCTGACAGAAATGAGCACTACTGTTGCACTCCTACTAGTCCTTGGATTTCTTAAACACAGAAACCTTGGTTTCCATAGTTTTTATGGCTTTTTGGAGGATCTCTAAGATTGGTCTCATGGTTTTGACAATTTGCTCCATCTGATCTGCAGCTGACTCGATGGCATCCTTGGCATTCTCAGTGTTTAGTGCATCCTGCAACTTTTTCAAGGTGTCTATTGTAGTGGCTTTGGATGGACCAGGACTTGGGCTTTTCTCAGATGTGGTATCATCTGATTGCTCTTTGGTGTCTTTTCTATAGACGTCACTTTACTGAAGATTCATGATTGGCTATTTCATCAAGAGTGAAAGAGAAGGTTCCAAACTCTCAGGGATGTTACCATTATTCAGCACAGAGGCAATGACCGGTGTATGGACATTTTTGAACATTCCTTTGGCTGACTGTTGCAACTCCTTTACACTGCTACTCTTCTCAAGCATAGAGCACAGAGCTGTTGCAATCTTGGAACATAAAGGTTCACTTTGCATTCTGTCCTGCTTTGCCACCACTGCAGATTGCATCTCCTTAAAAGTTTTGAGCATCTGTTCAAAGACATCCTTAACATTACCATCTTCTTTCACAGCCATCAAGAAGATCTGAGTGTTGATACTGCTGTTAAACAATTCGGTGAGTGCATTTGTGAAGGAAGCAAGATCGTGCATGTGAAAGAAGAACGTTTTGGCAGCTTGAACGAGCCTCTCTTTATCATTTTCTGACCCTGAAGACATTTCTTCAGAAGAAATGTTTCAGCACCGTAAAACAAGTAGTAATCCAAATGAAAACTAAAAGTATATTTGGCAACCATAAAGAGACTGAAAGTATAATCTGAACATGAGAATAACTCGTATCAAAGGTTGGAAAGCTATACAAGCTTCAAAACAGAAATGGTCTTGTGCTTTAATAAAAAATAATTTAAACAGAGTAGAATCAGGGGGTTTCATTAAATTTAAACCACATATCAAATATTGCATGCTAGATCCTGAATTGGATATGCTGACATATGGAATGACAGTATTCACAGGTATTACCCTCAATACCCATCCAATCTAGTGAAAAAGATTGGATAAAATATTAAAAATTACATAGAGGGGCTCTGGTTTCAGTTAAGATAGAGCAAGCACACTCCATCCAATCTTTCCTACTGATGACAACAAAAAATTCCGGACAGAATATATAAACTATCAAGTATCTCTGAAAGGTGGATAACAGCAGACTGAGGAGGTAGAGAATGCAATATTCCAAAGAAGATCAAGGCCATCTAATACAAACTCCCAATGTCTGTCCTGTCATTTCTGTACTTTCATTACAACTCGTCTTCTTCTGCAATAGAGAAAAATGTTAATGTCTCTAACCAATGTTCACAATCCTCTTTTGGTATTTCCTCTAGAATTCTGCTCTATCAATCATCTCCCCTTTTCTCTTGTGCCGTGAACTGAAGTCCTCCCAAAATTCATGTGTTGACACCCTGATTTCCAGTATGACTGTAATTGGAGACAGGTCCTTTAGGAGGTAATTAAGGTTAATGAAGTAATAAGGGCAGGGCTCTGGTACGATAGGATTAGTGTCCTTGTAAGAGGAGACACCAGAGAGTTCCCTCCCTCACTCTCTCCACCTTGTGAGGATGCAGCAAGAAGGTGACTGCCTGCAAATCAGGAAGAGAGCCCTCACCAAAAACTGAATGGGCTGGTACTTTGATCTTATATTTCCCAGACTCCAGAGCTGTGAGAAAATAAAACTTCTGTTGTCCAAGCCCCCAGTCTATGGTATTTTGTTATGGCAGCCCAAGCTGACTAATACATCTTGCATCCTCCATCACTCCTTCTTTATTTTTCCTTCTCCTTTAATTATGTACATACTCAGTTCCCTATCCAGTTGGTTAGGATTCCAGGCTTTCACTGCTGTGGCCTGTGTTCAATCCCTGGTCAGGGAATTGAGATCCTGCAAGCCACATGGCGCAGCAAAGAAACAAAAACAACTGCCCTATTCAGTTTTAAAAAAAGTTTGACTCTGATTTCTCTTCAAGTAATGATTCCATCTCACTCCTTCCTTTAATTCTCAAATTTCTCAAGAGAGAGATTCTTTACGTCATTGTAATTTATTCTATCCCTCACTATTTTCCTGTAGGGCATCAATAAGTTCTAATTATCAAATCTCTTGGCCTATTTCCAGGCCTTAACCATCTTGAGTTCTCTGCATTATTAAAATTGCTGAATACCTCTTCCTACTTCAAGATTTTTTCCTCTTGAGGGCTCCATGATGCTGTATAACTCTGGTCCTTCTATATCCTCTCTAAGCATATATTTATTTTATAGGTTTCTCTTCCTTATACCACCAATGCCTTTCCAGTCTCCTAAGCGCCGCAAGGCTGTGTTTTTGGCCCCCATTATATTGTACGCTTTCTCCCTTCAAGATCCCATAACTACAAATGCCATCTGTATGCAGATGACTCCTAAACTTCATGGCGTAGGTTCAGCAATTCTCCCGATCTCCAGGTCTACATTTCCAACTACCTACTGGTCATCTCCACATAGTGACTGCATCAGTATATGCCATACAATTATCCAAAACTGCTCTCACCTCCTCAGAAAACACTTTCTCCTCTTAATCTTTGCCTCATTATTGAGGCTCAAATCCCTTTTCCTTTTCTCTTCCCCATATTAAATCAGTCCCTAAAATTTGTTAACTCCCTTTGAACTTATTTCAATCCATCCCCTCCCTTCCATTCCCATAACTACTATTCCAGTTAACTCTCATCTAGACAACTTTAATGGTCTCACATTTTATCTCAATATTTTTGTCAAGGGGTCACAAACTGGCAATCCACAGGCGAAATCTAACCAGCAGATATGCTTTGTTTGACCTACCACAGTGTATTCTCAAAATTTTTATCAGTTGCAAATTTAAAAATTGAAACATAGAAATCTGAATTTCTACTGATTATTGAAAAAATGAAATTAACTGGCAGCATTAAGTCCTTTTTCTGAGCTGGAGAAATTTCCTAGAGCTGAGGTTGTCCCCTTTAGACTAGACATTCACCTCTACACCCTATTGTCTTACACTAAGTGTTTCAATTACTTACATATCTTGTCCAGTTACTATAGGCATTGGAGTTGGTAACCCATGTTTTATTGTCCATACCCACTAACCCAGTTTGTATAAACTGACTTTCCTGAAATCCAAACCTCCTAATATTATCCCATAACCAAAAACCTTCGATGGTTCAGTATTGCCTAGAGAATAAAATACAATTTCCTAGCATGGCATCTAAGGCCATCAACAAACTGCTCTCAGTCTTCCACTACTTGCCTTCCCTTCACTGCTCCCACATATACTCTGTGCCACCAGCATAGTGGGTTAATTTTGTTCCCTGAAAATGCTCCACAGTTTTTTGTTCACAGTTTTCCCTTCACCTGTATCATCTCCTTCATACCCCACCTCCTTACACATCTATTGAAATCCTACTTATCCATACATACATACTTTGGCTACACTGGCCACAATACTTTTTTCCCATGTTCCTACATGGTGGGTCCCTAGGCTATGTCAAATGCAAAATGACCCAGAGGGACAAAAGCAATCTACTGCACCCCACCTGGTCCTTCTTTAGAACTATAGCGCAGCACCTTTAGATTGTACAATCCAAGTCTCCTGGCTGGCATCTTGGTTCCCAATCCTCTACCCACTCAATAACAACAGGAATTTTTCTTGTTGACATAAGAATAGCTATCATTTAGTAAGTTTTTGCCATAAAACAGGCACTGTGCCAAGTATTTTACATTTATTATCTCATAGTCCTTTTATGCCAATCCATAAATTACAAACTAGTAAATTACAAATCACTAGAGGCTGAGTGATTTTCTTGCTTCTGATGTGTCTTTGCTGCAGAGGAATCAGTGGGGATTAGGACAGAATCTAGAGAAAGAAGCATGGGAGACTCTGATCTAAGCTTTAAGGGAAAGGAGTCCAATTGATCTTTAAGGTTTTTATATTGTCAAGACAATTAACCAAGATGACAAGAGAGAGAGTGATAAAGAGCAGAACTTCCAGCCAGGAAAGAAGAGCACACACAAAAAAAACACATTTGGCTGAAAATATCTGTATCTATATCTCTTGAGAACTTAGATCAATCAGCAACAGGTACAAAATGCAACAGAAGCTAAAGGAAGTTTAATATCTGGAAAAGTTGACATGATGGGAACCCAAAATCTGACAGCTTCAATCAAAGAGGCATCTTGTCTACTGAATTGAATTAGCTCAGTTGGATAGCACTTTTCAACAACAAAAAAGTCCATTAAAGAACAAAAATTTTAATGTTTTACCATTGCACTACTAATTACTTATAATTATTATAATAATTATTATAATTATCACTTATAATTAATATTACTTAATATATATCAATTTTATATTAATATAGAAAATAAAAGAATTCTGAGACCTAAACCATGCAGAAACAGTCGATGAACCAGACAGGCAGAGGGACCCAGCAGAGACTAGCAAAGCCTGTAAGTCATCACATTCCATTAGAAACATCCAGTTGAAACCAGATGAAAAAGCACTGCAGCAATACTCCCCAACAACTGCTGGGACCACTGAACTCAGAAACACAGCAAGGTAAGCAATATGGGTATTTCTATCAGTATTGATATAATACTCTGTTTCTCCATATTAAAGGGTGTTTGCAGTAACAGGTCAGGCTTGAATCCTAGTCATAACTATAATAAATCAACAAAACAACTTTTTTTAAGCGGATCCCGTGACATGTTCCTGGTGATCATTTATGTCTCTGAAGACACCAAGAAAGAAGAAAAATAACAGCTTATATAATTAACTCAGAGGGGATGATATAGTAGTAAAGACATCAATTTTAGAAAAGAATAAGGATGAAATGACCCCGTGTGAATGTGTGTTGTTTACATGGAATGTAACATTTCCTTTTATGTCTTTAACATTAATTTAAGCATCCAGTATCTGCGAAAATATGAATGTGTGATCTAATTCTAGTTAATGTATAGCACTTATGCTCCTTCATAAGTTATATTACATTTAAATATCACTGGGCCTTTGCTGTGTGTCTCCAAATAGACTGCTATCTTCTTGAGGGCAAGGAACATTGTCTACTCAAGGCATATGGCAGAGGTTTCTCAAGTGAACATTTGATAAATGCTGGTGAATGATCTAGATATTCTGCTTTCTGGTCAGAAATATTCTTTTAAAGACTTTATATCAGAGTGCCATCACACCATGATCAACCTTGTTTTTTTTAATGAAAGGCCATGGTTTTGATTTAAATTAAAGAAGGAAGCTCAGGACTAGTTAGTAGCTGTTATTTTCTCCTGAAAAGCTTCTGACTTTACCCATACCCTACACCCACACTCCCAGATAAGTGAACCTTGCAGGATAGCTGGACCAAATATGGGTAGTGAGGACAAGAGACACATTGGAGAAAGGTAAAACCTTAGAGAGCACTAATCACCAAACATCAGAAGCTTGGACAGGGTCATGGTTTTTCTTTTTTTCTTTCTTTCTTTCTGTTTTTAATTGTTATTATGGGAAAAGTTCAAACATACACAGAAGTAAAGACAATAATATAATAAACTCCCACACCCCCATAACCCAGCTTCAAAAATTATCAAAACAAGTTTGATCTTATTACCTCTATGAAGCTACTCCAATCTGCCTTCTAGATTATTTGGAAGCAAACCTCAGTATCATTTCATCATTAACTTTTTCAGGATGGATTTCCACAATGGCAAGAGCTCTTCAGTTTGACCTTATGCTCCTCAAACCAATAATATTTAACAGAATTGTCTTTGACTTTGAAACACACCCAGTGTCCTGCTGTAAAAATTTATTTTTGATGTCAGTGTAAAAGTTTTTGGAATGCATTTGCAATACATAGCAAAAGTAATATAAATTTTTATTCCTATTGATTACATAAATTGTATATTTATATAATCTGAATTTCCTCTGGAAATTTATCCTGAGGAAATAATCCAGATAATTGAAGAGTGAAAAAAGAACTATGTGTATTAAAATACTTATATTAAGACAGTGAAACAATTAAGAATTTGTTAAATTATGGTAAAGATATATGAAATACTTTATAAAATATAAATATATTTTATATAACCAATAAAATAATTATAAAACTAGAAATAGGGGAAGTGTTTAAGTAAGTTAATATAAGATGAAATTTTATTTCTTATTATTACAACTTGGTAAAAATACTTATGCATTTAAATAAACTTTGGAAAGGAATAATAAAAGAAAAACAAGATGGTAGGTTTATAGGTGTTTTTCCTCCTACATATTAAAGTGTTTATATATCATTGCTATAAACTTTTTATTTTAAAATACTTTGTTTTATCAAATCTTTTAATTTCATCATGTTATAACTCTACCGTCTATCAATGCACAATCACCTGTCACTTCCTCCATGAATCTGCCTCTAATGACCTCCATATTAAATTTTCTCTTTAAATTCCTATAGCACTTGAGAGTCGATGCAGTACTGTTATTCACAAAAGTATCCTGAGAAATTTTTATTTACATATGTGATGATCAATACATTTTTATTTTGCAAGGTGGTTCCTTTCCTGAAAAACTAAAAGAACTGTATAGTATCATTAAATAAACTTTAACTTTCAGATACAATCGTCAGTATATTTCTCCCATTTCTTATATGCTCTTTAATCATGAGCGTTTACTTCTTATTTCAACAATATTGATGAGTTAGGTCCAATAAGAATCCATCTGAAGCTAGTCTTTGTTTTCATTCCAAGTTCCTAAGATGAGCAGATCAAGTATCAGTGCTTCCAGATTTGTTTACTTCCTTTTTTTAAATAAAATAACAAGCCAAAATACATGTGATAGCCTAACTTTATTTTAGCAAAAGAACTCGCTTATCACACAAACTTTTTCCACCCACAGCCCAGATAGAGCAGCAAAGAAAGCATAGCTGCTTCAGCAAAGGCTGGGGTGAAACTGGCGTGCCAGAGACCAAGCACTCCACCTGCTGGCTAGCAATTCCCCATCAGGCTGCCCCAGGGCTCTTTAAAACTTATTTCATGAACCACTACAATAAAATGCTCAAATAGCCACACAAATTCGGCGGTACAGAAGTGGATGGTAACTGCCCATCACTAACAGGGAGCACTATCGTGTTATAACAAATAGTGTGAAAGTTCACAACTGCCATACAAAAGGTGCAGGTGATCAGAGCTGGATTAAGTACACCACTTAGCTACCTGCTGATGCCGGGCCTCTTAAAAGTCACTTTTTAAAATGACTTTAAAATTATTTTAAAAGATTGAACTTTCAAGTTAATATTTAAAAGATCTGCCCTGAAAATGCAGTAAGATAGAGGACAGTGTATAGCCCAGAACTCCTCTCAGCTACAGTACTGTATATCACTGGTAAGACATCACTTGAGCCATGCCTGAGTAACAACTGTGATCTTTAAGAAGGGTGACTCCAACTAATTGCAGACCTTTTTTGTTTTGCTGAGACAAGTAAGCAATTCGAGCATCAGAACTAAATTGTCATGGGCAATAGCTGAAATGCTGCACATTGCCAACTAAGATTTTTCATGCGGTGTATAACCTCTCCTCTAAGTATCAAGCACATATTTAAGAGCGTCAATTGGAAAGGTACAAATTGTTAACCCTCCTTAGATGACAGACTGTCTCCACATGGCCCCAGTGTAAATATTATTAAAGTATGAGTTCTTTTGTTTTGTTTTTAGTTTTCCTAATTTTTATTGGAGTCCGGTTGATTTACAATGTTGTGTTAGTTTCTGCTGTACAGCAAAGTGAATTGGTTATATGTATACATATATCCAGTCTTTTTTAGATTCTTTATCCATACAGGTTATTACAGAGTATTGAGCAGAGTTCCCTGTACTATACAGTAGATGCTTATTAGTTATCTATTTTATATATAGTAGTGTATATATGTCCATCCCAATCTCCCAGTTTATCCCTCCCCCCATCCCCCACTTTCCTCTGGTAACCATAAGATTGTTTTCTACATCTGTGGCTCTACTTCTGTTTTGTAACTAAGTTCATTTGTACCATTTTTTTTAGATTCCACATATAAGTGATATCACACGATATTTGTCTTTCTCTGTCTTACTTCAAAGTGAGTTCTTTAAAATTTGAATTTGCACAAGGCAAGCACCACCTCTATCTATAATTTTGTACGACGTAGTGCTTTCAACTTGATGTTGTAGTTTTAAATCTGTCTTAACTTCCTAACTAGATTAGAAATTTCATGAAAGCAGGGACCATGTCTCTTTCATTTCTGTATGCTCTACAGAGCCTAGCATACTACCTTATAATAAATAGTAAAGTACTACTCGCCATTAGGCAAATTGCTATTGAATTATTAAATTACTTCCTTCATCGGGCTCTTCAAATTTCACTTGTCCCAAACATAATTAATTGGTTTCACCTTCAAACCCCACCTCTCTTCCACCTAATTCTCTAGCATTTATCTCACTGTTGAGATGGAAGTAATTTTAAACTGTATTCAGTACTGGGGCAGGTATGGTGGCAGGGCTGCTGAAGATCTCTTTGCATAAGGAACCCTCAGTCCCCTTCCCCAAGGAAGAAAAAAAAGGAGGTAAGCCTGACTCAGAAAAATAAGTCTTTTTTCGTTAGATGTGAAAAATAATTCTGAGCACATCATGATATCTCTTACTCAGACTTGTTATTGGCACAAAATTATGGATATCTGCAACCTAGGAAGAAGGGTATAAAAGAGCATGTGCAAGGGCTTGAGTATGTAAAGGAAAGAAAATACTACTTTTGTAGCTGAAAAAGTACTGTATTTGATTTCTGGTAAGACTGAAACTTTTCATCAATTAATTACTACTATTTCTTCTTTTACTGTCTGTTCAGAGTTGTTTGCATGTTTACCTGACTGTTTTCTGTATTAATAACAAGACTAGTTAGAAACCAATACTTTTTAATAATTCCTGTATTTTAACCAGTTTGCTTTCAGTCCTTCTTACATGGTCATCTTTGTTAGTCAAATTTTTGTGTGACTTTTTCCCATTGGTTTTAAGCTTATAAAGCCCTCCATATACATTTGAAAATTATCTGTTTTCTTCTAGCTATTTTATCATTTGATCTTTTTTACATATGTTACACTGATATTTTTAAATTAATGTTTAATCCCCCACAAGCTAGCCCATTATGCCAGGATCATTTATGGAATACTAATTTCTATTGATTTCAGATTCTACATTTATTATATGTTAAGTCAAACGTATAGAAGTGTCTTCTCTGGGGACTATTTTGTTCCATGATTCCACCTACTCTTGCACCTATACAATACTTGTTAATATTGTGTTTTTATACTGTTTTAATGTTTGAGGAGGAAAAAGTCCCAACATTACTTATCCTGAAAAAAGTAAGTAGTCTCACCTATTTAGTCTTTCAGATGTATTTTATGATTAATTTGTCAAGTTGTGTTAAAACAATGAATTAATTAGGAAGGAAGTGACCACTTGGAAACATTCAACCTCCCATCAAGGAGGAAGGTTCATCTCTCCATGTGTTTATCCTGAGGTAAATAGAACCACACATCTTTTCTAAAAGCCATGCCTTCAGATAACAGCATATGACAGCTTTTAGAGAAATTTCCCACTTTTTCAGGGTAAGAAAGACTCCTCTCACCTAAATATCTGGATGGGGATGTAGTTGGTGATCTTCTAAATTCAAAGTCAGAAACTGGAGTTTTCACTTCATGATAAGATCTGAAAACTAGGAACCAAAAAAGAAAACAGTTTAACGTAAAATTTCTAGGAGAAAAAAGCGAAAATCAAAGTCCCAATTTGTGGTTATCAAATTGCAGTTTCCAACCCAATGGTGAGTTTGTGGAATATTTAATAATCCTTTCACAAACAATTTCTTTAAATGAATTGAGATATATTCTAATTTGTGGACATTTGTATCTGTCACGTGTGTGTGTGTGTGTGTGTGTGTGTGTGTGTGTGTGTGTACTGTATCTAAATCAAAGATAAAAATGAATTTCTGACCATTGATACAATTTATTCCACCAGGGGTACTAGTGCATTTTCCTAAAATTAAGAGCAAAAATTATTATGTTCCTAATCCATTTCCAAAATTTTTCCCCTTTCCATTTCCAAACTGTATCTTTATAACTTGGAGGATAGGTTATGTTCATGTTTACTTTCTTGAGAGAAAACATCTTCATTCCTTCCCCCCATGCTTCTGAGATTCCCAATATCTAGGCTAAGAACAGTGGTCCTAGGAAGACAGGGCCCAGATTAATTAGCATGTTGTTTACACAAAGAGAGGAGGAGCCAGATCCCACACAGGTATAAAGGACTCCATTTTCTCCTTCTTTTCTCCCAAGAATTCAAATGAAATATTCAAGTGTCAGGCACATAGTAAGCCTATTCCAGGTGTGCATACTGAGGAACATTGTTCTCACTAGCTTCAAACTCTCACCCAAATTCACTCAGAAGGGTGTTGCTTATTCCTTCTTTCTCTGAGCCCAAAGTACAGACACAAGCAGGCTACAAACACCAGGTTTATTTTATTCATTCTGTGATGTACTCTTGCTACTTATTCCCTAATACCTTTGTGAAATGACATTATCTTCTTTCTGAGACTAACTCTAGCGTATCTGAATAATGGTCAAGTGTAATATAGACAATTCTAAATAATTTAATTTATAAGCTTTGCCAATGGAGAACCAGAGAGATAGTCAGAACTGCCCTGTCCCTTCCATGATGCCCACTGTCTCTCCAAGTGAGATTTTAATCTAAGGAACCTTGAAAATAAACCGTTATCACGAGGAGTTTTTGGTAAACATTCTAAAGTTATATGTGTTGCCTTTGGATGCCTCTTAGGTTTGGAGAGCAAATAATTGACCTGTAAAGACATAAAGAGTGTTTTGAATATTGTAAATTAAGATAATAGAGTATACAAACAAAATTAGCAATTATTGCCCTGTAAACTCAGAGATCTTAATATTCTTCTGATCCTACTAATTTAATTCCAAATATTAGAAAAATCAGTCTGGTTGGAGTATTCAATGTGGTGACTAGAGTTTGAGGAAATTAAGGGTCACTGGTAATCAAGAGCTAACCATTTCAAATATGTTATTAAATATTACTTGGAAATAATCACATTTATTAATAATCAGATGCTAGATAAACACAAATCTTTCCTATCTAGGATCTCCCCCCCTCCACAAGATCTAATGCCATAATTAATGCATCAACAAGTTGCATTATGTCACCCATATATTCATACACTGACTCCAAGTTTCAAAAACTTGTTTTGAAAAACTTGTTTTCTGAGAAATTCCTTAGATAGCATACTACTCTGCTATTCATAAAGTAAAAGATTTCCTGGTCAAATCTATACATCCAGCAGATATTTTTCAAGATTTCTAGTAAAGATTTACTATTGTATTTTTCAGAGATCATATTTGAAATATGGCTCAAAGTGACTTCCTCTACCCAGAGAACCCAAAAAGGCGACAAGAAGTAAATCGTCTTCACCAGGAGCTCCTTGACTGCTTATCTGACAGCTTCCATGCCACCAATAAGCTGATTGGGGTTTTAAATACGCACTTAGGGTGCAGGCTGGCCTCCATTGAAATGAAAAGAGATGCGACCATCAAAGAAAACTGTGATATCATCATCCAAGCCATGATGAAAATCCAAAAAGAATTGCAAAAGGTTGATGAAGCACTAAAAGATAAACTAGAGCCAACCCTTTATAGAAAACTTCAGGATATTAAGGAAAAAGAAACCGAGAAAATTGCAATAGTACAAAAGGTTATTTCAGTCATCCTGGGAGAAGCTACTTCTGCTGCCAGTGCAGTGGCTGTTAAACTCGTGGGCTCAAACATCACAACTGGCATAATTAACAAGTTGGTCACTGTGTTAGCTCAAATTGGTGCTTCTCTCCTTGGTAGCATAGGAGTTGCTGTTCTTGGCCTTGGCATAGATATGATCTTCCGTGCCATCCTGGGAGCAGTGGAGAAAACACAGCTTCAAGAAGCCATCAAAAGTTATGAGAAGCATCTGGTGGAATTCAAGTCAGCCTCAGAAAAATATCATCATGCCATTATTGAGGTCACCAACACAGTGAAACAACAAATGAAATAAACAGTTACTTTATTTGCCACTGGAATATTTTTCTGCTTCTTTCTCAATAATAGTGTTTTGCTTCTTTGATTAGGCTCATTTTCCATAAGCTTCCAAATAGACATAAATACCATAAACAACTCAGAAAGAGGACTCAAAGATGCTAAAACTAGATGACTCTAGAGAGTCTTCTATCAACGATGAATGTCTGGATCAGTTGGTGCTAGACCCTGTGAGTAAAAGATTACATCCTGGTATGTCTTCTCACTGTGCTCCACAGATCAACATTAGGGTGAATGCTATTGTAGAGCAGCAGGTGTAGGGGTTACCTTTTCCTTTTCTAATTCCCAGTCAAAATCCTTCAAATTTGCATTGAATGCACAGACTTTCACTTCTACCACCAGCTCAGACATCATTTAGTTCTAAGGGACATACTTAGTAACTTCTGCCCACATGCAAACACTGAGCCTTCCAATGGAATAGAAATACTACTGTAATTTTGACCATCAGTTTAAATCCAATTTTCTGTAAGTTGGAAGAGACTGAAATATGGTTTGTAGCAATTTATGTCAACGATGAAAGGAGGCAATCGTTCTGTAAACTTCTACTAATTACACACTGTAATCTGGATGGAACTTTAAGAGGGAAAAGTTAAAACTATAAAAGATAAAAGTTGTTTCTATAGTTGCAATCAACCCTGACCAACTGTGGTGTGATGATTAAATATCCCTCAAGTGAATGTCTGAACACTTTGGAACATTTTCAAAACAAGCAAACAAGCAAATCCCAGGTATATAAATGAATTTAGTACGCAGGAGAAGAAACTGCTACTTACTGTTTTAAGAATTGTCATTTAAAGGAAAGTTGTAATTTATTACTTTATGAGTTTTAAAAAAAGCGAAATTTTATTTTCAATACTAGCAGAAAGCTTCCCTTGCTATATAAAACTTTAGGTGATCCATTTCATTAATTATCTAATTTCAGGAAAATCCCAAGGCTACAGAGGTCTAATGGTTCAGTTGAATTTCTGAAGATGCCAAGTGTTTGTTTTCTAAATACTTCACCAACCAATTACTCCCCATTGAGACTCCTAGGTTCTACTTACAAATTTATTTTAAAAGTCATTCATGTTGACAAAGCGAGAGAGTGGCATGGACATATATACACTACCAAACGTAAAATAGATAGCTAGTGGGAAGCAGCCGCATGGCATAGGGAGATCAGCTCAGTGATTTGTGACCACCTGGGGTGGTGGGGGTGGGATGGGGAGGGTGGGAGGGAGGGAGACGCAAGAGGGAGGAGGTATGGGAACATATGTATATGTATAACTGATTCACTTTGTTGTAAAGCAGAAACTAACACACCATTGTAAAGCAGTTATACTCCAATAAAGATGTAAAAAAAAAAAAGTCATTCATGCAAAAATGTTCGTTACAGTTGATTCTTGCATCCAAGTACAAGAAATGTCTTTAAATTTTAAAGCTCAACATATCTTAAAACTTAAAAAGCTACATGAAATACTGTAGTTTTTCAAATGTAGTCTTTTCTTTACCTTGTCATTGCTTTTATAAATTAGTTGCAAAATGTCACAATTTAGTTCATCTTCAAAATTAAATTTTATTTTGTTTTTATTACCTGATTCATAAACTTATATCTTGTTACTGCTCTTGGGGACTCAGAATTCAGTCTAAAACCAAATCAAGAATTTTCTCAAACAAAGGTTAATTCAGGTAAGGGATCAATCTTATCAGTTAAGCCCACATTTAAATATTTTCTAAACATTAATACATACCTCCGTCAAGATTTTGGAATATTTATAACTGATAGTAAGAATTGGCCTATATCTAACATTTTCCTATAAGTGATAGTACGGATATGTTTTTAATGTTTAAACTCACCTTTAGGGGGAAAAGAGTCTTAAAGAGCAGATAAAAGATAAGGAAAGGACGAAGATTAGAGCTAAGGGAATAATCCCCTTTGTATGGTGACATCATAAAGGATTTTTGGTGGGTGAAAAGACCAGAAACTAAAAGAGCCAATATAAACCAACCTCCACACTCGTAAATTTAAAACTGATTGTACAAATATCCCCATATTTCCTCTTCAAAAACACTAATCCTGTAGATTAGCACTCTGGGATTCTAACACGGGCACTTAATTGCTTAGGTCTACAAATATTCTTTGTGTAAAAACAACTACTGAACATCCAGGCGCACGGCACGCTAGCGAAGCGCATCTTCCGGGGACTCGTTTTCTAACGGAAACTCCCGAAAGATCGCACGCGCTTACGTCATGAAGGAAACAAAAAACCTACAATACACAATTCAAGGTGACAGGCACAGCGCTAAACATTTCCCTATCGGTTATCCGCAGGCCTCTGGCGTCTCAATAAATGGAGCTCCCGGAAATTAGGTCAGAATGCCTGCGGCGAGGTAGGACAGTGGTCCCATCAGCCAATCATATATCCCCCCCCCCGGCTTCATTTTCATATTCTTATTGGGCTAGGTAAGTGTCAATCCACATGAAGCTCTTGTACTGCGTAGTGGAGGCGGGCTTTTAGTCTATAACCAACCAATTCGGTACTGTATTGTAGCGGAACACACTCTGGTCCTGGAGTTCTTGGTTACTCTCTATGGTTCCAGGGCGAAGAAACGCTGAGATCTTCGGCCCGTAGGGACAGGAAGTGACGTAAGGATGGCGGAGGAGCGCGAGGTTTCAAGATGGCGGGGGCTGGTGGGCTGATTGAGAGGCAGAGGTGAAGGGCCCTACGAAGTCAAAGAGGCCGAGAATCGTCCCCTCCCCGCTTCTCATAGCCCCAGGAGCCCAGCAGAAGTGTGAGTGTGCGGGATCGTTCCGCTCCGTTTTTTCATCTTTCCCGTCTCTTCCCGGGGCCCGCGCGGTTGCCTCGGGGACACGAGGCCCTTCCGCCCTGCTCTTCTTCTCAGCAGTTGGGGTCTCCGCGATCGCGGACTAGGGGATCCCCTGGGGCGGCGCGGCGTCCAGCGGTCAAGCGGCTGACTTCGCCCGGGTCGGTCAGTGCCGCCTCCTGACGTTGCCCGGTTGGTTGCCTTAGGCTTGATGTCCTGCACCTCGAGGCAGGGTCAACTGTCGCTGTGGTTTTGGCAGTTGCTAATGCTGTTGGCTCCTATGGTGGACTTGGGCTCCGTCCCTTTGTAGCCTCTTTGACTGTTGAGAGTTTCCCTGAACAGCCCCGTGACCCGATTTCCCTATCACCTCTGCTTTGAGATAGAAAAGTAGTCTGTGCATGCAAACTAAGACTCCAGTGTCTTCTGTAAAAATTTTCTGTACTTCGTATCTATTCTAGGTTTCAGGTGTGGGAGAGGAGGGTTAAAAACACGGGCCTGAGGGTAATTGAAAGAGGGAGGCAGAAAAGATCCAGGCCATCAAAGATGTAAGAGCTTCTATTTCTGCTAAT
This sequence comes from Delphinus delphis, assembly GCF_949987515.2. NCBI lineage: Eukaryota > Metazoa > Chordata > Mammalia > Artiodactyla > Delphinidae > Delphinus > Delphinus delphis. The sequence continues at coordinate 12,032,987 of NC_082693.1, read as the reverse complement.
TTTGCTTGTTTCCGCTTCCTTCTCCCTCGCTCCCGGTTTTTCTGAGAAGGAAACCCTTGACAGGGCAAATCGGTTGCCACTGGAACAGCTTGGAAGCTTTTAGCAGAAAGCAAGGCAGTTGAACAGTTGCTGAAAGACGCATTCACCAATAAACTTGCCTGGCAGAATCTTCATGAGGGGAAGGTGTAATTCTGTGGTCTGCTAAAAAATCTACCTCATGATCTTACCTTTCCCACGCTTGAAAAGTGTCTGCTTTCAAAAGGAAGGAAATTTATCACCCTTTATTATTGGAAAGAGCAAGTATCAAAAAGCTAAACCTCATTCATTTGGAATGACAGGAAGAAGGGATATAGTAGTGTTTCGGTTAATTAAAATGTTGATTTATAAAATAGGTTCCCTCAAACACAGTTATCCCTTTTGGTTACCTTAAAAAATACAAATCAGGAGTCAAGTAGGCATTATTAATAAAATATCTTAATGTTGATGTTTTTAGAAGATCTCTCATATAATATCAATACTTTATTTTGAATATTTGTGTTTTTAGTTATGGTTTAAGCTTCTGCTTGAGCGTCAGGAATTGCATCTGAATTAGAACTAAATCTGAATTAAATAGGCTTAAATTAATGAGTTCTTACTGTCTTAGAGATGATGGGAATACATGCCAAGAAACCGTGGAGAGAGGCAAGGCTGAGCTATTTGTCGTTGAGCCCAGATCATTACCCTGTTCCCTTTTTATTCCTTTTTCAACCTACATGTAAATAAAGGGAGGATATAGGAAAAGAACTAATGGCTTCTCATCTACATGGTTTATGTCATATTGTTGAGGCATTTTTTGATTGATTTTTTCAGTTGACGAGTCAGTGCTGTGATCCAGAAAAGAAAGTTAATTGACGACTTAATGATATTCATAGTGGTCTTCAGACCCATTACCATTATGTTATAAATAATAATAGGAATCTAATTTTTTGTGGTTAGAGAAGTTGAGGCTGTCTTTCCTGCACACTAAAGTCAAAACTAGGGAAAGAACAAGGTCTTAATAATAAAAGTTTCTTTTCAGAGATTGGTAGGAAGAAAATTTTATAAATATAAAAAGGAAGACATTTTGTAAATCTAGGAAAAATAAGCTATTTTTTTGTCTTTGCAGGTTTTTAGGTTTTGTTTTTGTTTTGTTTTTTAAACAAGCAAGTAAACCACACAAATTGTCAACATGGGACGGAGATCTACATCATCCACCAAGAGTGGAAAATTTATGAACCCCACAGACCAAGCCAGTAAGTGTCCATTAATGTGGAATGATGAAGAAGAGGGGTGGTAAAAACTGTAAGCTTTAGGGAGTGTACTTTATTATTTCTTAATTACAAGATCAGCAGTGTTAGGAGGTGTCAGTTGTATAAAGTTATCTAGTGTTCTAGTGGGCACATGATTAAAACTTTTAAGCATGAAAAAAATTAGTACCCGTGTTTCTAATTTGATTGACTTGCAAAGTAGAATTGGCAATTCTCTTTGTATTTGGAATTTTGAACAAACTGTTTTGCAAGTTCTTATTTAGTATTTTATGACATCTTTTCAGATTCATAGTTATTTTTTAAGGAACTTAAAAATGTCTTGAGACATTTTTGGTTGACATAATTGGAAGGGTGCTATTGGCATCTAGTGGGTAGAGGCAAGAATGCTGCTAAATATCCTACAGTGCACGGGGCAACCTCCGACAGTAATCTGTATTAAATTGGAGGAAATGCTAATGTTCAGGATTTTAAAGTTTTATATTCTTCCTCTCTCCCTCTCTTAAGGAAAAGAAGCTCGGAAGAGAGAATTAAAGAAGGTACGATTTCAGAAGCATCCTGTTAGATATAAATGTAGTTTGGCACATCTTGTTATTTGAGATGAGTGGATTTAGAAAACATTTCCAGTTATTTTCCAGAAAAGATATTTTATGCTTCTCATAACAAACCGTAAGATTTACTAAGCCAAAATACTATACTTAGAAACTGAACTGAAATAATTTTGTAGATGAGCTCATGATGGGTTACTGTAACATGGTTTATTTGATTACCCTTCCCAGTGACTTAAATAAATACTTAAAAAAATAATTCTCTTTTGCTATTTATTATAACATACTGCTTTGTTAGAAGCCACTGAGTTAGTGAATGGAAGTAAATGTGATGATAGCTTTGTACATCCATTTTCTTGACTATGTAGTTGTTGAGTTTGTGGCAAAAAGCTTCCCCAGAATAAGAAAGGGTTTACTTTTTAGTATCATACCTTAACACATTGAGAGAACCTAGTTTTTTAATAGTTTTCAACTGTTTATTCTTGTTTCATTGCTGACATTAAATTTCTGCAAAATTTTTCTCTAATGTATAATTTTAGAATTTAGCTGCAAACTTTGTTTTAAGAAAAAAAACCCTTAAAATACTTAAGTAACTGCTAAGTCTCACAAGGTTAAAAAGAAATACTTGCCTAAGAAAACACTTCTAATAAATAACATTTATCTTTTTGTCTGAAGTTGAAACATTTTGGGGAGTAAGAAATTAATTACATAACTCTGTTTCTGGTGGTTGAAACAAGTGATCAGAAACCAAGGAGAAGTTCAACTTCAGTTTACATGGATTGTTGAAACAAATTGAAACGAAAACTCAGGAGTGTTCAGCTTCTTTAAATTCTGCTCTTTTTTCATTTTTCTAAGAACAAAAAACAGCGCATGATGGTACGAGCTGCAGTTTTAAAGATGAAGGATCCCAAACAAATTATCCGGGACATGGAAAAATTGGATGAAATGGGTAAGAATTTATAAAGGGCTGGATTTTACAACAGGGATAATAGTCTGATACATAGAGGCAGGCAGGTAATGAGTGAAACAGCACAGACACAAGAAATATAGAAAAGCTTATGGCATGTGATGCTTAGATTTAGTTTTAGAGTTAGAAGAACAGTGGGGTGAGGGGCTATTACAAACTGGAAAGCTCATCTAGAATGAGAGGGAAGCCATTCTTTAGCTTTAGCTAATTGTTTTTTATAAGTTAACAAAAGCCCAGTTTGGCTTGCTCATTTTTTTAAGAGAATACTAAGTCTGGATTTTGAAATCACCTTGGGGTTTTTTTGTTTTGTATTTTAATATTGGCAACTACCGTTTAAATCTAAATATTGGACCACCATGAATATAAGTCAATTTCCCATCTTTTCCAATGAGAAGATGCAAAGATAATTGACCACTTAGTAAGGATATAGAAGAAATCAAATACTTAAAATCAAATTTTAAAACTATCGTATTAGGATTTCTTCCTTTTTCACACTAAACAGAATAATTTTATCCAGTCTCATCATGTGCATCTTCAATATCACTGCTTTGTCATAACTGGAATCACATGAAATAATTGCATGTTGTCTTTTCTTGTATCTGAGTTGCTTGAGAATCATCTGTGATGCTGCCATTGGAAGTTTTATCCTAACTTACAAAAAAGTTTCTTTAGTTTAACCAAAACCTCTTCAAAATAGAATGCAGTTTTACCAAGTTCCAAAGATCCTATAACATATTTAATCAACCTTTACTTCCCTTATTTATATACTTTATACTTGCAGGTATGTGAGGGAAAAAATCCTAGAAAGTATTTTTAACAGAACATTATACAATTAAGTAAAAGTAGGAGTCAGAATGGTGCAAAGTGGCTTTAGGTAGTTATAATTAATACAGAGGACGAGTCACAAAATGGATTCCATATTCAGCCCATTCTCTTAACTTTAGAACATGGAGTTTTTCATTTTCCTTTTTTTTTAGTAGCTTTCAAACATCCAAAAATAAAATAGCCTAGCTAACTCCATGCTTTTCAGCTGTCAAATTTTTGCCAATTCTGTCTTCTGCCCCCTGCCGTTTTTTTTTTAAATTGCATGTTAAAGTGATCTTTACAAGTTTTGTTTACAAAGGTTTCCAAACAAGTTTGGTGGTTTGCCTAAAAAACAGAGATAGTGAGTAAAAGAGATACAGTGGAACTTCTCAATGATGCATTAAATGGGGTTCAAAAAATCCAGTTATGTGGGGTTATGGTATTACAAGCTTTCTGAAATAATGTGGCAGAGCCTCTGCAGCCAGCCTGGGCAAGAGTTCTGGGTCAGGCTGTGTCATCTCGCGTCTTTCCCAGTTCAGCTATAACTGATTCCACTTGTTGCCTGTTCTAAATATTGGTAGGGACAGTTCCTAGCCCTAGGATGTCAGGATATTACCTACTGAATGACCCCAAATTGTATAGTAATAACTGAGGTTTATTGAGCTCTTACCTTGTTACATACCAGGTTTTTTCCCCACGTTTTCATTTAATCTTCATGACAACTGTTTTGGGTAGGTGTATTGCCCCTATTTTACAGATGAGGAAACTCAGGCACAGAGACGTTATGTACCTTTCTCAAGGTTATACTGTTAGGAAGTGGCAGAGCTGGGATTTAAAGTCAAGCATTTAGCACTTTCATTAATCACACTAGGAATAGTGTGGTTTGAGGCCATACTTCTAGTTTTGAGTAAGTCATCAAGGTTAAGTTAATAGGATTTAAGAAAGATGACAATTAAGCTTGTGATTCTTTTAAGAACAAGGAAGGAACACTATTCATCAGAGCTCTAATTACAATTTATAAAACTCAATACAAATTAAGCAGAAAAAAGTATACCTTGACTCCCATAATTGGGAGATTCTGGAGGGAAGCTTGTCTCAAAAACCCAGATATCATTAGCAAGACTGTCCATCTGTCTGACCACTCTCTGTCAGCATACTGCTAGTGAATTTCTTGGTATAGAAGGTGGAATATGTGTGTGGAATTAGTGGTGGTTGAGAGATGAGGCCATAGACTGCTCTAGTTTTATTTCATTCCTGCTTGTGAGAGCTTCTCTCTCCCATATTTAAAATCTCAGAGGAGGATCTGGTCCCAATTTGGATCGTATGCCGATTAATCTCTGAGTCAGTTACTGGCAAGGGGGATGGAGGGAGGCAGGTATGGTTGACTAGGCAGGCCTGGGAGTCCTGTGCTAATCTCTCTTGGTCCCTTTTAGGGACCTGAAATTAAGGCCCATGTTGAACACATGGGAGAGAAAGGCTTATATGGTAGCTAAAAAGGAATACTAACCCATATAAAAGTAACAGTTGAGTGGTAAGCCAGACACCACTGGATATTTTATTTGTGTTCTCATTTGATCATCAGAGCTTGATTGTGAAGTAGTTGATGTCTCCATTTTCCAGATGAAGAAGCTGAAGATCAGAGAATTCAAGTAAAATGCCAGAGATCTCAGAATTAAATGACAGAGCCAGTGTAGCATGTAAACCCAGGTTTGTCTGACTGAAGCTTCACTATATCAGGTTGTTAGCATAGAGGAGTGAAAATTGATTTTTATTACAATGATGATAAAGTCAATTAGGTGACATTTCTTAGAAAAGGAAGTAAAATTAATGGGCTTCTTAAAGGGGTGGAATTTTAATAAATAGTGCATTTCTTTTGACAAGAATATATCTGGTGTCTGGATCCTTTTGAAAAGTTTTAACATATAAGGAGATTTTTATTAAATGATATAGCCTATTGATACCTAGACAAAGTGACTTTTTTGTATTTAATTTCATAATCTGCTCTTTTCTCTCAGAGTTTAACCCAGTGCAACAGCCACAGTTAAATGAGAAAGTGCTGAAAGACAAGCGTAAAAAGCTACGTGAAACCTTTGAACGTATTTTACGACTCTATGAGAAAGAGAATCCAGATATTTACAAAGAATTGAGAAAGCTAGAAGTAGAATATGAACAGAAGAGGGCTCAACTTAGCCAATATTTTGATGCTGTCAAGGTAATCAAGTTTCTTTTCAGAGCTAAACTAAAACTTTATGTTTAGATCTGCTCTTAAAGTTGTTCATGGGAGACCTGATCGTGTTGAACCACCTCCTCTTGGCAGTTTCTTGTCAACTAAACATACACCTACCCCATGAGCCAGCAAATATAAATCTGTGTATTTATACAAGAGAAGTTGATCTACCCGCCAGTACAGTAATAGCTGAAGAGTGGAAACAGCCCAGCTGCCCATGAAGAAGATCATGGATCAGCTGTTATATATTCATAAAATGGAATACTACTCAATCATAAAAAGGAATGATCAACTGATACTCAAAACAACATGAGATTTAAACACATTTTTTTTTTTTTTTTTTTTTTATTTTTTTGCTGTACGCGGGCCTCTCACTGTTGTGGCCTCTCCCGTTGTGGAGCAACAGGCTCTGGACGCGCAGGCTCAGCGGCCATGGCTCACGGGCCCAGCCGCTCCACGGCATGTGGGATCTTCCCGGACCAGGGCGCGAACCCGTGTCCCCAGCATAGGCAGGCGGACTCTCAACCACTGCGCCACCAGGGAAGCCCTAAACACATTTTTTTAATGGATAAATCTCAAAAACATGCGATCCTTTCTTCATGGTTATGATTCCACTGAACACCAGGCAAAACTAATTTATGGAGGAAAGATTTTGTATCAGTGGTTGCCTTGGGACAGTGTTAGGGATTGATTGGGAGGGAGTATGAGGTATATGCATTTGTCAGAACTCATTGGATTTGTACATTTCATTGTAAATTTTGCCTCAAAATAAAAATGAAAAAAAAAACAAATGGTATAATTTTGGTAAAGTAGCTAGTATGGGTCCCATTTTACAGATAAGGAAGCTAAGGTAACTTGCTAAAGTCATACAGCTCATATGTGACAGAAATTCAGCAAAGGCAGACTAATTTTAGAGCCCACGCTCTACCACTGAATATATATTATTCTGAAGTTTCAGTTGATTGGCAGTCTTTAGCAATGTTGACTTGCAGCTTTGTATTCTTGTTTTTCATGATATTTGTGTTAGGTGGAAAGCAAATCCAGGTTCTGATGTTGAATTTTTAGTGTTGAGTTTGGGGATTACTCTTATCTATTGAAAGATTCTCCCTGTTTCAGAATGCGCAGCATGTGGAGGTGGAGAGCATTCCTTTGCCAGATATGCCGCATGCACCTTCCAACATCCTGATCCAGGACATTCCACTTCCTGGCGCCCAGCCGCCCTCCATCCTTAAGAAGACTTCAGCCTATGGGTAAGGAAGTGGTAACAGAGTCAAACAGCGTGTAGTAGAAGCGTCTCTTGACTGTCCTGTGCCAAAATTAATGCAGTGGGAAACAAAGGACAGTGGGGATGTAAGCAGTTCCTCATTTGATTAGCTATGAAATGAGAAATCCTTTGAAAATTGTTCAGAAGAGGAAGTAGATACCTCATTAATGTGATTACTGTACATTTTCTTTACAGACCTCCAACTCGGGCAGTTTCTATACTTCCTCTTCTTGGACATGGTGTTCCACGTTTGCCCCCTGGCAGGAAGCCTCCTGGTCCTCCCCCTGGTCCACCTCCTCCTCAAGTCTTGCAAATGTATGGCCGTAAAGTGGGCTTTGCCCTAGATCTTCCCCCTCGTAGGCGAGATGAAGACATGTTATATAGTCCCGAACTTGGTAAGGAGTTCCTTTTGCTCTTAGAACCTTTCCACTATCATTTTTTATGTTGGCTGTGGAACCATCTTGTTCACCACCCTCAGAGCTTGGGAAATAAATGAGGATAGCATGTACATACCAACAGATGGATAAATCATAGAATCTACCCAAGTAAAAGCAGCATGCATAAGGAAGTATGGAAATGTTTGTTGTGTTTTAAATTAGACTTCTTGAAGATGTCACTCTCTTACCATCAATTCCTTAAGACCTGGATAGCTTGGATACCCGCTTCCCTTTCAGCTTTATCATCATCAGACTAGAGCATCGTTGTATCCAGTCACAGTGATTGTGTATGTGCATGTCTGTCTGTAACCTTCTAAGTAGAATTTGTTTTCAAATTTGAACCTTTTAGAAAAAAATCTTACATATCAAAAAGAATTTAAAACGATTGTCAAGTGAAAATATTGTCAGACTATATGAATAGCTGAGATCATACATAGAAATTTTTAAAACAAATTATTTTGAGTTAAATAGCCTGATTTTCTGTATTTGGGGGTGCCATGTAGTGGAGGATCCACATGTATAACTTGTTCCCGGCTTCCTCCTCCCTTTTCAGCTCAACGGGGTCATGATGATGATGTTTCCAGCACCAGTGAAGATGACGGCTATCCCGAAGACATGGATCAGGATAAGCATGACGACAGTACTGATGACAGCGACACTGACAGATCAGATGGAGAAAGTGAAGGGGATGAATTTGTGCACCGTGATGATAATGAGAGAGAAAACAATGAAGAAAAGAAGTCAGGTATGTGCAGATGAAAATTCCATGATATTGATCAATAAGAAGCACACAAGCCTAAGGTCCTGATTTATTAATGGATCTGTGAAGGCAATTGTGAGGTCCTTGAAAGGAGGGATCAATGCTTTATTCATCTTTATATTTCTAAAATCTCAAAGTTGTTGACACATAATAAGTACTAGATGGATAATTATGAGGGGGAAAAAAAATCTAAGCAGTATATGTAATTTAAAAAAAAAGCCTATGTGGTAAAGTCCACTTTTGGGGAAAAAGATAGCTATTCTTAGCTATTCAACAGCATAAAGATGTTCTGTCATGGATATGTATAGGAAAGAGAGAATAACCACATAATTGTATCAAGAAAACCACATGGTTTTTAATGAGTCTGTTTAAATATCTACATTCAAAGCCCTTTAAATTTTCTGTGCTCGTGGTATCTTACATGAACGAGAACCATAGTTAACATAAAGGTACACCTGTGAGTAGAGTCATGATTTAATGGAAACATGTCATACTTATAATGTGTGTTATGTGTTTGTTTGATTATGATAAATTCAGACTGAGTTACATATACTTTTAGAAAGAAGCTATGGCATTCATCAAGAAAATTTACAAAATGTATAGTTTGTCACATTTCAGTAGTCTTGGAGCTTCTTTGGTAATTGTTTTTGCAGGCTGCAACACAGTATATATTAGCAATACTACTGATATTAGTATTAATAATGATAAATTTTTCTCCTGATATTTCTTAAGAATCATTATTGCAAACCAGAAAGCTAGTTTAAAGGGGTGGATAGAGCTGGTAATGAAAAATGATAGAGGACACTTAAGGTAGGACCTAGTACTTTAAAATATCAATAGAAAGTTGCTAGAGCCACAGCAGTTCTTTTTTTCTCTAGACTGCGATCATTTGCCTCATCTTCCTTTTTTTCAGCCAACTAGTTTTTTTTGTTTGTTTTTACTAGTTAGTTTTTCTTATATATATTCATCAGTGCACATGTGCTGGAAATGGTTATCCTAACTATAATTTGACATTCAGCTAATAATTGAGTTTCTACTATATGCAAGGCATTTTTCTAGACACTAAGGATGCAGAGTAAATAATGCTGAAGCCCTGCCCACGTGGAACTTCTATCCTCCTGTAAATGTTTACCGTCTAAGAATAAGAACGCTCCTAATACTGCACCATTTAGCATGTTTAGGTGTCTAGTGGAGAGCCCTTGTCAGGTCGAGAAGTTTCCTTCTAGTCTAAGTTTGCTAAGAGTTTTTATTATAAATACTTCGTAAGTATCTGTTGGGATGTTATTATTTTTCTTTCAGTTGTTTATTGTAATGAATTATATTCATGGCTTTTCTAATGTTAAACCATTTTGCATTTCTGGGACCAATGCTGCATGTTTATGATGTATTTTTCTTTTAAAACACTATTGAATTCAATTTGCTTGTATTTTATGTTGGCCAGCAGGTTAGTTTTGGTATTAGGGTTATGCTAGCTTCAAGTTGTGGGTAGCATTCCGTCTTTTCCTGTGCCCTTTTACAGTAAATTTCTGTAACTTAACGTTTGGCTGAATTTTCTCGTAAAATTATTTGGGCCAGGTGCCTTTGAGGGGCTTGCTCTTTGACTACCATTTTAATTTTTTATGTTCTGATCTTATCACTTCTTTGACCAATTATAAGTAATTTATATTTTTCTAGAAAATCATCTATTATTTTAATCTGGGTGTTTGATTTTATTGGCATAAAGATGTTAATAGCATTCTTTAAATTTTTTAAATTTGTAACTTTGAAATCACTGTAGCATATATTTACCATCAGTTGGCATTTGATTTACTATCTTTAATATGGCTATGTCTCTCTGCCAAGTAGTGGGAAGCAATTATATCTAGTACTTTATAGCGTTTGTCTTATAGTAAGCATATACTGAATTTTGTTGATCCCAATCCACTCCATTCTCCCTTCTCTGACCCTTCAGGTCTGAGTGTGCGATTTGCAGATATGCCTGGGAAATCAAGGAGGAAGAAGAAGAAGAACATGAAGGAGCTGACTCCTCTTCAAGCCATGATGCTTCGAATGGCAGGTAAGGCAGGGAAAGAACAGCGAATCACCTTTTGGTATTTCCTCCTGCCGGTTGCTTTACATATATTTTCCTATTTAATATGTCAGCAATCAAGTAATAAATCCTTGTTTTTCAAAAGTCAAGGTTCAGCTGCCCAAAGTTACATGACTAGTAAGTAGTTGGACTGGCATTTAAGTTCAGGTCTGTCTTGTTCTAAAACTTGGGCTCATTCCACTCTGCTACACTAGCATGGATAAGTAGAATACTATTTTATTCTTGCGTTATCTAAGTATTTTATTGAAGAAGACTTGATTGTTAATTTTAAGAAAGCATTTATTGAGCATGTGTTTCAGGCATCGCTGTTTTACAGGCTGTAAGAAATGAGTCAACTCCATGTGCCTGGTTTAAAATTTCTTTCAGGTCAGGAAATCCCTGAGGAGGGACGAGAAGTAGAGGAATTTTCAGAAGACGATGATGAAGATTCTGATGATTCTGAAGCAGAAAAGCAGTCACAGAAACAGCATAAGGAGGAATCTCTGTCTGATGGCACATCTTCTGCTGCTTCACAGCAGCAGGCTCCTCCACAGTCTGTTCCTCCTTCTCAGATACAAGCACCTCCCATGCCAGGACCACCTCCTCTTGGACCACCACCTGCTCCACCTTTACGGCCACCTGGACCACCTACAGGCCTTCCTCCTGGACCACCTCCAGGTAAGTACTTACACGTTGTAAATAAATAAGTCTAAATGTGGTTAAAATGAAGTTATTTCAAAAAATATACATCATTAGTGTTGATGATTTCTTGTTTCCTCCTCGTGTAATTCCCTAAGAAGTCAAGATTCTCAAAGGATAAGCACAACTTGCTCATTCCTACAACATTGTTTGCAAGTCATAGTGCTTCTGACAGCCATCTTTTTCTCCAAAGCTCTTCCTTTTTCAGGGTTAGTTCTGATTTTAGTCGGCAGAAACCTGGAGTATGTAACTGGGAGTTTCTTTAGTATTAGTTTTTTTTTTGGTTTGTTTTGCGGTACACGGGCCTCTCACTGTTGTGGCCTCTCCCATTGCGGAGCACAGGCTCCGGACGTGCAGGCTCAGCGGCCATGGCTCACGGGCCCAGCCGCTCCGCGGCACGTGGGATCTTCCCAGACCGGGGCACGAACCCATGTCCCCTGCATCCACAGGCGGACTCTCAACCACTGCGCCACCAGGGAAGCCCAGTATTACTTTTTAATATGACAAGTTGACCCAGTTCTGAGTTGGTAGCAAGCAGGACTAGAGCACAGTAAATACTGTTGTGTATCCTTCTTTGGTTGGGAGTTTTTGGATATCAGTGTAATCATTATAGTTAGAGACAGAGTCATCAGTGTTAATCAAGTCTTTGGCTTAAAAGTTTAAAAAAGTTTATTTACAATTTGAAACAACATGTAAAACTTGTTGGCTAATTATGATTTTAGTCCTTCATCCTGTAGTCAGCCAATTAAATCTTCAGTTGAATTCATCCTCTTCTGATTGGTGCAAAGCAAAATTACCTTTCTTATGACATTCTCAGTGGTCTTTGTCTGTATATCTTAATGAGTTTCAGGGGATCCTTAAAGCACCCTGCTCTATATTCCATTTTCAGCTTATATTGGAACCATTTAAGAAGTCTCATCTTCATATATTTCCAGCCCAGCAGAGCTGTGATTTTGTCAGTGCTGGGAAATAAAGAGAAATGGTCCATAATAAATGTTGAAGTTACCTGATTTCAGGTTAACGTGATAAGTTAAACTAAATCTCAGTCACCTTATACCGCAGTTACTACTTCGAATATATTTGTTTGACATTAACTAATCACTTTTCTCTTTTTAGGAGCTCCTCCATTCCTGAGACCACCCGGAATGCCAGGGCTCCGAGGGCCTTTACCCCGACTTTTACCTCCAGGACCACCACCAGGTCGACCCCCTGGCCCTCCCCCTGGTCCACCTCCAGGTCTGCCTCCTGGCCCTCCTCCTCGGGGACCCCCACCCAGGCTACCTCCCCCTGCACCTCCAGGTGAGGCATTGATTTCTATGACAAAAACTTGTCTACTATATATCTCATTTGCTCTAAGACATTTTCACATTTCAATATCCTGAAATCAAGGGGTATCTTAAAATAGTGGTTTTTATTTGCTTTTGGCGTAGATTGAAGTTGAGTTCTTCCAGATGGTATTTGCCTTTGATTCTACCTATCACATGAGGGACTTTTTCCACCCAGAGAACACTTTGGATTAAATTCTTCATTTAAGACTTTTTTTTTAGGACTACACTTAGAATTGTGAAGTCATGCCATACATCTGCATGAGTATCAGTTGAGTTTACAATCACAAGGGAGATGTTTTTTTCCATTCTCTTTACCCAGTATCAAGGTTAGATATGCAAATTTCCTTGTGATCTCCTTAGATGTGACAGGTATGTATGGTTTACTACACTGACTGTCTCAGTTTAATGTGAAGGTCTCCTTTTAAGCTCCTCAGCTTGGACTTGAACTTTTTTTCTCTCTCTCAGTGGTATTTGGAATAATTATGAGTCTGTATAAGCAATAGCATCTTAGGTTTGATGAAATTTGGTATTTTATAATCACAATCTTAGAAGAGGCATTTGGAGAAATTAAATCTGCACTTCCTGGTAAATGATGATGGTATGTCTGAGCCAACAATAAGACGTGAATTCTTTTCCAGTAATGGTGACATTTTGTGATTAGATTTTCTCATCCCAGGGTTAAAATTATATTTCCTATCCATTGAGTTACCTTTTGAGGGGGAGAAGTGTTGTGCAAATCAGTAAATAACGGATGGGAATCAAATCCCCAACCTTCGTTCTGATAGCATCTGCGATCTACAGGTAGAATAGAATCTTGGGCTGTCAAATTTCAGATTTGACAATTTGAGATCATATTTGAAACCAGTTGATGTTGTTAATTTTACTTTATAAGTTTAAAGGAGCACATTACTGAGAGAGGAAAAAACATAAGTACAGGGATACAAACAGAAGGTGAATACTGTTTTATAAAAGATATTCTTTACTATCAGAATATATTCCTGAGTTTCAAATAGCAAACAACATGATTTATTTTCTATAAATTTTCCATTTAAAAAAATTGTCAACCTATGTTTTTAACATCCTTAATAGTAGTTAAATTTTATCCTTGTGGTATTCATCTGCCCGTTTTCTCCTTCATTTAGGTATCCCTCCACCTCGTCCTGGCATGATGCGCCCACCTTTGGTGCCTCCACTTGGACCTGCCCCACCTGGGCTTTTCCCACCAGCTCCTTTGCCGAACCCGGGGGTTTTAAGTGCTCCACCCAACTTGATCCAGCGACCCAAGGCGGATGATACAAGTGCAGCCACCATTGAGAAGAAAGCCACAGCAACCATCAGTGCCAAGCCACAGATCACTAATCCCAAGGCAGAGATTACTCGATTTGTGCCCACCGCACTGAGGGTACGTCGGGAGAATAAAGGGGCTACTGCTACTCCCCAGAGAAAGTCAGAGGATGATTCTGCTGTGCCTCTTGCCAAAGCAGCCCCCAAATCCGGTCCATCTGTTCCCGTCTCAGTACAAACTAAGGATGATGTTTATGAAGCATTCATGAAAGAGATGGAAGGGCTGCTGTGACAGCTTTTGATGCTAGAACAGGCTTCTGTTCACATCAGTGGTTCATGGAGAGAGAGGCCCTTATTCAACTTAGGTGAAAGAGCCACTTTCACTGTCAGGGTATTTTTAATTTCAGTTCAAGGAATATCCTAAAGTTTAGCCTTGTTCAGAATTTACTGCATATAAAAGAGGGTATTTCATTCAAAATAGATTGGTTATTGAAGCAGTGCTGCTAACATCCATCCCCTTTCATACCACCATTTTCATCCCACTTCTTCCCCTACTCCAGTTCCTTGGAAACTTGTCATCAAGGGGATCTTTGTTACTTATTTGTTTTGATTCTCGTGTGCTGTGGGCACTGGAGTAGAGATTTCTAAAAAACCAGTTTATTTCACCCCATCTTGCCTTTCATGTTTGAGTTATTTTTAATGTTTTCTTGTAAATATTTTGTAATATTGTAGTGAAATGGGTCACAATGTCATTTCCTAATACAAAGCAAGATATGTGGGAAGAAAATGTACAATTCTTTGATTAAAATTATTTCCCACTGACCTAAACTTTAAGTGTTTCATGGAATAAATAAATAAATGTTCTACACCAAGACATCCTCTGTGTTACTGATAACGTATAAACATAATATCTGTTTTATGGGCAGAAAAGAAGCAAGTATTTAAAACTTGGGTTTAAGGAACTACCATTTCTGGTATGGAATGAGAATTTTATTGAAAACGTGGTTAACATGTTAAGTTTTAAATTTTAAAGGATGAAGAAGAGATAATTACTTTCCTTTAGGTTTATTATATGTTAGCTTTGGAGAAATTGAGAGGGTTTATATATTGCTAAAAAGATGAGTCGTCTTCTCAAAGATTACTTTCTTCTCCAGAGCTTTGTGAACTGATACTAGTGAATGGCAAAAGGTTCTTTTAAATCATTTCTAAACTATCAGTCAGAAAAGGCTGCTACTTTTTCTTTTTTGAATTTGTCATTTATATGAGCCTTTATTATTAGAAGCACAGAAAATGAATGAGAATGTTTAACACTTTTAATTTGCATTGATGCTTTCTTTACGAAGTGTTTTAATAACTAATACCTATCCAGTAATCCTGGGGAGGTATTTTCCCCATTTTACAGAGGCAGGTATTGGAACTAAAGGGCTCGTGTGATTTATCCAGGCACCCATAGTGTGTATTTCATACACGAAGACACACACCATATGTATACACACAGTGAGACAATCTATGCATTGCGTTTAGGCTAGACATACCTGGTCTTACTTTCCCGTTGTATCTTTTTTCTTTTTTTTTTTCTGTCCACTTAGTAGTCACCCCAGTTTTTTGCTTTTATTGATTTTAGCTTCTAATATGTAGTGTCAATTCTTTTATTTTTTTTTAAACATCATTATTGGAGTATAATTGCTTCACAATGTTGTGCTAGTTTCCGCTGTATAACAGCGTGAATCAGCCATACGCATACATATATCCCCATATCCCCTCCCCCTTACGTCTCCCTCCCACCCTCCCTATGCCACCCCTCTAGGTGGTCACAAAGCACCGAGCTGATATCCCTGTGCTATGTGGCTGCTTCCCACTAGCTGTTTTACATTTGGTAGTGTGTATATATCAACACTACGCTCTCACTTCATCCCAGTTTACCCTTCCCACTCTCTGTGTCCTCAACTCCATTCTCTACGTCTGCATCTTTTTTCCTGTTCTGCCCCTAGGTTCATGAGAACCTTTTTTTTTTTTTTTTTTTTTTTAGATTCCATATATATGTGTTAGCATGCAGTATTTGTTTTTCTCTTTCTGACTTACTTCACTCTGTATGACAGACTCTAGGTCCATTCACCTCCCTACAAGTGACTCAATTTTGTTTCTTTTTATGGCTGAATAATATTCCACTGTATATATGTGCCACATCTTTATCCGTTCATCTGTTGATGGACACTTAGGTTGTTTCCATGTCCTGGCTATTGTAAATAGTGCTGCAATGAACATTGTGGTACATGACTCTTTGAATTATGGTTTTCTCATGGAATATGCTCAGTAGTGGGCTTGCTGGGTCATATGGTAGTTCCATTTTTAGTTTTTTAAGGACTCTCCATATGTTCTCCATAGTGGCTGTATCAGTTTACATTCCCGTCAACAGTGCAAGAGGTTTCCATTTTCTCCACACCCTCTCCAGCATTAATTGTAGATTTTTTGGTGATGGCCATTCTGACCGGTGTGAGGTGATACCTCATTGTGGTTTTCATTTGCATTTCTCTAATGATTAGTGATGTTGAGCATCCTTTCATGTGTTTGTTAGCAATCTGTATATCTTCTTTGGAGAATGTCTGTTTAGGTCTTCCACCCATTTTTGGATGGGGTTGTTTGTTTTCTTGATATTGAGCTGCATGAGCTGCTTGTATATTTTGGAGATTAATCCTTTGTCAGTTGCTTCATCTGCAAATATTTTCTCCCATTCTTAGGGTTGTCTTTTCGTTGTGTTTATGGTTTCCTTTGTTGTGTAAAAGCTTTTAAGTTTCTTTAGGTCCCATTTGCTTATTTTTGTTTTTATTTCCATTGCTCTAGGAGGTGGGTCAAAAAAGATCTTGCTGCAATTTATGTCAAAGGGTGTTCTGCCTATGTTTTCCACTAAGAATTTTATAGTGTCTGGCCTTACATTTAGGTCTTTAATCGATTTTGAGTTTATTTTTGTGTGTGGTGTTAGGAAGTGTTCTAATTTCATGTTTTTACATGTAGCTGTCCGGTTTTCCCAGCACCACTTATTGAAGAGGCTGTCTTTTCTCCATTGTACACTCTTGCCTCTTTGATCAAAGATAAGGTGACCTATGTTCATGGGTTTATCTCTGGGCTTTCTATCCTGTTCCCATTGATCTATTTTTCTGTTTTTCTGCATTTGTCATTTACATCATGGTTTTATAAAAATGTTTGTTCTGGTTAGATCACTGCTGTGAAATGTAAGCCTGATATAAATCTTCAGTCAGGTATATGGATAAATATTACCATTTCTTTATCCAAGTATTGCTTTATTACACATTAATCACTCCTTAACATCATTGTGAAATTCCTTTAAGGTACTATAAAGTGTGAATTAAGGATCATCACATGGCATGGAATCAGCATAAAGCCCGAGGTGACATCTAAGGTCTAGTTGCAATTCTCATTTTGCATATTCTAGTTTGTGCTCTTTATTAAAATATCTCCCTATTTATGTTTAGCTGGGAGACATTTTTTAGTATTAAACTACTTTTTACTGCATTCAAGTCATTCTTCAGATCACAGAAGATGCCACAGTCACCACCCCATGTAGAACTGCACGTTTCTGTTTTGTCCTGAATGCAAACTGGAGCAGGTCTAATACCTGGGAATGTTCCTCAGCCAGAATCGGTTTGGAGGACAGCCTTATCACAGCACTTCTGGAGCTCAAAGCTCTTCCTGAGCAAAGCTGTAGATAAATTTACACATCCAGGTCCTGGGTTCAGGAAGGTATAAATGAGCTGTGGGGAAGCTTTTCTTTACATTCCTGGAAATAAGGACTTTTGGTAAAGTTGGGAGCTGGGACTTCTGTGAGACCAAAATAACTACCTACTCCAGTTCTTTTGTCTCTAAGAAGGCCTTGTAGTTGGCTGTGAAGGAAAAGTAGGGAGGACAGGGCAAGTGGCCAGGACTGGGTGAGCAGAGGGGTTTTCCTTAATCGGCCTGTTCGTTTTGCTGAGGGTCAATAGCCAGTAGAGAGAGAGGTTGGAGAATGAGAGGATAATTGATGGTATGAGGTACCTGAGGGTTTGGGGAGGCGTGAGGGAGTACAAACTATTCATTCCACAGATTGTTATTGAGCGCCTGCTGCAAGCTAGGTGCTAGGAAAGCAGTAGTAAGAAAATCAGATGAGGTCTCTACTATCATGGCTCTAATGGAAATTCCAGGAGATAAACATCAATGTCTATGTTACTTCTGTCTCATACTTTGAATACAGTATTTACCAATGCTAATTTTTTTAAAGAATTTCTTTTTTTTAACCTGCACTAATAAACAATTTGGAAAAAAATAATCTGAGGTCTGCATGTGCCACGTGCTGGCGCAGTGATACTCATCAGACCTTTATAATATTTATATGTTACCTTTCTATAGTTATTTTTAAAAAATGAAAATGTTTTCTCTGAACATTTAAAAATACTAAGTATCAACTGCTTACCTTAATGATGCTGCAACCAAATAGAGAAAACATTTTCCTTAGAGAAAAAAAGTTTTCAAAGAAAAAACCATGGCTCCCCAAATACATGTTTTTCCTTGATCTGTTATCCTATTCAGAGTATTTCCCCTTTTTAGCCATCTGAAGCCTAAAAATAAGATGTTTTCTATTGTCATTTACCATAATGAATCCATATTTAGTAAGAATTATACCACACGTGCAGGAGATAAATAACTGATATGTAGGAAAATTAACACTTTAAAAATGCTATGAAATGCAAAAAATGTTTTCAGGACTTTTTGTAACAATATTTTGTGAGGAAAATTAGAACGCAGTAATGTTTAATATCCATTGAATCTCAAGAAAAAATTAGAGTCCAAAGAAGAACACAATTAACTACGTTATTCATTATCATTGCACCCAGCAACCTTGACCCCAATAAACTGGGGAGTGAGGTAAAGAACGAAGGAAGGTGACAGCCAAAGTTCAGGTAGGGAGAGGGGAAAAAAGAACATTAGTATAGCTCTGAAATCTTGCCTGGTTTCATGAAATGTACCACCCACAAATGAAAAGGCCATATTATTTTCATGAAGGCCTGGCTTTTTTCAATGAGTTGATAAAGGTTGCCATATTTAGGGACTTATTGTAAGACGAACCCATACCTTCTAATAACGGCTCTTGGCTTTCTTGTGTGAGGAGGGAACTAAAATACAGGCAGAGTACAAATCCAACATTTGCTCCTAAGACGATTCTTATTACAGAGTAACCCAAATCACAGGAGGAGGTATTTCTAAATCCATATTTGTACTGAGTTTATCCAGAAAAATACATGTTCATTTTAAAAACTTGAGGGTTAACGTAAAGAAGTAAAGAATAACATGAAAGTACCACTTTTATGGAGAAAAACCAAATAGAGCAACAGAAGTTGTTTTAAAAGATGCTTTGTGTTTATTACTTTTTATTTTTGTGTGTTTGTTTCCACTGATAGACCAGAACAGGGATCAGCAAGCTTTCCATAAATATTTGGGGCTTTGGGAACTACAGAGTCTCTGCCACAACTACTCAACCCTGCCTCTGAAGTGTGAAACCTGCCGAACAGGCAGGTGGCCGGTCACACTCCACAGCCACGTGGGGAGGGACCCAGGAGAGAGAAACTCTGGACAGGTGGGCCTGTGAGGGAGTCAGGGCACCAGTGAAGGCTGGAGGCCCAGCGTGTGTGGTTTCCCCCTAGGGAGGACCATGGGAAGGTGGTCCCCAGGGCGAGTCAGGGCTGGAGGTCGTGCAGGGAATGTGCATTCTGGGCACGAGGCTGGAGTAGAAGCCACCCGGTATCCTCACCCCCTCACTGCTTACCCACCACAACCGGGCAGCAGCCTGAGCCAGCAGGAGTCATACTTCCCTCCTGCCAAGGCCCTCAGTGCCCTCTCCCCACAGAGCCTAGCATCACGCTTCTGTAAGGAAGGCAGGCCCAGAGGAACTCCAACCACTACCACAGAGCCCGTATAAAGTTGGAATTTGGAGCCCTGAGGCAATAAATTTATAACTGGCACACGTGAGCATAAGGAAAATTCAGTCTTTTTACTTCCACTTTCACAACCTAGTTGTAAAATTATTGGCACAAATTCCTTTAACAAAAATCTATGGAATGTTTCTCAAGCTCCTTCAGGCGGGTGGTTAGGCCATTAGCTTATGCGTATTAGCTGATGATAAAATTTCTGTGTGTCATTTTGTTCTTAAAAATATCTCAAGAGGACTGCAATTGACTGGCCATCTGTGTTAGGGGTTTGTTAAGTAGAACAAAGCTAAGAACTAGGAAGTAAGCAAAAAATACTCAGAAACTCTGACAGAGACAGTGGTACTCACTCAAGGATTCCGTGTGCTCTTTTACGTTTTCCAGCCTTCTTTGCAGTGAGATTTAAGCATGAACTAGTTCTTTCCCGAAGCAAAAAGTGGGTGTGAGTTCCCTGCACTCCTAACCCCCTGCCGCCGGAAGAGACAGGAAGTACTTTGGTATGGCTGGCAAATGGCATATATATGAAAACACGGCAGAAGAATAGGCTGGAATCTATGAATTTTATAGACTTCCTTTAAGGTCTACTTTTATGGAAGCTTCAGGAACACAGGGATTCCATCTGTCCTGTTTGCTCTTGCTAGAACACTGTGTATCAAGGGTTTTTGTCAGGGGGATAAACTTTGTCGTGCTAGCAAAGGTCCGGTGACATTCCTCCCCATAGCAGTGGGTGCCTGCTCATGTTATATTTGTATAACTAAGGGTCCGGATCCCCCGTTTACATGATTCCACCCTCTTCTATGCCCCTAAGGAGGATGAACTGTAGAAACTGCCTTAATGGGGTTTCTTACCTCCTGGCATCCATTTAGGCTGGGTAATAAGCGCTGTGTAGGAGGAAGGGAGGAAAGTGAGGTCATGGTAATTACTCCCCTGGCCCCTCCCCGCATGGTTGCCTTGGGTTAGCTTTTCCTGACTCGCCCTGTCATGCGGGCTCCTCCACACTACCTTCTCCTACCAGGTCTGGTGACCACACCCCTTCACTCCATCAGCCGAGGGTGGTGGAGCCCAGCGGTCACCAGCCCTTCCATGTGCTTTCCCTGCATCACTGTAAGCAGTCCCTTCATTAAACTGTCCTGAAATCACATTTGGGCATGCCATCTGTTTCCAGACAGGATCCTGGCTGACTTAGCGCCTGAATAAATATTCAACAGAGGATGTGATGAATAAATAATATATAAAAGACAGAGAAGTCACCGAATACAGATAACAAATGTGTTAATATTATAAAACTCCCAGGATAGTGTTTGGCGCATGGTACATACATGTTTGTTAGAATGACATTTGCTTTTCAGAATGAGACCTATGGCTGTGATGGAGAGGACAGATTGGCTGCAAGGTGACAGACCCCAGGTGGGAAGATGCATCTTTCCCCACTGTAGGGGAGAGATGAAGAGTGCCAGACCACCACGGGTGGGTCGAGGGGAGGAGTCGAGAGGTCTGTTCCAGAGGAAGAAAGCACAAGACTGGATAACCAATCTGATGTAGGGGATGAGGCAGAAAGAGAAACAAGAACGTGGGGTCTCCAGCTTAGGGCTTTGGTTGCCTGGCAGTGTCCAGCGAATAAAGGCTGTGAAGCTGCCTTATTGAGGGTGATGATGAAGAACAGCAGGAAGAAGATGACTCCAGCAGCTAACGTTTATGGAACGTTACTGTGTGCCAGGCATTTTCAGAAGTGCTTTACATGTATTAATTTATTTAATCCTTACTACAACCCTGTGGGGTAGCTAGTACACATTTTACAGATGTGTCTGTTGAGGTGAAGAATGATTAGATAACTTTCCCAGAGTTACACAACTAGGGGAGCAGAAATTCAAACCTAGGTAGTGGACTGGGAGAGGCGGGTGTGGAATGATGGGAATTGGTCCAGTTTGGAACAGCTGAGGTTGAGACCCCAGTGAGATAACCTATGGCGATCTTAAGTAGGCAGGTGAAGTGTGAAGTGTAGAAGGCAGGTAGGGGATATATACCATAAACACTGAGAGACAGGGGAACACAAAAGGGAAAGAGAAAATCGGAAGTAGAAAATATAAGGTAATAATCACAACAACAGCAGTAATTTATTGAGCTCTTACCATACACTAGACACTAAATGCTTTATGATAAGGAAAAGATACTATTATCCCATCTTTATGCATGAGAAAACCAAGACTTAGCAAGCTTATAAATAAATGCCTAGATTTTTATTGGTTTGAATGCTTTTCTTCCTGGCATAAGTTCAAATCAGAATAACTGACTGGATTCTGTTTGGGCCCGACAATGGGAAGCAGGATATTGGAAGAGGGGAGAAAAGTGAGGTCATGGTATTTACTTAATATATACATTTAAATGTATTAAAATTATGTATAATTATATATATATAAAGCATATATAAATAAAATTTAAAACAATTCATTATTAGAAATATTGATACATGAACTATCATGTGAAAAATACCAGGACATTTTTACCCTATGTGAAGACACGCAAAAAGATAAATTCAAGAGAGAACGTTCCTTGATGAATGTGAAAGCAAGGGGATGGTGTCGGAGGATTTGGATGTTTAAAGTACATGAATGTGGGACTGAAATACCCACAGACAGTGGTTCCCTCTTTTGCGTGGTGCTTGGACACTGCCGACATTCGCCTTGGATGTCTCTGTCTACCTCCGCTGCTCAGCAAGTCCTCTTCTCAGGGTCACGCTTTTTTCTTTAGTTATTGAGAGAGGGGAACACAGCCCATGACAGCTTGAAACTGGCCTGGACTATTGGCTAGACCCTGGCGTTACTAGGAGTTGGCCTGACATAGCTGTACCATGGTATTACGTGGAACATAAACCATTTCACATGACACCAACAACACACAAGGCCATTCTACTGTGAAACATCAAAACAAAACCGAGATCTCTGTATCATATATGAACACAAAAACATAAGCGTTGTCCAAACCCCAAAAATGACCAAACAGCCCCTGTGTTGGCCCATATGCATTAGCATCTTCACCTATTACAGCTTTAGCCTCACTTCCTTCCTTGTACCTGATTAGCTGTATTAAGCTACCAAATCAAAGACGTACCTCTGTTCCCTCCACAGTATGGAATCCTGGGCGAAGCCCCAGACCTACATCCTATACACAGACCCAAGCCCTATAACAAATCCTTTCTAATATATTAGACACCTCACATCTCCCCAGTATGTGTGCTCCCTGCTACAAAGAACAACAAACCCAACTTGTTAAACTACAGGTATGTTCCTGGTGGTCTTTGGCTGAAGGGCAAAGACAAAACTATGGATTCAACTAAAGTGCTCATTACTTGGACCAGGACTCTCAACTCAGTAATAGTGTGAACATCTGGGACCCCTGGGCTTTTGACAGGAACAAGAGAGTTCATTTGACAAGTACTTTAAAACAGAAAGCAAGTAAACCCTTACGAGCACTTTGCTTGTCTGGTTTGCCTAAAAGAAAGATAATTTTGTTTAGTGTAGGGCTTATCCCTCCTTTGTTTCCATCATTTGGAGTTAGGCTGTGCTGGCTTTTTAATTGCATGGCTTGATAAAATTATCAAAGACCCCAGTTACTATCCAAACCCACTGTTAACCTTTTTTTGTGTATATATATATATATATATATATGTTAAAATGTGTTTTTCAACACCTAAACTTTCTTTCCTCTCCCTGTAGAGAAAACAAAATAAAGCTTTACGGTGATAATTTCGTATCTGCCTGAAGCCAGCCAGCTTCCTTCTTTACGGTGATAATTTCGTATCTGCCTGAAGCCAGCCAGCTTCCTTTCTTTTTTCATTTTGTTTTGTTTTGTTCCTCTTACTCTCCATTTCCCTCTCTTGGGAAACTAAACACTTAAACATTAACTAAGTTTGTCAGGGTCAAATTTCTCCTGCTTTAGTCATTCTAAAATACCTACATTGGCTTTATGAATTAATAAGTTGCTCTAACACAACACTGTAAATCCACTATAAGTCAAAAAGAAAAAAAAGTTGCCACCATTTCTATAACTTCTTTAAAATTGAAACTTAAAACATTGATTAAAATTAAAATATGTAAAAACCTGTATTCAAATATATGGGATGATAACAAAAGATGCATTCTCAAATGGTTCTTTGCCAATATTCTTCTCGGCTTTTGTAAAAAAATGTTTTTGGACTCCCCTGGCAGTCCAGGAGTTAGGACTCCACACTTCCAATGCAGGGGCCAACAGGTTCAATCCCTGGTTGAAGAACTAAGATCCCACATGCCACTCGGCGCAGCCAGAACAATTATTAAAAAAAATAAAAAATAAAATTTTAAAAAATGTTTTTGCTGTCACGATATATCTCCCTCTAATTTCTGTATATGCAATGTGAAAATGCCAAGGAGAAAATGCATCTCCATTCCAGTGCCACTGGTAAAGTAAGCCAGCTTGCCAGCGTTCCCTGAGTAGGACAACGTAATAACTTTTAAAGAACATATTCTACTTACATGTCAAAATAAAGACAAATTAGGAAGTGTCTGGGAGCACAGCGACCCAAATTGTGAAAAATCTCCATCCCTTGACGCTCTCTCCTTCAGTCTGTGTCCCGTCATCTTCTGAAAGGCTGCTCTTCCTCGACAGGAGATTAGACCTCACAGATCCCACACGCCCTGTCAGAGATTCACTTATACACCTTTCCCTACATTCTCTAGATTTATATTCCCTCTGGGTGATTTTACCCATGAAGACCATTGTTAATCATGACTCCCAGATTCTTATCTCCAGGCCAGACTTTCTCCCCTGGATTCCCCGGACGCAGGTATATTGCCTTTTGACCCCCATGCTTTTGCACGTGCTGTCCCTCTGCCTAGAACGCTCTGTCGTGTCAGGCTCACTTTTGCACTAGACCCATCTCAGGTGCCACTCTCCCCACCAGGCCGAGAAACACAGGTGCCTCTTCTCTGTTACTATAATACCCTGAGCATCTCCCTTTCTTAAGGTGTAGCCTGCTAGGTTATAATCATCTTTCTAATTATATGATAATCATTTTTCTTGACAGCCAGTTATCAATCATAGATGTAACATGTAACATATGCTCAATAAATTGTTGAACGAACAGGTTCCATTTTTAATCTGAGTGGGTGCATTTAACAAGCTACTAATTCCAAACTAGGTTGTCCTTCAAGGGGGAAAAAATACAAATTCAGGTTCACAAGGTTCATTTCGCTATTTACGACTCTCTTTTCTGTTATAGACTGGATTGTAGATGTCTTATAGCTAGTAAAACAGCCATTAAGCTTGTTTTTATGGTGCGTTAGACGAGAAGTCACAGAATTGCTAGAATGCCAGATGTTTACTAACTTCAATAGGTCCCGTGACTACTGCTACTTGCTCTAAATCCAGTTTCACATACTAATGGTTACTATTCATTGAGCACATTTCTATATGGGAAGCTCAGTGCCTTAATTTACATTATCTCATTAACTCTTCCCCCAGATCCACTGATGTAACTCTATTATTATGCCCAATTAATAGATGAAACTGAGATTTAAAGAGATTGAGTAACATTTCCAAAATCACCCACCTACTAAGGAGGTGAGTGGATTTGAGCCCAGGTCTCATTCCAGAGAGTAAAAGTTCTTAAACACTATAGTATATGACCTTTCAACTATCAGAAGGAGATTTGTGAAGAGTTTGCATATAGTTATCACCAATTATGGGGCCAGACTAAACCTTTTGATTCCAGGCAGACAAAACTAAACAGACCAGTTCTCAGGGACACAAAGGCAAGACTGGCCCTGCAGGAAAAAACAAAGAATGAACAAATCCTGGCCAAGTCACAGCCTGCCACGCTGAACGGCTTATCTCCACGAGAAAGCGCATGTGTGTATGCACACACAACTATGGATTAGAAATCTACTAAGGACAAGAATTCAGGTCCCACCAGTTTTTGTCCTAAATCTTCTTCCATCAGGTCTCGTGCTTGAAAAAATATTGGCCTTTTAAGTTAACAATCATACATTGGCAAGAACTGTTTGTGCATCAAAGATCCACAGGCTGAACTTGATTAGGCAAGGGGTGTGCATTTATTTTTTTCAGGGGTATGCATTTTGAACTGCCAATAAACTATTCAGGTTTAAAAACCCCTCAGAAACAGAAATGGTGAGGGACTGATTGAAGCTTGCAGCAGGGGAAGTATTTAAGGGGAGCCTAAGAATCTCTGGGACAGTGGTGGTCGAGGTAGAAGGAGGATGGGGGTCATCACTGTACCTTGTATCTGGCCTGTTTTTATCTTCAGGTAACAGGATTAGACTCCTGTGAATCTTTAGAGGGAAAAGAAAAGTTTATCTTATAAATGTCCTATCCTAATTTCTTTACCATTCGGTAATAATCTTTCACGTGCCTCAAATTTTTTAGGAAATTAAGACATAAGTGTCAAAACCAGCACCTGATATACACTTTTTTTCCCTCCACTGCCCATCACTCCACAAAGTGGTAACAATGAGAACTATTCCTAATAATTGGGCATTAAAAACAACAAAATCATATTAACTACAGTTACCTATTCCCTAACCTATAAAGGTAAGCCTATATCCCTGTAGAAAATGGTACTTCTTTCAATTTACTGAGCATCTAATATCTGGCATGCAATAAAGGAACAATCTCAGTCATCAAAACAGGTATTATGACTATTATTTTACATATGAGGAAGCCTTCTGAGTAGAAGGTGGTAATGGAGTAAACAGCTGGACACCTTGGAAACTGCCCTGGGTACATACCCTTGGTATTTTCTCACATTTCACATATTTATTAAAGCATTACTATGCCATTAATCAACACAACCCCAATAGGCATTGTTGGAATGAGGTCATTACTTTAGGCCTCCGAACAGGGGTATGTGTGGCCTGACCTTGGTATGCTTCAATCTTGATCACATGGGAGAAGTAATTCCGACATTCATTCCACAAGCAACAGAGAGACACAAGTACTAGTGGAAGCTGATGGGGAATTCTTTCTCTGATAGTAACTTATTTGTTCAGTGTCCTATCTCCAGGACACTGAACAAATAAGTGAGCTTTAAGAGTCAAAATCCAGTTGGTCTCATCTACAGCTATACCCCCATCACCCATCATCTAGTACTGTGCATGGCATATAGACATGCTCAATAAATATTGGGGAAGAAATAAAGACAGTCCATGTGAGAAAACGGGCCAACTACAATACTACCAAGGATGAAGACATACTCTTTTTTTTTTTCTTTTCAAGAAGACTTCAACTCTGACTCACAGGAAAGATGAATCCAAAGACGTGAAATCTAAACGGGGATCTTATTTTGTGGAGCATGAGGGCCAGGACAAAGCTTGTAGAAAAGGGTGAAATGGAAGGGTCAGTTAAGGACAGATTGGATTGCTAGTGTGTAACTTTCAAATTCTTGATCTGAAATCATTTGTCCTTGCCTTTTCTCACATCTCACATATTTATTAAAGCATCACTGTACCATTAAGCAACACAACCCCAATAGGCATTGTTGGAATGAGGTCACTATTTCAGGCCAGTGGTAGAACATAAGGGACATCAAGAGGGTGATTTGTTGTTATAAAGCAAAATCAAACCAATTACATTTCCACAGGAATCTAATATGGTGGAGATAAGACCATTATGAAGCTAGAAACTTGAGAAAATCATTTTTAAAGCTCATAAGCATATGTAACTCATGACTAAAGGTGCTGCACTGTTCTGCAACATGAGTGTCAGGGGAACAAACTTCCAACCTCGTGACTCATGCTTCCGTATTACACATTACACACTCATGCTTCCGTATTCTTCACTTTAAAGAAATGTGAACATAAGCGTGTTCATAAAAATATCTGATACCGAAAACACAACAGCTGTCAGGCCAAGAAAAATCTGTTGACACCGTGTCATCAGAGCCACACTTCCAAGACGGCAAGTTATTTTACCTTTTGAAAAGTATGGGCGGAGAGACAACTTCCTGCCCAAGACCAGCTCGAAGCCACCGTCTCCTTCCTAGAACAGGTTCCTGAACTGCCCAAACAGGGCAGGGGAGCAAAGGCCCTGGGAAGGGAAAGTAAAAATAATTCCCCCAGCTGCATTCGCACCTATTCTGTCTCTCCTCCGCCTTCAGGCGAGGAGGAAGAGTTCCCAACTCTGCCCACCTCCAGGCCAGTGGGTCCCTTCTGGTCTCCCTTGCCCGCCTTGAGGGTGACCTGCGGACCAAAGCAGCCCAGAAAGTGGCTCAGGCCGACCCACCAGTACCTCCTCCAAAGGCCTCCCGGTTGCCCCTGGGTCACCCGGCAGGCCCCCGCGATTACACAGTTCTCTCGACCAGACAACTTTCACCGACTTTATTGGCCCCCGACCCTAATGGGCCCCTCGCCGCCCACCTCCCCACTAGATCGCGCCGGCCCTCCATAACATCAACCGTATTCAAAAACACTGCGGGGTGGCTATGGAAAGAGCCTTTGCTGAGGAAGCCAGCTCTCCTGTGGCGGCGTCAGGGTCACTTGCTCTTCGCCTTCTGACTCTCCGTCTTCTTGGGCAGCAGCACGGCCTGGATGTTGGGTAGGACGCCGCCCTGGGCGATGGTCACTTTCCCCAGCAGCTTGTTTAGCTCCTCGTCATTGCGGATGGCGAGTTGCAGGTGGCGAGGGATTATCCTGGTCTTCTTGTTGTCCCGCGCGGCGTTGCCAGCCAACTCCAGGATCTCCGCCGTCAGGTACTCCAACACGGCTGCCAGGTACACCGGCGCCCCGGCTCCCACTCGCTCTGCGTAGTTACCTTTGCGCAGCAGTCGGTGCACTCGGCCCACCGGGAACTGCAGGCCCGCGCGAGAGGACCGGGACTTGGCCTTTGCCCGCACTTTGCCGCCCTGCTTTCCGCGACCAGACATGTTTGTCTCTCGCCTAAAACTCCAGCTAGGGGAAATAAAACCCAGCGGTCCAGTTCCTAGAATGGGAGGGCAACGTACCACATCTGAACTGCCTCCACCAACACTTTGCTGACACTAGGCAGCGCCTTCCCATTGGGCGCGGCAACAACCTCGGCTCCGGTGACCAATGACAGGCAGGCTCTTCTCCCAATTAGAGCGCTGGCAGAAGGACGGCCTTCTCCAGCTTGCTCCAATCAAAAGAAAAACTGCTAACCCTCATTTACATAACCTTCCATATGAATACCCTGGGCCCGACTGCTCCGCCTTTAGGGGTTCAGTTGAACTTACAGGATCCTGAGGTTTCAACGTCCTCGCTCACTCCCAGGAAAACAACGTCTTAAGAATTAAGTAACCGGGTTTCCCTAGTGGCGGTAGTGGTGTAGTGGTTGAGAATCCGCTTGCCAATGCAGGAGACACAGTTTCTTGCTCTGGTCGGGGAAGATCCCACATGCCACAAAACAACTAAGGCCGTGTGCCACAACTACGGAGCCTACAAGCCATAACTACTGAACCCGCATGCCACAACTACTGAAGCCCATGCTCCACAATAAAAGAAGCCACTGCAATGAGAAGCCTGCTCACGGCAACAAAAAGTGGCCCCTGCTCACCGCAACCAGATAAAAAAGCCTGCACGCAGCAACAAAGATCCAATGCAGCCAAAAATAAATTAATTAATTTAAAAAAAAGTTTTAAAAAATTAAGAAACCATGGTAAGAAAAAGAAAAATCCGGAAGGAGAGCTACTCTAAAGTACAAGGCCTGAAGCAAGAAATGCCTCTAGCACTTGAGGTCGCAGGGTATGCCCCCAATTTTTGACTTATTATTATTATGGACACTTTTTATTCTTGTAAACAAGAGAGATCTCTAACTTGAAAATGTTCTAACCTTGATTTCTTAGTAAATATTTAAAAGCCAACCTATTTTACCATTACAAGAATCCTGATTCTTCAAGACTTTTCTTCTTTGAGTCAAGGATTAAAATCATGTGGTACAATTTGACTATTTAGGACTTTTTTTTTAGCCATCCAGAGAGTGTTCTGAGAGCTCTTTTAATTCTTCTTTAACAACAATCACAGTAACTTTTTTGTGCTATGGAGATGGGTAAGGATAGGTAAATAATAAGCATTTAGGTATATATAAATATTTACCATAAAGCTTTCCTGCTGGAAAGGCTTATTCGTCAGGACTAGGGACAGGGAGCACAGTTTACTAAAATATTTGTTCCTCAAGGTGTTAAGTACCTGGGAAAGAGTTATGAATCATCCTCTAAATACTGCTGCCTTTTATCGCAGTAAACCCTTTTGGGAAGACAGTCCTATCTCCTAGAGGGGCGACACTACTCAAAAGTTTTGTTTTTGCTCAGGGATTCTCTTAAGAAAAGAATGGAGAGCCTCCTAATTGGGGATCTGCAGTATAAATCACTATTTAAAGCCACGATCATGGCATCCACTATTTTACAGGAACTTTGAATTTTTAAGTGAGAACCTCGGGTTTTAATGAAATAAGATTACAGTATTTTAACTAAATAATCACAGAAATAGTTATTTGATTGAAACGCAAAAAACGCGCTTCGGCTGGAGGCGATGGAGGCAGTAAAGTCTGCCAACTGTGCAGAAGAATCTTCAAGGGAAAAGTCTGGGGGTATTGGGGGGAATGGGTAAGGTTAGACTTTTTGAAAGGATTTTAGTTCTTTCTCCACGGGGCCCCCAAAAGAGAAAAAAGAACCATTAAAAGATTTTCTCTACCCCAACTAGTGACTTAAAAAGATCCACAGGTGTAAAGCAACTGCTTTTAAATTTAACATGTAGTAAAGCATTCCTGGTTCCTATTGATTTTCACATTAGTCTGAGAATGGTATTATAAGAGTAAGCATTCCGTTTGAAAACTATAAAATTAGAATTCCCGCGCCCTACAGAGAGAGAGAGAGAGAAAAGGCAAAATAAATTTTATCGAGTCTTTCCTCAATTTCATGGCAAAAATAAGAAAATCTTTCCCAAATAAGCAAACAAGACATTTTATAGGGAGGGAATTTTTTTTTTTTCCTGTACGCGGGCCTCTCACTGTTGTGGCCTCTCCCGTTGCGGAGCACAGGCTCCGGACGCGCAGGCTCAGCGGCCTATGACTCACGGGCCCAGCCGCTCCGCGGCATGTGGGATCTTCCCGTACCGGGGCACGAACCGGTGTTCCCTGAATCGTCAGGCGGACTCTCAACCACTGCGCCACCAGGGAAGCCCTATAGGGAGGGAATTTTAAAAAAAAAAAAAAAAAGAAAGAAAGAAATCTCCTGGAGCCTATAGCTCCGCCCACTTTCTTGAGGTTTTCAAACAGGTCCGCTAGAAGGAATTATAAGGCAAGGTTCACAGCTCACAGAACTACTAGCAGCTTGCTGTTTGGTTTTAGACGTGTTGTTGTGAAAGATGTCTGGCCGAGGTAAAGGTGGCAAAGGGCTAGGTAAGGGAGGCGCTAAGCGCCACCGGAAGGTGTTACGGGACAACATCCAGGGTATTACGAAGCCCGCCATTCGCCGTCTGGCTCGCCGTGGTGGTGTGAAGCGCATCTCTGGCCTCATCTATGAGGAGACCCGGGGAGTGCTCAAAGTGTTCCTGGAGAACGTGATCCGTGATGCGGTGACTTACACGGAGCACGCCAAGCGCAAGACGGTCACGGCCATGGATGTGGTGTATGCGCTGAAACGCCAGGGCCGCACCCTTTACGGCTTCGGCGGCTGAGGTGTGCCCGCGGCTTATCTCCAGATCCCAAAAGGCCCTTTTTAGGGCCCTCAAAACGTCAAGAAAAGAGTTGGTAGTGCTTAAACTGCCGTGTGAATTTGCAGATAAGTGCTTCAAATGAAGCGTTAATTGGGGTTAGGCTTGAGGCTTGGGGAGGTGTGAGCCGCAGAGCTCGAGCCGGGAACCTAGCGTCCGCGCTTAGAACGTAGCCTGGGAAATACGGCGCAGGGCAGTAGTGATTTTGCTCTCTGTTTCAGAGCCGGACTGCCGACGTTGGATTCCTTTTGGGAAAAGTAGGCATCGCTACCTTTCCAAACCCACGTCTTAGAAGTGGTACACGCTTCTTAGCGGGGGAGGCTTCGGGCCCTGAGCATATATAGAATGGCTTGTATGCAAATAGGGTGAGCCGGCTATCCTCCTCCGATTGGATAGGAGGCGTCAGAGGGGGCGGTTCTCGCTGGTGCTACCCGGGTTCTCGCTGGTCGACCCGCTCCGTCTCTGAGACCGCGGATGTCGCGGCGTCCAATAGGAAAGCTCGAGGTGCAGGCGTAGTGTGGCGCGCCGGAGTCTGCTGGGTGTGAATATTTTATTTTTTCACTGACTTTGTGAGTAAGGGGTAACCCAGCTCAGGCGCTGAATGCAGGGTGGCTGCGTGTGGGCGAAGTCCAGGCCTGGGCCTGAGCCCTCGGCCCCTGCGCTAGCCGTGGGTCAGCTGCACAAAGATAGACGCGCCGAGCAGGTGAGCGTCGCGACTCCGGAGTACCCGGCGGCGGTGCTTGAACTCCTAGCGGTGGGAATCCAGGAGTTAGCCGGCAACGTGGCCGGGGCGCAGGGCAGCGTCCTGCCCAGCATCCATGCGCTGCTGTTGCTCGGGGGAGAGGGTCGTGTGGCCCGGTAGCAGCCGGGAGATAAACCCTCACTTCCTAGTAAAAGTCGTTTTCCGAATCGCGGGCGGGTCTGAGGAGAGGAGAGAGGAGGCGGGTTGGGTTCTAAGGGGTTCAGTGAAAAGGGTGTGGCGAGAGAGCTGTTTAGTCGTGGAGTCCTACGCAGTAATCCCTCCCGGGAGAGCAAGGAACGGTCCGTTTGCGGGCGCTTTCCTGGGTCGCCGGCGGAGCTGGAGACGGGGCCCCACCTGCGTGCCGCAGGCAGGGGCCGCCAGCGGGGAGAGGCGGGAACCGAAGTCATTAAAGGGCCTCGCTCGACTCCTGGCTCTGTCACTCCTAACTAACCTGTTTATATGAGGGAAATGGGGAAGGGGCTTAAGGCCCCCAAATGCGGTGTGATCCCATGCACCTTAACTGATCTCCCCCAGCTCCGGCTTGTCTAGACATCGTGAAATCACTTAGCTTCCTAGAGGTGGTTGCCTGGATTGGCTTTGGGGTAATTTCCCAACCTTGACAGCAATGTATGTGTATCTCACTTTAAGCGATATATCAATATATCTCATATGTACTCTAGCCAGGGAAACATTTCTTGTATTCCCTCAGCAGAGGCTGGCATCATATCATTTATTGAATATCAGACACTTTGGGACAAATTGTATTCCATGATTGCATTTGATTCCCCAGCAAATTTACGAATTATGTATTATTAATTACCATTTTACAGATGAGGAAACTGATACGGGGTTTGGGGCAGAACTGAGCCAGGATTTGAACCCAGCCCTGTTGGATGCTGCACCCTTTGACGTTAACCTTTACGTGCTACTGACTCTGCCAGGGAGGCTCCCGTCCCTATTTGCTGACATTTCACTTCTAAGTGGTTTCTTCTACTCCATACTCAAGTGTATCCATGGTGCTGGTATTAATTAAATTTCTGGGGCAGTGAGACAATCCCATAAGTTCAACTTTCTTTAATTCAAGTGAAAAAACCCCTGAGTTACTTAAAAAGAAGCAGCAGGGTCTGGCACACTTCTGTGCCGTTGTATTTGTTGAGTGAGCGAATGAGTGTATTTGAGTAGATAGATGCACCTATTAAAGCCCCAATTTAGTGTGAATCAGATTATTGAGGATGAAGGTGGGACTGCAGTGGAGCATGAAAATAGGTATTCATATGATAATTTAAAATATTTATTCTTTAAGTATTTAAGTTATTTGGAATCAATTTTTTGTTTATATTTTTGATGGTGGCCTCAATTTTTTTGAACCTGTCTGGTAGAACTTTATTTTCCCTTGTAGCACAGCTTTTTTGTTTTTGTTCAT
The DNA here is from genome assembly GCF_949987515.2 of Delphinus delphis. Lineage (NCBI taxonomy): Eukaryota > Metazoa > Chordata > Mammalia > Artiodactyla > Delphinidae > Delphinus > Delphinus delphis. The sequence continues at coordinate 11,999,464 of NC_082693.1, read as the reverse complement.
GTTTTATGTACTTTATAAAATATAACCAAATTATTTGAACATGAGAAATCTTTTGTTTCTGTCTGTGAGTATGAGTCCCATGGTAGTGTCCAGTCCTGAAGTAATCATTTTCCAAACCAAAACTGGGTCACATGATTTGAGAATGCAAGATATCTGAAATTAGAACTGACTGAGATTTTCTGAAGTTGACTAATAAAATGCCTTCCTACACGTTTGTTAAAGAACTTAATTTAAAGCTGTTCTATAAGGTTTTTCTTACAATGTGAATGAAATGCTGTTGAAATTAGATCCTGTAGCAAAGTCATCTCTTCTGAATTTGAACATTTAATGCCTCTTTTGTCCCAAGAACTGTTAACTTTTGAAGATTCAGAGATAAATAAGCCATCTATTTTATGATGGCTTATTCTTTATAAAAGAAGCTTCTATTTTCCAAGTAAAGAGCGAGGGAAGGGGAAGACATCTATGTGGTACACATGTGGTTTGCTATAATGGAGTGGCATGAATGAAATGCTCTTGGTGTACAGAACAAATTTTATCAGGCCTAGGGGTGTCTTCAAAGATCAGGTAACATTTGTTCTGAGCTGAAAGCCCTTTGGGGAAGGAGAAGAGCACAGCAAGCTTGGGGAGCAAACAGCGTGAACAAATGCCAGAGTAATTTCTAGGCATGATGTATTTGGGAAACCTTCTAATGTTGGATATCTAATTTGTCCTGTTGCCTGAGAATAATGTGATGGACCAGGTAAACAGTTGGGTATAAGTTGAAACTAAGTCCAAACAAGCCAATAGAAAAATGAGCAAAAGACAGTGGAAAAACATGGCCAATTACCATAGAAAGAGATGTTCAGTTTGATGAGTCATCAGGGAATTGCAAATCAAGACCACAGTGAAATGCAATTTTTCATTCACTAGATGGGTTAAAAATTTTAAAATGACAATAGCAAGTGTCGCACAGAATTTCTTATAACACTAGTAGGAGTATAAAGTGATTCAACTATTTTTGAAACAAAACTTTGTCATTGTCTTGTGAACTTGAAAATAGATTCACATTTATGCTGAACCAGCAATTCCACTCCTGGATATTTACCTGAGGGAAATGATAGCACTTATGTACATGGTGCATGTTCACTAAAGTTCTTGGTAGAGCTCTTCACAGTACCAAAAACAAACCAGCTGCACATGGACCAGAGACTGGATGAATAAATTACGGTGTGATATAATTTGGCAGTCAGAATGAACTGATAAACACAGTCAATTCATGGTGGTCTACAATACATGAAGACTTGTGGCTTTATTTATTTGGCAGATGTATATTCTAAACTAATATATGGTTGAAGCTCACCTGTGGGAGTCCTGAGGAACTAACTGAGCATTGCTGCCTTCCACAGAAAATTAACATTTTCTTCTCCTTTGGGCTGGATGCTGCTATCAACCTGTGACCATTTTAGCGCCCTGTGGGTGTCCCAGCTTGTTGAAGAGGCTCATATTCTACTTCGCCTCCTTATAGATTGATTCTCCATTGCAACCCTAGAGTGGATGCTTGCTTACCTCTCACCTTCAGTTGTTATTTCACTGTCCTTTTATTTTTTGTTCTTTGATTTTCCTTATTTTCTTCTGGCCATAATAATGCAGCGTTTGTGCTAGAAGGTTCATTCAGATTGTGTAGATTGCCAAACTGCCGTAAGTGGATTTCACTAACTACAGCATTTGAATTTATGTGTTTTCCCCGACTAGTCTGTGAACTCCTTGAAAGCCAGAATCTGATTCATATGTGTACCCCTAGAACCTCGGACCTAGAATTTGGAATACTCATAGGCACTTATTAATGTTTTGGGAAGATTATCTATTTGATAATATGTTAATATATCTTCCTAAAATGAGTTGTTTTCCATGTATTTTCGTTTTCTGAAAAGATTTTATACTATGACAATTATCTGTCCCTTAAATTTATTAGTAAACCATTTGCCTTGACCTGCCCTGGAGGTTATGTTTTGGTTATCTTTTCAGATTCTTTTTTTTTTTTTTTGCGGTATGTGGGCCTCTCACTGCTGTGGCCTCTCCCGTTGCGGAGCACAGGCTCCGGATGCGCAGGCTCAGCGGCCATGGCTCACGGGCCCAGCCGCTCCGCAGCATGTGGGATCTTCCCGGTCCGGGGCACGAACCCGCGTCCTCAGCATCGGCAGGCGGACTCTCAACCACTGCGCCACCAGGGAAGCCCCTTTTCAGATTCTTTAACCATTTTTATTGGTCAGCAAAGTGACCTGACAGGTGGAGAGAAGGGCTACCTTAAATATCATATGTGGAATACTAAAAACTAATAAAAATTGTAGTTGATGTTTACCCTTAGTAATTCTTTAATAACTGGCATTAAACATTATGATAATGATTATATTCTGATAATAAGAAATAAGTTTGCTTATTATCAAATCCAAAATTCTACCTAAATATTTTTGTACTTACATACATAGATACCTACGTATTTTGTATTCTAAGGTTATCTTTCACAAAACTCTTTTCCTTGAGCTCACTCAAATAATAATGTCCCAAAATCCGAACAACTGCTTTACTATCTTGAAGATTATAATCGTGCATAACAATAAGTACTTGGTTTCTAATACTTTCTTATGGGATATATGAAACTTGATTAAAAGCAAGCTATCTTAGAGATAAATTTTATATTAATCTTACAATTTGCTAAACCATTGAATTAGGCATTCTAGATATATAAAAAAGAGATACTTTTGGGCTTCCCTGGTGGCGCAGTGGTTGAGGGTCCGCCTGCCGATGCAGGGGATGTGGGTTCGTGCCCCGGTGCGGGAGGATCCCGCGTGGGGCCCGTGGGCCATGGCCGCTGGGCCTGCGCGTCCGGAGCCTGTGCTCCGCAACGGGAGACGCCACAGCAGTGAGAGGCCCGCGTACCGCAAAAAAAAAAAAAAAAAAAAGAGATACTTTTATATTTTCAAATAGATACCTGCAATTCTGCATCATCTTTACTCATCTTTATTATCATAATCATTGCAGCTAAACTCTTGGGTTTTTGTTTTGTTATTTATTTTTGGCTGCATTGGATTTTCATTGCTGTGTGCGGGCTTTCTCTAGTTGCAGCGAGCAGGGGCTACCCTTTTGTTGCAGTGCATGGGCTTCTCATTGCGGTGGCTTCTCTTATTGTGGAGCACGGGCTCTAGGCTCCCAGGCTTCAGTAGTTTTGGCACGTGGGCTCAGTAGTTGTGACTCGCAGGCTCTAGAGCACAGGGTCAGTAGTTGTGGCACATGGGCTCAGTAGTTGTGGCTCGCGGACTTAGTTGCTCTGCGGCATGTGGGATCTTCCCAGACCAGGGCTCGAACCTGTGTCCCCTGCATTGGCAGGCGGATTCTTAACCACTGCGCCACCAGGGAAGCCCTAAACTCTTGTTTATTCACTGAAGAATAAGATAAAGAAACTGGAGGAAGGTGCTGCCTGAGTTCAGCCTTTTTAGGAAATAATTTTCTTATAGTTTTGTTTCTCTGCAACTTATAGTGGTTTTATATTTTTAACTTAATCTGACAGTTAGCTTTTAAAAGAATTCAGTCCATTGTCACATTTAAACAACTATAAACATGATTCTTTCTTTCCATCTTTATGTTTTTCTATTGCTGTTCCTTTTTGCTATTTCTACTGGTTTTATCACAACACTGTGGCAGACATCACTGGCAGACATCCATTATCATTCTCCCGTTTGTTCTTAATACCAGAACCTAAATTTTTGGGGGAGTGATAATGCACTCAGGAGAAAAACTGTATTTCCAAGGCCCCTGTGGTGAGAGGAGGGCCGTATGGCTGGTGGAAGCTGTGGGTGGAGCTTCCGGGAACCCTGACTAAAAAGGAGGGTAACTCAGATGAGAGATCCTTTGTAGTTCCCTTTTCCTCCTCTTATTCTACTTGGAGTGTGGGAGTAATCATGGCACTTCCTGGGCCGGGGTACGAACCCGTGTCCCCTGCGTCGGCAGGCAGACTCTCAACCACTGAGCCACCAAGGAAGCCCTATTCTCTTCTTTATATCCCCTGTCAACTCCAAAGATTTGTTGAGATGATTTAGCACTTTAATTCTAGACTATTTTGATTTCTCTTGCAGAGTGACTTTTTTTTTTCAAGAATCGTTATTTAGCATTTATATTACAAATTCCCAATCACTGTATCATTATCTACTCAGACTTAATTATACGTACATTGCAGGAATCATAGTTCACTACTATTTTTTCTCTTCTTCATCTTCCCCGATTTTGAAGTCTCTATTCTGATTTCTTTTTCTTTTTCTTTTTTTTTACTTTTGGCTGCGCCAGCCAGCATGCAGGATCTCCCCCCATCAGGGATTGAACCCATGCCTCCTGCAGTGGAAGCACAGAGTCCTAACCACTGGACCGCCAGGGAAGTCCCCTGATTTATTTTTCAACTGAGTAGTCCTTTTTGAAGAATTTTCCTTAGGTGAGGTATGTGGGTAATAGAGTCTATGAAATTTTGCAGCTCTAGGAATATCTTTCCTTCACCCTGACTGGTAAATGTTACCTAAATGATATATAGACCCTTAAGTTGTAGCTCTTTTTTTTTCTCAGAAGTCTGGATAATGTTCCATGGTCCATCAGCTTCCAATGTGCAGGTAAGAAGTCCCATGCTCGTTCACTGGCCTTTATTCATTTATTATTTGTGAGATTTTATTTTTATCCTTGGAGTTCAGTCATTTTACCAGGGTATGTTTGAAGCTATTTTGTTCTTGTATTCCATTACTGTAGTAACTCCTTTTCAATCTACTGACTCAACTTATTCTTCACATTAGGGAACTGCTTTCCCTGAAGCAGAGCCTAAGACAGGGCTTGGGTGCAGATGACTTACTGAGGGAGTGCTTTTCAAGAAACGTGAGGGCACAGTGGAAGTTGTTTCCAAGGGCAGGTAAAGTCTAGCCTTGGTCTGATCCACAAGAGTTTCTGGAGAGGGAATTATAACTCTGAATTGTCCCATCTTAAAGCAGAGGCCACAAAACATGTATAATATAAACATATTTAAAAATTTTCTGAGGTAAACTTATTATTTTTAAAATAAGAAAAATTATGATTAAATATTTTATTGTGGTATGATCAAACATGGTTTTATCCATATATTTCCTGAGCTTTTTTGGTGTTGCTCTGGATTATGTCAATTTATTTCTTTTTCTCAGTTTTATTGAGAAATAATTGACATACATCACCAATGGTTTGATTTGCCTATATTGTGAAATGATCACCACAATAAGTTTAGTTAAGAACCATCATCTCATATAGATACAATAAAAAGATAAGAAATCCTCCTCATGATGAGAACTCTTAGGATTTAGTCTGCTAACAACTTTCCTTTGCAGTTGAATTTGAACAACTCAGAGGTTGGAAGCACCAACTCCCATGCAGTTGAAAATCCTCCTATAACTTTACAGTCGGCCTCCTCTTTCAGTTCCAAATTTGTGGATTTAACCATCCACAGATCATAGTACTGTAATATGTATTTATTGAAAAAAATTCATGTGTAAGTGGACCTGTGCATTTTAAACCCATGTTATTCAAGGAATAACTGTATATCATCCGGCAGCGTTAATTATAGTCATCATGTTGTACATGATATTCCTAGTACTTATTTATCTTATAACTAGAAGTTTGTACCTTTTGACCACCTTCCTCTAATTCCGCCTCCCACCACCGCTCTTCTATAGCCACAGATCTGATCCCTGATCTCTTTTTCTGTTTTCTATAAGTTTGGTATGTTTGGGTTTTTTTGTTTTTTAGATTCCACATATAAGTGAGACCATTCAGTATTCGTTTTTCCTGTCTGACTTATTTCACTTAGCATAATGCCTTCAAGGTTCATCCGTGTTGTCACATGTGGTAGGATTTCACTGTTCTTTATAAATATAAATTTATATTTATATAAATATATTTATATATATATATAATATTCCATTCTTTTATATTTATATAAATATATTTATATATATATATAATATTCCATTCTTTATCCATTCATCCATCAATGGACACTTAGGTTATTTCCGTATATTGGCTATTTCAATAGTGCTACTATGAACATTGGTGCAGATATCTTTTCAAATTAGTGTTTTCATTTCCTTTGGATATATTCCAAGAAGTGGAATTGCTGAATTGTATGGTAGTTCTATTTTTAATTTTTTGAGGATACTCCATATTGTTTTTTATAGTGGCTGCTCCAATTTACAATCACACCAACAACGCACTAGGGTACCCTTTTCTTCACGTCCACACCACCATTTGTTATCTCTTGTCTTTTTTATGACAGCCATTCTAACTGGTGTGAGGTGATATCTCATTGTGGTTTTAATTTGCATTTTCTTAGTGACTAGTGATGTTGAACATCTTTTCAGGTACCAGTTGGCCATTTATGTATCTTTGGAAAAATGTCTATTCAGGTTTTTGACATTTTTTATTTGAATTAATTGCTTTTTTGCTTTTCAGCTTTATGAGCTCTTTATGTATTTTGGATTTTAACCCTTTCTGAGATATACGGTTTACAAATATTTTTCCCATTCTGTAGGTTTTCTTCACTTTGTTGAGTTACTTTTGCTGTGCAGCTTTATAGTTTGATGCAGTTCCACTTGTTTATTTTTTGCCCATTAGGTGTGATTTACAAAAAAACCCATGACCAACACCCATGTTAAGGAGCTTTTTTCCTACATTTCCTTCTAGGAGTTTCATGGATTCAGATCTTACATTTAAGTCTTTAATCCATTTCATGTTAATTTGGGGGAGTGGTATAAGATAGGGATCAATTTTCATTTTTTTACATGAATACCCAATTTTCCCAGCAACATTTATTAAAGAGATTATCATTTCTCCACTGAGTATTCTTGAATCCCTAGTTAAATATTAGTTAACCATTTAAGCTTGGGTTTATATCTGGCTCTCAGTTCTTTTCCATTGGTCTGTTTGTCTGTTTTTATGCCAGTACCATACTGTTTTAATTACTATAGTATTATAGGTAGCTTGAAATCAGGAAAAGCCTCCTGCTTTTTTCTTCTTTCTCAAGATTCCTTTGGCTATTTGTGATCTTTTGTGGTTCCATATAAATTTTAGGAGGTTTTTTTTCTATTTCTGTAAAAAATGGCATTGGAATTTTGATAGAGGTTGCACCAAATCTATAGATGGCTTTTGGTAGTATTGACATTTTAACAATATTAATTCTTCCAGTCCATGAATGTGGGATACCTTTCTATTTATTTGTGTCCTCTTTGATGTCTTTCATCAGTGTCTTACAGTTTTCAAAATAGAATTCTTTCACCTCCTTGGTTAAATTTATTCCTAAGTATTATATTGTTTCTGATTCTATTGTAAATAGGATTAACTTCTTTATTTCTTTTTCAGAAAATTTGTTGTTTGTGTATAGAAACGCTACTGATTTTTCTATGTTCATTTTATATTCTGCAACTTTACTGAATTCATTTATTAATTCTAACAGTTTTTTGGTTGCATCTTCATCTGCAAGTAGAAAAATTTTATTTCTTCTTTCCCGATTCTGATAATTTTAATTTTATTTTCTTGCCTGATTGCTTTAGCTAGGACTTTAACCTTTCACCACTGAGTATGATGTTTGCTCTAGGCTTCTCATGTATGGCCATTATTTTGTTGAGATATGTTCCTTCTGCACCTAATTTGTTGATTGTTTTTATCATAAACAGTTGCTGTATTTTGCCAAATGCTTTTTCTGCCTCAGTTGAGATAATCGTATAGTTCTTTTCTTTCATTCTCATTGGGGGATTTTTGATTACGCAGTCAATATCCTTACTAGTAATTGGTTTATTCAGATTTTCTGTTTCTTCCTGACTCTGTCTTGGTAGGTTGTATGTTTCTAAGAATTTTTTCACTTCTTCTACGTTGTCCATTTTGTTGGCATATAGTTATTCACAGTAGTCTCTTATCCTTTGCATTTCTGTGGTATCATTTGTAATGTCTCCTTTTTCATTTATAATTTTGTTGATTTGGGTTCTCTCTCTTTATTCCTTGGTTAGTCTAGCTAAGGGTGTGTCAATTTTCTTTATCTTTTCAAAGAACCAGCTCTCAGTTTGGTTCATCTTTTCTGTTGTTTTTCTGTTCTCAGTTACATTTATTTTTGCCCTAATCTTTATTATTTCCTTCCTCCTGCTAATTTTGGGCTCAGTTTGCTCTTCTTTTTCTAGTTCCAAAGGCATAGAGTTAGAATTTTTATTTGGCTTCATGCAAAATGGATAGCAGAACCTAGTTTCTTATGCTAGTCACATGGCAGGCTTTTTTTCCCTTGGTCTTTGCAGAGTAGAATGTAACTGTTAGCAATCTGGACAATATAACTTTTACACTGTTGGAGTGAAAGATATGAAGGAACCATAGAGGAAATGATAGAAGCAATAATATTCTCAGCTTACAAAAAAGGAGATCGAACTTAAAATTCCTATGTGAAGTGGGCCTGAGATATCTGTAAGGACATCGTAACATTTTTTCTCTATTTGATTTGATACCATATACTCATATTACTTTGTTAACTTTTTTTAAGATCCATTTTGAGAAACAGCAATTTATAATTTTAGTGAGAGTAATGTAGTAATTACCCAGAAGCATATAAAATTTCCCTTTTATTGTTATCTGTGAACTGTTTATAAGGAATTTTAATTTCTGCTTAGTCATTAATTACCTCTACCAGTGCATATTAATATTTCAATATTATCTCCAATACTATCTCATAGGAAAGATACAACCCAGTACAGCACCTTCAATCTGTCTAGATCTTTTCAGAAAGCCATTGTCTTTGATAAAGTTACATATATTCAGACCCACTGAAAGACTAATTCCTGGTGTGTGGTGAATTGGGGTTTTTCAGTGAAATTTGCTTCAGTCACCAACCAAAGAGATTGTTGCCAGGAAGAAACAAATGAAGCCATGGTTTTAGTTGGAGATTAATTTGAAAGTAATGCCACATTAAATGCCAAGTATATATCCAAGTTTTGAATTCTAGAAGGACATTGTGCATGCATGGGGAGAGACAGAGCAAATTCTCTGGTGTCTCTTCTTATAAGGGCACTAATCCCATCATGAGTGCCCCATCCTCATGACCTCATCTAACCTCACTTTCCTCTCATAGGCCTCATCTTCAAAAATCATGATATTGAGAAGTAGAGCACCAACATATGAATTTTGGAGGTCACAAATATTCAGACCATAATACATGCCTTGTATGTTCAAGGAATACCCAGATGGCCAGTGAAGGTCAAGCAGAGTTGGCTAAAGAAAGACTGGGAGGAGATGCGGTCAGAGGATCTGTTGCCTTAAGATACTGGAAGGGCATTGCCCTTTATTCTGAATGAGATGGGGATCTACTGGAGGATCTTAAGCTGAGGAGTAATATGATCTGACTTATAATTTAAAAGAGCTAGTTTGTTGGTGGTGAGGAATATAAACTGTAGGAGGCAAGAATACAAGAGATGATGATAGTTTGGACCAATGGCAGTAATTTGATTCTAAATGTATTTTGAAGGTAGAGTCAACATATTGGAAATTAGAGAGGAATTAGATGTAGGATATAAAAGAAAAAGAAGAATCAAGGAGGGCCTGAGAGAACTTCCCTGGTGGCACAGTTGTTAAGAATCCACCCGCCAATGCAGGGGACATGGGTTCGAGCCCTGGTCTGGGAAGATCCCACATGCCACGGAGCAACTAAGCCTGTGTGCCACCACTACTTAGCCTGTGCTCTAGAGCCTGTGAGCCACAACTGCTGAGTCCGCATGCCACACTACCGAAGCCCATGCACCTAGAGCCCGTGCTCCGCAACCAGAGAAGCCACCGCAGTGAGAAGCCCACGCACCACAACAAAAGAGTAGTCCCTGCTCACCGCAACTAGAGAAAGCCCACGTGCAGCAATGAAGACCCAATGCAGCCAAAAGTTAATTAATTAACTAATAAATTTTTTAAAAGTGGTATTATTATTAACAACAAAAAAAAGGAGGGCCTGAGAAAGTAGAGTGGTAGAAGAGTAGAGTTATAATTACTGAGATGAGAACGACTTGGGGAGGAGCAAGACTGGAGAGAGGAGCTGAGGAAAACAGTAGTGCAGTTTTGGACATGAGAAATTTAAAATATGTATTAGACATCCAGGTGGAAATGTCAAGTCAGCAGTTATATATAAAATTCTTGAGGTTAGGGGAGAAGTCAAGGTTAGAAATATATGTATTTAGGTGTTATCAGCATATAGACAGCATTTGGAGTCTTGAGTTAGATGAAACCATCTCTTAACTCATAACTCCTTTTTAAGAGCAAAGAAACCTTTTCAGAGATCCCTAAAAAACCTTCCCACATGTCTCACTTGCCAGAATAAAGTCACATGGCCATGCCTAAGCTCATTACAAAGGCAATGGGACCATTGCAACTGAATCAGTTAATTAGGAGTCACCTCCTGGAGCAGGGGAGGAGCCAAGCCTCCCAGAAGCTCATGTTAGCATGAGGATTAGCAGATAGCTGTACAAATTGTGGTTCTGCCAGGAAACAGGAGGGATGGGCCTTATAATCATTATAGATGTCTTTAGGAGCAGAGATCAAATTTCAGTGGCAGCTTTTAAAGGTCTGGCATTTTCCTCCTTCTTCCAGCAGGTGGGAGTATTTCCAGCAGTCTTTCTCATATCTTCTATATTACTTACCGATACCACCTCCTCTTCAGCTTTCTTCTGCTGCCAAAGGAAAGTGAAAGGAAGTGTGACATGTTACAGTGAAAAATAAGATACTTTTTTTTACCCGTGTGGCAGTTTATTCTGTATTAAATATTTTCATGAGCCAATCTCTAATGGATATCTCACTTTAGTAAATTTTATTAATTATTAATCCATCAATTTTGACATAAACTAAGCTGGGCTTATTTTTACCTTGACTGAGTTGTTTTGATAGTTAAAAAATATGGATGTAAATTATTTAAATAACTTTTTGCAAAATACTTTGCTATGAAATCAAAGCTTTAATTACTTACCTTAATTTGATTCTGGAAAAGCTTACAGAATCTTAGATACCTAAGTATGAAATTGTCTTCTCTTTACTTTTATCTTCTAATTGTTGCACTATTGTTGCACTAGTAATACAAAATTCATTTTGTGTGCAAAATAGTTTTCTGTTTCATATATAAATTAGACTAATACAGTTTCTTGACAAAAGAAGGGACTTAATTGCATTACTCACAGTTCAAGCACTCCTCCCACATTGTAAAGAAGATATACAGATAAATATTCATTGTACACTTTCCTTATTATCCTCTTTCTTTTCTGTGACCCTCATACTCACAGAACAGCTTTGCACTGGGCCACTAATGCCAATTAAGGCTAGCCACCTTTCTCTTTCCCTCACAAACTTGGGCAACTCCTGCCATCTCAGGTCTTTAACTGTTTATTGCTCAGTTAAAGGATCTGGAAGCCAATCTAGTTATGGTGTAAAGGAAGAAAATTAAAGACAACATTCAATAGTAGATTTCCACTTCCAAAATAGTAGGGTAGATGTAGTTTGCCATGTTCCTCCTGCTAAGTACACCAAAACCCTGGACACTATATATAAAGCAAATAAAAGAAGACTCTAAAAGGTGGAGAGAAAAAGACAGATTGACAAGGGAACTCAGAATCCAATGAACAACAAAGTGGTGAGTTTTCTGGGTTTTCTTCTTGGCCTGTAGATCCCAGTCTTGGAACTGCAGAAGCTAGAAAACTGGAAACACTAACAAATGCAGACAAAACAAGCCCAACAAAAGCCTGCTCTCTCTAGCTGGAGGAAAGGGAAGCTTAACAAGACAGAAAACTTTTAGACAATTACAACTCTCTCCAGCCAAATACCAAAGAAAAACTGTAGTCTCACCCCACCTCTACCAGAAAAGGAGCTCGGATTTCCACCCTTGCTGGGCTGTAAGAAGGCATGAGTGAATAACCTAGACTCCTATTTCTACCTGGCAGTAATGAGGCTATGTCTCTCCCTTTCCCTGCCAGAGTGATGTCCAAAGAAGCCAGATAAAACAGAAGGTTAAAATAAAATTCAGAGTCTCATAGTATAATATCCAAATATCCAAATTTCAATAGAAAATCATGTTATACCAAGAACCAGAAAGGCCTCAAACTGAATGAAAAGATAATCAGTAGATGCCAACATTGAAATGATAGAGATGTTAGAATCATCTGTCAAATATTTTAAAGCAGCCATCATAAAAATACTTTAATGAGAGGTTACGAACACACTCGAAATAAATGAAAAAATAAAATTTCTTCAAAGAAATAGAAGATAGGAAAAAGAATTATACAGATGATTTGTTGGAGCCGTGAAACTATTCTGTATGATACTATGTTGGTGGATACTTGTCAATATCTAAACCCATAGAATGTACAGCATCAAGAGTGAACTGTAACCTGTAGACTTTGGGTAATAACAATGTAAATTAGGCTCACCAATTGTAACAAATGTACCACTCTGTGGTGATGATGCTGTGAGGTTGATAGTGGACAAGACTCTGCATGCTGTGTGGTGGCTATGAATATATGGGAACTCTCTGTATTTCCTGCTCAATTTTGCTGTGAATCTAAAATTGCTGTAAAAAAATAGCTAAAGCATTGCTAAAAGGGAAATTTATAAATTAAATAAACTATTAGAAAAGGGGAAGAGCCTCAAATCAATAATCTAAGCTCTCACCTAGAAAAAGAGTGAAGAAAATCCGAAGGAGACAAATATAAGGAAGTATTAAGGATAAGAGCAGAAATCAATGAAATTGGAAACAGAAAGACAGTACAGAAAGTCAATGTAACCGTGAGTTTTTAAAAATTTTTATTTTTTTAATTTTTAATTTTTTAACTTTGGCCACACCACGTGGCTTGTGGGATCTTAGTTCCCCAACCAGGGATCGAACCTGGGTCCACACACTGAAAGCCTGAGTCTTAACCACTGGAGCACCAGGGAATTCCCCGTGGATATTTTTAAAGATCAATAAAATTGATAAACTTCTAGCAAGACTGATAAAAAAAAAAGAGAAAAGACACAAATTACCAATATCAAGAATAACATAGGGTTAGCACTACAGACTGCACACACTAGAATCATGGGAAGGGAACAAACTCTATACACATGAACTTGACAACTTAAATGAAATGGGTCAATTCCTCAAAAAGTACAAACTATCACAGATTATCCAAAATGAAATAGATAATGCTAATAGACCTATAACTATTTTTATAAATTTATTTATTTTATTTATTTATTTTTGACTGCATTGGGTCTTTGTTGCTGCATGCAGGCTTTCTCTAGCTGCGGCGGCGAGCAGGGACTACTCTTAGTTGTGGTGCATGGACTTCTCATTGCGGTGGCTTCTCTCATTGCAGAGCATGGGCTCTAGGTGCGCAGGCTTCAGTAGTTGTGGTGTGTGGGCTCAGTAGTTGTGGCTCATGGGCTCTAGAGTGCAGGCTCAGTACGTGTGGTGCATGGGCTTAGTTGCTCTGCGGCATGTGGGACCTTCCCAGACCAGGGCTGAAACCCATGTCCCCTGCATTGGCAGGCAGATTCTTAACCGCTGCGCCGTCAGGGAAGCCTGGACCTATAACTATTAAGGAACTTGAATTTACACTTTAAAAAAGTCCCCCAAAAGAAATATCTCCAGGCCCAGATGGTTTCACTCAAGAATTATACAAAACATTAAAAGAATTAATGCCAATTCTAAACAATCTCTTCTAGATAATAGAAGAGAAGGAAATACTTCTTGACTTATTTTATAAGCCTAATATTATCCTGAGAAAGAAAGAAAGAAATGGAGAAAGGAGGGAGGGAGAGAAGGAGGGAAAGGAGGGAAGAAAGAAAGGAAGGAAGAAAAGGAAGAAAGGAAGGAAGGAAATTGTAGACCAATATCCCTCATGAATATAGAGGCAAAATTCCTTATTAAAATATTAGCAAATATAATTCAACAATATAGAAGAAGAATTCTACATAATTAATTAGGTATATTCTAAGGAAAAAAGGATGGTTCAATATTTGAACATTAATGTAATCTATCATATCAACAGGAAATTGCATAATATTATTAATAGATGCAGAAAAATCATTTGACAATATTAAGATCCATAAGATCCATTATGATAAAAATTATGATAAATTATGATAAAAATTCTCAGAAAATAAGGAAAAAAAGGAAACTGCCTCAATTTGACAAAAATCATCTACAACAAAACTATAGTTAACATTACACTTGATGATGAAATACTGAATTCTCCCCTTCTCTTCCCCAAGACTGAAAACAAAGCAAGGTCGAAGTTACACTATTCAAAATCAATATTAATTGTATTTCTATGTACAAGTAATGAATACATGGACACCAAAATTTTAAATATAACACCACTTCTAATCACTCAAAAAATGAAATGCTTTGAAATCTAACAAAGCACATATATTACTTGTATGCTGAAAACTAGAAAACTCTGGGGAAAGAAATCAAATACAATCGAAATAAATGGAGATACACATTCATGGACTGGAATATGCAACATAGTAAAAATGTTAATTCTTCCAAAGTTGGTGTACAGGATTAGTGCAATTTGTATCAAAATAGTGGCAAGATTTTTTGAAGGCGTAAACAATATTATCTTAAAATTTATGTGGAAAGGCACAGGAACTAGAACAGCTAAAACAATTTTGAAAAAGAAGAAAAGTAGGAAGAATCAGTCTACCTGATTTCAAGACTTATATAGGTACAGTCATAAAGACTTTGTTAAAGGCAGAAAGATAAATCTATACATCACTACAACTGAACAGAGAATCCAAAACTAAATCTGCACAAGTATGATTTTTTTAACAGCTTTATTGAGGTATAATTGCTTTACATGGTTGTGTTAGTTGCTGCTATATAACAAAGTGAATCAGCTATATGTACACATATATCTCCATATCCCCTCCCTCTTGCATCTCCCTCCCACCCTCCCTATCCCACCCCTCTAGGTGGTCACAAAGCACCGAGCTGATCTCCCTGTGCTATGCAGCTGCTTCCCACTAGCTATCTTTTTTACATTTGGTAGTGTATATATGTCAGTGCCACTCTCTCACTTCATCTCAGCTTACCCTTACCCCTCCCCGTGTCCTCAAGTCCATTCTCTACGTCTACATCTTTATTCCTGTCCTGACCCTAGGTTCTTTTTTTTTTTTTTAGATTCCATATATATTTGTTAGCATAGAGTATTTGTTTTTCTCTTTCTGCAAAAGCAATGCAACAGAGGAAAGGTAGCCTTTCCAACAAATGATACTGAAGCAATTGGACATCCATAGGCAAATGAATGAATGAGCGAATGAATGAATAACGACCCTCCATCTCAGTCTCACTTAAAATAATTAACTCAAAATGGATTATAGACTTAAATGTAAATTTAAAACTATAAAACTTTTTTTTTTTTGCGGTATGCGGGCCTCTCACCGCTGTGGCCTCTCCCGTTGCGGAGCACAGGCTCCGGACGCGCAGACTCAGCGGCCATGGCTCACGGGCCCAGCCGCTCCGCGGTATGTGGGATCCTCCCGGACAAACCAGTGTCCCCTGCATCCACAGGCGAACTCTCAACCACTGCGCCACCAGGGAAGCCAGTATTTGAAGAGCTAGTAGTTGGCACTATCCAGAAGTGATCAAAGAAACCAATCCTCATAATCAGGAATATCGATAAATCCCAAATAGAAAAATAAAAATAAATATCAACCTAGAAACTTTTTGGTAGAACTGTAGAAGCCAGAAGACAAGAAGACTTTAAAAACCTCTAGAAAGACGAGACAAAGGATTCATGATTAGACGGATGACTTCTTAACAGGAACAGTGGAAGCCAGAAGATGGCAGAATATATCTTCAAAGTACTGTCACCCTAAAATTGCATAGCTGTTGAAAAATGTCTTTAAACTTATAAAACAATTCTTAATTTAACTCCTAATAAGAGCAATGTAATTAGAAATCTGAAATATCATTTCTCACCTATTAAGTTACCCAAAGTCTAAAAGTTTAACAACACATTCTGTATGAGGGGCTGTGAAGAACCAGGTAGTCTCACATATTACAGGTGGGAGTGCCTCACATGGAAGGCCAAAGTGGGTAAATCTAGCAATATACACAGAAACTATAGCTTGCATTTACTCTTTGACCCAAATATCTGCCTTCTGGGAATTTATTTCTCAGATACAATTATACAGCTATAAAATAATGTATACAAATTACCCATTTGAGCAATATTTGTAGCCAAGGATTGGGAAAAAATCATGTTCAATAAAATGAGACTGCCTAAATAAACAATAAAAAATCTACATGATGAAATATTATGCAGTTATTTAAAAAATAAGAATGAAGATCTCTATGTACAGGTATGAGCATAGTTCTAAGATTTTTGTCATTAAATGATGTCAGTAGACAAGAAAAAAGGTTAAAAAATAATATATATTCATCTATGCTTTTAAAAAGCTGGAATGATTAAAGCAAAATTAAAAATTGTTACCTGCATAAGGTTGGTAGAATAGAATAGAGGGGACAACGATTAGAATTAAATTGTGTAGATCATTTTTATATTTGATTGTTTCTTACTGATTTGTAGGTGTCTTAAGGTAATCTGCACATGTTAACCCTTTGGCAATTATTCGTGCTACAATTATTTTTACTCTTTTTTATAGTGCACTTGATGAATAGAAGTTCTTATTTCTAGTGTAGGAGAAAAAAACTAGCTTTCCCATTGTGATTTTCACTTTTTTGTGTTGTTTTTAAAAATCTCACCCTCCTAAATATTCAAGAACAGATTATTTCAACCTTATATTCAATACAAACTCTTCCAAAGAATAAAAAAAAGAAACAGTACTCCTCAACTCATGTTACGAGATTGACACCAAAACCTGGCAAAGGCAGTACTTTCTCATATTATAAAGATAAATTACAGACCAATATCACTCAAAACATAGATGCAAAAATCCAAATGAAATAATAGCAAACCAAATCTAGCAATGTATGAATAAGAAATAAATATATATCATGACCAAATTGGGTTTATTTCAGGATTCAACTATTCCAGGAATAGTTCAATATGGTAAATATAATATTTTTCATGAGGAAATTAATGATATAATTTCCTCATGAAAAAATAAAAGTAGAAAAAAACATTTGATCATCTCAATAGATAAAGACAATACAACTAAAACATCTTTTATGATTAGAAACTTGGGAACCTAGAAATAGAAGGAAATGTCATTAACATGATTAAAGAATCTAAAAAAATAAAATAAAAACTAAACTCCTACAGTGAATTTCATACTTAATGGCGAAATGTTAAAAATCATTATCTTTAAAATAGAAAATATAACAAGATATGTAGTGCTAGGTGAAAACAGTAAGTAAGAAAAGAGAGAAAATAAGTGTATAAAAACTATCTTACCAACACACCTAGGCAAACTAAGGTGCACAATCTTCTGAGATCTATTAGGAACAATACAATAAAAAAAAGAGAAAAAAATCATTTAGTAAATGATGTGCTTTCATATATAAAAAACTTTAATCTACAAACTATTAGTATGTAATAAAAGAACTTAGCAAGATTGCCAATATGAGATCAATACAAAAAAATTTAAATTTCTGTCTATAAACAATGAGATTTTAAAAACACAACTTACAATTTACTTGCAGTAACAACAAACATATATAAATATATAATAGTTATGTATAATTCTAATAGTGTACAGTATACTTATGTTGAAAATAGTAAAACTTCATTTAGATGCATCAATAAAGATGTAAGTAAAGGGACCGAGCATGTTCCTGAGTAAGGAGGCTCAGTATACTAAAGATGTCTAATACCCCAAATTGACCGTGTTCATAGATATTAGCCTTTGCACACACTATGCTCTAAAAATACTGTGGAAGAAATTTCTTTTTTTAGAAGAATATTTTAAGTGCCTTTCTAATTTCATCTATATCCTAAAATAGTTTGCATTCCATCCAAGTGTAATAAATGGGAAGGGGAAAATAAAAGAATACAAGTTCTATATTGGTGTGGAGAGAACATTAAAGTTGATTATAAACTACGAAAAGTGTCAGGAGTTAATACTCATTGGGAGATTAATATTGAAAACTTATAAACCACCTTATAATGCTTTGTGCTTTTCAAATTACTGCAATATCTACTTTTGCTTTTAATTCCTCAAGGTCTTTTAAAATATTTATTAAATTTTGACTGCACAGTTCTAGGAGATGGAGATACAGAAATGAATAAGACAGCTCAATTCCTTGAATCCCTACACCTTAAGTTCTAATGGAGGAGGCAAATTAATTAATTAATAAACAAGATAATATCAAATGATGATAACTTTTATAAAGAAAGTAAAGCATAGTAACATAATAGAGAATGACTAGGGGAGTGAGGTGTCTTTTAAACTGGTTAATCACAAGAAGTGTCTTTAGGAGGTGCCATTTGAGCTGAAATCTGATAACAATAAAGATAGCAGCGTCAGAGAGTTCCCAGCAGAGGGAACAGTTGATGCAGATGTCCTTAAGTGAGTGGAACTTAGCAAGGCAGAGCGGGATAGGTGAGGAGACATGCAACTTGGCAAGACAATTACCATGTAAAACAGTGGTTCTCAAAGTATGGTCTGTAGACTCCTTGGGTAAAGGCACTTTAAAGGGTCACAGAGTTAAACTTTTCAGAAGAATACTAACATTTTATTTGCCTTTTTCTCTTTGTTGACATCAGTGTTAATAGTTCAGAAGCAATGGTGGGTAAAACTACTATAACCTCAGCACATCAAGGTAGTGATACCCAGACTATACTAGTATTATATTCTTCATCCATCACATATCATTTGCATGACTGAGTTGCAAGCTGAACTAGTCACCTTTTTATGGAAAACATTTTTACTTGAAAGACAAATGATGGTTATTCAGATTTGAATGTTTGCAGACATTTTCTCAAAAAGTAAGCCAAGTGAGACTGTCACTTCAAGGAACACAACTGACAGTATTTGTTACCGATGATAAAAAGTCATGCATACAAGTAAAAATTAAAATTTTGGAAAACTTGTATCTGCTACCATGAGCTTGACATCTTCTTGATACTTGACTTTTCTAATGAGACCAACAGTGACACGACAAATGCGATATTTTGATACTGTATCATGTGATGTGTTAAAATTTGAAAAATCTGCAGAACTCAGTGAAACAGTATTTTCCAAATTAACTGATTCATGATGTTAAAAATCATGCATGTGTGAAAGATTCAATCAAAGTGCATGATAGCTCAATAGATTTTAATATATCAGGGTATGAAATTTCCTTGATATGGTTCCAGATCTCAAATTTCAACTAACCTTTGAGAAACTATCACTTGTCAAGTTTGGGTATAAAATCAAAGGATATCTGAAAAGGTTATGAAAATACCTCCGCCCCCCCCCCCCCTTTTCAGCTGCATATCTATGTGAGGCCAGATTTTCTTCATATACTTCAACCAAAACAACAAATTAAAACAAATTGAATGCAGAAGTAAATATAAGAATCCAGCTGTCTTTTATTAAAAAGACATCAAGGAGATCTGCAAAAATGCAAAACAAAATCACTCTATACATCAGCTTTTATTTTAAGAAAATACAGATTTTTTTCATGAAAATATATTTTTATTGAAGTATAATTGATTTACAATCTTGTGTTATTTCGGGTGTACAGCAAAGTAATTCAATTATATATATCGTTTTTCAAATTATAGGTTATTACAAGATATTGAATATAGTTCCCTGTGCTATACAGTAAATTCTTGCTTATCTATTGCATATGTAGTAGTTTGTAATCCCATATTCCTAATTTATCCCTTCCCCTTTCCCCTTTGGTAACTGTAAGTTTGTTTTCTATGTCTGTCTGTTTCTGTTTTGTATATAGGTTCATTTGTGTTATTTTTAAGATTCCACATACAAGTTATATCATATAATATTTGTTTTTCTCTGTCTAACTTCACTTAGTATGATATTCTCTAGGTCCATCCATGTTGCTGAAAATGGCAATATTTCATTCTTTTTTATGGCTGAGTAATATTCCATCTTCTTAAACCAATCATCTGTTGATGGACACTTGAGTTGTTTCCGTGTCTTGGATATTGCAGACAGTGCTGCATTGGAGTGCATGTATCTTTTTGACTTAGAATTTTCATCTTTTCCGGACATGTGCCCAGGAGTGGGATTGCTGGATCATATGGTAGCTCTAGTTTTAGTTTTTTTAAGGAAATCCCATACCGTTTTCCATAGTGGCTACACCAACAAAAAAATGCATTTATGTTAACATGTCATGGGTTTAACATTATTATTTAAAATAAATAATTTTTTTGATAAATTTATTTTATTTATTTATTTTTGGCTGGGTTGGGTCTTCGTTGCTGTGCACAGGCCTTCTCTAGTTGCAGCAGGCAGGGGCTACTCTTCGTTGCAGTGCACGGGCTTCTCATTGCGGTGGCTTCTGTTGTTGCAGAGCACGGGCTCTAGGCGCATGGGCTTCAGTAGTTGTGGCGTGCAGGCTCAGCTGTTGCGGCTCGCGGCTCTAGAGCACAGGCTCAGTAGTTGTGGTGCACAGGCTTAGTTGCTCCGTGGCATGTGGGATCTTCCCAGACCAGGGCTTGAACCCGTGCCCCCTGCATTGGCAGGTGGATTCTTAACCACTGTGCCACCAGGGAATCCCTCTTTTATTTTCAGTATAATAAGTATCAGTAGTTAAAACCCCATAAACAAAAGCTCTTAGGGTCCTCAGTAATTTTTAAGAAGGGGTCCTGAGATCCAAAAGTTTAAGAACTGGAGATGTAAATTTATGAATTCAGGTTCTGCTGAGAGACAGTACAATATTCTGCTTAAGAACACAGACTCTAGAGCTAGATTGCTTAGGTTTGAATCCCAGAACCAACACTCAGCATGTGTATGACCTCAGACAAATTACTTAATCAGTCTTGCCTAAGTTTCCCCATCTGAAAAACAAGAATAATAATGAAACTGATATCATAGATTTTTGTGATTATTAAGTTAATTTATATAAATCACTTAGATTATGTTTGGCTCTTGGCAAATACTATACGTGGTCATTATTATTATAATAAATATAACAGCAAGCCACTGAGAGTTTTAGGAAGCAGTAATACATAATCTGATTTAGTAGTTTTTTTAAAAAATCTGTTGGCTGTTGTGTAGGAAATGGATTTTAAGAGGATAGAAGCCGAAGTAGGGAGACAAGTTAGGAGGCTCTGACAGCATCTCAGACAAGAGATGATGGTTTGGACTAGGGTGGTAATAAGGGAGAGGGAAGGAGTGAACCTTTTGGGGAAATATTGTGGCAGCAGAGCTGATAGGATTTGCATACCCTATTGGATGTGGAAGATGAAGCAAAGAAAAATCAAGGATGGCTATTAGGATTTTGATTGAATAGGGTAGATGAGGATTCCATTTCCTGGGATGGTGAAGACTGGAAGAGAAACATGATACAGGGTGATGCAATCTAGAGTTCTGTTCCAGACATGCCATGTTTGAGGCTTCTATGCCACGTCCCAGTAGAAATATCAAGACAGATATTTGAATCTGGAGTTAGTTCAGGAAGAGTTCAGGGTTTAAGATGTAAACTTAAGTTCAGTCACCTTCTAGAGATTATATAAAGCCATGGGTGAGATTTGTTAGGATGAAAGTGTAGGCATTGAAAGATAACAGACTATGCAGCCCCCCCAAAAAATGCCCCTTTGGTATATTGATTATTTTGAGCTGTAGTCACTTGAAAAACAGCAAATACAAGCAGGGGCTTTCTCTGAACTCCTTTTATCTGCCTAAAGACAGATCCTCAAAAGGAGTTCAATTGTCATAAATCCCCTCCCTGGGAGCTTCATCAACCAGGGAAGATTGACTCTTGTCACAGGAGAGGAGAATAAAAGTGGACACCGCAGCCAGACAGACTGTGTCACAAACTAACATACTTCCCATCTACTCGTCTAAAGGTCCGTTCATCTTTCCTAAAAATCATGTACTCTCCCCAAGAGGTCTACCTCCCTCCTCCCCTTTCCCTATTAAGTCTGAATTCTAAGCCATTTTATAAGTTACTCATTTTTCCCTGGGAATCTACCCCGTATACATAAAGTATACGTTTTGTTTTGTATTTGGGGGAGGGAAGATTTGAAAAGATCCTTTATTATTTATTTATTTACTTGTTTTTAACCATTCCAACAGGTTTTATTGTATTTTTTCTTCCATTTTTTTGAAATATAATTGACATAGGGCACTATATAAGTTTCAGTTGTACAGCTTAATGACAACTTACATAGATCATGAAATTATTATCACAATAGGTTTAGTGAACAGCCATCATCTCACATAGATACAATGTTAAAGAAATGGAAAAAATTATTTCTCCTTGTGATGAGAACTCTTAGGATTTGTTCTCTTAACAACTTTCATGTATAACGTACAGCAGCGGGCGGGGGCTACTCTTCGTTGTAGCCCCCGCCCGCTGCTGTGTGTTATACATGAAAGTGTATAGTGTACGTTACACCCCTGGGACTTACTTATCTCATAACTGGAGATTTGTACCTTTTGACTGCTCTCATCTAATCCTCCCACACACACCCCCCACCCTCCAGTAACCACAAATCTGATCTCTTTTCCTATGAGTTTGTTGTTTGTTTTTGAAATACAATTGACCTCCAACACTGTGTTATTTCCTGTTACACAACATAGTGATTCAATATTTCTGTACATTTCAAAGTGATCACCATGAGAAATCTAGCTATGATCTGTCACCATACAAAGATATTACATAGTTATTGGCTATATTCCCCACACAGTACATATCATGTCTGTGAATCATGTATTTTGCAACTGGAAATTTGTACCTCTTATCTCCCTCATGTATACATATTAATAACCTTCTGTTTGTTTTTCTCTTGTTAATCTGTCCTTTATTACAAGGGTCTCAGCTAAGAACTCAGAAGAGTAGAGGGAAAATTATTTCTCTCCCCTGCCTCCAACAGCAAGTACTGGGACAGTTCATTTTTATAATTTTTTTCATAAAAGCTAACTAAACAAAATGCCTTGTGTGGCACAAAATCATATCCTTATAAATTAAACGCTTTCAAGGTTTTGCCATTTTCCCTTTACCTGTTTTGCTTTCCTATGTCTATTATCCTTTTATACTCTTTTACACCTTTATGTGTCAAATTTTATTTCCCTCCAAAATTTCCTCACTCTGCTTCCGTAAACTACTTCTTTGTTATTTAAGTCCGTCTAATTCGTTGCCCTCCAGATGTTTCACCACCTGCCCTCCTCACCAGCCCCCAGCCCCCAGTCTCAATTAATAAGCTCAGAGTGGAGAAGCCTAGGCTTCTGGAATGGGGCAAAACCGATCCAAATTCTGGCTCTGCTACTTACCACCCAAGCGGCCTTGGACCCAAATGTTACCAACCAGGGTTCTTGGCCTTCCTTAATCAATAGAAATTGATCACAGGCCAGACAAGAAGTTCAGGCAAGGCTTTACTGGGGCTCCTGCTGCAGCTGGGGGGAGCGAGAACAAGTAACAGTCCCTTGCTAGCTTGCTTCCCTGAGGGGATGGGGCGAGCTAGTTCCTTATATGGGGTGAGGGTAGAGGTGTGTCCAGGGGTCGGGCTGGAGGGTTGGCTCAGGTGTCAGCCCACCCCTCTGTGGTGTTGAGTTGGGGGGGGGCTGTGAAGGGCCTTCCTGAGACAGACCCCTCCCCCTCAGGTTCTCTGCTTTAGCTCCTCTCTGAAGTACCTAGGTAACAGTTATCTGATGCACGTTTCCTGAGTTGTTTTTTACAGATGCTAAAATTCCCACCAAATGGAAGAAGTTAACTACTTGATAACCATGAGCACCCAGACTTATTGGAGCCTGAGGATTGATAGTGTTAAACCTGTGACCCTGCCCTGTTACCTCACCCTGTCAACCAGTCAGAGAATTGCATGAGCTGATCACAACCCTGTGACTCCCTCCCTCACCTTGTCTTTAAAAATGCCTCCCTGAACCCCACTGGGGAGTTTGCATTTTTAGAGCATTAGCTGCCCCAGACTCCTTGTCTGGCGCCTTACAATACCCAGTGCACTTTCCTTCATCACAACCCAGTAGGTTGACTTTATGTGCAGGCAAGCAGACCCAAGTTTGGTTCGGCAGCAAAATCCAACCTTCCAGTATCATTGTCATCATTCCTGCTGATTTCACGTGTGTGTTTCAAACTACCCTTGCAACTTTCTAAATTTATGTCAAGAATTCTCACTAGCCTCTACATTCACATGCTCAATATAATTGTATATTCTTTCCCGACAAATTTACAGCTTTGTACTTTGTTTTGTTGACTCTTGGCCTCCATTTCTCTGATAAACACCTTAAGTTAAATAGTCTCTCCTTTTATTTCACAGGGATGCTGTGGGTGTCAGCTGTAAATGGGCTTGGTTTCTTTCTCACAGTCTTTTTTTTTTTTTTTTTTTTTTTTTTGCGGTACGCGGGCCTCTCACTGTTGTGGCTTCTACCGTCGCGGAGCACAGGCTCCGGACGCGCAGGCTCAGCGGCCATGGCTCATGGGCCCAGCCGCTTCGCGGCATGTGGGATCTTCCCGGACCGGGGCACGAACCCGTGTCCCCTGCATCGGCAGGCGGACTCTCAACCACTGCGCCACCAGGGAAGCCCTCTCACAGTCTGTTTTACATCCTTACCTATCAGGGACAGTCTGTCACTGTCTAGACCTCTGAGCGTTTTAAAAGCCTATAAAGGTGTTTGAGACCTAAAAGAAAGAAGTCTTGGCTCCAAATTCAAAAAAGATAACTACAAAATCAAAACTGATAGCAAAACTATAAAACTCCTTTCAATTTTTTACAGAAAAATTTTTTACAGAAAAATGATGCATATCAAATATATTAAGTGTGGTCGCGTCTAATACATTTGAGATGATGTGTCTTGGGGCGACCAGTTTCTGCAATCTTGAAGCATTAATAAGACTTTTCTCCCCTGATCTTCTTATCCCTTTCCATCTAATCCTATTTCATCAGGCATTTGTTCCTCCTTCAAATAATTTTGCCAAGTTTTAAGCATTCGATAAATTCATTTTTCCTAATCTCATACATAAGGTGAAAAGGAATATCTACCACTCTACATTTCAGAACTTCTTTCTTTCAAATATATCCTGCTGATTCACTGTTAAATATAAAGAAATATATCTAAATAAATGTAGTTTAAATTTTTGTTCCTGTGGTAGATTCCAAATATTTGTCTTAGGGACAATTTTCTAATCACATCTAGCCACATAAGTGTTTCTTGAATACAACTGAAATTTCTTTCCATTACTATTCTTTTCTAATAAAGTGAGGTTGTCATATACTTCGCTTTTTCAATTCAATTAATTTCAATTAAATAAATGTTCAATTAAAGTTAGAGAAGATATACCTACTATACACAAAAGTAGCGCAAAGGAAGGAGCAATTGATGCTGCTGTTTAGAGAAGGGCATCAAGGAATAACAATAACTATCTAGGTGCCAGGAACTTTATAATACCATTTTCTGCTTTAATTAAACCAAACTTCCTTGTGCTAGAATCTGTGAAGTTCACGCAACAGTAGTAACTTAATTTTCACTTGCTGGTGCTCCTGTGAATATATCTAGAAGTTGCTAGGCATGTCTTGAATATTGTCCAATAAGTCTGTTTGTCTCGGGAACTGCTGTGGGCCCACTGAGCATGAGGGTCTCCAGTGGATTCTGTCACCTGGTGAGTGCAGTTTGCTCACACATCGAAGTCCCCCACGGGGTGCTACCACAGCTCCAGCAATCCCGACAACCACCATGGAGGACTCTCAAAGTGCCAGAGCAGGCTGCCAGTTTTTGATCAAGTGAAGTACGACATCCCTCTTCTTTGTGTGATAGAGCCTGTTAGAGTGGCCCTAGGCAGTTATATGTATGACTTAATATTCTGCTGACTTCTTTATCAGGTTGTTCTTCCAGGTTTTTATTCCAGGTCTTTTTCTCTTTTGAACTAAGGTCTGCATGTATGGACTGGATTGGAGACAGGCTGGAATAATATGGAGCTGTTGTTTGGCTGTTTCCCTGGGAGTGAATCACCTGTGGTGTGACTCTTCAACCCCAGGTGAGTGAATGTTGTTTGGGCAAATACCATCAATCATCTGGCACACCTACCCACCTCCAAACTCCAACAAGGGTCACAGCTCAGGCTTACTGGCTAGAATAGAAATTAAATTTATCTTACAAATAAGAAAACTAAAGATCAGCAAATGTAGGTAATCTGCTGGAGTTCATATGCTTAACAAACAGCTGAAACACAATTCAAATCCAGCTTCAAGTTTTGTGGGTCTTGGTTTTTTGTATAAGAATATCGAACTGCCTCCTGAAACTCAAAGATGCTCTTCTTTACCTCAAGATATACAATTCTGTTCTTTAAATGCTTGCCTTACCTTTCCAACTTTGTAAAGAAGCATCAATAAACAAAACTGATAATTTCTCTGTTCGTAAGGAGTTTACACTTCAGGGGACTGATCACTTTTCTTCCTTCTTTCCAAGCTATTATTTTAACCCGTGTAACTAGGAGGAAGTAATCCTTCAGCTGCCTTGGCGTGGTGGGGAAGAGTAATGTCCAGCTTCTCTACAGGAGGATACAGAGTTCCTTTTTCAGGATTGACGTATCAACCCAACCAACCACTCCTGGCAGCCTACGGCCTGTTTCCTTCCGTGTGTCGGAGGTAAGAGAAAACAAACAAAGCTGTTTCCAGAGCATGGAGAACTTTATTGCAGCTAAGATGCATTACTACTGTCTCCAGCACATATTTCCCTAAGTACATAAAACTAGCCACCTGGACAGAGGAGGTAATCCAAGAGTCACTAAGAAATTGAACAGAATTCCAGCTGCCCCTGCAAGTGTATAACAATGACCTACTCCAGCCTTTCCTGAGCATATGAGAAGACTGTACAAAATGGGCTGGGGAAGGAGGGAGAGGAAGACATTGCTCAGGGTTTAAATAGAGTTTCTTCTGTTGTTTGTTTGTTTGTTTTATTGGAGTATAATTGCTTTACAATGTTGTGTTAGTTTCTGCTGTACAACAAAGTGATTCAGCTATATGTATACATATATCCCCTCCCTCTTGAGCCTCCCTCCCACCCCACCCCCATCCCACTCCTCTAGGTCATCACAGAGCACCGAGCTGAGAATGGGAGAGGGGAAGACAAGAGGAAACAGGCATAACAGGGAAAAGAAACAAGCCTGTCAGCCTGAAGCGCCCAGGCACTGATGCTAGAATTTAGATATGCAGCCCTAGTGTACAATAGTGATTTGGGTGTTAGTCGGGTCACCCGACCTTGTGATCTAGATAACATGACTTTGACCCTCATCTCATCCTTGTAGAAAGTTCAAAAACACTTCCCAATATTCCATCAAACCCTGAAGTCTTAAACTACCATGATCATCTCTGACTTCAGACTCCTGCTTCTGAGAGTCACCTAGCCATCCTACTCCTGTTCTTACCCCATGAATCTAGACACAGAAATGAGCACCTTTCCATAATTCCCAAAAGTTAGGCAAGTCGTATCTGGCACAGACTTGACTGAAGGTTTGGGAACCGTTACCCAGTTTTATCAGTTTTAAATTCCCGCTAGAATACAATTATCATGAAGGCAGAAATGTGTTCATTTGTATAACCCCAATGCTGAGAACGATTAGAGGATGCTCAATAAATATCTGTTGTATGGATGAAGTAAGGCATCTTTTCCTCAAGGAAAAGACGAGCAACCTCTTATTTATTTTATACATCCTTGTTCTTAAATGTCTTCAGCCTGCATCCCACTAGGCCTTTCCCACAGGCCATTTATTTCTATGTAGCTCCCATCTCTTTCCCTTTATCTCTTTCCATCTCTCCTCCTCATTCCCTTGTTCCTGGATTAGCCCTGGGAACTTCACATTTTCCTCATTTTATCATGTAAAGCAATTTATATCTCTCTATGCCTAACTCAGAAGGTTTGCGTAACCAAATCCATTTTAGTGCTCAGCAAAACCGTATAGCCTTTTAGTTACCTGAACCCATCTGGCATTATGTTATCCTATGCGAATAGGACCAGTAAGGATTTCCTTCACAGGAAATAAACAGTTAAACTAGGAATCATTAAAAATTATATATTTATACCTTAAAAGTTTTATTTTATCTCAAAACATATTCATGTTTGTTTATTCACCCATTGGTTGATGTCAGGCCAAGTAATGTTCTTTAAGCATGAGTAGCCAGGTTGGAGCTCTGTATCCGCTTGCTTTCTTTCTTTTTTTTACTGAAGTATAGTTGATTTACAATATTTCAGGTATACAGCAAAGTGATTCAGTTGTGACACAAAGTGATTCAGTTGTGTCTTTTTCAGATTCTTTTCCATTATAGGTCATTACAAGATACTGAATGTAGTTCCCTGTGCTATACAGTAGATCCTTGTTGTTTATCTATTTTATATATAGTAGTGTGTATCTGTTAATCCCAAATTCCCAATTTGTCCCTCCCCCCGTATCAGCTTTCTTAAGTAAACCACACCCCTAGTGCATCTTGTGCTACTTCTGGTGTTTGATGTTTTAAGGTAATTGACAAGTTCTCTAAGGACAGAATTTCTTTTAGGTTTCTTTGTTATTCCCTGGTGTTTTATAGCAGTCTCGCCACAGCAGTTTTCTTAGTAATTTGCTTTGTTTAAGATTTCCAACAGTTTTTGTATGTATTTTATCAGATTACATAACATTTAATTAAGGACATAATTTAATAAATATGTTTGGCAAATTTGGGCGCAAGCACAAGGGACCCTTGGTAAGCAGATGACTTAATGGGAAGGAGCAGAAGTATTCACGAACACTGGCTGCAGGCATTCAGGGTGTATTTCAGCTAATCTGGTGCGTCTATTAAATCGTCCATTCAGGAATACTCTAATGTACAGCATGATGACTACAGCTAACACTGCTATATGATATATAGGAAAGCTGTTAGAATAAATTCCACGAGTTCTTATCAGAAGGAGAATTTTTTTTCCTTTATTCTTTCCTCCTTTCTTTTCTTTTTATTGTATTTATGTGGCAAGATGGTTATTAGCTGAACCTATTGTGGTAATCATTTCACAATATATGTAAAGCAAACCATCATGCTGTATGCCTTAAACTTATACAGTGATGTGTGTCAATTATTTCTCAATAACACTGGAAAAAGAGAAGTACTTTACTGTAGCCATTTTTCCTCAATAAATCCCGATCAGAATCTCTACTTTTGTGCTTATTTAAAAAAGTACTTTCACGTTTTAGTTCTATCAGTTACATTAGTCCGTAAACTCACTTTTGCATCTGCACTGAGATAGGGAGAGAGGAAGCCTAGGACTGCTATAGACTGTAGAGATGCCGAGTACTCTGATAGGCCTGAAGGTGAGCAGGGGATCTTAATGAGAAGCATACAAAAGAGACCCAAAGTCTCGCCAGAAACGAAAGAGCGGCACATGCAGGTGACCTGCTCAGCTGCCCCTTCCCATGAGGAGTAAATTCCCTTTTTTTCTCATATCTTTAGGGCTTTTGTGTTCTACTGAAGAGTATATCTCATAAATCTGGCAACTCAGTGTTCCATTATTTGTTTTTGACCCTTGAAACTTTCCCAGCAGAACCTGCCTCTCTTTAATCATGATCTACATGCTGGTAGTTTTACAACATAAAGAAGACACATAATGTTTGCCTTAAAGGATCCAGAAAGGACTGTCATCTTGTTTGTTCCCTTCTGAAAATCTTCCTGGTTCCATGCTATAACCAAAGGGTTCCCAGAACTGCATCTGCCTTCTGTCTTCACATCTGAATTAAAAGCACCTGACAGTTACAACTTCGTCCATCCCTTGACATGGCTTTCTTTCATATTTGCAGTTTGCGGCCAAATCAAAAAACAAAAACAGTCTACTCTTTCTCCTACCACAGGAAGTGGGAATAGCAACATATTAACAGACAACCAAGTTTGAGTCCACAGTGGCCACCAAATGTGCAACATATAAAATCGTTACCTGTAGCAAAGGTTAATCACTGATGTGATGGCCGTGTGCCTCTCTGCAGCCTGCTGTTCCATTCTTCCTAACGTCCACTAAAAGTATCCAGGGGCACCCACTCCTGACCACTCTCAGTCACTCATCACCACGTACCCCCCCCCATAAAATAACCCCAGTGCCTTCCTTCTGAATCAAAGCTGAATCCTATGAAGTCTGAGCATCTACCGTCCTCCCTCCAGGAGACACTAGAATTGAACCCACCTTATTCCACATCACTCATCCCCCCAAACATGGGTACTTGGTGTCATATCTTCTCTAGCCTTTTTTCATCCCCATATTGCTATGCCATGCTCAACACATGCCTCAGTATCCTGTATCTCTTTGTGGACTGTTCTGTACACCTCATGGCTAGGTTGGGAGAAGCAGGGGTCATGTGTTAGGGATGGGGCACACAGAGTACAAAGGCTCTAGTAACATTTTATACCTTAGGCTGTAATGTATGTACATGAGTGTTCATTTTATTATTCTTTTAATTTGTATATATTCATGGTAGATATTCCTTTACATGTATGATCTACTTCATAATTTAAAAATTAAAAAAAAAATACCTCTGTTCTCTTGAGGCATGTACCATCTAGCCAGGATACTCTCTATCCCATTTCATCAACCACTGTCAGTTACTGAAGTCCTGGATATTCTCCCTGGTTTATTCCTCCCCAACAAGGGCCTGCTATCAGTCTGGTTGATTTTCATACCCAGGAGGTGACCTGTCCAACAGACTGGACTCTGAGTTCCTGAAACTCCTCTGTTCAAAAACATTTTCCTTCCCCCCCTCAGCCACCTTGAACTTTTCAAATCAGTAATTCAGAAAACCCACCCTCTAATGCAAACACTATCCTTCCAGCTGTTTGTTTCAGCTGTCCCCTTTCCACCTGTACTTCTGCCTGCCTATTGTACCGTCATCCCTTCAAGCCTCTTCTTTTTTTTTTTTTTTTTTTTTTTTTGGCCGTGCCATGCGACATGCAGGGTCTTAGTTCTCCCACCAGGGATTGAACTCACAGCCTGGGCAGTGAAAGCATGAAGTCCTAACTACTGGACAACCAGGGAATTCCCTCAAGCTTCTTCTTTATGCCTTTCCCTCACTCCCCTCCTGCATGCACTTCATTGTTATTCAATTTAGATTTTATAGTCCATCTCTCCACTCTTTTGACTTTGTTCAATTTTTTTTTTATCCATTTGTTCTTTCATTGCACCTACCTGGAAAAACCATACCTGAATAAGCCCAACCATTCGCTTTCCTGTACTGCTCTTGGGCAGCTAAACATTGCTAGAGAAAATCATAAAGCTGGGCTGAGTAAGGCCAGTTTTCAGTCACTCATCTCCGAATCTCACCACTGACAAACAACATTAGGACACATCTCTTATCAGTCCCTTCTCTCACTCATCACAGTAACTTTTCAAGTCCCTCCCTTCTCAAGCCTCTGACTAGCCCAGCTCTCCTTTCATTCTCAGCCAATGACTCACCTCCTTCAGAAAATAAATTTAAACAATCATACATAAATGATCTCATCTTCCAGCCCACAAGTCTAGAAATATACGTGTATATATGAAACCGAGCAGATCCCTGCAGGGCCTTCGTGATTGCAGACCCTTCCATGTTCCCCCACTCCCACCTTTAGAAAAAAAAAACAACCTTATTTTCCCTGGCCTGTTTCAGAAAACAGATTCAAGCAATTAATCATTTAAGGAGGGGCAAAAGCAGGAACTAAGAAAAGGCAGTCAAGCAAGGAAGGTGATAACAACTTAAGCAATAAGTAAAATTGAAGGATTAGGTCATAAAGTCCTAGTTCTCCTTGAGAAAAACAGATAACAGTGTCTGACACACATTCTTAAGTTATTTCTTACGGAAACCAGACCCCCGACCAGGTGGAAACTGCTGACCCTGAACACATAGACCATAGACTGGTTGGAGCTGGAAAATTGATGATCAAGATTACTGAAATAGCACCCTGTCACCTTACTGTCTACCAATCCGAAAAGTGTCCATGAGCTGATCACACACCCTGCGACCCTCACCCCAACACTGCCTTTAAATACATTTCTCTGAAAACCATCGGGGAGTTTGGGTTTTTGAGTATTAGCTGCCCATTCTCCTTGTTGGGTGCCCTGCAGTAAACACTGAGCTTTCCTTCACCACAACCCAGTAGGTTGGCTTTGCTGCGTATCTAGGTGGGTGGATCCAAGTTCTGTTCAGGAACATACACAATCATCCTACAACACGTTCTTCCTTTTATAAGGAAGAGTTGTTCTTTCTGCCATGTTTGGAATCCCATTGCCTCTCATTTTCTTGGAGCCATCGTCATTTACGCCTCCTCTCTCACATTTGCCACCTCTCCCTCTCCACCAGCTCCTTATCAACATTTAAATAACTCAACTAACTTTCACCCTTAAAAATCCTCTCATAACCCTATCCCCACTTCTGGTTATCACTCTGTTTCTTTCCTCTGCTTCTGGTAAAAGAAGCATAATTTCTGGTTGTTTTCAATCACTGAGTGGATTTCTAGAACCAGCCTATTTTTCAGGTTTTGGTCTACTATAAAATGAGGAGAATCACGAATACTGTCCCGTTCAATTTTACTAATCCCTTCTATTAATGTCTGGTTCGTTGAGTACCCAGAATGCATTTCTTCTTTCACCTGGGATGAACAGTAGAACCGACAAGGCTAAGTCAAGGGAGTGTTACACCAGGCAATTCCTGTCCTGTCCCAGGAGGTCTGGAGGCAGCCTTTCCGTGATCACTCACAAGATCTCTTTCATGTCATGATCTGAGGAAGTCCATTCTCCTTGTAGGCCCTGCAGTGGGGGATGCAACTCCCAGTGTAGAGGTGTGATCAGCTGGGACATGGTAAATCACTAGAGGGCCATTCAGGTTAACCTGAAGAGTGGCAACAGCCCAGCTTTTATTAAAATTTTTTTGTAGCACAACACCGTAAATCAACTATACTCCAATAAAATTAAAAAAAAAATTTTGGCGGCCGACCACCATGATTGATTGAATTTATCATTTCATATATTGTATTTGGTCAGTTTTAAACTGTAAATAGAGTTACTTCCGGGGAAAATTTGTAGGGCTACTTTCTCTCGCTGTCTTCTTTTGCTATTTTATGGTTTTCTTGTAATGATTTGCTTTCAAGTTTTTTCTCTTATCTTTTTTGTATCTACTATAGTTTCTCTTTGTGGTTAGCTCAAGGCATGCATAAAATAAAATATCTTGTAGTTGTAACCATCTGTTTTAGGTTGATAACACCTTAACTTCAATTGCATACAAGAACTCTGTACTTTTACTCTCCTGTCCCCACACTTTCTATATTGTGTGCCCAATAACAAATTTTTATCATTTAACTTTTATATTAAGCTTAAACATAACTTAGGTACCACCATTACAATATTACTTTACTCTGCATTTTTTTTTTAACATCTTTATTGGGGTATAATTGCTTTACAATGGTGTGTTAGTTTCTGCTTTATAACAAAGTGAATCAGTCATACATAAACATATGTTCCCATATGTCTTCCCTCTTGCGTCTCCCTCCCTCCCACCCTCCCTATCCCACCCCTCCAGCTGTCACAAAGCACCGAGCCAATATCCCTGTGCCATGCGGCTGCTTCCCACTAGCTATCTACCTTACTACGTTTGTTAGTGTGTATATGCCCATGACTCTCTCTCGCCCTGTCACAGCTCACCCTTCCCCCTCCCTAGTCTGCATTTTTTAATATATTTACCTTTGCCATGAGATTTATGCTCTCATATGCTTTTGCGTTGCTGTTTAGTATGTTTTCATTTCAATTTGAAGAACTCCTTAAGCATTTCTGTAAGGCAGGTCTAGTGGTGATGAGCTATCTTAGTTTTTGCTTATCTGGGAAAGACTCTATCTCTCCTCCATTTTTAGAGGATAATTTTGCCGGTATAATATTTTTGGTTGGCAGGGTTTTTTCTTTCAGGTACTTTGAACATATCATTGCACTGTTTCCTTGCCTACAAGATTTGGGCTGAGAAATCCACTGATAGTCTTATAGGGGTTCCATTTCATGTGATGAGTCACTTTTCTCTTGCTGCTTTCAGAATCCTAGAGCTTAGTCAACAGCTTTCCCATCCACCCAGCTGAGTGTGTAACGGGTCACTCTTGACTCCTCCCTCTCTCTAATGCCCCAGGTCCAATGAAATATCTTCTTATCATTTTACCTTTTAGATGTCTCTTGAACCCACTTCCACTGCCACGGCCCTCATCTGGCCCCCTTCACTTCTCGCCTAAACCACAGAAGCAGCCTCTTAATTTGCTCCATGACCCCACTCCTGCCTCTCTCTAGGTCATTTCTTCCATGGCAGCCTAAGTGCTCTTTACAACATTTATCTGATCATGTCCCTTTCTTGACTCTTAGGGTAAAGTTCCAAATTCGTAATGGCTCACAGGAAACCCCCTGGCCTACACTTGCCTACTCCTCTGGCATCCTTTACTGCCCTGGACTAGCTTTCTTCACTTCAGCCATACTATATCTCTTTCAGTTCCTCAAATATCCATGTCCCCTCCCACTTCTGGGCCTCTGCACAAGCTCTGTCCCAGCCTCACATGCTCTCCCTCACTTCCCATTCAGCTAACACCTGTTCATCCTCCAGGGCTCAGCTCAAAGGTTACTTTCTCGGGGACGCGTCCTTGACTTTCCAGAATAGGTTAGGTTAATCTGCCATGTGCTCCCACAGCACTCTGCACTGTTTTTCATTGTTGAGTTTAGTTATTCATAATTATTTATTCAATGTTTGTCTTCCCCACCAGTAGACATGTGTTCCATGAAGACATTAATGTATCCATGTCATTCATGGCTGTATGCCCAGTGCCCTTCCAATGCCCCGTCAAGTCCCAATAATAGTTGCTGACTGGGTGAGTGAAACACAGATCTTCCTAGTTAAGGATTCAGTGTCAATGTGCAACTATAACCTAAAAGCTAATAATCTATCATATTTGTGCTTGCCTTGAACACTTTGACCTTTATTTTCCATCTTACAAAGCGTTTTTGGTATATACAATACTGCCCTCTTCCTCTTTTCCCTCTTCTCAGTGATGTGTCACCAGTGATTTTTTTTAATTGGGTGAGGCGCAGGTAATCTTGTTTATAACTCTGACCTTTCTGTGAGCAAACACGCAAAGTGAACTTTGGTTTATCTCCTACTGTAATGTAGCTGCTAATTGCCGACAGGAAGGCTGTATTCTGTGGTCCACGTGACCAGTGGGGTGACCAGAAAGGAGCGTGGGGAAGAGTAGACCACGGGACTCAGTGACAGGCTGTTCATTTGGAGTTCCTGCTTCCCTGAAAGGCCCAGAGTAAAGCAAGGAGTATGGTGCTGAGGTGAGGGAGGCCATGAAGACGCCACTGTTGGCCTTGGCTTTGTGGTCACTGCTCCTCCGACCAGGGCTTTTGTTCTGGACCTCCCAAGTGAGTCAGAACTGCCACAATGGCAGCTACGAGATCACTGTGCTGATGGTGAACAACTCGGCCTTCCCAGAGTCCCAGGTTAACTTGAAAGATGTGGTGAACGCGGGAATGGAAATAGTGAGACAGCGTCTGCTTGAAGCTGGTAAGAAGATGGTAACAGAATTCTCCTCCCTGTTACCACCTCTGGGGTCAGAGGGTTGCTAAGCGAAGACCTGTGTTCTCTGCCTGATCACCCAACCTTCTCTAAGGGCCTGGCCCACAGGCCTTTTCTATTTCAAGGCAATAGATCCTCAAAGAGAAGGATTTGAGCCCTACCTCAATGAGTTCACTCATGATCTACTCTGCTTTGGGGATGGCCCCGACCCAGGTGTTCACAGCAGTGAAATGTCCCAGCTAAAGCTGGATTTAACTTAACTGGACTTAAGTAGATAACACTACTCAGCATCAGGAAGGCATTATGTTTCCTTCTGTAGCTTCTCAGAGGCAAGATTTGGTCTGTGTCTGAGATTTCACAGGGTTACCAGTCAAGAAGATGAATTAAGTAAAGATCCAGGTGCTAACTCTTTCACTGGGATTTTTAATCCATCTATTCACTCTTGACATCTCTGGTGGCTGTTATTATGAGATACAGTCAATATGATAAATTTGCAGTCAAATTCAGTGTTGAAGTTCTTTATTGTATCTCTTTTTTGGGGGGTATAAGAAAATTATTTTATTTTACTTTTTAAAATGTTTTATTGAAGTATAGTTGATTTACAATGTTGTGTTGATTTCTGGTGTACAGCAAAGTCATTCAGTTGTGTGTGTGTGTGTGTGTGTGTGTGTGTGTGTGTGTGTATTCTTTTCCATTATGGTTTATCACAGGATGAATATAGTTCCCTGTGCTCTACAATAGGACCTTGTTGTTTATCCATACTATATATGCTAGTTTGCATGTATCTCTTAATTATTAAAATAAGCTATACCAGTAGATAAAACATGTAGAATAAAGGGGAAAAAGTCACCCCTGATAATTTCCAGCCACCTGGATATTTCCAGTATCTTTTCATATGCCTCTGAGTTTCTTGTTTTTAAGAACATAGTTGAGGTCACTATGGCACAGAAACAATTTTCTGTCCTTCTTATTTCATTTCACATGATTCTACAAGTGGCTTTCCTAGAGCTGCATAATCTTCTTAGCATCATGTGAATGAATGACCAATACCCCTTAGAGTAGATATCCTCCCAAATCATGTAATAATTCCCTATGGTAGGACATTCCATTGTTTTTAATTTCTCACGATGATTTAAAAACTACTACAATAAACATTTTTATGTACATAGTTTTTTTCCATGCTTTGAGGTGAGATTGCCGTAAGTATAATTACTGAGTCAATGAGTATTTCATACATCTTAATGGTTATTTATGGTTCTAAGGAGAGGATGTCTTAATTTTCTCTATTTAAATTTTGTGGTAATAATAGCAATAGGTATCATAGATCATATATGTGTAATAACTGTCTTCTGTGCACTATACATTTCTTCAGTCCTTTCTGAGACTGGATTCAGATACAAATGGATGGATCTGATCTAGCGCTGTAATGGAACTAGGAGGTCATTTAATAAAATCCCCTTATTTACCTGGGCAGTGTGGTATAGTGGAAAGAACATTTGATTCGCAGTCTGAGGACCTGAATTGGAGTCCCTGCCAATCTCATGCGAGCTATTTCCCTTGGTCTCCCTGAACTTGGTGTTCTTGTTTTTTGAGTACCTGTCAAGTGCTAAGTAAGATATAGAATCTCTTTACTCGCCACAGCTCTGTACGATCAACACTGCTGACACTGTTTCACAGCAGAGGTTTAACAACTTTGCTGCAGTCATACAAGTTGTCTGTTTGAAATGAGAGTCAAACCCCTATCTGTCAGATTCCACAGAGTGTATCATGTCACCACTGTAAGATCTTTACCCATCCATTGCTCGTGAAAATAAGGTAGTGGGACACTGTGGTTAGAAGCAGAGATTTGGAATCGGACAGACCTTGGTTCATATTCCAGCCTTTTATCCAACCATTCATCACCAGTGACCTCACGCAAGTTACTTACATTTTCTGAGCCTCAGTTCCCTCACCTGTAAAATGACGATAAATAGTAGTTTCCTTCTGTGGGTGTGGTGTGAATTAAATGAGGAGGTTCACATAAAGTACCTAATTCACTGACTAATACATAGCCAGAGCTCCATAAATGGCTGTTGTTTTATTGTTGCTGCTCTTACTGTTGTGCTTGTGAAGGACGTTGATATTGTGTTTGTTGCTGTGGTGTCAGAACACGTTACCAGGCATATCTCAAAAGTGAAGCCTGATTTGAAGTCATCCCATCCCATTGTCTAAAAAGTGTTCAGTATTTTCTTGAGAAATCACTTGGGATTTGGGGAGATAAAAGTAAGCAAAAGGACATCACAGCACCATAATCATGAGAGGCGGCAGCTCACCACAGTACGTTCTACAGAAGTGGTTCTCAAACTTCCCATCTCAAGGCCTTTTTACACGCTTAAAAATAATCATGGGTTCTAAAGCATTTCGTTTATGTTACATTTATCAATGTTTATTATATGGGAAATTAAAACTGAAAAATGTTCAAAATATTTTCTTATTGATGCAGTTAAAATAACAATTGTAAGAATTTGTTAACATAAATAAAATTTCATATTAAAGAAAACATATTTCTCAAACCAAAAACTCTTAGAAGTAGGTGGGAAAAGTGGCAGAAATTCACATTTTAGCAAATCTCTAATATCAGGCTTAATAGAAAATGGTTGGATTCTCCTATCTGCTTCTGCAATTAAAATGTTGCCATACTACATGTTATGTAGCCTCTGGAAAACCTCACTATATGCTCGTGAATGTCTTAAACTAATAGAATAGTTTCGACCCCATGGACCTCCTGAAAGAGTCTCAAGGTGCCTCAGGGGTCTGTGGCACACACTTCGAGAGCCACTGCTCTATAGCATATTGGTTCCAGAATCAGACTGCCCTATGTTCAAAACCCAGCTCCACTCCCTGCCAGCTGGGAACCCTGAGCAAGTTAACTTACCTCTCTAGATCTCCTCTTTCTAGAGAGGTAGAAAAATAAAGTCTCATGGCTGGTATAAACTTCCTGAGAAATAACACTAGCCTTCTCTTTCCCCTCATTTCTGGATAATAGGCCTAAATGTGACCGTGAATGCCAGCTTTATCAATTCGGATGGTATGATTTATAAGTCCAGTGACTGCCGGAGTAGCACCTGTGAAGGCCTCGACCTACTCAGGACGATTTCAGTGAGTACCTGCCTTCGCAGAGTCAGCTCACACCCTCCTGCCTCAGGAGGGCCGCAGCGTGAGCTCGGGCACTGGCCCGCCAGGATCTCTCACATCGTCTCCAGCTATGCAGCTGAGTGATTTGGGGACCAGGTGCTCTGACTGTATCCCCATCTATTTCCCAAGTGATAGGCACCCTCCAGGAATCTAGGAAAGCGGGGAGAACCTTAGCTATGTTCTGTCTGTACACGTTCAGTGGTATGGAGGGGAATTATTTTGTTTTCAGCTGTTTTTAGAACTTTTAACAAATCTAAATGTTGGTATTAACTGGTTTGCCTTCGTGTCCCTCAAGAAAAATCTGAGGTGCCCCATTAAAAAATATACTCTAAAGCCTTACACCAGACACCTGTTACAGTCATCACCATATGCACGGTCGCAGGTTTATCGCTTAAGGGCTGAATCTGAAACCTAACTTTAAAGTAGTAACTGTAATGTCAATCCGTAGAAATGGGAAGACAGAGATTCTTGCCTAGTTCCTCCTGCCAACTCCATCCCCAACCAGAGCTTTCTGGAACTGAAGAGTAGTCCAAGCTCTCTAGAGGCAGGTAGGGTGTGAGATGTCCCTTTGGTACAGAGACCTAAGGGAAGGCCGTCCAGGAAGCTGAGCACTGGGCACAGATCCATGGCTCTGAAGCTCTCATCAGTAACATCACATCGACCAGATTGGCCGCACTCCTGTCAGGAAGTGGTCATTCTTTTTTTGCGGTACGCGGGCCTCTCACTGCTGTGGCCTCTCCCGTTGCGGAGCACAGGCTCCGGACGCGCAGGCTCAGCGGCCATGGCTCACGGGCCCAGCCGCTCTGCGGCATGTGGGATCTTCCCGGACCGGGGCACGAACCCGCGTCCCCTGCACCGGCAGGCGGACTCTCAACCACTGCACCACCAGGGGAGCCCAGGAAGTGGTCATTCTTGATCATGGGAGGGCAAGGAGCGAGGAAGGGGAGTTTAATAAACAGGTGTGGCTCATCCCTGTCTCCGGAGGTGGGAGGTCCCACCTCATTCTCCAACACCAACAACAGAATGCTCCTAATCAGTTTCCCCTTGAGAAAGAGTGGAATTAAGATCTATAGTCTCTCACCCGGCCACACTGCATTTTGTTCTCTCCAGCCCCGCTTTGTAGCTCTCCCTAAACCCGAAACTTGCCCTGTCCTTGCATAGCACCTCCAAATCTAGCGTCTTCACCCCTTGACCTACAGATAACTGCTAATGTGACAGTCTGCCAGTCCCTCTCCCACCACTGGACATCCTCCTCTTGATAGAGTCCAGGGTCACGTCAGTCAGCTCACCTTCAGTGGGATGCCCTTCCCTCCATCCGCAGCCTCTCCCCTCTCGGACCCCTTTATCCCTCGGCTGGCCCTCGCCCAGCCCAAGGCATGCACGCGGCTCCTTTCTGCTCTACATTCTAACATCTCGAGAGGCCCGCTTTCTAGCCTTCTGGGAGCCTTCCCCTTGCTGGTTCTTTCCTGTGCATTGATTCACAGTTTTAGTTTTAGGAATTGGTTGTTATTTTTTTCTCCTACAGGGGACCAAACGGATGGGATGTGTCCTCATGGGGCCCACGTGTACCTATTCCACCTTCCAGATGTAGTAAGTAGTCTGGTTTGTTGTTTTCATGCCCCTGTGAATTGAAGTCAGGACATCATATCAAGATTTAACTGATGTATCAAACAGCAGTCTACTCAGGGCAATACAATTGAGGGTGCCAGGGCCCTCGTATGTTACAGTCTCTCTATAACTGTCATTCCCTCATCCCGGTAACTCTGCCTTTGCTCAGTGTGGGGTGGATGACAGTAGATATTCCACTTCTGTTACTAACATCTGAGCTTGAAAAGCAAAAAGGTGGAGGTGAAAAGTTAGACTCCAGGCAGGACACAGGGAAGATAGTGAACTTAGATATTTTGAGAGTTGAATAAAGGAAATCTTCCCAGAAGTATGGGCAGAATGTGCCCAAACACAAAGGAAAGTGCAGCACCCTAGGGCATTAACAGGGCTCTGTTCCCTCCTTAGGGCTGTAAGAATAGGGAAGGTAGCAGGGTTCTTATTTCAAAGCACTATTTGAGGATTATATATATAACATACTAAAGTACTTTGCACAGTGCCCTTATCAGCTTAGAAAAAAAAGAAAAAGCTTCCACTGTATTTAGAGTGAAAATACTTCCTGGCTTTGGGAAAATCGCCCTCATCCCTTTCGATCATTTCACTCGGCGTAATTCTCCTCACTGCAAAACACTTTGTTCCGCCAGATCACCTCTCCCCCAATCCAAATCCCTCTCACAGGCCTTTCTTTCCCCTTTTTCATCTCCCCGTGAATCAAGGATCACCCTTTGTCTACACAGAGAAAACTATGCTGAAGGAACACTTGCAATAGGTTTTGAAGGGTAGACATTAGACTTGTGAAATTTCTGTTGCAAAGTCTGCTTCTCACACCTCCCACCCAGCTGTATAAACAGACTCAGACGTTCAAACCCACACAGACCATAGACACCCCACAGAAGCACATTTGACCTCATCTTCTGTACCGAAGTGCAGACGAATACAGAATCTTATCTTCCTTGTGCTCATTCCAGCTGTCATCTTACCTGACCATTTACTGATATTGCTGGCGAGTGTGCCCAGAAGGAAAGGAGAAGTAGAACATTGATTCACCACTTATGAGGAACTTCCATGTGCAAAGACGCATTTTTGTTGTGTCAGAGCGGAGACAATTAATAGAGAAGGTGACGAGGACACTGGTGACCAATACAAGGCAGAGTGGAACAGGTTCCCTCAGAGAAGTACAAGCAAGGCGCTATGGAGGCACAGAGGGAATGGTCCCTCTGGTTGGGAGAATTAAGCTTCAAGAGGAGAAAGACTTCATGAAGGAGATGGTATATGAGTTGAGTGTTGAAGAATGGGTTAAATTGTAATGGGTAGAGGTGATGTGATCAGCATCCCAGCCAGCAGAGGGAGAAGCATATGTGAAAGCAAAGCATCAGGGAAGTGTAGAAAATTTGTGAAAGTCTGTATTAACTGGAGTGAAAGAGATGTATAGGGGAGTAGTAGAGAGAAAACTAGGAAAATTAGACAGGGCCGTATTTGGGTGGCCATGAGTTCTAAGTGAGGGAAGGGTTTTTAATTAGATTTGCATCAGAAACCACTAAAACAGCAGGGAAGTACCATCAGAAGCAGCTCAACTTTGGGGAAGAATGATTGGAAACAGTGTAGAGGAAAGGCTGGAGCCCACCAGGAGAGACTGAGGACAGGAAAATCAGGGGAGGAAGAGATCCTGAACTAGTGAGGAAGCAGTCGACTTGGAATAGGTGTATCGCCTTAAAGATATTTAAAAGTAGAATCAATAGCATTTGATAACTGATCGGATACTGGAGTGTGGGACGAAAAGTAGTTGTTGAAAAGGCTTTGAGATGTCAAAACGCTAAAAGAAATGGGAAAATCAGGATAAGGAACAGTTCTGAGAAACAAAACTAAGAGACAAATTTAACTGTGGCCGTGAGGAGTTTGAAATGCAAGCAGGACACCCAAGTGAAACCTTTCAGTGGAGCACCGAAGATGGAAGGGGAGGTCATTTTCCTCCCTTTATCAAATACATCTTAAGCATCTACACATAAAGCAGGCAGACCGGAAATGCTGCGGTGAACAAGCTGGGCGTGATTCCACCTTCGTGGCGCTTGCAGTCTGGTGGAGGAGACAGGTATTCAACAGGTTCTCACCCATGATTCCTGGTCTTAGTTATCAAGGAACGCTCTCCTGATGGATAAAGAGATGTTTAATTAAGGACCTGATGGATGAGTAAGTATCAGCCAGGCAAAGACAGAGGGGAGCAGCATTTCTGGCATCTGTAAAGACCCTGGTAGAAAATAAAGCTTGCTATGCTTAAGGGACCACAAGAAGACCCGTGGGCCAAGCAGCAGAAGGAAAACAGTAAGGTCCTCAGGTGATGTCTGTCTCAAAGGCCGTCCGTAGAAGAGCTGGCAATAAGGCAATGCATGGAGGGAAGCTGCAGAGGGCATCTTCTGGGCTTTACAACATTTGTAGTAGCCATGGTGGCCCATTTTCTATTTTTTCTCTGCCCTACTCCCCGAAGTCCATATGTCCTAGCCTAGATGTTAGGACAACCCAATGACAACTCATTTTAGAATAAATCGAAGTAACCAAGCCACATATACAAGAAGACACCCAGAGTATGTGTAGAACATAGCATACGTTCAGTAAATATTGTTTTAGATTCACCTGTAAGGGACAGACCTATATCCATGGAACACCTGCTTGAGTGACCCTGTTTCATTTTTGTTATTTATACCCACACGCTGAAACAGCTTAAAGAGGGATCTTATTTGTACTACTTAGGTTGTTAATCCTGATACTGGTTTCTCTCTCACCCCTTGGCATAGCCTTGACACAGATTTGAAGTATCCTATGATTTCAGCTGGAAGTTTTGGATTGTCGTGTGACTACAAAGAAACTTTAACCAGGCTGATGTCTCCAGCTAGGAAGTTGACGTACTTCTTGGTTGACTTTTGGAAGGTCAATTATCTTCCATTCAAAACTTTTTCCTGGAACAGTACCTATGTTTTCAAGAATGGTACCGAGTCTGAGGACTGTTTCTGGTAAGCAGGACCATTAATGTCCTTCTGGCGCTTAGCAGGGAGAGAAGCCATAAACTCTCAGCAGGCCACTAGTTATTATCAGACATGCCTTCCATGAATAGTAGCATTGGGAATGGAAACCAGCCCACTTTCTTACACACAAGTGGTACATAGCTTACATTAATTGATTTCATCCTTAAGCTGTAGATATATTTAGATAAGGCTGTTTGTTACTCCTGTTTGAACTAGGTATATTAAGCATAGCTCTCTGAAGTAGATACCCATTAACTTTAGGTCAAATTGAAATTTCACTTGGAAGTATACAACACTTCACTGATTCCATGATCTAAATCAGTAGCAACAGGTAAAAATGTCTGTTTTTTTTTTTTAACAGCAACTTTG
Source organism: Delphinus delphis (assembly GCF_949987515.2). NCBI lineage: Eukaryota > Metazoa > Chordata > Mammalia > Artiodactyla > Delphinidae > Delphinus > Delphinus delphis. Next base: position 11,955,616 of record NC_082693.1, on the reverse strand, counting down.
AGTCCTTACTTTTTGCCAAACATTGCACTAAGCACTTTTTTTTTTTTTTTTTGGTTTGAAGCCATTTTTTTTTTTAATTGGAGTAAAATTGCTTTACAGTGTTGTGTTAGTTTCTGCTGTACAACAAAGTGAATCAGCTATATGCATATCTATATCCCCTCCCTTTTGGACCTCCCTCCCACCTAGGTCATCACAGAGCACAGAGCTGAGTTCCCTGTGCTATACAGCAGGTTCCCACTGGCTATCTGTTTTACATATGGTAGAGTATTTATGTCAAACCTAATCTCCCAATTCGTCCCACCCACCTCTTTCCCCACTGCGTCAACATGTCCGTTCTCTACATCTATGTCTCTCTTTTTAAAAGAATTTTTATTGGAGTAAAGTATAGCTGATTTACAATGTTGTGTTAGTTTTGCTGTACAGCAAATGAAAAATGTCTTTTCAAGAACATGTTTTAAAAGTTACCTAATATTTATTTCCTAAAAGGAGTGCATGGAGTTATTCAAGGTGGCCACAATTTTCTTCCTGACCTCTACCCAAATTGTTATTAACTACTAGAATGTAGTGGTGTAAGAAGGAGAGTCTGATGTTGAGGCTGACAGTCTTAGGATATGAGGTCTAAGATTCAATTGAATAATGAACGTTTATTCTATAGGATGTGCAGCTAATGTTTCATATTAATAAAAAGGAATCATATGGAGTGTGTTATATGTCTTGAGAACGCTGAATAAATGTTTTTTAAACATATTTTCAAAAAGTTGCATTTTCTCTTAGAGTTTTTTAGTTAACAGTGATCTGATTTATTTTGTTGTCTCAGTGTGATTGACATAAAGTGTCTATGTAATCGTAAGTACGTTGACTAAATTTTTTTCTAATTCTTCCCAAATGGCATAAGTGACCTAGCAATAAATATTTATATATTGTAGATTTATTATTTATTTATTTCTTGGCTGCGTCGGATCTTAGTTGCGGCACGCAGGCTGTAGCTGAGGCGTGCAAGCTCAGTAGTTGTGACATGCGGGCTTAGTTGCCCCAGCATTTGGGATCTTCGTTCCCTGACCAGAGATCACACCCACGTGCCCTGCATTGTAAGGTGGATTCTTTACTACTCGACCACCAGGGAAGTCCCAATAAATATATTTTCATGAAGGTAAACCCTCTAAAGAAAAGAGAACAAGTACTATGATCTCCATTTTACAGATAAGGAGAAGGGAAACGAGAAGTAAATGCTGTCATATTACCGTGCAACATGATAGCAGAGAATGTGCATTCTGCCTGTCCTACACCAGTTAGAAATCGTTTCTCTCACAGCTTTTCAGAGGAGTAAGAGTGGTGGGGAGAGCAGGATCTTGGGTACCATTGCTAAAATAAAATCACAAGGCCCACACAACTCCAGCAAAGGTGGCAGAAAGAATCTCTTGAAGGAGTCTGCAGTAGCTCTCCACCAAAGCATCCAGAGGACCAAAATAGGGTACCCCTGGGAACACACAAGAATCAGCCCTAAGGCAGCACCCTAGAAAGTTTGGGGTGAACTTAGAGCACACAAAAGTCCTTTCCACACAGTAGGAGAAATTATTCCTATCAACTCTGAATTTTTGTACTATAGATTCACAAGTTTCCATTTATCTGTGATAATGGGACAAGCAGAATAGTCTTCCTTCAGCAAATAACAAGAAGCCATTATAAGGGATTTGCCAAATGTCTACTATCTGTATATATACACGAAGATTCCCTAAAACTTTCCCTAAATTAGATGTCCGTAGTCCTAACCATTGGTATCACGCTGTGTATTGTCTATTGTGTAGAAATGAATTTTAGGTGAACAAGTCCCTGGACAGATCTGTAAACAGTGAGCAAACAACATGGAAAGCCATGAAGAAACTAAGCTGATTTCTTAGAGTTTCTCTTTTTCTCTGTTCTAGGTACCTCAATGCTCTGGAGGCTGGAGTTTCCTATTTTTCTCAGAACCTTAACTTCAAGGGGACGCTGAGAAAGGATGACGAGTTTCAGCGTATCTTAATGGGCCAGAACAGGCAAAGCAATGGTAAGAAGACATGAAGATAATTTTTGGCCAGCTACGTCCACACAACCACCACCTCCCTATGAGTCATTTTGACAAATCTACCACCACAGAGCTATCATCGTTACTGTATATTTTGTGTATATTTGCAGAGATCTGTAGCTGCGGGCACCTCCATTATACTGTTCCTTTTGCTGATTAAAACCTTATCCTCTGAGCAAAATTAGCAGAGTAATGTTGAGCAAATATATTAACATTATGAAAGTAATGATGATGCTAAAATCCAGCTTTTATAAGCCAAAAATGTTATCACGATCCACTATTAGTAAACTGCTTTTTAAGTTCACCACAATCTAATATATTGTTGGATTTGTGACGAATTCTCAAATATTCTGAACCCTCGTCCCCTGGTGACCAAGAGGATGTATTTATTTATATGTAGCCTTAAGCAAAATTACCAGTTAGGCAAGGATTGTCTCACTTTGCTTTACTCTGTCGGTATTTTACCTGCCTAATGATCTCTCAGTTATAGGCCAAGTGTGAAAGGCCAATGGGATACTAAGTTATTTGGTGATTTATTTCACTTTCCACAGAATTCTTTTTGCAAATAAGAATATATCAGGAGCAAAGGAATCAACTGTGGAATTTTCTACGAGGAAATGTTCTTGCTTGTCAGGATTTCCTGGTATCGCTTGAAGTATCATTTGCTGTTATAATTAAGCGTTTGCCATATTAAGAGCCTACCATATGCAAAACGTTAACCAGGATATGGGGAACAAGAAGTATAAGATGATTCATGTCATAAAGTGTTTACGGTTCAACTGGACAACACAGTGTGTGAACAGATCTAATGAAGTGTCTCCCAGCTTATTCATCTTACTCATCAATCCATGCATTTGGGAAATCTGGCTGCAGTGGATAGGAGAGCTTAGAGAATCAGACTGGAACTCGATCACTGAAATCACTTTCTGAGCTAAGAAGCTGCGACCAAAACCCAAGGAAAGGTGCTTAGGAAGACTTCATCAGTTCTCACATTAATTTATATCTTTTCCAGCTCCTTTACAAGTGGCAGGGCCCTTCACTTACCACTGAAAATAGCTTCTATAACTACTCCAGGCTCGTGTAATGGAATAAGCACGAAGCCAGACTCCAATACTTGACTATCAGAATTATTCATCCACCGGTTTTTTTTATCTCATTGACATTTTAGCTACAGTCTCCTTAAATCAGTAAAATTAAGGGCAAGGACTAGATGATTCTTTTTAAGATCCCATGCGGTTCTCCTCTGCTTCTATGACTGTAAATGAAAAATAAAAGGAGGGGGGGAGTAAATTGGAGGAACTGGTGTTAATCTTAAAACACGAATGTAGCATGGACTTACTGGGTTCAAATTCAGGCCCCCGGTTCCCTTCCTGCTTGGGAGTAGACTATTGTATATTTTTCTCCCTGTCTTGCTCTCTCTCCTGCAGTGATTGTTATGTGTGGTACACCAGACACCATCAACATCCTCAAGGGTGACCGAGCAGTGGCTGAAGACACTGTCATTATTCTAGTGGATTTATTCAAGTAGGTATAATGTTTGGAAGAACTCTCCTCCTTTCAGAAAGGAAATACTCTAAGGATTTCTGGAAGATATTCTCTTTTCTCACGTTTTGCACAGCCTAAAATGGGATTCTGTATGAAGATAATACTTTAACCAGTGTTTCGTTTCTTCTTTATCACACCCTCATTCTTATTTAATTAATTATAGCTTTAGCAGAGATGTATGCCTTTGACATCACTATCATGTCAAATACAAAAGTTTTATGAAATCCCCATTAAACCCGCATGCTCATTCAACAAAGATCCTGGTCTTCAGCCTGATTTTAAGGTGTTTTTTTTCCAGGCAGTAATAAATCAACTAATATCCCAATCATATTTCTGAGAACGTGGGCCCTATCTATGCCTTCAATTGCTAATGGCCTTTGGTCCTAGATTATTTTTCCTTCAGCCACCTTCGGTAAGAGAAAAATTCCCATTAAGTGAATTTGATTTACACAGTTATTCTTTGCCCTCTGTGGTATAGTCATTGGGTGGTGATCTTTTCCTCTGCACTTATCTGGAACTAAGGGGAGAAAATTCTGGAGAACAGAAACTACCTTTTATCACATTCCCTTTTCACTACTCATTTTCTAACATGGTTGGAGACCCCACAAACAAACTGTGCAAAGGTAATATCTGAGTCAGATGAGGCTTAAAAAAGGTGTTGCTGGTACACCTGTGTCCCTTGCCCCATCAGCTAGCTCATATGACTTCACTTATCTGATTGGATCATTAATCATTCCCTGTCCGTATTCAGACCAGAAGCTATTCCTGCACTATATCATATTTGCCTAGTCATTTCACCCACACTAAATGCACTTGTCCCAGTATTGAGAAAAATGAAGCATAGGAAGTGCAGGCCTATCTTGTTCACAAAGATAAGCTAGTCAACCGAGCCTTTTAGCTGCAGAATACGAAAAAGAGGGCAAAATGATCAACATTTTATTCCTACAGCCACACTGATAGCTGCTTTCAATAGCTGCTTTGCCCTCTGGAAGGAGGCCTCAATGTAACCAGGCTGGTGTAATTTTATTTTTAGCAAATCCTCAATCAACTGCCGAAGTGTTGGCATTCTTTTGTCACTATTCCCTAAGGACCTCTGGGTCTGTTTCGGAATGCTCATGAGATAGATTCATCTGAAACTAGACATAACTTGGGTTCAAATTCTAACTCTGACACTTCTGGTTCATTTGCCTCTTGGGTATTACTTAGTATATCTTGAGATTCTCATTTGTAAAGTGAGAATAAAAATGCCTACTTGATAAGGATGCTTTTAGGATTAGATGTGACAATATGCGCAAACTATTCAACACAGTCCTCTGTACGTAGATGTGTTCACCTACTGTTTGCCTATTAAATGATGGTCATCCTAGTTACAGCGGTTCAAGCTTGTCAGGTTATTTGCATATTAAAACATTAAAATGATTAGGAAGCTTGGGACCCATATGATTGGCAGTGCCATCCCAGACGGTATCGAGGGTCCACAGTGTACCAGATACTGTCTAGGAGTCGAGGATACAAGGACCGATAATCTAATGTTAAGAAGCTTACAGTGTTAGAGAAAATGCTTAGTCTTTTCATGCTTATGTTTCACCATCTGGAAAGTAAATTTAATTCATAAAATTTCTCTCTATCCTATCCCTAAATCTCTAAAGTGTTATGAGCACTTAAGGAAAAGAAAGTTTCCAGGTATAAGCCAAGAGTCATTAAGCCTTGAAAAGAAGCTTATGTGCCCAGAGCCCCTAAGAAAGCTTCCTCAAATCAGTATCTGTGTTCTGGTCTTCCTTTCCGTTTGTGTATGTTAACCACAGCTGCCTAATTCCTGCTATTCAAGGTAGCAGGTGTAGAAGAAACTTATCTGGGAAAAGTAGAACATTTTGCAGGAAAAAGATGTTTTAAACTATTTCAAGCCTGCTGTATGAATTTTAGAAGCTCCATTTCTATTTTTGGAGGAATCTAATTTTCGTGAGAAACTTGTACTTTTTATTCCAGTGACCACTACTTCATGGACAATGTTACAGCCCCCGACTATATGAAAAATGTTCTTGTTCTGACACTGCGTCCTGAAAATCCTGTCTCAAATAGCTCTTTCTCCAAGAATTTATCACTGGTAAGCTTCATATACATATATATATATATATATATATATATATATATATATATTTTTTTTTTTTTTTTTGGCAAGGGTGAAGTATCATTCTTCCATTTGGGACCCCAATTCTAAAATAAGCAATTCGTTTTTTTCACTTGTTCCAATTCACTCAACAAATGTTAACTGAGGCCAATAGCAGGATTCCTGCTACTAAAACTGTTACTATAGGTCACTGCGCTAGGCTCTAGATCAACACCACAGTGCACACTGCTGTAACATCAGAACAGAAATGACAGTGTGGGAAGATCAGAAGAAGCCCTGCTAACGTAGGGGAGGTAGAAATTAAACAATGAAAGATAAATGAAGTCCCCTACCTCTTAAAGCAACTTTCTGCTGGCCCTGATATCACAGTTCTACCTCTAGAGATACATATTCCTAGGTTAAGACATTGTCCTTTTTTTTTTTAAATTAGGTTGGCCATTGTTCAGATTTGTCCAGGCGAGGCCTGGTTTATTCCTCTTATCCCAGCATCCCATCTGGTTTAGCATTTGTCCCAGAAAAAGAACCTCCAATTGGACATTAAATCATTAATGTCTCAGGACTTCCCTGGTGGTCCAGTGGTAAAGAATCCGCCTTCCAATGCTGGGAACGCGGGTTTGATCCCTGGTCAGGGAACTAAAATCCCACATGCCGCGGGGCAACTAAGCCCACGCGCCACAACTACTGAGCTCACATGCCTCAACTAGAGAGTCTGTGTGCCCACGTGCCACAAAAACTGCAGACAGAGCCCATGTGCTCTGGAGCCCACACGCCACAACTAGAGGGAGAAAGCCCGAACGCCACAACTAGAGAGAAGCCCACACGCCGCAAAGAAGACCAGACACAGTGGAAGAAAATAAAGAAATTAAAAAAAATATATTTTAAAAAATCATTAATGTCTCAATTAAATGCAAGACCCCTGCCTCTAATACCACTTTGGGTTTTATCAGTCACTGCACCTTAACGTGACTAAATTCATCGGATGTTTTCTGCCCTCAGACACAGTTGAGAGCAGGTTTGGAGAGGGAAGTGGAGGGGCAGTCTGTCCTGAGGACCCTGAACAACTTTGGGATGACAAGGCCCAAAGAGCAGTGAGGAAAGTTGGGGACCTTTGAGAGAAACACAGTTTTGCCTAGACTAGCAGTTCTAAGCCCTGTGTTTTGCAACCCTGCCAAAATTAGGGGCTGCAACCCCTTTGGGGGCTGGGTCTTAACTGATTCTTTTCATGTCATGAAAGGATGATTTCAGCAAAAGACACTGAAACCAATGAGAAGTGTTTTAGTTTTTCCTTTTTATATTTTCTAGCAAATATACTTCTGGGTGTAGTAGTATTCACATATCATTTGCACAGCTTCTAGGCTCTGGCAAAAGTCTGATTCTTCACAGGTGGGAGTTCCAAAGTGTCTGACCCGACAGAACTCACGTGGTCTCGGGGGGGCACAGAACTTTTCATCCATAGCCCATCTCTGTGAAGACAACCACACAACTGTGGCAAAGGCAGAGGAGTTCTGACCCCCTTCTTACGTTTCCCAGGGCAGACCTTTGTGGCTTGAACTAACACCCAATCAGGACTATCTCCAAAGCAAATTCAATGGTATCACCCAATCAAAACTCTTCCCACCCCATCAGGATACTCAAAGGCAGTGGGGTTGTTTTTGTTGCTATTCTCTTTTCCTCTTAAATGAAAGCGTTATTTCTATATAAAACCTTACAGGAAACGAAAATGCTGTATGTTGTCCTTCCTGGTCAAAGTAAAATATTTTCTCATCATGGGAAGGAGGAAGCACAGCTGCTTTTAGATACTTCCCTAAAGGCAGGGTATGCAGTTTATTGATCCCAAGAGAAGACAGAATTGTCACGTGGGGATGATAAAGAGCCCTGGTCCAAGAAAAGTTTTTCCAAAACTTCCTTTAATACCACCCCTACAATTCCCCTAATATTCCTTTACCTTTCCAGTTACCCTGCTGACCCCAAGAATGTGTTTCTCCAGGTTCAAGACCAGAATCTTTTTTTTTTCTTGGAACTCATTTTAAGATTTTCCTTTCTCATTCAGACAAATGATTTCGCTGCTGCCTACTTTAATGGAGTCTTGCTCTTTGGACACATGTTGAAGATATTTCTTGAAAATGGAGAAGAAGTTACCACCCCTAAATTTGCTCATGCTTTCAGGAACGTCACTTTTGAAGGTACCGGTTTCCTAGGAGCAAACAACACTTACCTAACAGTTTCTAGAGGAATCTGATGAAATATGGGCCCTATGGGCAGACTTTGGGAAGCAAAGAGAGGGTGTGGCAATAAATGGATCAACAGCTAAATACCTTTTAACTTAATTGGAGGCAAACATAATTGCATAAACCTCGGGGATGCTATAATCTATAACTAGACCCCAGTTTATGCTTCAGAACTTGAGAATCTTTGGATATCAAAGAAAGAGCAGGTAGCTCAGGCCCGGTACTTATGAACAAGCTCATCACAGGGCATTTCGGGCAGTGATGTCCTGACTCTGCTTAGAGACCAGCAAGAAGAGAAGTAGCTGCAGTTTAATTTTCGTCCTTCCATATCTCCCTTTCTGTCCTTTCACCATTGAGTATGATGTTTGCTGTGGGTTTTTCATATATGGCTTTTATTATGTTGAGGTAGTTTCCTTCTGTTCCTAGTGTGTTGAGTGTTTTATCATGAAAGTATTGAATTTTGTAAAATGCTTTTTCTGCATCAATTCATATGATCGTGTGGTTTTTTTCTTCATTCTCTTGTAGTGTATTATATTGATTAATTTTTATATGTTGACCCATCCTTGCATTTCAGGAATTAATCTTATTTTGTCATGTTGTATTCTCCTTTGAATATGCTATTGAATTCTGTTTACAAATATTTTGCTGAGGATTTTTTAGATCAATGTTCATAAGGGATATTGGTGTGTAGTTTTCTTTTCTTTTGGTGTCATGGTCTGGCTTTGGTATCAGAGTAATTCTGGCCTCATAGAATAAGTTAGGCAGTGTTTCTCTCTCTTCAGGTTTTTGGAAAAGTTTGAGAAGGATTGGTGTTAATTATTTTTTTAATGTTTGGTAGAATTCACTGGTAAAGTCATTAGGTTCAGGGCCCTTTCTTAGGGGGTAGAGGGTCTGGAGATTTTTGACTACTGCTTCAGTCTCCTTACTAGTTATCGGTCTATTCAGATTTTCTGTTTCTTCATGGTTTTGTTTTGGTAGGTTTTGTGTTTCTAGAAATTTGTTCATTTCAACTAGGTTATCAAATTTTTTGGCATACAGTTGCTCATGGTACTGCCTTATATTCCTTTTTATTTCCTTAGAATTGGTTGTAATGTCTCCACTTTCGTTTATGATTTTAGTAATTCAAGTCTTCTCCTTTTTTCCTTATTCTATCTGGCTAAAGGTTTGTCAATTTTGTTGAACTTTTTGAAGAACCGACTTTTGGTTTCAATTGATTTCCTCAATTGATTTTCTATTCTGTATTTCATTTATCTCTGCTCTAATCTTTACAACTTCCTTCCTCTGCTAGCTTTGGGTTTAATTTGTTCTTCTTTAACTAGTTCCTTAAGTTGTAAAGTTAGGGTGTTGATTTGAGACCTTTGTTGTTTTTTAATGTAAGCATTTATAGTTATAAATTTCCCCTTAGCACTGCTTTCACTGTGTGTGCCCCGTAAGTTTTGGTGTGTTGTATTTTTATATTCATCTATCTCTAGGTCTTAAAATTTTTCCCTTGTAATTTCTTTTTTTTTTTTTTTGTAATTTCTTCTTTGATCCATTGATTGTTTAAGTGTGTGCTGTTTAATTTCCACAAATTGGCGAATTTTTCAGTTTTCCTTATGTTATTGATTTCTAACTTCAGCTCATTGTGGTCAGAGAAGATACTTTGTATGATATCTATCTTTTAAATTTTACTGAGACTTAATTTGTTGCTTAACATATGGTCTATTCTGGAAAATGTCCTACAGGCACTTGAGAAAAATGTGCATTCTGCTGTTGGGTAGAATGTTCTGTATTTGTCTCTTATATCTAGTTGGTTTATCATTTTGTTCAAGTCCTCTGTTTCCTTACTTATCTTCTGTCTTGTTATTCTATCCATTAGTGAAAGTGGAGAGTCCACTACACTGTCCATCTCTCTCTCTCTTTTTTTTTTTTTTTTTTTTTTTTTGGCTGTGCTGGGTCTTTTTGCTGCGCACGGGCGTTCTCTAGTTGTGGCGAGCAGGGGCTACTCTTCGTTGCAGTGTGTGAGCTTCTCATTGTGGTGGCTTCTCTTGTTGTGGAGCACAGACTCTAGGCACGTGGACTCTAGAGTGCAGTTTTGGTAGTTGTGGTGCACGGACTTTGTTGCTCCACAGTATGTGGTATCTTCCTGGACCAGGGCTCAAACCCATGTCCCCTGCAGTGGCAGGCGGATTCTTAACCACTGCGCCACCAGGGAAGCCCTGTTCATCTCTTAAGTCATGTAGAAAACAAAAAGTGGAGTAACACATTGTTCTTACAATAATACTAGATTTTATAATTGCTTGTGTATTTACCTTTACTGAGATCTTTATTTCCTCACATGGCTTCAAGTTACTGTCTATTGTTCTTTCATTTTAACTTGCCAGACTCCCTTGAACATTTCTTGCAGGGCAGGTCTAGTGGTAGGTAACAAACCCTCTCAACTTTTATCTTAGAATGTCTTACTTTCCTTTCACTTTGAAGGACAGCTTTGTTGAATAAAGCGTTCTTGATTGATGGTTTTTTCTTTTAGCATTTTGAATATATCAGCCCACTGCCTTCTGGCCTTCAAAGTTTATAATGAGAAATCTGCTTATAAATCTTATTGAACATCTCTTATATGTGATGAATCACTTCTCTCTTGCTGCTTTCAAAATTCTATGCCTTTGGCTTTTGACAGTTTGATTATAATGTGCCTTGGCATGGATTTCTTTGAATTCATCCTACTTGGCATTTATTGAGCTTCTCGGATGTTTATATTCATGTGTTTCATCAAATTTTGGAAGTTTTCAGCCATTATTTTTTTAAATAGTCTCTTTACCCGTTTTTCTGTCTTCTCCTTCTGGGACTTCCACAATGCATGTATTGGTCTGCTTGCTGGTGTCCCACAGGTCCCTTACACTCTGTTCACTTCTTTTCAATCCTTTTTATTTCTGTTCCTCAGATTTGATAATTTCCATTGTCCTATATTCAAGTTCACTGATTCTTTCTTCTGCATGCTTAAATATGCCTTTGATCCCTCTAGTGAATTTTTTATTTCAGTTACTGTACTTTTCAGTTCCAGAATTTCTCTCTGGTTTCTTTTTTAGGTTTTCTACCTTTTTATTACTATTTACATTTTGTTCATACATCATTTTCTTGACTTTATCCATGCCTTTCTTTAGTTCTTTGAGCATCTTTAAGACAGTTGTTTTAGAGCCTTTGTCTAGTAGATCCACCATCAGGTCTTTTTCAGGGATAATTTCCATTGGGTTTTTTTTTTTTTTCTCTTATTTTGAATGAACCATACTTTCCTGTTTCTTTGTATGCTTTGTGTTTTTTGTTGAAAGCTGGACATTTGAATCTAATAATCAGTAATCCTGGAAATCACATGGGGAATGGGGAATTTTCTCATTCCCCAGGGTTTGCTGTTTTTTGGTTTTCCTTTTTGTTTTTATTGTTGTAGACTATCTCTGCCGAGGATCAGCCTGAGGTGTAAACTTAAGGTCTTCTCAGGTCTTTTCTGAGCCTCTGCCTTCCCCTGGGCATGTGTAGTAGCTTTCTAATTTCCCCCACATATGCAGTTGCTTGAATATTCTAGTCTTCAATGTCTGTCTCTCAAAGGGGAAAAAGAGAAAAACGAAGGGGGATTGAGGGGAGCACCAACCCTTTACATCCCTTGACAGTCATAATCAGCAGAGGGGGAAGGGCTTCAACAATGGGGGAGGTGCAGCGGCAGTGGCTGCCACCATTTTGCCTGCACCTCTGTGAACCTGCTAGCTGTACCTATAACCTGGAACAAGTTAGTAATATTTCTGACCTCAGACTTCTCATCAATAAAATGGAGATAGTAACAGCTTCTATGTCATGGTATTTGGGGAAGAATAAAATGATAAATGCATATAAAGCACTTAGCACAGAGCCTGGTCTAGGAAACACAAAATAAGTATTAGCTGTTATGTTGAACCATGTGAAATTGCTGATATTTCATCAATTTTTTTCTTTTACCTAAACAGCCATTTCATAGGCTCATCCTATATGGCTATCATTTCATAGTTGAGAAAACTGAGACTCAAATAACTTAACTTTTTCAACTTAACTTTTTCAATGTGTTCAGCTCATACATGGTAGTGAGGGATTTTGACCTTTTTACAGTCTAAGTTAGATTATGGAGCGACAAACACTGTGCCACTAGTTTAGTCAATACTCTCAACAAAAACTTGTCACTAATAATCAGGAGAAGTCTACTGACTGATTACATTTAGTGTCACCATTCTAAATGCAATGAAAAAGAATTTTCCTTCTAACTAATAACATCTCTTATAAAAATATCCTTCAGAGATCTCAGGGCCAAGAACCAATCCAGATGCCCTCAGATTGCATCATTAAGGTCAATTTTTCAGTAAAATAGAGCAATTTGAATCTATTTTATACCCTCTGTCAGGATGTAACTGGTCTTTCAGTCAAGAAGTCAACAATGGCCTCTAACTCTTTCTGCTTTTGCCCTAGGGCGTGTGGGTCCAGTGACTTTGGATGACTGTGGGGATATTGACAATACTATGTTACTTCTGTACACCTCTGTGGACACCAACAAAGTATGTCTGACTTCTTATCGGCAACTTGGGGTTAAGTGACTAGGTGAGGAGGGTTCTCCTGGAAGGTAAATATTGGGCTGGCCAAAAGGTTTTCTGTAACTAAGATCTTACAGAAAAACCGAACAAACTTTTTGGCCAACCCAATACTAGCAAAGGAATTAGAGAAGTTATGTTTAGAATCTAGAGGTTAGTTTATTTCAGATTTATGATTATGCCCCCCTTGGGGCCATATTCCTTAAACATTTTCTCCCATAGAACTTCTTATTCAGAATATCCACTCTATTTACTGTATAAAAAATACCCACCCAGAAAACACTGGTATAAAGACCAGACTGTTGATGGGATACCAATGAGAAGGTGATGTTTTTTCCTAAGAATTGTTTATTCATTTCCACAACTAAAAATTTGAATGAAGCATTACCTCTTCTCTCTCCTTCTGAAGTCTCATGAAAATCATTAATTGTGTGATCCCTCTGGCACATACAAACAGCCTTCTAATGTTATGCTTTGTGTTCACACACTATATATACATAGTACATATCTATCTATAGATAGATATTTACACACCTACATATGTGCTTTATATTCACACACACTATATATAATACATATCTATCTATCTATAAATAGATAGATAGACATATTCACACACCTACACAGTAGGTTCTTTGAAGAAAGGGGTGGATCTCATTTCTCCACGTCTCCTGTGCTTAGCTTCTTATCTGGCACATAGGTGACGGCTGCTAAGTGTTTAATTTAAAAACAAAAATACCTGCCTTTATGTCACCCAGAGTTGTGCCCATCATGAACTAGAAGCCACTGTTCTAACCAACCAAATGGTAGGTAGAAACCTTTTCTTCTTTAAGAAGTTAGGTCCTGACATAACCAGGAATCTACTAGAAAAAGTTTTTCATTTTTTCATGTAATTTTCCAATATGAGCATTCTGACATCCCTAACCCATATATTGAGTGTATGTATTGACCCAGGTTTGTAAAAGACAACTATGATGCGAAATGTGGAAAGCAAGAGAAAAGATGCTCAGATTGAGAAAGTTAAACTAGAAGTTCGGGGCAGGGGGTAGCAGCATTTCAGAAAAGTAAAGCATCGTTTTTAGTTACATTGTTTTATTTATACTGAACCTTTACTACAATGCTGTATTTGGCATCATACCATGGGAATACCTTAAAATGCAATCTGCTCGATATTTCAGTTTCTAGTAGTAACTACTGAGGTAACTACATGCCCCTCTAAGTTATTTGCACCTGGGATGATGGCTTTGCCTCCCTTGGAGAGAGGCAGATACCTGCGGTGAGATTCTATGTCAGCCTTATGATTGCTCTTCAAAATGAAAAATGTGGTTCTGTGTACTTGCTGTCTCCACAGGCAAGTCTAGTTGAACTTTTCAATAATCTAATGCCATCAGTTGTGCTATATGATATGTATCTATGGGGAAACCAGGGGTTAATTCTCAAAACATAGGGCTATAGATAAGTTATTCCATAACCAGAGTAGGTCTCAGTAGAGATATAATCTACCAGCCCCTAATATATAGGATATTTTCTATCCTCAATATATGCAAGTTTATATTCTGTTTTCAAGTTAAGAGTATAATTTTGAGAATGTAAAGTTTTGTCCAGAATGTTTTGAGGAAGCAGTGGTGAATGTAGAAGGATGAACATTCTCCAGATGCCTCTTACAAAACTGACTCAATATATGCAGCAGTAATTTAAGGGTATATTAATATTTCCATTGACAGATTACTTGAAAAAGAAACCTTTTATCTTGGAAACCTAGTGAGTGCCGTGTCTAAGAAAGTACATTAGAGCGTAGGGCTAGAAGAGATTCAAAAATTATGTAATTGACAGAACTTAAGAAATGTAGAATTCTCTAGGAGCCCCTTGACGTGCATAAATATGGATAATGGATGTTGGCTATGGTGCATTTTCTCAAGACATCATTTTTAGTAGCAACTTAATATTGTGCAAAACACTGCTGCCTCCCTTGTCATGTGACTTGGAGCTAGCCATTTAATTTTTCTTGCTTCTATTTTAACATTAGTAAAATGAAAGACTTGAACTAGAAAGACCCAAAGAATCTCTGCTGGGCAGGTGTAGCATATGGTCATAAAGAAACAGAAAACTAATCGGCCCACATGGAGCTTAAATCCATGTTCATGATGAGAACCAAGTAGATCCTGACTAGGTCCTGGCTGGTAACATTTACCTTGTTTCACTGAGAAACATTGCTATGAAATTCAAATGTCATTGGGCAGCACGGCTAATCTCATCAGAAGTCATTCTAAAATGTCTTTTTCTGTTCATCCTTCTTCTTTTCATGCCCCGACACAGTACGAGGTTCTTTTGACCTATGACACCCGCGTAAACCAGACTAAACCGGTGGATAAGAGGCCCACATTCATCTGGAAGAACCACAAACTTCCTAAAGATAAACCAGACAAGGGTAAGATATCCTTCATGAAGCTTCTTTTCCTGAAATTGTCTTTTTGGTAAGGAGAGTAAATTCTGTGGTTTATGAAATTAGCCTGTGTTTTTGTTTTGTTTTGCTTATTGTCTGTATTAGATTTGCCAGGTTTGTAAACATGGACTTTACGTCTCTGTCCAATGAATAATATTACAGTTCTGATAAAACACTGAAGATATCCCATTCTAATTTAGCTATAACTGTCTTTAAGATAGGGTGTCTTTAATAGGGTGTCCTACCTACCCCTTGACGTAAATTTTCCTATAGAAAACTAGGTTTGGCAATCGGCAAAATGAACACAGAGACGCATAGTCTCACTCCATTTACATTTTACTGAAGGAAACTCATGGAATGTATATTTCAGCAAGGAATACTCGATGTCATTAGGCTGAGGGTGGTAAGTGAGCGTGGCCTCTGAAGTCTCCCCCGTTTCCTCAGAGGACACATACTTGGGTCATAATGACGGTCACCTTCCTACCTGAGATGAGGTCCCATCATGTCATGAAAGCCCTAACACGGCTAGGGCTTCACCCATACAACTTGCCATGCAACTGTATAACACTGACTGTCACTGGACAGGGCCAGCTGAGTGTCTCATGGGCAACAAGGTGTCAGGACACTCTGCCCATGGCTGTCTTGGCCAAGGCTTTCCACAATGAATAGTAAGTAATTCCATATTACTAATCAATTTTTAGGAAAAAAGTTTAAATTTGAACAAATATTTATGCCCAAAGATGCAAAAGAAAAAAAAAAGGTGGAAACATTATTAATAAAATGACTTAGAAAACTACAATGTATTCAGAAGTGGGGCAACATGCAACCAATTAAAAATAATTATTTACAAAGAATTTTAAATGACATTGGAAGTTATGAGTAAAGTAATACAGCTTTTTTATTTAATGAAAGTCTAACTTTGCAAAACAATGTATAGAAATAAGACTGCAGAAAAGTATGCTAAAATGTCAATAGTCGTAGCCTCCGAGTAACAGTATCCTAGATTTTCTTTTTGCTTTTTTATATATTTCTTAATTTTCTAAATTTTCCATAATGACTCTATTAATTTACCATTTTTAAAAAATATTAAAAATTATAAACTAGAAATACTTCTATCCTAGCCCTGCTCTACAGCCAGAAACTCTGGCTGAAAGGTTGATCTGGCTGAAGAGAAGAGTTCTGATTAAATGGGCTTGTTCACATTATAGCTGTAACTATGTTTCTAGTTCTTGTGTTCCATGAGTCAAATTTGGTTAAAAATGAATCCTGTGTTTTTAGTCAATAGACATGAGGCAGTTGACTGAAGCAAAGAGAGAGGTAGGAAGTAGGGATCCCATTCTTCTAAATGATTTACTGTCATCATGGCTTTTTAAAGTTGATTTGTTTTCTTTAGCAAGCTTTTTTTTCTTTTTAATTATCTCTAGAACCATCTTCAAGCTTCCTAGATTCAAGCCAAACTTGAATATATCTCTTTTCTCACAGGCTTCTGCAACTCTATGCTTCTTTCTTTTGTAATTTTTTGAGTTAAAATTATTTTTCCTTTTCCTTAATTATAGCCCTCAGTGACAGAGTTGGGTTGTATTTTTAATATATTTCTTTAAAAGTTTTTAGATATTTTGGTTATTTAACAGAAAGTCTGTACTGTGTAAAATAATGAACTTCTCAAAACATGAATTTTGAGAGAGTTCTCATTATTTACCTAAACGAGATCACATTAAATATTTACATTACATACGACAGGGACGTTGCCTCATCCTGGGCAACTTTACTTCATCCTCAGTTAACTAGAAAATTCAGTTAGCCAGAGCTTTTCACTCTTTAACTGTTACATTTAGTTTCAGACTTTACAAATTAAGTAACTCAGTCTTTCAAATAGTATACAAATAAGATAGTCATGCCCGGTCTTTCATCTGTGTACACAACTGCCAACTAAGTAACAGAACGTTTCATCAGGAGATTTCTACCATCACTGTCTTTTCATTCATCTGACAAATATTTACTTAATGCCAGACAATGTTCTAAGCACCTGGGATGCAGCAGTGTACAGCGCAGATCTGGTTCCTGTTCCGCACCCAGGCCTTCCTCAGCTGCCTCCTGGGTTCCAATGACATCCATCTGTCTTCCTGCTCAGCCCCACCTCCTGCCCACCTCAAACCCAGCCACCACTGCCGCCAGAGGGATAGCGCAAATCCAGTCGCATTACCCAACTGCTCTAACCCTTCGATCGGAAGCTCCACTTTGTCTTCAGAGTCCAAATGACTTGTTATAGCACGGAATGTCCCTGATCTTCCCACGTCTCCAGCCTTCTTTTTCATCTTACCTGAAATCTCTTCCCCACTCTCTCAACTTCCTCCTACTTCCTTAAAGAAAGGGTCTTGCAGCTTCATGCTCCTGGGTCTTTATTGATGCTACTCCCTCTGACTAAAATCTGTCCCACACCCCCCCATAGAACTAGTAAACAACCACTCATCCTCAGTGTGTAACTTGGATTTCACCTTTCCTAAGCTTTTTCTTAGCATCTCAGGAGGTTATTGATGCTGCCCTCATTACACCGGACTTCTAGCATATTACTTATATCTCATTTATTTGTTTACACCATACACCATGTAAGTGTAGGGTCCATTCTTTACTCAAACACGGTGCCTTGAAAGGAAGGAAAGAAGGAAGAAATGAAGGAAGGAAATGAAGGGAGGAAGGAAAGAAGTGAGGAATGAAAGACAGTATAACTATGAATATGCTGCTATTCAGTGCTAATCTAGACAGTGTTAATTTCAGTCCACTTACTTCTCTAACTATGAGTATCTTCCTCTGTTAAGTCAGGAGATTTGTTAACTGATCTCAAAGTTCTTTCCAACGATCATGTTCTATGACCTTGGGGTTATAAAACTCAATCTGCATTCACCGTCTATCTAGTTAAATAGGCTGTGATAACCACAGTAGCCACCAGAGGGCAGCAGAAACTTAACCTTAGAACTATGTGATACGGTGATTTACAAGTATGTTGAATTAAAAATTACTATATTTAAATAGTATGTAGTATATTTAAATATCATAATTATATTTCATGCAATGTGATGTTCATACTAGGGAAGAATTGAGAGGGGCTAAGGACTCAGCAGATATTCCCTCCAACTTATGCTGTAGTCTGGAGGCTGGGTAATTTTAGTAGACTGATGAGTAGAATTGTCTGCACTGTTGAAATTGTATTCCTCGTACTCACTGTTGTTTTTTGTGTGGGGTTGGGGTTATAAGAGTGGTGGTGATGGGAATGGAAGTGGTGATTGTAGTAATAAACGGAATTCACCAAAGTCAAATATGCCCACAATGCAGCTCCACCTCCAAGGGAATAATTTATTTCTGCGCTAACGAGAATAGAAATCCAGGGCTCACATTTTCACTGTTAAATTTTCCCCTTAGCAGAAAACAAAATAACAAGCAGAGGCAAAGTTATAAGTTAGCAAAGCATAACTCCTTCCAATTCATCCCTTATAGAAAGGTGCTGCAGTATGAACCTTACTAAACCCTCTACCTCAGAAAAAAAAAATGGTTAGCTCATTAGAAGGGCATAATGTGATGAAACAAAAATGGTTCAAAAATACATGTGACATGTAAGCTAAGTGTAATAGCACAAGAGATTTTTTTTTATGTGAATTTATTTACATATATTATTTGGGCATTTTTCTTTGCCTCTTCTTAGAGAGTGAGATGAGCAGGGCCAAGTTTTTATTCAATTATTTATTTATTCAGTAATTTTTTATTGATACGTGACCAGGTACCAGGTCTGGTGCTGCGTGCTAAAGGTATCAGGATGAGCAGACAGAACACCGGCCATGCCCTCAAGGGTCTACGTTATGGTGCCATGAGAGAGAATACAGTGTGAGGTGTTGAGGTGCTACTTGAATAAGATCTGGCCACTCATCATTCCAGGGACACCTTCATTAATTATATTTTTATTGTATAAAAATTCATGCACGTGATTTTAAAAGCCAAGAGTAGAAATATTCATAATGGAAAGAGTGTACCTGGTCCCACCTCTGTGCACCCCTGGTCTTGCAGTCCCTTCTGCTTCGTTTTTTTTCATATTTTTAAATAATATGCATATATTTTTTGCTTTGTAAGCTTTAGATGTTATCTATTTATTTCTTGTATTGATAAATGAAGATATAGTTCATTTTCACTAGCCCTACTTTTCTCTAAGCTTTCTCAATATAGTTATATCTTTTTGTCAATACATTTATTGGTGCCTTGTAATTTTAATTAATTTTGCATAAGCTTCGAGTTCTATCAAGTATATATAAAAGTTCTTGCTTCCCAGCTTTGTAAGATGAAGACGTTAGTGTCACTTTCCTTTCTTCTACCTCCTTCCCACCTCCCAGATTCTCCTGTATTTTGCTTTAATTTGTCTGGGCTGATAATATTTTTTTGGTAGCCATATGAAGCCCTCTGTCATTTACCTATCAGTTGAAAATTACTAAACATTTTCATTGTTATTATTATTTTTATAAAGTTAGATAGCATGTCAGGATAACATTTCTTTCTGTATAACTCCAATGTCTCTCCTTTGTGACACACACACACACACACACAAATGGATTTTTTAAATTCCAAATTCTCAAACTATTTTACTTCGTTTTATTTTTAGATGCGTCTTCCTTGATCATACTTCCCTAGAGTTTCTGATTGGGTCTCTCTTATTTATGCTATAAAGAAAAAAAACCTGTCTCCTTCACCATATTGCTATTACCTTCCAGCTTCTTACACACTATCTGTTGCTTGGAATCCATTCCATTTCTTCTTCTTGAACCCTCTAACTTCCTATTCTAATAGGGATCTGCTGAGGCATGTTTGAACAACGACTTTCTTGTACAGTTGTTGTTTCTTTTTTAATTGATTTTTGGCTGCATTGGGTCTTCATTGCTGTGCATGGCTTTCTCTAGTTGTGGCGAGCGAGCCGGGGCTACTCTTCTCTGCAGTGCGAGGGCTTCTCATTGCAGTGGCTTCTCTTGTTGCAGAGCTCAGGCTGTAGAGCGTAGGCTCAGTAGTTGTGGCGCACGGGCTTAGTTGCTCCACGGCATGTGGGGTCTTCCCTTGCATTGGCAGGCAGATTCTTAACCACTGTGCAACCAGGGAAACCCTCTTGTACAGTTTTATTATTGTTGTTGTCCTTCTTAATCTAGGCTTAGTCCTCTGCACACTCAGAGTCTGCTTCAGTGCTTCGTTGGGTTGGATCCACGTTTTCCTGAATTCCACTGACTCTTCTGCGAGTCTCTCAAATTCCTCCTTCTACACAGCTTCACCTACATGCTAATAAATCACATTCCTTACATACTTCATGGACTTCCCTCAGTGACCCGGTTGAGCTTGGAAAGGACCAGTGGGCAACACTGTCATGTACTGTTCACTCCACACTGTCCTACTTTTCCTCCGATGTGTTCTCTGTATTGAAAAACAGTTGTCTATTTCTTCCTCTGTGAATCCTCCTTAGGTATGTTGGTATCAAAGACATCAGATAGTCTTCCCACCAAAATTATTTGTGTGCCAGAAACTATTTTATGTCCTTGTAACATTTGATGATTCCCATAAGAAACGAGATGTCTAAACTATAAGGGTAGATGAAATTAAGCCACGTTGGAGCACATTCCAGACGGTTTTCCTCATAGACCAAGGAGGCAGGATCTGTATTACCAATGAAGAGATTAATAAAAGACAGATATCTTTTTTTAATTTAATTTTTATTTTATATTGGAGTATAGTTGATTTACAGTGTTGTGTTAGTTTCAGGTGTACAGCAAAGTGCTTCAGTTATGCATATACCTATATCCATTCTTTTTCAGATTCTTTTCCCATAGAGGTTATTAAGAGAATATTGAGTAGAGTTCCCTGTGCTATACAGTAGGCCCTTGATTATCTATTGATTATCTATTATCTGTTGATTATCTATTTTATATACAGTAGTGTATATATGTTCATCCTAAACTTCTAATTAATTTATCCCTCCCTCCCACTTTTCTCCTTTGGTGACCGTAAGTTTGTTTTTACATTTGTTTGTTTTTAAGTCTGTTTTAAGTTTGTTTTTACTTAAGCTTGTTTGGAAGTCTGTTTTAAGTTTGTTTGTTTTTAAGCTTGTTTGCTTGTTTTGAAGTCTGTGAGTCTGTTTCTGTTTTGTAAATAAGTTCGTTTGTATCATTCTTTTAGATTCCACATATAAGTGATATCGTATGATGTTTGTCTTTCTCTAAAAGACGGATAGCTTAAAAGGCCTCTCCTTTTCCCCATCCTCAAGTTATATTACACAACTAGGATCTTGTGGGGTGTGCGCATTGTCTTTTCAAAGGTCCTTACTGGTGCGTTTTCACCGTCTTCTCTGCCCTAGGCCCTCAAATGCTGCTGGTCGCCGTCTTCACTCTCACGGGGGCAGTGGCCCTGCTCCTGCTCGGCGCCCTCCTGGTGCTCAGGTACCTTGCAGCCCCTCTAACCTGCTGTGCTCCCCACTCAGAGAGGGAAGGGGGCGAGAGGGAGAAGGCACGTCTGTGGATGCTAGTATACATTCACAAGAAGCTCTCTGGACAGAGCTAAGATCATGAAGGCATTCAGCATCAAAGACCCCATCAAGGGCAGAATATTACTCAGTGGATGGATTAGAGCTTTGCCCTCAGAGACGTTTGAACTCAAATCCCAGTTCTGGGCTTTACCGGTCGTGTGGTGTTAACCATATTATTAGCAACTTAAACATGTTACTGGGCTTCCCTGGTGGCGCAGTGGTTGAGAGTCCGCCTGCCGATGCAGGGGACGCGGGTTCGTGCCCCGGTCCGGGAAGATCCCACGTGCCACAGAGCAGCTGGGCCCGTGAGCCATGGCCGCTGAGCCTGCGCGTCTGGAGCCTGTGCTCCACAACGGGAGAGGCCACGGCGGTGAGAGGCCCGCGTACCGCAAAAAAAAAAAAATGTTACTCAGCTTCAGTATCCTCATCTGAACTCTTGTGAGGAGTTGAAATAAGGTCCGTATCGTGACCATATACCAGGCATTCTACAGGTAGAAATAGCTATTTCTGCTGTTTTATTAGTATATTGTGGGCAATTTCAGAGTCTCTATATTACATACTTTCAGGCCGGAAGAGGCTTTAGAAATCATCCATTCCAAACCTCCTGCTTTAGCCTGAGGAAAGAGAGACCCAGAAAGCCAAATGGCTTGTCTGGAATCACATCACCAGGTAGTGTGTTGGGCCAAAGGTAGAAGTCAGTCCTTCTGACCATCAGTTCCATGATTGCTCTACTCAGCTTGGACATATGAAGAGCCTAGTGCAGTGCCAGAGACATAGTCTGTATACTCAGAAATATTTCTTGAATATATAAATGAATGAGTGAGTCCCACACTACCTCCTAATCTGTGTGTGTTAAACACACAAAACTTTCTATCCCATTATAGTATCAGGATCATTCCCATTTCCTAACTAAACCAGACAAGTTTTTCTCTATGTATCACACGCTTTGGTCTGTGTGTCACTGTACCTTCTCATGATGAGAGTCCAGTCTGTTGCATGTCCGTTAAAGGTTTCTGCAGGAAAGTGGGTAGATTGTTCTCTTCAGTCTAAAGGCAGAGCTTGACTCCTGTGACTCTGTATTACCAAGAAATGTAAGAGATGATTTACAGTGTATGGTGACCATTTAGTTGAAGGTAAGAGGAAACCAAAATTTGAGGAGAGTAAAGGCAGCCAACAGCAGGGCCACAGATGTGGCTATTGTCCCTCAGACACCAAGTCCAAATGGGCGTCAGCTTAAGATAGGATGAATCACAAAGTAAGAAACAGTAACAGGTGGAAACAGGCATTTTCCGTTTTCTCTAAGCAGGGAAGGCAGAGATAGGGCTTCCTAATGGCGAGAGCAATACTGTGTCCATGAGGAGATATGGAAGACAGATGTTATTCTTAT
Source organism: Delphinus delphis (assembly GCF_949987515.2). Taxonomy (NCBI): domain Eukaryota; kingdom Metazoa; phylum Chordata; class Mammalia; order Artiodactyla; family Delphinidae; genus Delphinus; species Delphinus delphis. The sequence goes on along the minus strand of NC_082693.1, from coordinate 11,932,699 downwards.
AGTTTTCCATTCCAACAGCTATGCAAGAAAAGTAGTGAATGATTTATAGCGTCCTCTAATTCAATATGAATGGCAGTTGGCTCTGTGGAGTCCCAGGAGTCTTCTGCAGTGCAGAGATGAGAGCCTGGGGGCCTTCAAGGCCCTAATAGTCACACCACTTGCCACTAGGTCTTAGGACCAAAATCTTTGGCCAATAATATACTATTTTATATGTATCTAATAGAGGGGTAGTCAGAGTTAGATGGAAGCATAGGAAGAGAATAATCATTTCTGCTTAGGGGACATTCACAACGTCATCATCAATGACCTTGAGAAGGTGAGTAGGAGTCTGTCAAATGAGCACAAGCAAAGACAAACTCAGGGACAAATAGGCCAATGGAAAAGAATACAGATTCTAGAATCTGACACGAGCAAGCGTGAGAACTTGGCATATGATGGGAACATTATGAGTCAGTTGGGAAATGATGTTGGAACAGTAGGCTCTCAACATGAAAAAAATGAAATGAAAGCCCTACCTGAAACAATACACAAAGATAAATTTCATTCCATATGGATTGTAAATGGATTACAGACCTAAATGTGAGAAAGCAAACTCAGAAGAAATTAATAGCAAATGACTTTATGTCTCAAGTAGGAAAATACTTCTCAGTCAAGATAAAAAAGAAAAGTCAAAGAGAAAATAATATAACCATGACCTTAACAAAATCAAAACTTTTTATACAGCAAAGCTCAATAAAGCAATAAACCAGAAGAAGGCATTTGCAACGCATCAAAGGACAAAAGATTTGTTTTGCAGAATTTATAAGGAACTCGTGTTAATAAATAAGGCAAAGACAATGCAATAGAAAAAATGGGCAAAATTATGAATAGGCAACTCTATAAAAAGCTAGAAAATATTTGAAAGGTATTTAATCTCTCTAATAATAAAGAAAATGAAATACAAAGCAACAAACACCATTTCACATACATCCTAAGGGTTAAAAAAAGTTAAACAATGCCAAATGTTGTTAAGAATACGGAGGAAACAGGAATTTTCACAGTGAGAGGGCAAATTGGTGCAATCGCTTTGGGAAACAATTTGGCAACGTCTGTAAAGTTGTGAGTGTGCATTCCTATAACCCAAGAATGCTGCTTTGTCTATACTATCTGGGGGAAACAATCACAAATTCTTGACATTTTGAATGTTGGGTTACATGTTGTTACATTTTTCTCTGTGCTTTTCTATTTTCTTAATGGATTTTTTAAAAGGCACGTATGCCGAAGAGGAACTGGCTTATTTGGGAATCTGATGTATCCTCTGTTTTCGCCTCACGCTTTCTGTGACGTCAGTTGATTTTTTTTTTTTTTTTTTTTTTTTTGCTGTACGCGGACCTCTCACTGTTGTGACCTCTCCCGTTGCGGAGCGCAGGCTCAGCGGCCATGGCTCACGGGCCCAGCCGCTCCGCGGCATGTGGGATCTTCCCAGACTGGGACACGAACTCGTGTCCCCTGCATCGGCAGGCGGACTCTCAACCACTGCACCACCAGGGAAGCCCAGTTCAAATTTTTTATTATAATAAAGGGTTGCCTTAGTGAAGGATCTGAGAAAGTGAAATGAAAAAGAAAAAAAAAGAAAGAGTACAGAAGACCATCAGAAATCCTTACAGGTCCACAAAAGGTCAGCACTCACCAGTTTGGAGAACATGGAGTCACACCATTGGGCCAGCTGTACTCACCGCGTATCCACCTGAGGGCATCATAGCTCTAGATTTCTCCTAGTGTTCAGAAACCGAATGGCATGAATACTAATAAAAACCTATTGGCTGATTCTATTCCTTTCACAGAAAATATAAGAGAGACTATGCACTTCGACAGAAAAAGTGGTTCCACATTCCTCCCGAAAATATCTTTCCCCTGGAGTCCAATGAGACCAACCATGTTAGCCTAAAGGTAAGGTTTCCCTTACCTGGTGAATGCAAGGGCTGGTGCAACTTGCCAGGGACTTGACAAGACTTTGGTACGTGGTATGAAATGTTCCAGGCCAGGATCATTTGTTTCAGAATCCAAGACTTAGACGTTTTCTAACTCAGCTTCCTGTCTTTCCCTTGGCTCTTCATTGCACTAAATGTCAGCTACCTGAACCAATGAACACTTCGGTGGAGGCTGAGATACGGTGTGTTACTCATTCTTTGCATCTGACCCAGAAGAGAAATGCACAGAGTGAGAATTTTTTATGGAAGGGATACGGAAATGGGTAGAGCATTTGAGCTCCTCTAAACCTCGGGGAGCTACTCTGCTTATACTGAGGACGTGTGACTTACTTGCTCGTTGCTGACAAGAGAGGTCTCTGCTGATATTTGCCCACATTCTCCCTCAGCCAGGAAATCTCAGCAGCAGCCCTGTGATAACTGCTCCCATCCGCTGAGGTTGATGCGGGACCTAAGTGGTCTTACCTGCTCCCCACAGGGACCTCATGAGATAAACTTTACCATCATAATTTTGCTGATGAGGAAATTGAAGGGCAAAGGGTTGAGAAGCAGGGCAGGGTCACACACAGCTAGGGAGTCAGATTGCTACAAATGGTAACAGCTAACATTTCCTGAGCACTTGTTATGTGCCAGAGGCATTGACCCGTTTCATCGTTCCCGAGCACTTTGAGGCAACAGGGCTAGAAATTCAGGAGCGTGGCCACAGCGTGAACCCAGTCTGTGTAACCGTGAAGACCACGATCCTAACATTCACCATACACCACAGCCTTATCAGAGGTTTTATACCGAAGCACACTAAGAGGAGATGGAGTTCCAGAACCTCCACGTGAAGGAGTGAGCAGGGTCCCTCAGAGCAGGGCCAAGCCAACAGGATCGTGTGACCTGGGGTGCCTCCCTGCCTAGAATCAGCAAAAGTAAAATTGCTTCATGGGTCAGGTTTGTGCTTGGAGCCTCTCCGCCAGCTCCTGGCATTCCACCCCAAGTCCTGCACACTGCACTCTGGTGCCTCAGGTCCCCTCACGGCTGTGCAAGGGCTGGGTCTTCCCATCCTCCAGAAGTGCGCCACGCTCGAAAGTGATGCTCCTGTTACATCCTGAACCACAAAAATAAAGGTGCTGTTGGCAAAGGCCAGGGACTTGCCCGGCAGTCCAGTGGTTAGGACTCCGAGCTTCCACTGCAAGGGGCACGGGTTCGAACCTTGGTCAGGGAACTAAGATCCCGCATGCTGTGCAGTGTGGCCAAAAAGTTAACCAACTAACTCACCAAATAAATATTTCTAAAATTTAAAAAAAAGACCAATCTGTCTCAGGCAAGTGTCAGGATGAAATCGATCTTGTGGTCATTCACAGTAAAATGTAAACAATCGTTAAATTATTGGATTTTCACAGAGAATTTATTGACCTGAATGACTTACCGGCAGTACCCTGGGAAGGGGAGAGGAGACCTTTAGAAGGAGTGAGTGGTCCCCTGCCTCTGGTGTGACACGAGGATGGGCTCCCACGTGGTTCACCTCTGCCACGTCCCGCCACGGCTCCCCTCCTCACAAGCCCCCCCCACTGCCTCAAAACCCCAATATTGCACTTTGTTCTTTGGGGTTAGGCCTAAAACATTGTGTCTCTGCACGTCTTCTTAAAATATAAATACTCCTAGGAGTATACCCCATCTACCCCTTGTCAGGCATGACATAATTTTTATGAGTTAATTCATCAGTTGGCTAAGGAATAGGTCTTGGGGACAGTAACCAAGAAGGAGGAAGGTTAGAAGTGATTCAGAGCACTGGGGAGTCGCTGTCACTCTGAGGTGCAGCCCAGCTAGGGAGCAGGCGGCTGGGAATTGGCCTTCCGTCAGCAAAGTCAGCAAGAGGGGAAAATGCCACACAACCAGACAGGCGGTGGTTCGAGCTCTGGATTAGGAAGCAAGACTAAGGGGCGAGATGATGAAGAAAGCATCCCGGGCTAGAAGAGAGAGGGTCGGAAAACCAAGGCAGCCAGAGGGAGAGAAGTCAGCAAAGCCCCAGGGGAGAGCAACAGACAGAAGAAAATGGTAAAGATGCAGAGGACTCATTTGAGGATAAAACGCCTGTGCTTGCAAGAAAATGTCACAAAGTTTGTCTCGGTTGATTCCCAGGTATCCCTGAGTTAGGATTGCCCAGATAAGGAAGGGACTGAGGCTCAAATGGTTTAAAGGACGTATCGAGGCCTGAGGGGGTGAAAAGAATACTAGACAAGAAGTCATGCTTGGGTTCCATGTGTTCTTAGGCCACGTGTGGTATAATGCAGCCCTTTTGTACCTCGTGTATAAAATGAGGAACAGGAGAAGGGGAGACAAGTGGCATTTATTAATCTGCAGTGTGCTGGGCATCATGCTTGGAATTGGATATAACTTACTTCACTCACATTTTCAAAGTGTCCCTATGAGCTAAGTTTTAACAAATATAATACACAGGTTTTTATGAGAATCAAGTGGAAAGATGCAATAGTTCTCAATCTTTTTTCTGCCTTTAGACTGGCAGACCAAGAGCCGTGCTAGCCTGCAGGTGCGTGCGTGTGTGTGTGCGTGTGTGTGTGTGTGTGCGTGTGTTACGTTTCGTTCCATATTTAACTTTTTAAAACATTAATTACCAAATACAAACATCTTGGAATGGCATAGAAAATCCATGTTACAAGCTTCTTTTGACAAACCAGATGATCTGGCAACTCCAGGCTGAACCCAGAGCTGATGCGGCTGCCCTCTGAAGCCCCAGCACGGCGTCCCCACTTGCGTTGCTGCTTGCGCATTTATGCATGAGTTCGCAACTCAGATGCACAGCGTGCTCCCCTAAGAGCGTCTGTCTGGAGCTACAGGCAATGGCTCCCAATAGATGGGGGAGCTGAGAGAGAAGGAAGCAAAGGAAATCGCTGGCTGAAATAAGCCACAGGAGGAAGGGAGGGAAACCCAGGGTTAAGCTGGCGGATACTTGGAAGGAAGATACCCTTGGAGGGAGAGCGTGAGAATGATAGGGAACACAAGTCAATTATGACAGTTTTTCTGAGCCCGCCCAGAGTGCTGTGAGCAACTACAACAGATACAGCCCACCCGCAGAGCCTCTCAGCCTTCACTGGCAGGGGGTGGGGGGAGACTAGATATGGAGCTTCTGGAATAATTGGCCTTTCCTTGTTCCAGATCGATGACGACAAGAGACGTGATACAATCCAGAGACTACGACAGTGCAAGTACGACAAAAAGGTGACTCTAGTCTCCTCTGCTCTTCTGAACCCTCAAGCAGGGGTATGTGCTGGGCCTTCTGACTCATCGTCGCCCCAGCTCTGATGTTGCCAGTGCGATGGCCGGGGTGCCCGGGCTGACCCCAAGGGCTGTTCCTGGAGCCTTTCACAGGGGTGGGCAGGGCTCTGCTTCAAGGGTTACAACACTCACAAGTCATGAGTATATTGAAGGAAAAATAGAATTTTTGAGAGGGAGAGAGTGAAGGAAGGAAAAGGAAAAATTAAAGACATTCAGAGCAGTCCAGGCAACCCTGTATATATTTCAGCTCATTGCAGTGGGAATATGACAATCCCATGGGGGGGTTTGTATCTTCTTTCCCTCCCTCCCTCCCTCCCTCCCTCCCTTCCTTCCTTCCTTTTCATTTAGTCATTTTTAAGAAACATTCCCATCTGAGCCTACCATCTCCCAGGCACTAGTTACCAAGGATATAAACAGCAATAAAAGTGTTACCACTCTCGAGAGCTTACAGTGTTGTGGAAAGATAGACACGTGAGCAAATTATTATAACATGCATATGAGTGGTCATGCTACATTCTCTCCTTAATTCAATGGGTCTTTGCAGCGAGTGATTCTAAAGGATCTCAAGCACAACGATGGCAATTTCACCGAGAAACAGAAGATAGAATTGAACAAGGTACGCGTCCCTTCCTTAAAACCTTTAAGTGAGAAATAGCTTCACCCCATTCTCCCCAAGCATTGAGGTCCCTGGTGGAGCAAGGTGTTATTGGGGATGCTGACAGAGAAGCCCTCAGACCAAGAAATGGGTGACCATACTCGCTGAAAATTGTACCAAAATATGTTGAAGAGTGATGTTTGAGGGTGTAAAACATGTTGGCATGTCCTAGAAGGTGGTCCTGATGTGATTTGAGAGTACTCAAAGGTTTGTATTCAAGTCCCCTTGCCGACAAAAGAAAGGCTGTGGGGTAAGATGTAATTCCAACTGCAGTAGGAAATGAACTGACACTTCATTGTATCAAGAGCAATACATCTTCCCAGAGATCTGAGACACGGCACGTTTTATTAACATATTAGTTTTTACTCAGGCGCTCCTTTCTGGCTGACTTGCTTTGTAAATAAACATGTTATATCTTAGTTGCTGCAGATTGACTATTACAACCTAACCAAGTTCTACGGCACGGTGAAGCTTGATTCCATGATCTTCGGGGTGATCGAGTACTGCGAGAGAGGATCCCTCCGGGTAAGGAACCAGGATCGTTTCCAATTCCCTACTAGCCAGCCATATGCAAAAAAGAATATTTAGTAGCGACTTTAAAGGCTCACTCAGTGAAATAATATCAGAGAGTTATCAGGAAAAGTGTATGGGCCCATATGCTTGTCAAACTAGATCCCTCAGATCTTGTCAATCATCCATATTATATCTTTATAAGAAAACTAGCTAAAAAATATTCAGGAGTGTAGACTTGAGAAGACAAAGAACAGATGTGGAATAGTGATTGCCTCTTGATTCATTTTATTTTACTGGCATACTTGCTTTTGTATTAAAAGGAAACTGGATGGTCATTACGATAGCAAGGAGGCTTGTTCATAAGTCCTAGTTCTGCTGTCTAAATCCTACCATTGTCTCCCTTGGGAAGGATTGAGGATGACCCAGGAGTTGCCAGATGGGGTCAGGAATTCTGGCTGAACAAGTCCAAAGCAGAAAAAGAAAGACAGGACTGAGCCAAGTTCTTGGGAAGAACCAACTATCGAGCTAAGAATATCAAATCATTGGCTAGCTCAGAAGGGCAGGCACACACAGGAGCATTCACACAAAAAACAAAGTCAGGTGTCGAGGAAAAGGGGAGGGGCCGGAAGGAAACCAGCACAGTTGCTTCAAAGAGCATCGAAATATTTGCTGCTCACCTTGAGCACTTTCTAGGCATATGTTACAAGAGCTTTCAGCCTTTTAAATACCTTTGGGTAGGGTGACCATATAATTTCATTCTCAGGATCCTTTGAGAATGAAAGGGGGTACCAAAATAATTATGTGTTGACAGCAGACATAAACTGCAACCGGCCCCAAGCAAACCAGGAATTGTGGTCACCCTATGGGCTCCTTTCCAACCTCGTATCTCTTAAAAACCTCAATGTTTTCCCCAGCAAAGCCAGAATACTAATATTGGGGGCAGCAGCAGCTTCAAAGAGGTCCAAACATTCATAGTTCAATAAAATTTTAAGATAATAAAAAGTGCTGAACTAATAACTTAAATATTTTTGTTCAATAAACTTCAATTAAAAAAAAAAAAAGAACACAAGAGGGAGTTGCCTGACAATCCAGTGGTTAGGACTCCGCAATTCCACTGCAGGCGGCACGAGTTGGATCCTGAACTAGGATCCTGCATGCCGCACGCAGCGTGGCCAAAAAAGAAAAAAAAAAAAAAAAAAGAATGCAGCTTTAAAAATGTATGTATGGCATAAACTCAAATCTGTCTTCAAAGAAAACAATTATATCCCTAAATGCTATTCTCTCTTAAAAAAATAATCTAAGTATTCAATGCAAAATTTAGAAGAATAACTATGGCCTAAGGGCAGGAAACCGTCACAATTCAATTACTATAAAACTGGTAAATTTTTAAAGTGCATTCATGAGTTGTTTATTTTTTAAAAAACTACAAAACATACAGGCTTCTCATACTTCTAATTAAGTCTCTAAAACAAACATAAAAATACACAAAAGTGAAAATTAAAAAAAATAAAGCTATGAAAAAGATGCTTTCAATTATGAAAGAATGTCATGACTATTAAGTTTAAAAAATCTTTAAAAAAAGGAAAAACTTCAGAAACAATATAATCATGAAAACTTGACTCAAAGTAAAACCTTACAGAAGTCAGTAACAATAGAAGAAATTAACACTCCCATTACAAAGAAAACCAGACTCAGCTTAATTTTTCTAAACTTCAATGAATAATTCTCATCATCTATGTAAATACTGTTCTAAAGTTAAACAAAAAACATGAACATCCTCTAAATTCATTTAACATTCAACAGGCTAGCATAAAGTTGATACTTAAATGTGATTAAAGACTAATTACATTTATGAATGTAAATGAAAAATTATAGATAAAGTACTGGTAACTAAGCCAGTTGTATATGGAAAGTGTAATACAACTAGATACGGTTAATTCTACGAATGGAGAAAATATTACTCTAATGCATCATATCAAAAGGTCTTTGGAGAAAGACCATATGATCATTTTAATTGATGCTGAAAGTGATCGTTTAAATTGCTGCTGATATAATAAACACATTTCTAATAATAACAATTTCAGGTCTTTCAAAATTCAGTGTTTTCCATACAAAGGCTAGACCATATCTGATTCATTTGATTTCAGTGCAACAGAAATTTCCAATTAACAGAGCCTGGTCAAAGGGTTTCACACCGTCTTTTAATCCCTAAAATGCCCGGCCAACATTTAAATATCATATACGTAGTGTTTTTGGCTCTCTACCCTATGGTGGGAAACTTCAATTACCTGAGTGGTCCTGGGCACCCCATCTGGCATTGCTGACTCATGCTGGGAGCAGACCACACAGAAGCTTCTACAGGAAACTTATCCACTCCTTTGTATTGTGAACCTCAAAGCAAAGGCTGTGCCTTTGCAAACTACATTCCCCTCCCTGATGTAATCCTTTTAGGCTTCAACCCATGGCAAGTCCCATCAGAAAACTACTTTTATGGGGAAACAAATGAGAAAGTCTCTCCCTAGACAGAGTAAAAACAGTATACTTCCCATCTTATAAATATACAGCAACCGGGACTTCCCTGGGGGCACAGTGGTTAAGAATCCGCCTGCCAATGCAGGGGACATGGGTTCGATCCCTTGGTCCGGGAAGATTGCACATGCCGCGGAGCAACTAAGCCCGTGCGCCACAACTACTGAGCCTGCGCTCTAGAGCCCGCAAGCCACAACTACCGAAGCCCGCGAGACCAGAGCCTGCGCACCGCAGCAAGAGAAGCCACCGCAATGAGAAGCGCGCGCACCACGATGAAGAGTTCGCCGCAACTAGAGAGAGCCCGCACGCGGCAACGAAGACCCAATGCAGCCCAAAAATTAATTAATTAAAAAAATATATACAGCAACCTTGGCTAACCTTGTTTAGGAACAGTTGATTCATTCATGCAATAAACATTTATCGAACATCTGCTCTGTGCCAGACACTTACTAGATGTTGCAGATACACCAGTAAATGAAGATTATCACAGAATTGACATTTTCGTAAGGAGAAGAGATAGTAAACAAATAAAAACGTAAAAAATGTCAGTGCCCAAGGAAAGAGTTACTTAGGGTCTGTCTGCTCAGAACTCCTCTCCCTTAACTTGGCCTGCTATCCACAGCCCCTTATCTGAAATGACTGATGGCTTTGGACCCTCTGTTGGAAACTATTGGTACAGTACCTGAGTTAAAACTGAGCTTTTTCCCCAAACAAGAAACTATTGTTAGGTTCTCAGTTAGGGTGCTGTTTAGAGTTTTACTGCGAAGAATAGTTTTCAGCTTAGTTAAAACCCTGTATCTTGATAGAACCATCATCACGTTAATACTGTGAGTTCAAAATTCTAGGTCCTACAGTTCCCATGAAAGTCCAAGCTCTCTGTCTTAACGACAGAGGACTTAGAAAACAGAAGAAACACTTAGAGGTATTAAGCCAATGGATACAGTTGATCATGTAAGTGAAAACATAGCCTAATGAAGGAATTTCCTAATAGCAGTTCCTTGTTGAAAAACACTAGGGTAATTTTGCTGAGACAGAGCCTGCGTCTCAGCCCACCACCCCACTCTCCTGGCAGGTGCCTGCTCATTCCTTTACTCCTGGTGGAAGAACCGGTATATTGGATCTATGGTCATCTCCTGCTCATCTCCTTGGGATAAGAACCACCTAATGTTTCTTAAATCAGAGAGAAAAGAAACACATGTTCAGGAAAACCAGGACAATGGAGTTCCAACTTGTTCCTGAGCCCAAGGCCTCATGATCAGAAAGTCATTATTTGCCTGTAAGAGTCTTTCCACAATAGCCTCCTTCAGACAACTCATCTTCTTCTTTTTCTCCTGCTCAGGAAGTATTAAATGACACAATTTCCTATCCTGATGGTACATTCATGGATTGGGAGTTTAAGATCTCTGTCTTGTATGACATTGCTAAGGTAAGAGACCCACAAACACAAAAGACATTTATGAAAGTTAAATCTGGGAAAACAGATCTAGCAAGCTATTGCATTGGTCTCTTCATCTGTAAAATGATAATAAAAATAGTACCTATGTCATAGGGTTGTCGTGAGGATTTTATGAAACAATGCATGTGCTCCGAATAAGACCTGACAAGCAGGTATTCAATATATGTTGGCCATTATTATTTTTATTATTAAATTCTTTCTACTCTGGGCTTGGGGCACATATTTTCACAGATTTGCTGGAAGTAAAAAAATCACGTAAGGTCTCAGAGAAGATGACTGAATCCTCATCTTCATAAGAGAAAATATTAAGGGCAGGCATTCGTCTTGCATGAGGCAATAATAAAGCTGGACATGTATATTTCCCAGATGTGCTGTGAAAAGGAAGTGGATACCAGTAACTAGGGCCCCATTCAAGAATGAAGAAAAGCGAGTCCCGGGAGTAAGCTATGTGATACAGTCTTAAATCACTTGAAAGTCACATAGGATCAGAATCAGTTGGAAAAAATGTGCCACAATACCTTATTTGGTACATTTCATCCCTGGGATCAAGGCCCAACACCAGTTTCTGCAATACCACCTCTGGCCACCAGGGGGAAGCACATCAGCTCAAAAAGGGCTTCCTCTTTCAAAACAGAATGAAACATTCTATTTCAAAATAGAATGAAACCGTTTAGACTTTCGGAAATAATCTAGCCTCACCCCTCCCTTCAGGAAGGCAAGGCCTTATTCATATTTTTTCATTGAGGTAGCAGAGGACTAGAGACATACTCAAAGTCACAGAATAAGTGGTAAGCGGAAACGCTTTAAAAAAACAGGATCAGTCTTTGCTTCATATTATATACAACTACTAAACAGAGTCTTTAGACAACTGCCTTTTACTGTGTCACCTAAATAGACTCCAAAACTAGATGCAGTGCTTAGGCAAATATCGGGGTTTTAACAACATTTTGAAAGCTAAACAATGGAATTAAATTTAAAATTTGATGGTGATTTTATCTGCATGCCAAAATAATTTCAAAACGTCATTTCTTTCCTTAAAATAATGGAGCTGCTGAAAAGTGTCATATCTCTTTGTTTTCCTGTTATCTGAAAAACTACAGGGGATGTCATATCTGCACTCCAGTAAGACAGAAGTCCACGGTCGTCTGAAATCCACCAACTGCGTGGTAGATAGTAGAATGGTGGTGAAGATAACTGATTTTGGCTGCAATTCCATTTTACCTCCAAGAAAAGGTCTGTCATGAGTGAAATTTTTACTAGTTTCCCACTTAAAAAATTTTTTTTTCTCACAAGTCCATTTAAGGTGCTCAGGAAATGGTGATACTGATCAGAAAATAAACACTTGGAGTTGTAAGAGGCATCAGCTGGGTCATTCTCCAGCACTACCCCCTTCTCAGTGTTCAGTGCATGCTTGTCCAGTTGAACAAATCTCCTCTGTGGATTTCCTTCATCTGTGTGTCCTTGATATCAGGGAGAAATCATAAAGAAGTTATTGGCTTGTGGAAGCAGGACTGCGTGAAAAAATACAGAAGTTAGAGCAGTAGGAGATCTTAGAAATCGTCTGATCGAACCCTCTTCATTTGTAGAAGACAGAATTGAAGCTCAGAGAGGTTAAGAGGTTTGCCCAAGAAGACAGAGTACAAGGCTGAGGACCCGTTTCCCAATTCTAGACTTCATTCATTTATCTGTGATAATGATAAGAAATGATGATGATAAGAAAAAAGTCTTATCAGTAAAACATATTCATACCTATCCCTTTCAGGATTGTGATGGGGGTCAAAAAAGTAACACACAAAAAAGTGACTTGTAAAGTATAAAGGGCTTTTCATGTTGAACATTCACCTGTTCTTTACTAGAATTCTGGGTTAAACAGCCTCAGAAGGCTAGGACTCATATATGCCTCAAAATACTACCTGGATCCAGAAACTGAATTCTGCCTCTAATTCTACTTTGGAATCCTCTAGTTTTCCCTTAATGGAGGAAAAATTAGAGTTCTGCCCCCCACTTCTTCAGTCATGTCAAGGATGCTAGGACATTGGACTCAATCTAGTAAGTGCTTGTTGAGGACCTACTGTGTGCCAAGCAGTGCTCATCATGGAGTGAGCAAATCTCTTTCATGAAATGACTCACCTTCATGAAATGACTCACCTTGACACAGCATCAGATGAACTGCAGGCCAAATCCTATCCTTCTGGACATCATCCAGTTATACCCACCTATCTGTGGGGTCGGTTATTGGAAGTTTTAGCATAAGTAGATGTAGTTCCCTTCCCACAAGTTTAACCATTAGGATCAGTCGTTCAGGAATCACAAGCCACATGAATTCACAAGACACAAATTCAAAAAGCAGTGAACAGTTGGATGGAAAACTAAATGAGGAAAGTGTGCTTCATCTTAAGCATATCACCGTACTGAAAACACATGAATCTGTAGGTTTATTTAATTGAAAATGCTGAAGGTAGAAATCTCCAAAAGTCTGCAAGGAGCTAGGTGATCCTGGAAAACCTCCAAGGGATGTTGGAGGCTAATTAAATGTACGCCCTCATTATTATACATAAGATATGTGATAGCGGTCCAAAACCCAAGTGTCTATAGGAGCCAAACACAGGACACAGGAGTGCTTCACTCGTGTGAAGTAGACTTGATGGAAAGCACTAGGAATAGCAGGCACACTAGTAAAACGTGAGTAAAGTGTGTGCATTCTTTTTTTAAATAATACTGCGAGCACCAAAGAAAACACATCTGTGGATAATAGCTGACTTCATGACTGCCGGTATGTCACACCCAGAAAATATCAATGATGGTCTCTTTGTTCAAATGTTCTGTCTTTATTTTCTTTTAGGAAACATCAATATATGTATTTATAATGTTTTATATTACATAAAATATATAAATATATAGTTTTAAAATATTTATAGAGGCTTTCATAGGTTTTTGCCATATGTTCCGTAAGCTATTAAATCCTCAGCCTCTTACATTCTACTGCCTTCACCCCACAAATATTTACTGAGCGCTTCCTATACCCCAGGTGCTGGTCTAGGTAGACCTTGAGGGTTTTCAGAACTGTGATCCAGGCAGTTTTAGGGAAGGCGTTGCCATATCTCCTCACCCAAATCCTGGCATTACCTAGTCAGCTTGGAAGGCAAGTGTGTGTTCTGCCCCATCACCAGCATCAGTATGGTAGAGGGACTTAAAAATAAAAGCAAGTTGGGGACCTCTGGGCTGCTCACCCCCCGCCTCAACCTCGCAATCTCAATGCTGAACACACAGACCTGTGGACTGCCCCGGAGCACCTACGCCAAGCCAGCATCTCGCAGAAAGGAGACGTGTACAGCTATGGGATCATCGCCCAGGAGATCATCCTGCGGAGAGAAACCTTCTACACGCTCAGCTGTCGGGACCAGAAGGGTGAGAGTCTGACCCTTCGGGGGCCTTCCCTGGGACCCAGCAGGAATTCTAGGCTGACTGAGACCCCGAGGTTTCTGTGACCACATCTCAGTCCCTCATCTGCGAAAACAATGTCGCATCTACCCTCCACACTCCACAGGGTAGTTGGAGGAATTCAGTGACAGTATGAACGTTAGAGGGCTCTGAAAAGCATAGGACAATATACCACTGCCAGCTGCCACTACCGCCAGCAATTTTGTGAGATAGAGAATCTCGCCTTACAATTTCTTGCTTTCCTTCTGATTCCAGTAAGAGACGTGTGTCTGCTTCACACCTGAACTAGATCACTCTAGCGGGACAACACATATTTCAGTTCTTACTAAGAGCAGATCTATGGTTTTGTCACATGTCCTCTCAGGGAGGAAACGTCTCCTTCCGTTCATCCAGTCCTCGCTTTACTGAGCACTTATTATGTGCCAGCTCTTACCTGTCTGGGGGATGGAGGTGGCTAAGGGATATAGGGAGGACAGGCTAGGGTCTTGGTCAGAGGAAGCCTCCCTAAGACAGCAGTCTCTGAGTTAAGTTTTAAAGGGTTAGTAGCCTTAACTTAAGGTAATCTCCTGGGTGTAAGGGGGCATGAGACCCCTCCGCCTGGTGGATCGTCCATTCATTCACATCTGTCTGTCAAGTGCTGGCCTCGGCTCTGCCACGCTCCCACTGGGTACCCACCCAGGCACGGTGAACCAGTTCAGAGTCTGGAGGCTGCTGCTAAAATTCCTTCACGCTGCATTCTTTCTTGTAATTTGAATTCTTCCTACCCCACCAGAGAAGATTTTCAGAGTGGAGTATTCCAACGGAGTGAAACCCTTCCGCCCTGATCTGTTCCTGGAAACAGCAGAGGAAAAAGAGCTGGAAGTGAGTATATCTCCCTGCATGGAGTTTTCCGGGGCCTCTGCAAGAGGACCACAGACTGGGTGGATTAACACAACAGAAATGTATATGCTTACAGTTCTGGAGGCCAGGAGTGTGAAATGAGTTGCCAGAAGGTCATGCTTCTTCCAGAGGTTCTAGGGGAGAATCCATTCCTTGCTCCTTCCAGGAGCTTCCGGTGGCTACTGACATTCCTTGGCTTGTGGCCACAATGCTCTAATCTCTGCTTCCAGGCCACATTCTCCTCTTCTGTCTGTCTAATCTCCCTCTACTTCCCTCCTAGATAAGGATACATGTGATTACAATCAGGCCCATCAAGATAATCCAGATTATCTCCCCATGCAAGACCCTTCACTTAATCACATCTGCAAAGACCCTTTTTCCAAATAAGGTAACTGGTTCCAGGGGTTGGGACACACCCTTGAGAGCCGCTATCAGCCTACCATACTCCCAACTCAGGAAGGAACTCAAGTACACATTACATTCTCAATTTTTTGGAGCTAAAAGAGCAAGATTCCATGTGATACCCATATTAAGCTTATAAATACTACCTCCTGGTTAAAAAAATAAATACGCCAACATCTAGAAACAATAGAGAAATGTACTTTCACTCTTTCTATCCTTCCCCTGAAGAAAACGGAGATTTCCTCTGTATCTGCTTAATTTTTTTGTAATCCCTCACAGAGGCCTTTAAGGCCTGTGGGAAAAAAAATTCTAATTTTTTTTTTTAGAATTTTATCTGAGCTTTTATAATCCAGAAGATGGTAAGTAAATGTTTAAAAAATATTTATGGTCGGGGGGCTTCCCTGGTGGTGCAGTGGTTGACAGTCCGCCTGCCGATGCAGGGGACACGGGTTCGTGCCCCAGTCCGGGAAGATCCCACATGCCGCGGAGCGGCTGTGCCCATGAGCCATGGCCACTGAGCCTGCGCGTCCGGAGCCTGTACTCCGCAACGGGAGAGGCCACAGCAGTGAGAGGCCCACGTACCGCCAAAAAAAAAAAAAAAAAAATATATATATATATATATATATATATATATATATATATATATATATATATGGTTGTTAAAAAATTTTTTTAAACTTTTGTTCCTTGCAGGATAAAGATAAAAATATTTTGCTTTAATTTGCAAGCAACCTGCCAGATGCGGTTATGGCCAGACTCTGCTGGGCACGAATGGGCCATTTTTACTTCTCTCTCTCTTTTGCAGCATTAAAGGCAGGTTGTACCCAGGGTTCTGAGCTACATCTGCTTCTATCCTTGCTTCTCCTCATGCCTTC
The DNA here is from genome assembly GCF_949987515.2 of Delphinus delphis. Taxonomy (NCBI): domain Eukaryota; kingdom Metazoa; phylum Chordata; class Mammalia; order Artiodactyla; family Delphinidae; genus Delphinus; species Delphinus delphis. The sequence goes on along the minus strand of NC_082693.1, from coordinate 11,916,700 downwards.
CTTTCCTCCTGCTTTTCTGGATCCTGGGATTCCTCCCCACACATCAGCATCTCTCTTCTCAAACCCTCCTTTCTAGCCTGAGTGTATCCACATGTCGTTTACAACCTCTTTCACCAAAGCATCCTCCTCATCAGTTCACTCATGTGGCTGGATGTTTCTGGAATTGGATATGAGGAATTCGACTGCATTATCTAGTAGCTGGTTCCAGCAGAATACAGGCCCAAAACTCCAAGACTTGGCAATGCCTGAAGAGCATCTGCTGTTTCACGGGCGGTGCCGTATCAGCCCATTTGTCAGTGCTTCTTCTGTCCCTTCTTTGCTAAGGCATAAGCCAGCAGATTGTTTTCCCAGGCAGGAGCATCACCTAGTGGTGAGTACAGGCAACCACGGTTCCATACCGTGGTCCTGTCCCTCCCCAGGGACTCTTGTTAAGGCAAAAGAACGCAGGTAGGGACTGTATCTAGTACCATTTGTGATCCTGTTTGGGGTCAGAGTGAAGAACAAACTTCATTATTTAAAACAAATGGTTTTCACCATGCTTTTTGATCCCACAAAAGCTGCAAACAAGTGGTATCAAACGAAAGATGGTTTCACAGGCTTCCTCGCGTCTCCCTCTCCCTCCGTACCTCCCCTTCCTCGCTTCTCTTCACCGCAGCTGGGCATTGCATCACCTGGGGAACTTAAAAATGTATAGATTAGTGTCCTTCGGCCATGCAACATCTGGGACATAACTTATGCTAAAGAAACTATTCGTTGTTTATCTGAAATTCAAGTTTAACTGGGTGTCCTGTATTTCTATTTGCTATATCTGAGAACCCTAACAAGGCCCCTTCCCAAACCGGTTAATTCAGAATCTCCCAAAATCATAAGAAGTTTTGTGAACGCTCCCCAGGCGATTCCACGGTCAGGCATGGTTGAAAACTAATGTCATAGAGCCTCACTCATTTAGAGTCACTTGCCTCGTACTCACAGAGCCCAGCTGTTTATTGCCATCCCCTGCACAAAGCCTGCAAACGTCCGTCCGTGAAGCATTTTGTCTCTCCCATCAACCCCACCTGGTCTAAATCAGTATCTCCATTTTCCTTAGTTTAGGATCGAAGGGAAGGGTTGATGGTTTATCACAGGATACTGAATAAAGTTCCCTGTGCTGTACACTAGGACCTTGTAGTTTATCCATTCTAAATGTAATTGTTTGCATCTACTAACCCTACACTCCCAGTCCATCCCACTCCCTCCCCCTTCCCCTTGGCAACCACAAGTCTGATCTCTATGTCTATGAGTCTGTTTCTGTTTTGTAGATAGGTTCATTTGAGCCGTATTTTAGATTCTACCTATAAGTGATATCATATGGTATTTGTCTTTCTCCTTCCAACTTACTTCACTTCCACCTCTTCTCTCTTCCAGGTCTATCTGCTTGTCAAAAACTGCTGGGAGGAAGATCCAGAAAAGAGGCCAGACTTCAAGAAAATCGAGAATACACTGGCCAAGATATTTGGGTAGGGCTGAAATTTTTACTTTTCCCTTCTAATTTCAGATTTTTCTAATAATAGCTGACATTCTGTGGCAGCTAAGTGTGAGAATGTCTTTTCTAATGAAAGATCACAGACTACAATACCTGTCTCCAAAAAATTAAAATGGTATGGAGATGAACAGACCGTTTTCTTGGGGGAATAATCACTTGAAACGTTAAGTACTGTACTCAAGGGCAAAACTTGCCTGATTCGAAAATAAATTCTGACTGATCTGTTAAAAATATAGTTCCCTGACCCTTCTGCAGGTAATTAGGATTTAGAAGTCTAGTACAAATCTGCACAAAACCCTGGATAATTCTGAAGATCAAAAAGTTTCTTACAGGGCTTCCCTGGTGGCGCAGTGGTTGAGAGTCCGCCTGCCGATGCAGGGGACACAGGTTCGTGCCCCGGTCCGGGAAGATCCCACATGCCGCAGAGCAGCTAGGCCTGTGAGCCATGGCCGCTGAGCCTGCGCGTCCAGAGCCTGTGCTCCGCAACGGGAGAGGCCACAACAGTGAGAGGCCGCGTACCGCAAAAAAAAAAAAAAGTTTCTTACAGTTTTAAAATCTTAAGATCAGCAACTTCGGCCTTAAGCACTTGAGCCATGAATCGGATTATAATTCAGGATCAAAAAAAGTAACATACGGTTATCCAGTAAGACTGAACTTTAGATTTCCCATGTTTTCGGTTAGGGTGCAGGGTGAGAAAAATAGCTCTGAGGTAAGAGTTAGGAGATCTAGTTTCTAGGCTAGGATCTAATAATAGCTAGTTGTGGGACATTGGGCAAAACACCCGAACTGGGTATCAATTTTGTTGCTGGTAAAATTGGAATGAAAAAAGATGATTTCTGCAGTTCCTTCCAGCTCTTTCTGTAGTTCTCATCAAGTCAAAGACACAGATACTTAGTGAAGCTAATTTAATAAAGCCCAGGACCGAGGTGGGGTAGAGTGAAGACAATGAAAGTGGGACCATTGATTGTTTGATCTAAACCGTCATATGTGGAAAAGGAGCAGGAAATAATAAATGATTTATTATTTTCATTCCTTCCCAGACCTGTTACTAAGAGCAGATGAGATTGTATGTGTGACAGATGAAATGTAAGCTCGTGAAGATAAAACTAGGCCCCTGACATTTAGCCTTTAATATGGTGGTTCTCAACTTGGCCGCACACTGAAATCACCTGGGGAGATTTTTAAACTACTGGTGCCAGAATCCTACCCTAGAGAGTCTGGTGTAATTGATCTGGGTGCAGGCTGGCATCAGGAGTTTAAATAAGCTCCTCAAGTGATTAAAATACACAGCCAAGGTTGAGGAAACTGTTTTAATTGAATCAATTCATCATGAAATAAGATAATCCATCCCTTACACCTGCTCCCTCACTCTTTCTACCCAACTAGACTCCATAATGGTTTCCGGTAAGAATCTCCTAGGGACCTTGTTAAATATTTCTCTTAATCCCAAACCTAGCAGTTTCCAGTCATATAGGTCTGTGATAGGTCTGTGATAGAAAAGTACTCAATTTTTAACAAACATCCCGCCCCACACCAAGGGGATTATGATGTAGTCCATCTTTTTGAGTACAGAAATGGCAACTTGTAATTGTTGTTGTGATAATGAAATGGTATGATCTATTCATCCCTTCACAACAGCTGTGTGGGACTCAGTGTGCCTCCCGACTGGGCTCTGCACCTAGGCGTGTCACAGGGTCACGAGAAGCTGCCATCTCATCTAAGTTGTCTTGATCTAACAAAATACGGCAGAGTTAGGGCTTTTGCTCTAGGACCCTGACTCTGTCTGAGGAGATACTATATAAGGCGCAGCTTTACTTTTCTTGGTCCTTTTCTTATATTCCCCTTTATTGCAAGTTGCTCCTTTTTAAAATTTTAGAAAATATGAATAAGCAAACAAGAAAGTAAAAACATCACCTAGTTTTTAATAGATGGCCACCAGTTTTCAAAAATTAAAAATGGGATGATAATTTTTGCTGTTTTATAAACTGGCTGTTTTCACTTAATAATATAGACGTAGCGTCTGTGTGTGTATCACGATTCTAATTTGTGTTTAATGATACATTCATATTCCATCGTTTCATATTTCAATCACTTTTTGTTACACATTTAGGTTATTTTTAAATGTTTGCTTGTGAAGAATACTGTGGCTTTCTTTGTAGTTAACTTTCAGCACATGCATGATTGTTTCCTTCGGATAATTCTTAGAAGTAGGGTTGATGGGCCGATCGGCACGAGCATTCTTAAAGCTTATGACACATTTTACCAGATTTCCCTCCAGAAAGGCTGTAATGTATATTTTTCTTCCGTCTTACCTACATTGATTACCTTTGTACTCACATTTGTTTTTCTTTTTTTAAAATGTTATTTCTAAAAAAAAAAAAAAAATGTTATTTCTTTGATCCTTCCTCAGGTTAAAAATTTTTGCTACATTTGTTGGTCATTTTTATCCTTTCTTAGTTTAATTACCTGTCTATGATATTTGCCCATTGTTTTAATGGATGTTCATGTTTTCTTGATAATATGGAGACCTCTTCATCTATCACTACCTACAGCCTTTTCCATGACCAAAAAAATGAAACTTACATGGATACCTTGATCCGACGTCTGCAGCTGTATTCCCGAAACCTGGAACATCTGGTGGAAGAAAGGACACAGCTGTACAAGGCAGAGAGGGACAGGGCTGACAGGCTTAATTTCATGTTGCTCCCAAGGTAAGGAAGTCCTCCCGCGGACGTGATCTTCCAGACTCCGCAGACATGCTCAGCCCTTAAGGCTGAAAGCCAAAGCGTATTTGTCTAGCATTGGTTTTCTCTGTATTATATAGGATTGGTCCCTTTCGCATATTCTTCAACAGATTGTTGTGTTTAAAAATGCACGTATCCCCACTTTTACAGGCACTGCTCTAGATACACTTGAACAATTTAATATGTACAGAACATGTATTTATTCTGGATGCTAGTAAATAAATAAGAATCATACTGTATTAGGGGTTGTGACAACATTATTGAATTTTTTATGTATATAAAGCCATATGTTTTAGAGTGGTTTCTATCAGTCTTATTTTACACTTCTATGGCACTGTGAACTAAAGAAGAAGAATTTTTAAAAATCAAAGGTGAAGAAAGAGACCAAAAAATTTGTCTGTTTCAATAATAAGCTATAGGTAGAATCTCTAAACCTTCAGAAGTAAACTGCTCACCTTCAGACTGAGTTGGAGTGTATTAAAATAAATTATGCTATTTCCCACCAAACATTTTAATTTAGTGCTGATTTAAATATAACATGTTGTTACTTAGTGCATTTTAGTCAAGTTTATATTGCACAATAAAATATGAGAAAATATATTTTTTTTAAAAATTCATGTACCTTGCTAAGCCTTGCCCTGGTTTGCACTGTCTGAATAGCTAGAAGAAAGAGGCTGTTTTCCAGTGGCTGTGTGGTACCATGGAAGGAGCATGGACGGTAGAGTTAAGGTGACCTGGGTTCCAGCACCTCTTGGCCACTTCTGCTAAGTCTGAGACCTTAGGCCAGTCACTGTCTCTCCCCAGTCCAAAAATGGAAATTAAAGTTTTCCTACAGAATCTGTGAGCTTTAAGGCATTTTCAGGCACTAAGTGTTAGTTTCTTTGCTTTCTTCTGTCTGCCTCAAAGTAGAGGCCAAATTACAAGAAGTGGGAGCATCTTTAGTGGAGAAGGTATGGTCCCACTCTCCCCAGGTGTCTCATCACACAGGTGTCTACGGGCTGACCTCTATTTTGTGAAACAATATTACAACCATGACAGAAGAGAAAGAAATTAAGGTTGAAATCCCAGTTTAACGTTTTATAAGTGTTGGTCCTCAGGTAATAACTAAGAAATGTTAAGATAAGCAAGAAATTAAAATGTGAACAGCTGGGAAATAGGTTGGACCAAGGGGCCCACAACTGTCACAAGTGAGAGGTAATGTTCTCTGCTCAATGAATGATAAACTGTCCTCTTAGATTAAGGATAAGCGAGGCAGTGTCGCATTGGGTGAAATCATGGAAACTGAGGTCAGCTAGGCCTGACTTCAAATCATGGTTCCACCACCTACTTGTGATCTGCAGCCTTGGACAAGTTACCTAAACACTGCAAGCCTGTTTCCCGTCACAGGCTGGCTCAAAGAATCCTCTAAAATAATGTGCACAATATAAGGTACTTAGCACAGTGTCTGTAACGTCCATGGTTGTTATTACAATGCATAGTAGTTACGACTTTTATATATTACTTGCATTAATTATTATTTTATTTTGAACCCATGCTCATTGAGCATATCAGCTCTACATTAATAAAGGAATGATTTTGAGCTCGTATGAGTTGTTTTCTAAATAAAGAAATAGTTTCTCTTCTACAAGCCTGAATGAGGAGGTAGGAGTTACACACATGCCCTGTTCAGCCATCTGGCCCTGAAGAAAGCCTAATGCCAGAACCCTCAGCCTGGCATTGGTACCCTGGGCATAGGCTGGAGCCCTTATTATTCACTTTAGAGATGGAGTTTCTGTTAGTGCTCTGCGAATGTTCTTTATGTAATGCATCAGTCCTTGCCTGGCCTTTCATGCTGAGTTGTGACAAAAACAACATCCTGATGATTTAGCTGCCTTCCCAGCTTTTTATCACTGATGGTTTTAACCAGTAATGACACTCACGATTTGAAACAGCTGGCTCAGCACCGTGGATTTTTTCCTACCCTTGGTTCAGTGTGCCATGTTGACCACTAGACGGGAGATGTTCCCGTTGGATCACCAAAGATTGTAGAGCAAGGGCTGCAATACACAGTGACTGCAGGGCAAGTCACTTTGATCATTTATATACAAGTTCTTTATATTTGCAAAAGAAAACTAAAATATACATGCATGATACCTGGAAGAATCCAAAATAAATATTACAGCAAAATTGTGAATAAGTTGCAGGTAGGAGCCAGACACTTATTTCCCAGCACTCCTGGGGGTTTTGAAACAGGTTAAAATAGAAGTTTTTTCTACCTATGGAAAAAACTACGTACCTGTGGGAAGCACTTCTAAGACACCTACTCTGTATACTGTGTCAGCAAAAACCTGTTATCAAAGTTCACCAGGTTAACTCATAGCCCTTCCTTCATTTATCCACCAACATTAGTTTCTCTCTCAGGTAACATACTATTTTCTAAGCTCGTATGACTTTTCAGCTATAAGCAGTAAAATGAAGGGCAAAGATGGCGAAGTATCCAATCTTATCATTAGTCTGTGTAGCCTCCAAATAATCTGCACCCGTCTACGGGGCAGGTAAAGAACCGCCGCCCCAGACGTGCCCCTGCGAATCTGACCAGCCACACAGCGGGGACGGTTTTCAAGTTCCCAGATTTCATCATCGTACCAACTGAAAGGACCTCCCTTGATGCTCTGAAGGTTTTCTAAATGAGTTTTGGGAATGCTGGTGGTTGATTGGCTGTCTGTTTTCCAGGAAAGTGCCAGACCTTCTTCCTTTACTGCAGCCAGCACACCTCCAAATCTTCCCCATCACCCTGAGGATCCGAGGCCCGGGTTGTGCAGGAATGTGATGCAATTACAAGGCTGAAGGCTGGGAGTTACTGAGTTCCAGCACTGGCTCTGCCCTCAGTGGCTCTGGGACCTTGTGCAAGTCATACTTTTTATTTGGTTGGGTTTTTTTGGCTGCACCGTGCAGCTTGTGGGATCTCAGTTCCCCGACCAGGGATTGAACCCAGGCTCTGGACAGTGAAAGCATGGAGTCCTAACCACTGGGCCGCCAGGGAACTCCCCATACTTTCTTTTTAAGCCTCAGCTTTCTCATCTGGAAAAGTAAGGGATTTTATGACCTTTGCAGGCGGTCCATACTCTGGTCCTTTACCAATTGATCCCAAAGGCAGACAGGGAACACGCAGCCTCATGTCAGCACCCCTCCACCCCATTTACTCAATGAAAAGGCAACTTGGCACATGAAGGAAGCGTGGCATCTCTTCTTGTGGTTCTTCTCTCTTAATTCTGAGCCTAATATACTGCCCTTTATGTCTGTTCAACAGAGATAGTCTAAGTTGCTTCTATTCGATTTGTGCAGTTTTAGCAGAATTTTAACTTGTTTACGTGGTAACTGATGTTGCTTTTTAAAGGACCCAGTTCTGCTCCAAAATGTTTCAAATAAATCCGGGTTCAGAATATATCAGAATTCATTTTAAATACATTATTTCTTCATAGTGATATTAAACAAGGCCGTGTTAAATATGCCAGGGAAGTAAAACTATTTACTGATGAGAAAGTCAGATCTGATAGCTATCGTGAGTCAAGCTCTTACATCAATGACACACTCTCCTTCTCGGCTTCTGGATGTAGAGCGCTATCTAGAAGAAGCTATCAATAGAGAGGTAAAAAGTGAGCAAGTATTAGGATTGTGTAGGTATTACAGTTATGTGTACATGTATATTAGTGTTATAATCAAGTATTAATACTGAACCTCCTATTCATCTGAGGTCAAATACATGTGTTACGTGTGTGTGTAGTATATTCATACATTCGGTTCATGCCAACTGTCTTTGCTTCCTAGCCACACAATTCACTGGAAATCCCCAATTTTAGAATTCCTGGTGGACAATTAGTACAGCCTCAAAGATTTCTGTAGGGGAAGAAGAAATTTGCTGAAGTTGAAGGCCTTGTTTTTCGCTTCCTCATCTAGGCTGGTGGTCAAGTCTCTGAAGGAGAAAGGCATCGTGGAGCCTGAACTATACGAGGAAGTTACAATCTACTTCAGTGACATTGTGGGGTTCACCACCATCTGCAAGTATAGCACCCCCATGGAAGTGGTGGACATGCTCAATGACATCTATAAGAATTTCGACCACATTCTCGATCACCACGACGTGTACAAGGTAACCACTTCACCTAATAGGCTGAATGATGGTTCAGCCCCAGGTCAGCAGAGCCAGAATTGGTTGTTTCTGTTATTACAGTCCTCCGTCGCTACCCACTAGCCCCTCTGCCCCAGGATTGGTTCCAGGACCCCCATGGATCCCCAAATCCCCAGATGCTCAAGTCCCTTGTATAAAATGACATATTTGCATATGACCTATGTACATCCCCATGTACTTTAAATCATCTCTAGATTACTCATAATACCTAATACAATGTAGGTGCTATATAAATAGTTGCTGGAGTGTGGCAAATTCAAGTTTTACGTTTTGGAACTTTCTGGAATTTTGTTTAAATGTTTTTGATTCATGGTTCGTTGAATCCACAGTGCGGAACCTGTGGATACAGAGGCCAGCTCTACTCAGGTCTTGTCCTTTGTAATTTAAGATTTAATGAATTAGTGGTTGAATCTGAGCTAAAAGTGAAGGGAAGTGGAAGAATAAGAAGGGTCGTAAGTCGAAATGACGTTGTGACTTTAAGGACCAATATGAAAGACACAACATACAGTCTAGCAGGAATGAATTTGGGTGTTAAATTTAGGAAAAATGGTTTACTCTTCAGTCATCTTCACAAAATGGGCAGTGTTTAGGCTGATTATGAATGAAGGAGAGAAGGTACCAGAGTTATTCTCAGGAGAATTGGAATCTTTTGTCATTGTTGCTGAAGTAGCAAGCATCGTTCGAAGAAGAGTAAAGAACAGAGCTGGATCTGTTGCCTGACCAGGGTGCCGGCCAGTTCCGGGCTGATAATGTCTGAATCGGAAGAGTAAAGGAGAATTGCATTCCCACATTTTCATGTTGGAAAAGCAGCAGAGCATGTGGAACAAGTAACTTCAGAATTAGAGCTCTTTATTCAAATCCCAGGTTGCCCCACCTCATTGCATGACCTCATAAAATATAGTATTTAATTTCAGCAAGTCTCAATCTACCTATCAGTAAAATGGCACAATAATACCTAACTCAATGGATTATTTTGAAGATTACTGAGATAAACAATATGACTAAAACTCTGTATGCTTAAGTTTAGGGGTCATTCATGTAACAGTCTGTTATGATGGTTTTACCCACAGGAAGGACTTCCTTTTAGGATTTATATTAGCCCAGTCCTCACCCTATGTAGATCAGAAAGCCATGCTAACAAGAGTTCCCGTTGAATAGAAAATGATTATGCATTTTTTTTTTTTTTCCTTTTTTGTGGTACGTGGGCCTCTCACTGCTGTGGCCTCTCCCGTTGCGGAGCACAGGCTCCGGACGCGCAGGCTCAGTGGCGATGGCTCACGGGCCCAGCCGCTCCGCGGCATGTGGGATCTTACCGGACCGGGGCACGAACCCGTGTCCCCTGCATTGGCAGGCGGACTCTCAACCACTGCGCCACCAGGGAAGCCCGATTATGCATTTTAGAGATACTCAGCAAAATGAAGTTAACTAACCAACACACGTGAACAATGTATATGATTATGAAAATAATATTAAAAGGGAGAACACTTATCAAAGAATAAATAGGTCTACTGCCTATTACAAGAAAAGTGATTGGAATCATCATAGTACAAGAAAGTGTATTATATATTAGAGAAACCTATAATTATTATTATTTATTTTTTTAACATCTTTATTGGAGTATAATTGCTTTACAATGTTGTGTTAGTTTCTGCTATATAACAAAGTGAATCAGCTATACATATACATATATCCCCATATCCCCTCCCTCTTGCGTCTCCCTCCCACCCTCCCTATCCCACCCCTCTAGGTGGTCACAAAGCACCGAGCTGATCTCCCCGTGCCATGCGGCTGCTTCCCACTAGCTATCTGTTTTACATTTGGTAGTGTATATATGTCCATACCACTCTCTCACTTCGTCCCAGCTTACCCTTACCCCTCCCGGTGCCCTCAGGTCCATTCTCTACATCTGTGTCTTTATTCCTGTCTTGCCCCTAGGTTCATCAGAACCTTTTTTTTTTTTTTTTTTTTTAGATTCCATATATATGTGTTAGCATACGGTATTTGTCTTTCTCTTTCTGACTTACTTCACTCTGTATGACAGACTCTAGGTCCATCCACCTCACTACAAACAACTCAATTTCGTTTCTTTTTATGGCTGAGTAATATTCCATCGTATATATGTGCCACATCTTTATCCATTCATCTGCTGATGGACACTTAGGTTACTTCCATGTCCTGGCTATTGTAAATAGTGCTGCAAGGAACATTGTGGTACATGACTCATTTTGAATTATGGTTTTCTCAGGGTATGTGCCCAGTAGTGGGATTGCTGGGTCGTATGGTAGTTCTATTTTTAGTTTTTTAAGGAACCTCCATACTGTTCTCCACAGTGGCTGTATCAATTTACATTCCCACCAACAGTGTAAGAGGGTTCCCTTTTCTCCACACCCTCTCCAGCATTTATTGTTTCTAGATTTTTTGATGATGGCCATTCTGACTGGTGTGAGATGATATCTCATTGTAGTTTTGACTTGCATTTCTCTAATGATTAGTGATGTTGAGCATCCTTTCATGTGTTTGTTGGCAACCTGTATATCTTCTCTGGAGAAATGTCTATTTAGGTCTTCTGCCCATTTTTGTATTGGGCTGTTTGTTTTTTTGATACTGAGCTGCTTGTATATTTTGGAGATTAATCCTTTGTCAGTTGCTTCGTTTGCAAATATTTTCTCCCATTCTGAGGGTTGTCTTTTCATCTTGTTTATGGTTTCCTTTGCTGTGCAAAAGCCTTTAGGTTTCATTAGGTCCCATTTGTTTATTTTTGTTTTTATTTCCATTTCTCTAGGAGGTGGGTCAGAAAGGATCTTGCTGTGATTTATGTCATAGAGTGTTCTGCCTGTGTTTTCCCTAAGAGTTTTATAGTGTCTGACTTTACATTTAGGTCTTTAATCCATTTTGAGTTTTATAATTATTTTTTGTCAAATAGTTTATAAAAAATGATAAGAGCCAAAGATGACTTTTCTGGTATTTAGAGGTGTTCCTAAAATTATATAAAACCATTCAGATTATTTCAACATTGATAGAATTGTCATCACATCTGGATGATTCATATTATTATAAAGTACTTTCATATGGTTAAAATCCTTTATAGCGGGGACTTCCCTGGTGGTGCAGTGGTTAAGAATCCGCCTGCCAATGCAGGCGACATGTGTTCAAGCCCTGGTCCAGGAAGATCCCACATGCTGCGGAGCAACTAAGCCCGTGCACCACAACTACTGCAGCCCGTGCGCCTAGAGCCCGTGCTCCGCAACAAGAGAAGCCACCGCAATGAGAGTCTTGTGCACCGCAACGAAGAGTAGCCCCTGCTTGCCACAACTAGAGAAAGCCCGTGCGCAGCCACGAAGACCCAACACAGCCAAAAATTAATTTAAAATATATTTTTTTAAAAATCCTTTATAGTTGTTTTATCAACTATTTCACTAGGCTATAAAAACCCTGAAGAAATTAGCATAGAACTGGTCTTGAACTAGTCCCAGAAAAAGCGTACAGGGCCATGCTCATACTGAGTTCTCGAAAATTTTTTTTTTTTTTTGCGCTACACGGGCCCCTCACTGTTGTGGCCTCTCCCGTTGCGGAGCACAGGCTCCAGACGCGCAGGCTCAGCGGCCACGGCTCACGGGCCCAGCCGCTCCGTGGCATGTGGGATCTTCCCGGACCGGGGCACGAACCCGAGTCCCCTGCATTGGCAGGTGGACTCCTAACCACTGCGCCACCAGGGAAGCCAATTTTTTATGTGACTAACTGCTTCTGTTTGATTTCTTGTGCCATTAGAAGGGGCAGATTCACTAATGAGAAACTACTTCCACAGGTGGAAACCATTGGTGATGCCTACATGGTGGCTAGTGGTTTGCCTAAGAGAAATGGCAACCGACATGCAATTGACATCGCCAAGATGGCTTTGGACATCCTCAGCTTCATGGGGACCTTTGAGCTAGAGCATCTTCCCGGCCTCCCAATATGGATCCGCATTGGAATTCACTCTGGTATGTAGTTGAGCATTGTAGCAATCGAGAACCGTATGTACCTGTGTGCACCGACTAAATCAGAAAGGTTAAAGGATCTTCAGACGTGATCAATTTTCACATGAGGTTTACTCTTGAATCCTCCTGCCAAATACGAAGTCCCGTTACACATCCTGACATAATTAGACCTATAATTAGTCTCTGGAGAGTTCTAGGAAACGACAGCCGTGACAGCACTCATGGAACGATAAACACCCACCAACCACGAACTAAAATACCAAGCTCCGGACTTCCTATTCAAGCTGCCCTATTTACTATGTCATTTATCTCTTCCCCATTCCCTCCCTCTCCCCCACCCCCAACTTCTGTGTATTTTTTTCCCACTGAAATATTACAGTATCTTAAATGGATTATGTTATCTACAGGGGGAAAACATATCTGTTCAGATCCCTACAATAAAAGGGCGTTTATGTTCCCCCAACCCCTCAGTGGTACAGAAAGTACATGGATCACTTTAAAGACCATGAACCTTATCCAACCTTGAATGTAGAGATTTGAGAAGATGAGTTACGAATACAGCAAGTCCCCTACATACGAACCTTCAAGTTGCGAACTTTTAAAGATGCAAACATGCGTTCGCGTGTCCAGTCATGTAAGTTAGTTCACATGTCTGGCGTATGTTGTCACATGCGTGCATCCTCTACAAGTGGTTGTGCTTTTGTGTACTTTACTGTATAGTACTGTTTAGAGTACAGTAGTACAGTATCTTTATTTCGAGCCCAGGATGTCCAGAAGTGAGCGTAAAAGCAGCGATGACGTTGCTGCTACTACTGTGCTTTTCAAGGTACTGTACTGTAAGATTAAAAATGTGTTCTTTATTTTTTGTGTTTGTTTTTTATGTATTATTTGTGTGAAAAGTATTATAAAGCTATTACAGTACAGTACTATATAGCCAATTGTGTTAGTTGGTTACCTAGGCTAACTTTGTTGGACTTACAAACAAATTAGACTTAACACGCTCTCGGAACAGAGCTCGTTCCTATGTAGGGACTTATGGTATTACAGAAAAATATAGTGGTAGAGGAACTCAGAAGTCATCTAGATTAATCTTTTACAGGGCATAAATTATACTTTCCAAGATAAATAATAATATAACCACGTTTAGAACAAATAATCCCAGGACTCCCTGAAAACTCAGTATTTCCAAAGTCAGCTCACTCCTTTATCAAATAGTTGTAATTGTTAGACAGTCTTTCCTTGTGTTAAAGTAAATCACATCTCCCTATAATTTCTTGTCATTGCCCCTTTTTCTGCCCTCCAAGCCTCACAGAAGACACAGGGTAGAGAAAACCCAAGAGGTCACTCCAGGCTTTGTGGTGAGGGCCAGACAACTGCATTTGCAAAAGTCATCCTGTATCCACCGTGCCTAGCACAGAGTCAGACAGTAAATATTTGGTTGAGTAATGAATCAGTGAGAGTCTCAGAGTGACAGTATCTAGAAGTTAAAAACTGCTGCCACATCTTTGACAGCCAGGAACATAGCTGTGGCCTTCCCCAGTCATGTCACAACCAAATTGTCGTAGATGTTTACATATACACATAAGGGAACTGTTCGGCATCTCCCTGACCCATCACAAATTGTCGGGCCTGGAGGAAGGGACAGCAGCAGAACTGATGGAACCAGGGAGAGAGAATGGAGCTCTGGGTCCTGGTCCCCTCTCTTTTCCTCTGTGACCTACTCAATGCCTGAGTGACTGCCAGGGCTCAGGCACTGTCACATTGGGCTGGAATGAGAGTAAATAGTAGACACATATACCGAGACGGGTTTATCCCTAAGAAATTAAAAGGTTGCAGTTAAATATTGATAGTTGAAGACAAAACATAACATCTGCAGGCATTTTCCACCTCCAGGCCCTTCCCAGTTTTATCATTCCATTTTTGAAGTGACCAGTCAAGGCACAGCCTTGGGAAGCTCAGAGATCTTTTTTTTTTTTTTAATTTATTTTATTGAAGTATAGTTGATTTACAATGTATTAGTTTCTGGTGTACAGCAAAGTGATTCATTTATACATACATATACTAGTTTGCATCTGCTAATCCCAAACTCCCAGTCTGTCCCTCCCCTCATCCCCCCTCCCCCTTGGCAACCACAGGTTGTTCTCTATGTCTGTGAGTCTGTATCTGTTTCGTAGATAAGTTCATTTGTGTCATATTTTAGATTCTGGGAAGCTCAGAGAGCTTCTAATCAAGTAGCTGCTGCTGTTTTTGCTTGTTTTTTATTTCTCTGTGGTTGGTTTTGTTTTTTGCATTGAACCTAACAGGGGAGGGTTCAGTATTTTTATTTTTTCAGTGTTCATAAACAATGAACAACTCAATGTTCAATTTTTTCAGTGTTCATAAACACAGAATATTTGTAGGACGAATCTATCAAGAAACTCATAGAGGTCAAAACCCAATCAGCCAACCATAAAATCAATAGTTACCTCTATCCAAAACCCGATTTTGCAGTTTCTGAGTTAATCTTTAACTTCGAAAATTTTAACTCCTTGCATTCCGTCATTCCACACAAATGCTTGCATGAGCAAACCCTTCTTTCCTACCTGATATGCCACCGTGCATCGCCTTGCCTTGGCTTTTATTCTTCCTTTTGGAGTATCCTTGTGCGACAGGCTCCCCGTTCTGTATTCACATGGTGCATGAAATGCTCAGGGAAGAAGATGCCAAGTCCTTGTCTTCTGGGTCTTCCATCATCAGGCCACCAATGCCAAAAAGGCTACTCTGACTTAAATAAAAATAAAATAAAACAAACTTGGGCCACTGAGCCTTTGAGTGTACTGTGCCCTCCAGCAGTTCAGAGCTCCGGGCTGTGTGGCTGGAAGAGGAAGCAAGCAGTGGGATCGTCTTCATCCTTCCTGAGAGGCTTCTATTTAATATATTAAAGAGGGGGACTTCCCTGGTGATCCAGTGGTAAAGAATCCACCTTAACAATGCAGGGGACGCGGGTTCGATCCCTGGTCAGGGAACTAAGATCCCACATGCTGCGGAGCAGCTAAGCCTGCTGAGCTCACGCACCTCAACTAGAGAGCCCGCGTGCTGCAAACTACAGAGCCCAGGCGCTCTGGAGCCCATGCGCCACAACTAGAGAGAGAGAAAACCCACATGCCATAACTAGAGAGAAGTGCGCGCGCTGCGACAAAAGATCCCGTGTGCCACAACTAAGACCCAGTGTGGCCGAAAATAAATAAAATAAATAAATAAATAAATCTTTATATATATGTGTGTGTGTATATATACATATATATGCATATATACACATACATATACATACATATATACACATATATATACATATATATATATATACACACACACACACACACACACACATATATATATATATAATCTCAAGGAGCACTTTACACCTTTCAGCCTGGATCTCTGGATGCCTTGTTTGTTGCCAATGAGCTTCTCTGTCCTAGAGCAAAATACTTTCTGAAAGCGTGATTTGAATAATGGTGCTCCCCCAGTGAATACATTGACTTAAAGCAAAAGTCACAGGTCGCATTTCCCACCTTGAACCGCTTCTCCATGAAATGAGGTATCGCGCATCATGACGCTGAGAAGAGGCCTGCCCCCCCCCCCACTCCACTGTGTGACTTCTGTTGCCTCCACCTCTTGTTTTCTGTCCCTCTCAGGTCCCTGTGCTGCCGGAGTTGTGGGCATCAAGATGCCCCGTTATTGCCTGTTCGGAGATACAGTCAACACAGCCTCGCGGATGGAATCCACTGGCCTCCGTAAGAAGGGAGACTGCTTTTTTTAGAGGACAGAGATTCTGTCTTCCAGCAGAGGGGAATTGTAGGATAAAATGCAGAATAAGTGCCAGTGAGATGAAGAATGACTCTTCACACTGACTGGCCGTGAGCCTGGGTCAATCCAGTCCTTGCTACAAATTGCCGTTTACTGATAACTTTTTTTTTTTTTTTTTTTTTTTGCGGTACGCGGCCCTCTTACTGCTGTGGCCTCTCCTGTTGCGGAGCACAGGCTCCATGGCTCACGGGCCCAGCCGCTCCGCGGCATGTGGGATCTTCCCGGACCGGGGCACGAACCCGCGTCCCCTGCATCGGCAGGTGGACTCTCAACCACTGTGCCACCAGGGAAGCCCTACTGATAACTGTTTTATTCTTCCTTTTTCACTCAGTTTTAGACTGTTATCATTAATTTGGGTTCATTTGCAATGCATTCAGGCATGCTCTACCTGGAATAGCCATGAAATTTAGCATAGATCCATGTAAGTTAAACAGAAATTCCGTTTAACAGGAATCTATTCAGGCCAAGGGTATGAACAGAAGAGCCTGAAGGGAAGGGCTAATGATGCCATAGCTTCTGCTTGTCTCTATATTGCCTGCAGACAGGAAGGAGTTCCTAGGACATTTAAAGTACGATGGTAGTTACACATATAGCCCGTAAAGCTGTGGCGTTGGACTTGGTTCCTGGAAGGAGCCTGATATCTGTGGCAGCAGCCGCCATTTACATGGCCTCACAGGCATCAGCTGAGAAAAGGACCCAAAAAGAAATTGGAGATATTACTGGTGTTGCTGATGTTACAGTCAGACAGTCCTACAGACTAATCTGTCCTCGGGCCCCAGATCTGTTTCCTACAGACTTCAAATTTGACACCCCTGTGAACAAACTACCACAGCTATAAATTGAGGCAGCTGATGTCAAGCTCCTATGCACACTGAACTTTGCCTGATGTACATAGCCTTACAAAGTGCTGGACTGAGCCTTTAATAAGGAAAAACGAAAGACATGGTATGCATTCCAGGGCTAAATTTTTTTTTAGGTTTACTTTTTTTTTTTTTTTTAATTTTTGGCTACGTCAGGTCTTCGTTCCTGCACGCAGGATTTCTCTTAAACTGAATAGAAATTCAGTGAGTTAGATACAGAGTATATACCCTGGTTCACTTTCCTATTCCTCTTTTATTTGGTTTTCCTTGGAATTGGTTTTAATAAAGAAAATGATAAGTATTTGTTATACGCAAAAACTTATATTGCGTTTTTCTGGCAAGGTAGAGGCAGTGTGTGTTACATCTAGTAAATGCTCAATAAATACCTATGACTATGATAATATTAGAAATATATACGAGAGAGAAAGAAAGCATTGGTAATGTGTGTGCGGGCTTACAAAACACTGGTGGTAGTATGGTATTTTGGCAGTCTACTGACAACCTGATACTGGTTTGAACTAGAAAATCACGGTGTAAAGGAAATAATAAGGTTGGGGCCAAACAGACGGGATAAAATCATAACTATACAAGTCACTGTCTGTGTAAGCTTGGGAGGAAGTTACCCCATCTTTCTAGGCATCAGAAAGTTGAAGATACAAATTGAGGATGGGATTCCAACCTTGCTGGAAGTGTTTCTGGAAGGAGTTGAAGTGATGTGTTTTAAGCATTGAGCAGCCCTCTGGTACATGGTAGGCAGGCAATACGGGGTTTTCATTATTCTTACTGTTGTTACTGTCTGTGGCACCCAGAGTGGGAAGGTGTTATATAGTAATCAATCAGTGAACGAGATTGCCCTCACCACTTGTTTGTTAGAAGGATAACCGTTACCCCGGAAGAGTAAAATACGAGAAAGTCAAGACTCTATAACTCTCTCCAGAATCTTCACCTTGCCGCCAACACTTTAGCTACTTATTGGAATGTCTATATGGAGACACCAGAGCAAATTCCACCTTTTAAGCTCAGCACCACAGGCTAAATCCAAAGCCAGGCCCAGGGGCTCCCACTCTGAGCTGGGATGAGAATTTACGGGGCACAACCTAAGGAGCCCCCTCCCTCAGGACCCTCTCTCTTCCCATGTGTGATAATAGTTCTTATCTCACTGATGATATTTTTTAGTATTTTTACTGCAGTATCTAAGCTGCCAAGAGCCCCTGTAATAAATATTCTGGCTCAAGGGGAAACCGATGGTGCCACATAGTAGCTCTCAAAACGGGTGAGATTTTCATTGATCTGTTTCGCATTTCCAGCCTTGAGAATTCATGTGAGCGGCTCCACGATATCCATCCTGAAGAGAACGGAGTGCCAGTTCCTGTATGAAGTGAGAGGAGAGACGTACTTAAAGGTAAGGAGTCCGCGGAGACAGCACCCAGAGGAAAGCTCTCACCAGCACCTGGGGGAGGCCTCCTTTGAGACTGGACATCCAATGATCAGTATATTGATGAGCATGAGAACGAAGGGCGCTTTCCTGCTCTCCCCGCAATGATCACCCACCCTCCCCTGTAGGAGAAGCTACCACCGAAGACTATAAACTCAGAACATCCCTTTACTCCAAAGACCCCTCCTGATGTTTTGAACTATGGCCACTACGTTATAAAATGCTGCCACCATTTCTTTCACCTGTATCCGGGTTTGTCCCCAGTTCCCCCTCCACTCCCAAGAGCTAAGTCTATTGCAGGACTACTTTAGTCAAAGCCCCCCTCCCCCCACTTATGTCCTCGCTTTTACTGCAAGACGCTGCTACTCCCTAAGGCCACCTTTCTTGCTGTACTTTTCTGAGCTTCTGGACCAGTGAACCTCAAGGTGTGGCTCCACGTTCTGCCTCAGCATCGTCCGGGCACTTGTTACAATGCGGATGCCTGGACTCCCCCCACAGGCCTGCGGAGTCAGACCCTCCTTGGGTGTACATCAGAAATCTGTGCTTGAAACACGCACTCTATGTGACTGTGATGCACAGGGAGACGGAAGAATCCCCGTTTAGATGCGCCACGCTGCCCCGCACGTTTAGAACAGCAGCCCTCGAGAGCCTCCGCGCGTCTCCAGGTGGCCCACCGGCTGCTAGTTGAAGGCAACCGCACTCACAGTCGGTCTGAAGCCAATGATCGGCCAAGACCACCTGCCTCTACTAGTCATAGGGCCGCTGGCCTCTACTCTGTGACAACTGGGAGAGCCTCCTTTCGGGTAGTTGTGTCCAAACATCACACTTGCTTTTTTAATTCTCCGTAAATACATTTTCTGCAGGGTGTTCCCCCAAAAACAGAAGTGGTCTAAGGATTATTACAGTCCAAACAGAGCCACAATTGTTTTGAATGAGTGATTTTTAAAAATATAAACATCCAGTCTCCTTTTCAAATACAAGCTCTAGCAAAACCAGAATTGCCTGTGTTTCCCTTTATTTTATAGCCTCCAGATGGGCCCAGCCAGTGGTACTTAGTGAATGTTTATTATGATGCACATGCGTTTATAATTTACACACTTAATGTGGGGAAACTGTGGCACAAGTTTCATGGCAAAGTTTTGGGACAAAAAGGGCCGGAATAAAACGTAGACAACAGAAACCAGTTGGATTCGTTGGCGTAGCAGGATTGCAGAGGAATGTTCTTCCTTCTTCATTTAGAGCTCTTGTGCTGTTGCTGTGGTGATATTTTGAAATATCTTTTGGGAAAAAAGAAAATTCTACTTTGAAAAAACACGTCTGGTGGATGAGAGACTTATTTTTTAACAGGCACTTAGACATAAAGATCGGTGTACAGATAATGCAAATCATATCAGGAACAGGTGCTGTCCTAAAATATAGGCGCTGATGAGAAACTCAGAGGTGAAATGTCTTTTGGAAACAGATACTTGTCAGAACGGTGGGCTAGAGTCGACTCTCTTGGTCTCCATGGTACACACCTTTCTCTTCTCTCTAGGGAAGAGGAACTGAGACCACCTACTGGCTGACCGGGGGGAAGGACCAGGAGTACAACCTGCCAACCCCTCCAACCGCGTAAGCTGCCTGGGGCTGTGATGGGGAGGGGTGGGGGAGGGGAGGTCTTGGCTTTGTAAGTTGTGCTACGTGCAGCCGGTTTAACTGTGGTCGAGTGCTTTGCCAGTGGCAGTGATGCAATGAATACAAGGTGAGAGACTACACACATGAAAAAGCTTGGAAACCTCTCTTCTCTGACTGCTGGAGGGTTTCAGGTCTGCTCAGGAGACCAGAGGACAGTTCAGGGCTCCCTCCCTGCCCCTCTGGTCGTAACAAAAGTAGAGCAGTGGAGCACACTGTACTGCATTGCCTCCCGTGCCTGCAGTGCTCTGCCGTCACCCGATGAAACAGGAACGCCCCCAGCTCCAGGACTGCGGGTCTGGGTCTTCACGTGGAGCATGTGTTCCCCGTGAGATGAGGAAGACAGGTTTCAGGTCCAAGTAACCGGTTTCAGGTTCCCCTAAAGATGACTCAAATGGTCTTCCAGTTGCACCTTGGCCACTGCGATCAGTCCCTGTGGCCGTTGGAATGGCTTTTGCTGTGGTGGAGAAACCCTGTTTTGCACACTCCTAGACGCAGGACCCAGACACATGGGGAAGACCGTAGAGATGCCAAGTCAACCCAGATCGTCCCTGGGTCACAGGGGACCTGGCCCCTTATTAAGAGCACCCCAGGTCCCTTCTAAACTCTTGAAACCCTCCACCTGTTGTGAGCCCTCACCAGACAAGCCACACGCCTAGGAAGGTGTGGGACCAATGTGTTTTCAGAGTTTCGTGGTGGCAGGGGCCTAGCAGCCGCCTGGCTTCCTTTCCCCTCCCTGCAGAGGTACGTGTAAACCTAACCGTGCCTCCGAATTCCACAGCATGTTGTTTCACTTTGAAATTGAAATATATCAATAATTTCCTGCTCGAAATATATTCTGCTTTTCCTACAACTACACAGAGCAGGGATGACAGATCTTTAAGCTCATCAAGGGAAGGCAAGGATCATTTTGTGTGCTCTGGACTTCCTGTGTTCAGCCCAGAATAGGTGTTCAACAAGTATTCCGTGAATGGAACTGGCGGTTCTGGAGCTGAGGGATAGTCTGTATGAATTGCTGAGAAGAT
Source organism: Delphinus delphis (assembly GCF_949987515.2). NCBI lineage: Eukaryota > Metazoa > Chordata > Mammalia > Artiodactyla > Delphinidae > Delphinus > Delphinus delphis. Next base: position 11,895,449 of record NC_082693.1, on the reverse strand, counting down.
CCGTTTTCCCTCCGCACTCTCTCTCCAGGGAAAGCCAACAGCGATTGCAAGCCGAGTTTGTAGACATGATCGCCAGCTCTTTACAGAAAAGACAGGCCTCAGGGATAAGGAACAGAAAACCAACCCGGGTAGCCAGCTACAAGAAGGGCACCCTGGAATACTTGCAGCTGAACACGACAGACAAGGAGAGCACCCATTTTTAAACCTCAGTGAAGTCTAAGGGCTCGGGCAAACTAAGCCCAGCTGCACTTGGGCAGGTGTCCTGAAGCTTCCATTTCCCTGACACCTCAGTGGAACGGAAGAAGACTTAGATGCAACCTCTTCAGCCTCGGCTGCCCTGTCTGGAACATAGACTTGCTTCTGTGAATCAGTTGTGTGCCCTCAATGCGATAATTACCTTTTACTCTGGGGCCCAATCTCAACAGTTACCCCAGGGAGCTTCGACCTGGGAAAGAAGAGGAATGAATGTACCATCTCGAAGTTGAGGAGATTTTGTTCTTATTTCGCCTATTTTTGTTTTGTTTACTGGCTCTTTTTCCTTCTGTATTCGTGATAGGATTCTTTTTTTAATTGTCGCAATTATATTTTAAGTACTTTGTCTCCATTAAATTATATTTAACTCATAATTTTTGCAGAAAATATGCAGTATATGAGGTAGGAATAAAAGTTAAGTGTTTCCTGGGTCTGTGGATGTGTTTCCATCTTTTCCACCCATTTTTCCTGGAATGCACCATCCATCGCCTTGCACTCACTGAAAAACTGACTTAATTCCCCTGCACTAAAGGAGGGCAAAGCTAGCATCATTGCTCAGGGATACGAACCTTGACGTTTATCATTACCTGTGTGCATGTGGTAATTTTGTGTCTAGGCCTCTACCATAGGAGCTGGGCTAAATTCAAATCCTGTTTACCTGTAAAGACACATTACTTCAAACTCTTCAAATCCCCTTTCACATCCAGCAGCAATCTCTTGCCCCTTCTAATGGCACTCCAGCATGACTCGTCTGCTTGAAACCTCTGGGGAAAGGACAAAAGTCAGGTTGAGTAGACTAGTATCAGCAAGGGCAAGAACAAGCATGTAACACCCTGGCACTAAACCACTAAAACAACTGCTCTAACCACATCATGCCTCCCCAGGCCTCTGCCACAAAAGCCACCCCAGAGATTAAGAAACAGGTTATGTCTTCTCCATCACCTGGAAAAGCAGACAATCAAAAAGTAATAGGGCTTCCCTGGTGGCGCAGTGGTTGAGAGTCCACCTGCCAATGCAGGGGACACAGGTTCGTGCCCCGGCCCGGGAGGATCCCACATGCTGCGGAGCGGCTGCGCCCGTGAGCCATGGCTGCTGAGCCTGCGCGTCCGGAGCCTGTGCTCCGCAACGGTAGAGGCCACAACAGTGAGAGGCCCGTGTACCGCAAAAAAAAAAAGTAATAAATTATCTCCTGATATATAGGTTGAACACGTAATATGCAGCAAGAGTCCTTCCTTGGAATCTGGAGGTTTATAATCTGTCTGTGCCTCTGTGTCCAGCACAAGGAGACTATACACAGGGATGAGGTCGTGGCATGGAAGTTCTTGGTCATTCATTCATTCAGGAAACACATTTGACCTTCTCCTTTTATTCCAGGGACTGGGCTTAATGTAGGCGGTAGAGACATACAGTCTTTGCCAAACCTTGAATCTTATAGGAGAGAGAGAAATGGAAAGAGATAAGTGGGTGTGGGGACCAAGCAGCATCCTTGACAACAGGCAAACTTAGCAACTCTAAGGTCGACCAGAAAATTGTTTTTAATGCTCACAGGGCATTGATGACAAACTTCTCAGTTGAAGGCTCCCGTGTTTGTATTCTATTATAGACTCTACGTGGTTGTGAAATATTTCTTGACCTTTAAACAGATGTGTGGCCTCGGCTTGACCACTTAACAGTGTGGATGTATAACACCAGTGATGACAGTGACTAAGAATAGTGCCGGCCAAATTCCTTCTCTGCTCTTTTCTAGCTGTAAATTAATTAATGTCTCCAAGCCTCTGTTTCATTAATAAATCATTAATCATAATATCCACCTCAAGGAGTTGTTATAATGATTTTTTTAATGAAATTTGTCAAGAACCTAGCACAGTGGTTCATATAGTAGATTTTCAACATACAACCTCTACCTTCAACTTTTCCCCCCTCTCTGTACTTGCTTAATTAGTCAGAACTAAAGCATTTCAAACACAGGACTTTCATGTGCAATAAGCGTACTTAAGATGATTTTTTTTCAAGAATTGATTATAGAATTTTTCAAATGTACACAAAAGTAGAGAGAATCGCTTATGAATCCCCATCGAGTCATCATCAGTTTCAAGAATTACCAATATTTTCCCAATCTTGTTTCATCTATCTTCTACCAACTTTGTTTGTTTTACCAGATTGTTTTAAAAGAACTTCCAAATATCCTGTCTTTCACCTATAAATACCTCAATACATCTTTTTAAAAATTTTTTTTATTGAAGTATAGTTATAGAAAATGTTGTGTTTCAGGTATACAGCAAAGTGATTCAGTTTTATATATACATATATATGTATATAAACATATATATATATTCTTTTTCAGATCTTTTCCATTATAGGTTATTACAAGATATTAAATATAGTTCCCTGTGCTATAGGTCCTTGTCGTTTATCTATTTTATATATAGTAGTGTGTGTCTGTTAATCCCAAACTCCTAACTTATCCCTCTCCCCCCTTAACCAGTTGACAAAGTTTATTTAAAGGGCCAAGCAGTAAATAGTTCACACTTGGCAGGCAACCCTCTCTCTGTTGCAACTACTCACCTTTGCTGTTGTAGCACGAAAGTCACCATAGACAGTATGCAAGGCCATGGGCAGGATGTGTTCCAATAAAAGTTTATTTTTATCTGCAGCTATTGTTTGCTTAACCTTGCTCTAGCAGATAAGGATTTTTTTAAAATCATAGCTAAAATACCATTATCATAGCAAATGAAATTAATGAAAAGTCCTTAATATCAACTAATAACAGGTTCATTTTATTAAAAATCTCCCTAGCTGTTTCAAAAAAATATTTTACATTAGTTTTTTCAAGTCAGGATCCATAAAGGTCCATATGTTTACACATGCCTGAAACATCACTCTAGTCTCTTTTAACCTATACTGTTTCACCCATACACACTTTTTTTCTATGACATTTATTTGTGGAAGAAATTGAGTCGTTTTTCCTACATAGTTCCTCAATGAATTTAGCTGGTTGAATATTCATGGTTATGTTTAATTTGTTCTTATATTTTCCATATTTCCTGGAATTTGGTAGTTAGACCCAGAAGATAATTAGAGTCAGGTTTAATATTTGCCCAAGATAATTTATGTAGCCAGTCTCCCAAAGGAGAATTTAGATGTGGAAAATAATACACTGAGATTCCAGCTCCAGTGATCAGTAATGAGACTAGATTATAATTGCACACTTGGCATTAGTTTTAATCACCCACTCCCACCTCAAACCCCCAGAATGACAGAAAATTACTTCTACAAAGAATTGGGAAACAGGAAAGAATATCCTTGGTGAACCGGAAATTATGAGGCAATTCTGAAAGACAGAAAACAGATGGGATCAGACTAAAAGAGAGAATAGTAGCCCAAAGCAATTGTAGAAGAGGACTGATGGAAAAGGTAGGAAGGGTTCTGGGGGAGCTCCAAGCTCAGAAGGAGCAGATAAAGGGGCAAGAGAGAATCTTAGCGTTAATCAACACTAGGGTGGAGGCTACCATTGCCAATGAGAGTACACAGACTTAGGGGGAAGGGAGCCAGCTCAAACCCTGGCCTGGCTCTGCCTCTGACCAAGGCTGAGGCAGCCATTGCCAGCACGCACATTCCTGCCCACACTTGGGAGGAGGGGAACTAGCTCCAGGTAGGAGACCACCGAAACCAGCGGGAGCGAAACCAGCTGAGTAGTGTGGCAACAGCCTCACTGGCCCTGACCCAGCCTCTAACCAAGTCACACATACCAGGGAAAAAGTGAAGCCAGCACAACAGTGCAGCCCCAAACCCTCAGGCCCTGGCTGTGATGCAACCAAGGGAGAGACTACCACCACATCTGGGAGAAACCCAACTCCCTCAGGGCTCCTGCTTCAGCCCCTTGGGTCCCAACTCCACTCCCGACAGGGTGATAACAGCCACTGAGCATAGGAGAAGCTCCAGCTTGCACCTGCCTCTGGCTCTAGCTGCTCCAGCTCCAGCCCTACCTCCTACCAAGGTGGGGCTGCCAGCACACCTGTGGGAAGACATGCTCATTTCATATCCAGCTCTCCCACCAAAGCCACTGGGTACCAGAAACTGTACAGGATTCTCCATTCAAGGACACCCCTTCAAGACCACAATAAGTAACTGTTTCACTAATTTCATGGGGACAGAGAAAGTTAAACAAATTGAGGAGACAAAGGAATTTGTTTAAAATGAAGGAACAAGAAAGAAAAAAACCCAAATGAAGCAGAGATAAATAATTTACCAGATAAAGAGTTCAAAGCATTAGTAATAAGAATGCTAACTGAACTTGGGAAAAGAATAGATGAACATAGTGGAAATTTTGACAAGGAACTAGAAAATATAAAAAAGAACCAGTCATCACTGAAGAATACAATAACTAAAATGAAAAATATACTAGAAGGAATTAACGGCAGATTAGTTGATACAGAAGAACACATAAGTGACCTAGAAGACAGAATAATGGAAATCACCCAATCAGAATACAATAAGAAAAACAAATTTAAAAAATGAGGATACATAAGGATAGCTTAAGGGACTTCTGGGACAACATCAATCATACTAACATTAGCATTATAGCGGTCCCAGAAGGAGAGGAGAGAGAGCAAGGGGTAGAAGGTGTATTTAATGAAATTGTGGCTGAAAACTCTCTGAACCTGAGGAAGGAAATAGATTTCCAGGTACAGGAAGCACAGAGAGTCATCAAGCAAGATGAATGCAAAGAGACCCGTATAAGACATCTCATAATTAAAATGACAAAAGCTAAAGAGAATTTTAAAGGCAGCAAGAGAAAAACAAAGAGTCACATATAAGGTAACCCCCATAAGGCTAACCGCTGATTTTTCTGCAGAAACTTTGCAGGCCAGAAGGGAGTGGCGTGACATATTTAAAGTTTTAAAAGGAAAAACCTACAACTTAAGATACTATACCTTCAAGGTTATCATTCAGAATTGGAGAGATAAAGAGCTTCTCAGAAAAGCAAAAACTAAGAGTTCATCAGTACTAACCCAACCTTAAAAGAAGTGTTAAAGGGGCTTCCCTGGTGGCGCAGTGGTTGAGAGTCCGCCTGCCGATGCAGGGGACATGGGTTCGTGCCCCGGTCCGGGAAGATCCCACATGCCGCGGAGTGACTGGGCCCGTGAGCCATGGCCGCTGAGCCTGCGTGTCCGGAGCCTGTGCTCCGCAACGGGAGAGGCCACAGCAGTGAGAGGCCCGCATACCGCAAATAAAAAAAAAAAAAGGAAGTGTTAAAGGGTCTTCTTTAAGTGAAAAAAGAAAAGGCTACAACAAAAAAATAAGAAATCATAGGAAAGGAAAAATTCCACTGGTAAAGGCAAATATATAGTAGAGGGTGTGGATCAACCACTTAAATAAGCTAGTATGAAGGTTAAAAGACAAAAATTATAAAATCAACTGTAACTACAATAAATAGTTAAGGGATAAACATAAAAATGTAAAATATGATATCAAAAACACAAAATGGGGGAAGAGAGTAAAAAATGTAGATCTATTAGAATGTGTATGAACGTAAATGACTACCATTTTAAAACTAGTAGATATAGTTATAGTTCAATGTATATGAAGTCCACGGGAACCACAAATCTAAAACCTATAATAGATACACAAAAACCAGAGAGAAAGGAACACAAAGATAACACAAAAGGGGCTTCCCTGGTGGCGCAGTGGTTGAGAGTCTGCCTGCCGATGCAGGGGACATGGGTTCGTGCCCTGGTCCAGGAAGATCCCACATGCCGCGGAGCGGCTAGGCCTGTGAGCCATGGCCGCTGGGCCTGCGCGTCCAGAGCCTGTACTCCGCAAAGGGAGAGGCCACAGCGGTGAGAGGCCCGCGTACCGCAACAAAAAAAAAAAAAAAAAAAAGATAACACAAAAGGAGTCACCAAACCACAAAGGAAGAGACTAAAAGAAGGAAAGAACAGAGGAGAACTACAAAAACAATGAGAAAACAAGTAACAAAATGGCAATAAGTACATACCTATCAGACATTACTTTAAATGTTGACAGACTATATGCTCCAATCAAAAGACATAGTGTGGTTGATTGGATTAAAAAATTAGACCTGTCTATATGCTGCCTACAGGAGACTCACTTCAGAGCTAAAGATAAACAGAGACTGAAATTGAGGGAATTAAAAAACATACTCCATACAAATAGAAATGAAAAGGAAGTTGGGGTACCAATACTCTTATCAAAGTAGACTTTAAAACAAAATAGATAGATAGATATAGATAAATGTACATGTGTTCTATATACTAACCCACTGGTAGGACCTAGAAGTCGTGACACCCAAATAGCAATGAACACAACTAGTGTCCAGATTGTTGCTTCTAAATACCATTGCCAGAAGGAATGAGGGCTCCTTGCAGAAGTGACTGATTTTAAGATTAGGGCAGGAGGGAGTTCCCTGGTGGCTTAGTGGCTAGGATTCCAGGCTTTCACTGCCATGGCCTGGATTCAATCCCTAGTTGGCAAACTGAGATGCCACAAGCCATGTGGCACAGCCAAGAAAAGAAAAATACCCCTAAAAAAAAAAAGACTAGGGCAGGAAAAATGCAAAATAAACCTGGAGCACCTTGTGTTGACAGAAGGTAATGAAGTGCTCAAAAACAAACAAAAAAAAGTTGGGGACATGTCAGAATGACACAGAAGCCAACCTGAAAGAACTCCCAAATGGTTAAAGCTGGGAGAAATTTAGCAATAAAATAAATAATGAAACTTAAAGAATAAAGTAGATATCCGTGATTCCATACCAAAATAAATGTGATTAAATATACAAATAAATGATGGAGATGAGATAACACTTCCTTATAGGATAATCCAATTAAGAAGTGTAGAAAAATGCAGGAAAAAGAAAATGGCTATGAGAACACCAGAGTAATAATTTTTACAGACAAGATCCATCAATTAATGCTAAAATTAGTGGGTGACAGTTTAAGGACAAACAGGATGTTTGTACAGTTTCAAAGTATCTCCCCTTGAATGTTTATTATTACAAAGGGAAAGTAGTCATTTAAAGTGGAAAAGCCTCCAACACCACCTTAACCAGATAACTAAACCTAACTTCACCAGTAACAAGACATATTAACATCCTGTATCCCCTCATACAATGTCTTGAGAGGGTTTCTTCACCTATGTGATATTTTTCCTTAATATGCATAACCTCAATCTCATCATGAAGAAACATCAGACAAAATCAAATTGAGGGACATTCTACAAAATACTTGACCAGTTCTAGGAATAAAGTTGGAGGAACTAGTGAGACCCTATGAGAATTAGCTTAGGAGATTCTATCCTAGGTTGAAGGACTAGGAAATGAAAAATGTTTGAAGTTACAGAGATAATCAGTAGAGGTACTGATGGGGATGGAAAAAGATATTCCATGCAAATGGAAATCAAAAGAAAGCTGGAGTAGCAATACTCATATCAGACAAAATAGACTTTAAAATAAAGACTGTCACAAGACACAAGGAAGGACGCTACATAATTATCAAGGGATCAATCCAAGAAGAAGATATAACAATTGTAAATATTTATGCACCCAACAAAGGAGCACCTCAATACATAAGGCAGATGCTAACAGCCATAAAAAGGGAAATTGACAGTAACACAGTAATAGTGGGAGACTTTCACACTCCACTTACACCAATGGATAGATCATCCAGACAGAAAATTAATAAGGAAACACAAGCCTTAAATGACACATTAGACCAGATAGACTTAATTGATATTTATAGGATATTCCATCCAAAAGCAGCAGAATACACTTTCTTCTGAAGTACACACGGAACATTCTCCAGGATAGATCACATCTTGGGTCACAAATCAAGCCTCGGTAAATTTAAGAAGATTGAAATTGCACCAAGCATCTTTTCCGACCACAATGCTATGAGATTAGAAATCAATTACAGGGAAAAAAAACTGTAAAAATCACAAACACATGGAGGCTAAACAATACGCCACTAAAGAACCAAGAGATCACTGACGAAATCAAAGAGGAAATCAAAAAGTACCTAGAAACAAATGACAACGAGAACACGACAACCCAAAACCTATGGGATGCAGCAAAAGCAGTTCTAAGAGGGAAGTTTATAGCAGTAGAGGTGCTGATACCATTGATAATGGAAGGAGGTAGAGAACAAGGTAGAGAGTATTGTAGGTGAGCCAACTCTTCGTTTATCCTAGCAGGAAGTCAGATAATGTCGGATTGATAAAACGAGAAACAATAGTATAGGCATATTGGCTTGATTGACGCTGACACCTTCAGAAGACCTAAAAACAGAAATAGTAACAAGGGACAACCTCAGAGACATTGTACTAGAGGAAGAGAAGTGTAGGTCAGGCGATTTGCTTCTCATTATAAACACTGATTATATTCATATTCTTTAAACTATGTGCATTAATTGCTTAGATTATTTAAAAAACTAAATAACAGGGGGAGGGGCAATATAGGGGTAGGGAATTAAGAGGTACAAATTATTAGGTATAAAATAAGCTACAAGGATATATTGTACAACACAGGGACTATAGCAAATATTTTATAATAACTATAAATGGAGTAGAACCTTTAAAAATGGTGAATCACTATATTGTACACCTATAACATATAATGTTATACATTGACTATAAAAATAAATTTTAAAAAATACAAAAATAAATAACAGATAGTATTCCATAAAAATTGGGACTCCTATGTTTTTGAAAGACTCAGAATAAAATTGTTTAAAAATCAGATGTTCCCCATGCATAGAAAATGAGATTTAATAAAACAAGGAAAAAATTATTTGTGCAAATTTTTTTCAGAAAACTACCTATTGCACAAATGAAGTACACGTGTCTTTCTGAGAGCATCTTTTAAATGATCACATAGCCTTTGTTTTTGTAAATGAGAAAAAAACAACAGAAATGATGTGGGAAATTGTTCCTTTTGTGCTTGAGTCACATGAATTTTTATTCAGCCAGCAGATGGTAGACCAGATGTTGGATAATATGTTCTGAAAATGACCTTGTTTTATTAAGTGATGATAAGTTAACCATTATAGAAATAGAAGACTTTCCAGCCTAGAATTCTCATGGAGGCTTTGTATTTGCAGTAATCGCACATTGTTTTCATGTTTGCTAAAAATGCCATTATCTTCTTTTCTGTATTTTTATAGAATATAAAATTTTGTGTATGTGCTTACATATACACATATATCATACAATGCAGTCCCAGTTAAAACACATCTTATCTAGCACCTTTAAATAATTGCAGTTTAACATTGGGTAGATTATTCCATCCAATTGTTTAATGTATTAACCTGACCGCAGTGTAAATAGAGCTCACAGCAGAGAAACCAGTGACACACTCCTGGTTTATGTCCTAATATCTGGGCAGACTCATGACTCAAAACTCACATTTGTTACAAAAGACATGAGTTATCGCCTCCAGTTCCATATTTCTTTTGAAATAAATAACCAAATCTTGCGGTTTGTGATAGGGCAGATGTTTGGTAAGAGTGGGAATTGCACAAGAACCTTCTGCAACTTCTAAAGAGATCCTAAATTACTCAGTCACTCATTCAGCTTAGAAACAAACATTATATAGAGCAGTATTTCTCACTCTGATTCTGTGATCAAGGATCCTTTTTCATTTCAAACTGAGCAGAGAATGATACTGTGACCAGAGAATGATACTGTGTTTTATAAAACACAGAAGCACACGCTTAGATGTTATGGCAATGTCCACCTGCCATTGCAAACCAGGACCGGTCTGCAGAGCCCCTAATAGAGAGGACCGTACATTCAGAAATGTAGATTTCAGTCTCAGCTTTGCCACAAACTAAACCAAGAGCTTCTGGGCCAGTTGCTTAACCCTCAGGGCTGCTGCGAAGACCAAAGGAGTTTTTATAGATGACAGCTTTGTAAAGAGAGGAGAACTATATTCATATTAGTTATTATTCTGAACCTCTCTGGACCTCAATTTCAATCAGACTCCAAGAGAATTGAAGGAGTGATCTGTATAGTACTTTAAACTTTAATGATTCTGTATATTGATGCATTTGTTTAAATAAAGCCAGAAGGGTGGACAGTGTATGGATACAGTGTAGTGCCAAGAGGTTTCTAGGAGCTGGGCATAGAGCAGATCGTGCCTGGCCCGTTCTGTCTCCTCCCCCTTGGCTCCCTGGGTTGACTGATAAGAAGACATCCGAACAAAGGCTGCTCTTGGACACTTACAGGCTCCACTTGGAAGAGAACTTTTGTGAATCCTGACCAGCAAGTTGGCCACGGGACTTGGCATTACCACGGGAGTAAGAAGTCCTACATCCCACCACCCAGTCCCCTCCATGAGGCCTTTTTGTCCAGAGGAACAGTGTCCTGCCTTGATTCTGCCTTGTTGCTTGTAAACTTCTTCCCCAGTGAGAAGGCCCTGTTTCTCAGCTACAGGGAAAAGAGTCTACTCCAGCTAGTTTAAAAGTAAGGAGTTCATCAGTAGCTCCCCCAGTCTCTGGAAGAGCAGGAGGAGCCGACTCAGAGGCCACAAAACCAGGAGTCTGCAAAAATGAAACCTGGATTGTCACAACAGAGAACCGTTTCAGCGAAACACCACAGGACCCTGCTCCCCACCACTGTTAAGAACTGTAATCCAGAAACCCACTACCTTTGCCCCAAAGGACCAGATGCTTCTGCCATATGCATGCTGAAAATACCATCTCCCCAAACACGGCCACCTCTCTCATTGCTCCAAGTTTTCCAGGATGATCTGCTCCATTTTCATATGGACATGCCGTAGGCCACCACCAACCTGTCTCAACCAGTGAGAAGGAAGCCATGTAGGCCTTAAAAAAAAAAAAACCCAAAACAAAAACAAAGCAAAAAAACAAACTCAAACAAAAAACCCATCCCGTAGCATTACATATAGGAGGTAATCAATGACACAGGTTGATGAGTTCACTGCTGATACTGATCATGACTTTGCTTATGCTGATTCCACTGCCTAGAAATCTCTCCCACATTCTTCACTTGTGCTTTGAGATTCCTCTCAGGTATCATCTCCTCTTGCAGGACTTCTGTGACCTCCCCCATCCCCTCCATGCTCAGTGCCCATCCTCTGCGCCCCCCAAAGCGCCCTGTGCTTACCTCTGCCACAGCACTTACCACACCGTGAAGTGAACTGCTGACCTTCTAGGCCCCTTGAGACCATGATCTCCTCAAAGGCAGGGGCTATGGTTCATACATCTCTAGCCACAGAGCCTAGCACAGTGCCTGGAGTACGGTCGGCACTTCACACGTGCTTGCTGAAATGCAACTGTGATTTAAATTGATTTTTTAACTATCCTTTGGCTTAAGGTCAGCTGGGCCCGAGATTTGTCAGGAGCTCGCTAGGCTGGGAGAAAGATCTGAGCTGCTCATCATCTGTGTAGCTGATTAAAGCAGCAAGCCAACAAAGAGAGCGAAGCCTCTGATCATTTACTGAGATGGTACAAGAGTCTGAGACCAGAGAAAACACCACCTCCCCCTGTTGCATTTTCCCCCATGGAACAGCACACCTGTTAAGGGTCAGGGGGACCAGCACCGATGGCATCATCTCACCGTTGAGGGAGCCTCCAACAAAAGGCTCTGGCTGTCAAGAGAGGGCAAGGGAGCAGGGCCAGGAGTGGAAAAGTACTGGGTCCTGGGTCAAAATGGGGTAAAGTGTCTTCAAGTTTTCCTCTTCCTCCTCCTGATAAGGAGGTCTCCACAGAAACACCTGGAGGGATTCTCTAGCCAAGGCTTCAGATAAAGAGACCTAGGAATGTAGGCACGGGGCCAGGAATGCAAATGTGCAAACAGTACGAGTGGCCTGAGGGCCTGAGTCCTTGACTTCACCTCCCTCCAGAGATAGCAGTGCACGACCTGTGCACCAGGCCTGGTGTAGGGCGGGCAACGTTCCCTGTGAGGCCTGCCAGGAAGAGCCTATGGAACTGCCTACGGGCGGGCCTGAAAAAATTCACACATAAGTTTTTAACTAGGACCCAACCTCCTCAGTATTAAAAAACCAAAACACAGAAGCAATAACCTAGAACGTCACAGCTGCCTCCCAGGCTTTCCAGGGATGTGCACACGGTAGTATATCCCTCTAGGGACAAATTGCTGAGAGAGGCGTCCAGACCCATAGCTCAGCTAAAGGGAAGGAGGAATGCATGCTCCTGTAGTTAATCAGGAGAGGCCAACAAAACTGACCTAGAATTTACCTATACCTTGGAAAAACTGATGCAGTTCTTCTGTAAAAAAGAGTAATTAAGAAAAAAAACCCAAAAGTTAATATGTGAGTTTTTTCTTCTCAACACCAACAGCCAATTCTCTGACACCAACTGGGTGACCAACAATTCAATTCTATTCTGACAGTAGCTACCAACTTAGCACCGACTCCACAGGTTAAGGGCTTGGTCTCACAAGACTGTCTCCACAGCAGTTGCCTGTCACAGGTGCCAGAGGGCCACCCATATTCTGACTGAAGCTGTAATCCAGAGGTTCCCATGACTCCCTTCTCAGGGTCCATAATTTGCTAGGACAATTCACAGAACTTGAGAAAACACTTTATGTTTACCAGTTTATTATTGTTAAAAAGAAACAACAGGCCCCAAATGGAGTCATTTGTGCTAAGCCCATGTCACCGAAGTAAGACTTAATACCTAACCTATTGGAACTATAGTCCCAACCCCTCAGGAAACTTCAACTAGTCGACCTGGAATTACCTAGTCAGCCCTAAGTGAGGTAATCCTCCCTATAGGCTCTTCCATTCCCTTTAGGAGGTGACCTTGCCTGAAATAATGCATTCTTTGCTAATAATTTTCCCCCTTTCTGCCTTTAAGAATCTTTCCTTTTGTACAGCTTAGCAGAACTCCCTTCTATTTGCTAGATGGGATACTGCCTGATTCATTAATTGTTTAATAAAGCCACTTTGATCCTTAAATTTACTTAGTTGTATTTTTGTTATTTAATAGTTTGATGGCAGCAGCGGGACTGAGGGAGACTTTCGACAGCTTCAAAGACAAGGAGAAACACAGGAGTGGTACCCTGTGACCTGTTTGAGTTCACTGTCTTTCTCACCGTTTCCAAGGCCCACGGGTAAGTCCCTTCTTGGTTCTCAGCTCTGCCCTCCTTGCACGGAGCTCCTAATCTAATTGGCTTTTTCCATAGTTACTTATTTGGTTGGAAACCCCAGCCCTTGGTTTTGTCCCCAGATCCCCAGTTCCACGTCGGGAACTGCAGGTAGTTATTGGCCAGAGTTGGGCTGGGTCTGACTTAAAAACCGGACTAGATCTGGATTCAGACTAGATCTGATTTAAATGGGACTGGGTTCAGTGTGAGGCCTTGAGTGAATAAAATTTTAAGTAAAGGCTACAGCTAATGGGAATCTCAGAAGAAAAAAAAAAAATCACAGAATTGGTGAGCATGGGAAGAGCATTTAATAGAAGCTGTTAGAATATTCACCACCTAACCCAAAGACTCTGGTGTTAGGACAAGTTGGTCACAGAATGGGTTAGATCAACACTAGGTCACCTGCCAACCTCAAGAAAATTTCTGTGCTGTGAGGTACCCTGCAAAACACCACACAATCCCCAACCCAGGAGCACATCCCTTTTATGTATTATTTTGGCTCTGAAAGACCCAAAACTTTCTCTTAAAAAAAAAAAAAGAAAGGGAATCCTTAAAACCCAAAGAGTTAAGCATGCCACCTTCCTACATACCTGCTTAAGAACTGTGGTCCAAGAAGCTATAAATATCTACCAAAAATGGTCAAAATCTCTCTAAAGACAATCTAGAATTTTGTGTCCTGAGAACTTGCCTTGGTAACCATCAGGTTGGGGGCCCCAAAATATGGCCAGACAGAAATGTGGCTAGATATGCCTGGGCAGAAATGTGGGTTGAACGCCATTTGGTAAGGGTCCTACCAAACTGCCGCCGGCCCTCAGGGAAATCACAGTGGCCACTACGAGGAATGTTCCAGTTGGATAATATCATTTAAGAAGTGCATTTAAACACAAGGGATACATATTTTAATTGGTATGAAGAAGCCTCCAAAATTCCAAAATAGCCCATTAAAAGATTCATTGCAAAAGGCTAAAATGAAAAAAGTAAGGACATAAAAGGTACCTAAAACAAAAGACTGTAGGACTGATGTAATTCCTACTGCTCCGCTCTATCCTCATTTATTTGAGGACTTATTCTAGCAATCCTCTGTCTGAATTGCCTTTCTATGCTGAAAAGACTTATTAAACAGTTACCTTTCAAAGAGCTTGGCCTGACTTTCTGCCTCCCTGGGACATGCAGGCTGTTGGTTCTTTCTTTTGGCTATCTTTGGGAGTGACTCGATCTTGAGAAGGCAGTAGTACCTTTTTCACCCTCTTTGAGGATGCCTTTGGGTCCATGAAGTTGTTTAATTTTGCTAGAAATATGTAGTTAGTCCTGGCTGAAAACTGACAAGACCGTTAAAAGAATTTTTAAGTAGCTCTGTGGTCAAAAGTTGCTCAGAGATTAGAAGCTGATATTCAGATCCTGATAGGAATTTTTTTAAAGCCTTCTCCCCTAAAGAAATGAAAGATAATGCAGTTGGATGAGTAGATCAATCCATAATATCATTTAAGCCTCAACCCAATTTCTTATGGAATTGAGAACAACTGTCAAATCTTTACAAACCTAGGAAGACAGCTCTAGAGGCAATTCCAAAGTTCACTGTTCCTTTTTATCAATCCCCAAACCTCCCCGATTTATCTTCAAAAGCTTGTAACTGACATTGTTTCCCTCTGTCTCTGAGATGTACATGTTGAAGCACAAACTTCAGGGAAGTAATTCTTATCATAAGAAAAATGAAAGGGGGAAGATCATTTGAAACAGGATCAAGAAAAAAAAAAAAACCCCAACAACTTAGATCCAACTTCTTCAATGACTAGTGAAATGAGAACTATTAGGTCTCTTTGTGTTTGGCTGTGTTTCTGTGTTGTAGATGTGTGGCATTTACTACCTCTGGACGGTGTTACTAAAATTAATAGTTTGTAAAAAAGCTCTATTTAATTGGCTTAAGTGCTTCTGTAAATTTAGTATTCATAAAAATTCTTATAAATATAATAGAGACTAACCGAAATGCGTTTCAGGTTCACGTTATCTGGGAAAATATTCAGTATTCACGCTAGTTTAAGTTTGCTGGTTTAATGAAAGCAAGCATGTCTTTAGGGTTATCAACGTTAAATGTAAAACTTTTACTCTACCTGGGTTTACTAATCAAATAAGGTCCTATGATCTCTGTTACAAAATTTGTCTGCCAGAAAAATAACTTTGGATGATGGATGACTGTCTACTGTCCCATGAAGTTCTTGTGGGTAGCTTAACCTAAATGTTGAGAACAAATAAATTAAATAAATAAGAGTTTCTAGGTAAACTTTCTAAGCCATTTTTTCCAAATCTTTCTGATAACCTAAAACCTTAGAACTTTGCTAAGTTAAATTAAATGAGGGAAATTCATTGAATATTTAGATCATTTCTAAATAAAAGACTGAAATATTAATTACTGACATAAGTTTATTCACTTTCTGTTTCCTTTTTTATAGAGGAATTAGACATGCTTGGATCCATTAGTAAACACGTTTTGTGCCAAGCTGAGAAATTTACTATAAAAAGCATGCCTCCAGAAATTACAGAAAGTATAAATTTGCCAGGCCACAGAATGCTAATATAAAGGACCATTTACAATTGCTTACTTCTTAGCTTTTACTAAAAATTAAGGGCTTCTAAGGATTAAAAATAATTCTAGTATATGTGATTGAAGCTACAAGAAAAGATACGTGTTTTCAGTAAACTAGGTATAAGGAATGGAAATGCATTTTGTTAAAGGAAAAGAAAGTAATTTTGTCCTGGCTGGGAATAAGGGAAAAAATAGGACAAAAATGAATCCAAAATGTATGCATGCAAAAAGAAAATTTGGAAGTTTGTGGAACAGGAATACTCGAAAAAGAATTTTAGGTGTAGTCAGGACAGTCTATGAATTAAAATAAATTTAATTAAGTAAATGAGCTTTCATATCAAAATTAAGCTGGTTCAAAATTATAATTTGGTTTTCTCTCTCTTTTTTACAAAGTTTTCTTGAACTTTTGGTCTGCTTTTGATAATAACAGATTGTAAAAGATTTTTCTTTATCTTTTAAGTTACGTACCCAGAAAACAAAGATTTTGTCTTTTATCAAAATAATTTCCTGTGCTTCATGTTATCTTTATCATTGGATCTTTGATTACTTAAGTAAACCTATCTTCTCAGTATTGAAAAGAGATAAATTTTACTCAGAAGTGTATAATTTTCTTTATTTGCCTCTGAAGTCTTTGTCACTTTGGTTAAGTAGATAACTGAGTATAGTTTCACAGTGACCTATGATCTTATATTTGACCAAGTGCTTTAAAACATTTTTGACAAACTTTTCCAAAATTCAAATTCTAAATAATGTCTTCTTGACCTTGAACTAATTTGGGTTTTTCCAACTTAGAAAAACCCAAGTTAGAACATCTGAAAATATTCATTCTTTCTCCTTATAGAAAGAGATATGTTACACTAATTGGACTTATCCGGCATATTAAATTACATGAGAAGCATTGTTAAATAAGTGATGATCAACCTTAGGTTATATTATGTGGGTGAATGTTACTAATATAAGTGTTATAGACATTGTATAAAATTCCTAAAATTCAAATATGTCCTGCCATAATGTTATCTGTCATAAATCTAGTTATCTTGAAATGTTATGTGTCACAGAAATAACAAGAAATTTTCTTGTCAATTCCATTATAATGAACTTTCATCAGATCTTTAACAATGGGCATTTTAAGCCTTTTGTCATTTACAGGCAATTGTTGTTTACTACAACAATTTTGCAAAAGTGTTCCTACAAAGGTGTTTGAGCTTTAGAAAAATTCATAGAAAGTACTCTGACAGGTACTGTAGAATACAGGTTTCTGATCACTTTAAGATCATAAAACTGAACTGGGTAAAAATTTCCAGAATTACTGGGAAAACAATTCAAGCAGAATAAGAATTAATAACATGAGGTTAAATGAAATGATGAAGATGATTATAAGTTTTACGAATTTTGCTCGTTCTTTTATGTTTTGCTTTTCCAGATTTAAGGAAACTTTTCTCTTAAAGCTATCAAGAATTTAGTAAGATACGCCTTTGGAAACAAAGATGAAACATTTACTTTTTCTTCCTACCTAATCCCTCTAGAATTTGCAAACTTGTTAAGTATTCTTTTCATGGCAAAAGAGTTAGTTATTTGCCAAATTCGGTAAGAATCTGTTCTCCTTGTAACAGAACACAGTTGGAAATACTGACTATATCAACAAGGCTTTGACTGGAGTATCAAATTTGAGACAGATATGCATAGACTCAGATATGACCAGACAGCTTTAAGGAACTGCTTGAACTTTGGATTGGCTACGTGACCAGGAGAGATTTTTTAAGAGTTCGATCTATTATTCCTTATAAAAAGTCCTAGCAAAGCAGTCTTTAAGAAGCTTATATGGTCAAGCACTATAGTCTTGCTGCACTCATGTAAATAATCAGATGAGGTTTAATGCAAATAAATTAGTTTTATTTTGATTAAAAAATGGGGGCAAGTGTAGAAAAAAAAGTTATTTTTGTGCCTTTTTAGATATCAGATTTTAGTCTTTAATGGTTTTGCTATCTCCCTGTAAACTGGACTGGATCCTGAATTCTTCTAGTTTCCTCAAACATCTGGCTACAACTTTCCAAACTAATGTTTCTCCCACCCTTCTAATTTAGAATCACTAAGAACAGAGGCTACTCTTGAATCTCCTTAGAAGGGACTGTACCAGGTCCTCCTTGCTGCCCAGATGGCAGCCAGACTCAATCTCCAGTCCCTCTCCTCTCCCCAGAGGTGGAGGGAGGGGCAAGTCTGAAAGTTCTAACCCTCTAATCCCCTGGTTGGTTTTTCTGGTGACCAGCCCTCATCCTGAAACTATGGAGGGGCCCCCAGCCTTGGATCATCTCATTAGCATACAAAAGATACTCTTAACTGCTCAGGAAATTCTCAGGGTTTTAGGAGCTCTGTGCCAGGAACAGAAACAAAGACCGAATAGTTTTTTTTAATTATATCACTGTCAGGCTTGCTGAGGGGGGACATCTTGGGAATAGAATTAGGAGCTAACTTGCAGCTCCCAGAAACTGCTATCTTAAATATGATGCTCAACAGATGGAAGATAGTAGTAGCAGTAGTACTTATACTCATTATTTATGATTGTTGACTGGGTACTGCATTGATTCCTAGGACTGCTTGGAGCAAAACCATAAACTTGGTGGCTTAAAACGACAGAAATTTATTCTCTCACGGTTCTACATAACCGGCATCTGAAATTAAGGTGTCTGGGGGTTGTGCTTCCTCTGAAGTCTCTGAGGGAGACGGTTCCTCATCTCTTCTAGTTTCTGGTGGAGTGATCTCTGCCTCTGTTTTTACATGGCCTTCTCCTCTTCTCTCCAAGTCTATCCTCGTTGTCTCTTGTCTCTTAAAAGGACACTTGTCATTGAATTTAGGGCCCATCCAGATAGTTCAGAATGATCTCCTGTCAAGATCTTTAATTTAATTACATCTGCAAAGATTCTTTTGCCAAATAAGGTCACATTCACAGAACATGGACATATCTTGGGGGCCATGATTTGACCTACTATAGATACATCTTGCGCTACTCATATAATTTCAAAAGGGGGGCACAAGCCTTCCCCTTTTACTTTATTCATTCGCAAGGCAGAGAAATTTAGACACAAGTCTGGATGAAAGCCAGTGTGGAACCAGAGAGCATCCCTGCAGGAGACATGAATGCAGATCCTTGTTCTTTTCTTCCTCCTCTTGACTCTCTTGCTCCAGACTTCTGTGACCAGGAAGGCCCAGAGGACAAGGGTAAAATCCATCGAAAAGTACCACACTGCTCGCTGCTGGAGATAGGAAATGATTAGGCTTTAGGTGAGAAGGGTGAAAGAAATTGAGATTCCTAAGTCCAGCTCCACTCATAAGAATGGCAGATCGGATAGAAATTTGAACGCCCCTCTGCCATTTTATCAACACTGTCTCATGAAGTTTCATGGCGATACTGCATTTTGTAACTGAGAAAACTATGGCTCCGGGGACTTAAAGCAACAACTTGCCACTACCAATTGGTGGAGACAGGGCTTGAAACCAAGGCTGCCTGTCTGCAAAGTCTCTAAATGTGTCAAGCCCAGCAGGGAAATTGAATAGCATTCTGTGAAGAATGGTGATACTCAGCGGAAGTAGCCGTCTATGGAGTTGTAAGGGGAAAACCTCCTAACCACAAGACATCTAAAACTGTGGGATAACCATTTCCCTTTTTCCAGAGATCTTACAAAATTAGAAAGGCCTTTTCTGGGACTTCCCTGGTTGCACAGTGGTTAAGAATCCACCTGCCAATGCAGGGGACACAGGCTCGATCCCTGGTCTGGGAAGATCCCACATGCCGCAGAGCAACTAAGCCCGTGCACCACAACTACTGAGCCTGTGCTCTAGAGCCCGTGAGCCACAGCTACGGAGCCTGCACGCCACAACTACTGAGCCTGTGCTCTAGAGCCCCCAAGCCACAGCTACTGAGCCCGTGTGCCTAGAGCCTGTGCTCCACAAAAAGAGAAGCCACTGCGATGAAGAGTAGCCCCCGCGCACTGCAACTAGAGAAAGGAAAGACCCAATGCAGCCAAAAATAAATAAATAAATGAATAAATAAAGATCATTCACTTATTTTAAAAAAAAAAAAAAAAGAAAGGCCTTTTCCCAACTCATCCATTTCTGTCTGCAACCCCAGCTTTCTTCAGTTTTCCTATGTTTGTTAAACATAGCTACTAGGGATATCCTTTAATTTAATCCACTACAACCTCTTAAGTAACCATTATCCTTGCTTTACAGACTCTGTAGCAATAAAGATGAGCAATTTGCCTCACATTAAACAAGTACTGAAAGTACAGGCCAGTATTGGGACATAGGTTGCCCAGATACCAAAGCCAATGACAGAATTGAAACTTTGGGGTTATTATTCGCTCTCTCTTCTCAGTACTACTCATTTGGCACTTGTATTTATTCTTTAATCATATTGGAGATATATGTACACAGTCATCATTGATTGGTCTAAAAGTTTCTTGCAGGCAGGACATTTGTCTTACACCTCCTTCACTCTTCTGTCACGCAGATACAGAAGTTTAGAGAGATAAGTTTCTTCTATACTTCTCTGGGCTGGATATCTTCTTTCTGTTCTCCAGATCCAATCTGCCTAGAATGGCGGCATTGAGGATGAGAAGCAGTCAGATCCTCGGTGTATTCTGAAGGCAGATCCAGCAGGATTGGCTGACAGTTTAGAAGTGGAGATAAAAGAGTGAAGGTCAATTCGATCAACTGAAGGTATTTGTCCTGAGGAACTGTAGGAAAGGAGTGGCCCTTTACTAAGCTGAGGAGGACTGAGGGAGGAGCAGTTTGAAGGAATCAGTAGAGGTGATAGCAGTGCTTGAGCGTGAAAAGAAGATGGGGTCAAATCACAGAGGGCCTTGAACTTTACATTCATGGCTTTGGCCTGGTTTTTGTAAAGTAACGGGCGATCAGAGAATGACACAAAGGAAGAGAAGTCTACATCAAGGAAGATGCAATAAAATGGCAGAGAACAAAAAGCCTCTTTCCTTTTCAGCATCTGTGAGCACACTGTTACCAGAGTCATGTACCTGGTATGAGAGCAATGAGAATTTGAAAATCCAAATAGAGAATCGACAGGATTTAGTGACTGATTAGAACTGGGGGATGAGGAAATGGGAAAAGTCAAATGGAACTCCAAGTTTTTGCGCCATTATGAGTGGAAGATATTACATCCCTGGTGGAACACAGAAGTTCTTTTACCTCCGGAGACATGACGTTGAGTATGGCTTTTGAGCTTTTGCAGGGTGGTGACCTTGTTTTATTCACCCAAATACATCCCAAGCGCATGATAGGAAGCCAAAAGTATTTGTTAAGTATTTTTAAATGATTGAATAAACAAATTAGGAGATGATGGAACAGATTGGAACTTAATGCTAGAATGGAAATGATAACAAGACACTGTAAACTTAAATATTTGCAAGGTATTACTTGAGGTCTGTAGTGTAAACCCTGACAGATGTTTCTTTTTTTCTTCTTTGTACTGCAAGTGCCTGACTTACGCTTTGATTGCTGAGGCAACCATTTCAAAGGCAGATATCCCGAATAAACACACGGCCAGCCACATGACTGGATAAGAGCCAGACACCTCCCTGCCCTGAGGCTCCTTTGTCTTAGAGGTCTTGACTGATTTCAGTAGCTGACCATTGGAACCACTTGTTTTTTCTCTTCTCACACTTTAAATTCCTGCTCTTATGTTTTAAAGTGACTGATAAAGAGTGAGCCTGCAAAGCCCTAGGACCCCTACCCTAGACCCCAGTAAAAACAGGACGCCAGCCTCTCAACTGTCTTTCTCTACCCGTGACCGCACTGTGCGGCCCCTGGTGTGCTGTGTAATTTCTAGGTCCTGTAAGCAGTGAGGCTTTTTTTTTTTTTCAGAGTTTCCTGATGGTTATTGCTGAAGGGCATCTTGAGATCACAATAAGAACCACAACAATAACATTGGTTATTGATAGGCTGAGACCAGCACAGACAAGGTCACTAAGACAGATGAAACCTCTGTGGAAAATGAAGGACGAGAACAGGAACTTGAGGTCCCCTGCCTATAGAGGCAGGAAGCAGAAGGTCAATGAAAATGAGTGAAAGAAAATAAGAGGTGGCCTCATAAACACCAAAAAAGGAGGATGTTTGAAAATAGGGACCTGTCACCTGAGCCAGACACTGCAGGGGGCAAATCGAATCCAGATTTACATTAAAAAATCAATGGTATGGCAATGAGCAGTAGACTTGGGAACTTCAAGAAGTTCCTGGAGAATGGGGGAAGGGCTCGCTATCAGATGGGAAAAGACTCCTGCCTGCCCTGAGACCTTGGTGTATCCTTAAAATCATAATTTACGTTTTAGCAAAGAATTCCTCCTACAGAATGCATGCCGACAGAGAGAATTACAAAGTCGTGCTGCAGTGCTGGGTCTTTGGGACCGTCTGCTGACGTCCTCCCCTTTGCTCTAGACTTTGTGCCTCAGCGAAACCCCTAATGACTACATGTCATGGATATTTGGGACCTGTCTTTGATCATTTAAACTATGATTACTGAATCCACAAATGGCGGAGGTCTTCTGTATATCAAAGGAAACCACTCTGGAGCCTCCTGATTAAGATCTAACAAGGGTTGGGTAAAGGCTTTTGCTACATGCCCAACAAATCTACCTGAGTCAGTGGTTCTTGGTCTTTAATTAGATTCCCAAGCCTTACTGTAGCAATTCTGATGTCATAGAGACCAGGACTCTGTATTTTTGATAAGGATCTCAGGTGATTGTGATGCTGGTGGTTGTTAGAACTGGTATTTGTGATATAATCAGAACTTTCCTAATGTTTATTATTTTTTTAAAAAATAATGCCCTGAGAGTTGTGTCTAAGTTTGTTTTCTTGCTACAATTTCAATCTTAGACTAGTGATCATTCTTTCCTATGTCCTGTAGAGTTCTCTCTCTTTTTTTTTTTATACAAGGAACTGGATTGTTTTAACTTGGCTCCAAAACCAAGGAGAGGATTTTGAAGGAGGACACAGGGTGGCCCTGAGGACAAGGGAACAATCTTAGGTATGAGCTCAAAGATGCGTCTCTCAAGCATGCATGCCATCAGCTCAGGGTCTAGCCCTTTCACCTAGCTCCCCTTGACTACCCAGTCGCCTGCCTCATAACCAGGATGAGGATCCTCTGGACTAACCCCAGGTATGAGGGCCCCGAAGGGCCAGAGCAGGATTTACTCCACTGTCACACAGCCCTTTTCGACTTGGGTTCATCGTCTAAACCACAGGATGCAGAAAATTATTTGAGTGACTATTTTCTTAATTCCCCCAAAGATGGTACATAACTAACTCCGTTCTAGATGCATGAGAGAGGTTAACTCATTACATGCAAAGGACGTCTTTGGCCCTTTAGGGCTAGATTTTCTCAAGGAATCCTGTTGAAAAAGTCTGGAAGATATCTGGGATACAACCATACTCACTCACCCTTGTTAGGCTTCTACACTCCTTAGAAGTGAGTCCTAAGAGAACACTCACCCCGACCCTGGCTCCCGGTGGAAAACTTCGTCACTTAATTGTCATACAACTTCTAATTGAAATCAAACTAACGTCTGTAAATTGGCCCTTATATTAAAATCCTTTTTTTTTTTTTTGGCCATGCCACGCAGCATGGGGGATCTTAGTTCCCCTACCAGGGATAGCACCTGTGACCCCTGCAGTGGAAGCGCAGAGTCTTAACCACCGCCAGGGAAGTCCCTAAAAGTCATTTTTAATTTGGCAAAGCAATATATACTAGGTTCCGTTCCATACATAAATATAAATAATGTAGAAAATGAAATTGATGTGGCCTACTTTAAATGCCTTAGTATACATTGGAAGCTCCACCCCACAACTTTGCTGAGAGAAACATGCATTATAAAAGGCCGCATCCCACAAGTTGTGAGAAGTAGCATTTTCAGTATCACGGAGTTCTAAGTATTGTCAAAGTTCCCTTATGATTTCTTCTGTCATCCATGAATTATTTAAATGTGTATTTTAAAATTTTTTAAATGTTTGAGGGAGGTTTTTGTTACCTTTGTGTTATTGATTCTGATTTAATTTTATTGTGATCTATTAATTCTTTGTAAGTTGTGGATACTTGCTTGATAGCCTAGAACGTGCTCGATTTCCATAAATGACTCTAGTGTGCTCGAAAAATAATGTGTGCATTCTTTATGCAAGATAAATATTTTTGTTGCTGGCTCTGCCAACAGGAGGGGCATTTAAAACTCCTACTAAAAATAGTCCCTTCCTGTTTTTCAGTGTAAATGGAAAAGAAATTCCTTTCTGTGCAGCAGCATGGCCCTTTCTACATGCTTTTAAATACACCCCTTTCCACTACCCTTCTTAGTGTTCCCTATGGTCTTAACCTGTTCACATCTAACACCATCCAAGCTGCACTACTATTAGCTGTTCCAGTGAATGTGGGAGACATTCAGTCTTTTTTCTCTCATGCTACTTTTTTCTAACTTTCTATTTCTTTATTCCATGAGTAGCACATTTTTATTCTAGAAAATTTTGAAATCACAGATAAAGCAAAAAGAAAATAAAGAACATCCATGTTTTCACATAGGTTTCTTTATATAGGAAAACCACTCCTAATATTTTATATATACATCCATACTTGTGCATCCACACTTAATTATTTTATGTAAATGGATAATATGCATAATACTCTGAATTTATGTTAATATGATTTATCTAGCTCTCAAAGGTTCAGAGATATCCCACTTTCACAGCCAACGTGGCACTAATAATTTGGCAGGTATATGTTCCCTTGCTAATTTCTTTCCCCTGATGTCTCAACATGACCTCAGCTTATGATGCTGCCTCAGCAGGTGGTATTTGTGTCTATTCCAAAATACATTCTGGTTAGATGCTTATCTGCCTAAGACCTACCCCTGTTGCCCGAGATCTCATCTTTCAAATAACCGCAATCATGAGAATTTTTAAATCTAAGAAATCACACAGATTGAGGTTTTGAAGAATCAGAACAGGAAATTGAGTCCATGTTCTGAACCAGGCAGCCGCCCACTCTAGCTAATTCTTTTTGTTCTGACTTCAGGAGCTCAAGACAACTGCTTAGCCTGCCTATATGGAGCATGTGTACCAGTCACGACAACATGGGTATTTCAGTTTGCACGAATTTCCTATCTCTTATTATAAATGAATGCATTGTAGCTTTTACTTTCATCTCCTCTTTTTATTTTATTTATTTACTTATTTATTTATTTGTGGCTGCGTCAGGTCTTCACTGCTGCGCACGGGCTTTCTCTAGTTGCGCCAAGCGGGGGCTACTCTTTGTTGCGGTGTGCGGGCTTCTCATTGCGGTGGCTTCTCTTGTTGCGGACCCCGGGCTCTAGAGTGCAGGCTCAGTACTTGTGGCACACGGGCTCATTTGCTCCGTGGCGTGTGGGATCTTCCCAGACGAGGGATCGAACCCGAGTCCCCTGCATTGGCAGGAGGACTCCTAACCACTGCACCACTAGGGAAGTCCCTCATCTCCTATTTTTAAATTGAAGCAGTCCTCAAGAGATTGGTCTTCTCTTATTAGCTGACAATCAACTTCCTGCACCTTCAAAGCTGAGGACCATGTGACATCACTTAGGCAATTTCATCACTGGTAGTACCCTATCTGGGCTCCCAGCCAGGAGGTTCCTTGAGATACATTGTATCACTCTGTCTACAGCAATTCCTGCTAAGTTCCACTCCCAATGAAACAAAAGTTTTGCCTCATCCTTGTATTATCACTTAATACCTTACTCTTTACATATCATTTGAATGATAGGCCAATGAATTTCATATAACTTTTTAGTAGTACAATTTTTTCAACTAAATAAAGCATGGAATTCTCGTGCTTTTGAGTAAACTGTGTGGACAGAGGAACTTCAAAACCTTTCCCCTGTCTGCCTCCTCTTTCTTCTTTTTATTTTTTACTTTGTTTTATTTATTTTTTTTTATTGTGGTATAGTTGTTTTACAATGTTGTGTTAGTTTCTACTGCACAGCGAAGTGGAGTTCCCTGTGCTATACAGCAGGTTCTCATTAGTTATCTATTTTATACATATTAGTGTATATATGTTAGTCCCAGTCTCCCAGTTCATCCCACCCACCCCCCTCTCCCCACTTGGTGTCCATACGCTTGTTCTCTACATCTGTGTCTCTATTTCTGCCTTGCAAACTGGTTCAATTGTACCATTTTTCTAGATTCCACAAATGCGCACTAATATACAATATTTGTTTTTCTCTTTCGGACTTACTTCACTCTATATGCCAGTCTCTAGGTCCATCCACATCTCTACAAATGACCCAATTTGTTCCTTTTTATGGCTGAGTAGTATTCCATTGTATATATGTACCACATCTTTATCCATTTGTCTGTCAATGGACATTTAGGTTGTTTCTGTGACCTGGCTATTGTAAATAATGCTGCAGTGAACACTGGGGTGCATGTATCTTTTTGAAACATGGTTTTCTCTGGGTATATGCCCAGTAGTGGGATTGCTGGGTCACATGGTAATTCTACTTTTAGTTTTTTAAGGAACTTCCATACTGTTCTCCATAGTGGCTGAATCAATTTACATTCCCACTAACAGTGCAAGAGGGTTTTCTTTTCTCCACACCCTCTCCAGCATTTATTGTTTGTAGATTTTCTGATGATGCCCATTCTAACCGGTGTGAGGTGATACCTCTTGGTAGTTTTGATTTGCATTTCTCTAATAATTAGTGATGTTGAGCAGCTTTTCACGTGCCTTGCGGCCATCTGTTTGTCTTCTTTGGAGAAAAGTCCATTTAGGTCTTCCACCCATTTTTGACTGGGTAGTTTGTTTTTTGATATTGAGCTGCATGAGTTGTTTGTATATTTTGGAGATTAATCCTTTGTCAGTTGCTTCATTTGCAAATATTTTCTCCCATTCTGAGGGTTGTCTTTTCATCTTGTCTATGGTATCCTTTGCTGTGCAAAAGCTTTTAAGTTTCACTAGGTCCCATTTGTTTATTTTTGTTTTTGTTTCCATTACTCTAGTATGTGGGTCAAAAAAGATCTTGCTGTGATTTGTGTCCCGGAGTGCTCTTCCTATGTTTTCCTCTAAGAGTTTTATAGTGTCTGGTCTTACATTTAGGTCTTTAATCCATTTTGAGTTTATTTTTGTGTATGGTGTTAGGGAGTGTTCTAATTTCATTCTTTTACATGTAGCTGTCCAGTTTTCCCAGCACCACTTATTGAAGCAACTGTCTTTTCTACATTGTATATCCTTGCCTCCTTTGCCATAGATTAGTTGACCATAGGTGCGTGGGTTTATCTCTGGGCTTTCTATCCTGTTCCATTGATCTATCTTTCTGTTTTTGTGACAGTACCATACTGTCTTGATTACTGTAGCTTTGTAGTATAGTCTGAAGTCTGGGAGCCTGATTCCTCCAGCTCCATTTTTCTTTCTCAAGATTGCTTTGGCTATTCGGGGTCTTTTGTGTTTCCATACAAATTGTGAAAGTTTTTGTTCTAGTTCTGTGAAAAATGCCATCGATAGTTTGATAAGGATTGCATTGAATCGTAGATTGCTTTGGGTAGTATAGTTATTTTCACGATGTTGATTCTTCCAATCCAAGAACGTGGTATATCTCTCCATCTGTTTGTATCATCTTTGATTTCTTTCACCAGTGTTTTATAGTTTTCTGCATACAGGTCTTTTGTCTCCTTAGGTAGGTTTATTCTTAGGTATTTTATTCTTTTTGTTGCAGTGGTGAATGGGATTGTTTCCTTAATTTCTCTTTCTGATCTTTCATTGTTAATGTATAGGAATGCCAGAGATTTCTGTACATTAATTTTGTATCCTGCAACTGTACCAAATTCATTGATTAGCTCTAGTAGTTTTCTGGTAGCATCTTTAGGACTCTCTATGTATAGTATCATGTCATCTGCAAACAATGACAGTTTTACTTCTTCTTTTCTGATTTGTATTCCTTTTATTTCTCAAATAAACAGTCTAACCTTATACCTAAAGGAACTAGAGAAAGAAGGACAAAGAAAACACAAAGTTAGTAGAAGGAAAGAAATCATAAAGATCAGAGCAGATATAAATGAAATAGAAACAAAGAAAACAATAGCAAAGATCAATAAAACTAAAAGCTGCTTCTTTGAGAAGATAAACAAAATTGATAAACCGTTAGCCAGACTCATCAAGAAAAAGAGGGAGAACACTCAGATCAGTAAAATTAGAAATGAAAAAGGAGAAGTTACAACAGACACCACAGAAATACAAAGCATCATAAAAGAATACTACAAGCAACTATATGCCAATAAAATGGGCAACCTCGAAGAAATGGATGAATTCTTAGAAAGGTATAACCTTCCAAGACTGAACCAGGAAGAAACAGAAAATATGAACAGACCAATCACAAGTAATGAAATTGAAACTGTGATTAAAAATCTTCCAACAAACAAAAGTCAAGGACCAGATGGCTTCACAGGTAAATTCTATCAAACATTTAGAGAAGAGCTAACACCCATCCTTCTGAAACTCCTCTAAAAAATTGCGGAGGAAGGAACACTCCCAAACTCATTCTATGAGGCCACCATCACCCTGATACCAAAACCAGACAACGATACTACAAAAAAAGAAAATTACAGACCGATATCACTGATGAATATAGATGCAAAAATCCTCAACAAAATACTAGCAAACAGAATCCAACAACACATTAACAGGATCATACACCATGATCAAGTGGGATTTATCCCAGAGATGCAAGGATTCTTCAATATATGCAAATCAATCAATGTGATACACCATATTAACAAATTGAAGGATAAAAACCACATGATCATCTCAATAGATGCAGAAAAAGCTTCTGACAAAATTCAACACCATTTATGATAAAACTCTCCAAAAAGTGGGCATAGAGGGAATCTACCTCAACATAATAAAGGCCATATATGACAAACCCATAGCAACCATCATTCTCAATGGTGAAGAACGGAAAGCATTTCCTGTAAGATCAGGAACAAAGCAAGGATGTTCACTCATCTTCATCTTGGAAGATGAATAGACAGGCCAGTGGCATAGAATAAAACCAAGTACTTACTTTATGTTTATTTCCATATTGAATATGTATGCTTTCATATTTAGTCGCACAAACCTGCCCCTCTGATAACATAATTACACTTACAAAAATAATAACAGGTAACATTCATTGGGCATGTAGCATGGTAAGTAGTTTTATACCCATTAGTTCATTTAATCCTCAAAACAACGCTGCAGGGTTGCTATTGTTATTTTGAATTTTCAAATAAAGAAACTGATTTCAGACCTACACATATGTTGTATTGCTTATATTGCCTAGCTCAGCACAGGCCGGCAAGTCTTCTGTTTCACCTATGGCACGAGCCCCACAGATCAAATGTAGCCCCAAAGCCCCGGTACACTGTGGTGGCCTGCAGCTGTCTCCATATTTTCTTCAGGCTCTCCCTCTTCTCAGTAACTGTATACTGTTGCATTCATGAAGGTTGTCTCTAATTAGGCTCACAAAATCCTATGACCTAAGAAATTAGGCTATGAAGGAGAAGAGTACAATATGGCCGTTGAGCAGGTTTACATGTTTTGCCAAGAGTCAAGAACGAGGCCAAAGATGGAGAACAGAACATAAACACTTGATAACGTTAGGTTGAATTCGGGGTAAAAGGCAAAGAGAAGACAGAAGGACCAGACACAAGTGGTGATGTTGATCTTGCATGATGAGAAGAAGAATTCCTCCTTTACTGTGACAGCCTGGAATGACAAGATGGGCGGAAATCCAGGTGCTGTGTAAGCTTGCAAGAGGGAAGATGACATTTTGACTTCTACTTTCTCTCTGTAGTAGGAGGTGGGGCCATCTGCTCAGAACAAGGGAAATAACAAGGGAACTAGGAAGAGAGTGAAGAAAGTCTGAAGCAGTTTGAAGGGAGAAAGCCAACTGACAACCATAATAGCTTGGCTAGGTAGAGTTGAGGGTCCGTTTGAGGTTGAGACTTATGAATACTTAACGGCACCAAACTTTTCTGCTGGTTGGTTTTCTCCTTCAGAGCTCAGACAGTGGAGTGGAGACCCAGACCAAACATATAGCTGGATTCATCCAGGTATTTTGTCAGCTGGGTTAAGCTGGTAATTATGATGCCTTTAAGAATGTCTCATTAGGTCCACAGTGATGCACGGTCGTCCTGCTGAAGCTCCAGCAACTCAAAGGTGCCAGTTCAGGCTTTTTCAAGGCAAACCATTACAATGCAAAGAGTTTCATTTAGAAAAGTATGAACATAAAATAGAACCATAGCAAACCTTCACCACATTAAACAACAAAGATCTAAGGACTCAGCTACTTTGACATGTATATATATACTTTTAACATCTTTATGGGAATATAATTGCTTTACAATGGTGTGCTAGTTTCTCTAATGGAGAAACTTGTGCTTTCATTTATCTATGTTATATAAAATCTAAAACTATCTTACTCACCACCCTGTCTCTGGCACCAAGCACATTACCTGACACATGTTAAATATATAATAAGTGTTTAGTGAATGAATGTTACGATATGACTTGCTGTTGAGATAATAAAATTATTCTTAGAAACCAGGGTCTTGGATAAGATGACTCAACATCATAAGGATAGTAGTTCTCTCTAAAGTAACATAAAATGAACACAAAAATAAACAAATTCAAATTTCAGTAAAATACCAACAAAAGTTTTTTGGAGTTAGATAAGTTTTTATTAAAGTTAAGTTTTATTAAAGTTCATATGAAAAAATAAACATTCAAGAGTAGATAAAACAGGGAATTCTCTGGCAATCCAGTGGTTAGGACTCTGCACTTCAACTGCAAGGGGCCAAGATTCAATCCTTGGTCAGGGAACTAAGATCCTGCATGCAGCGTGGCATGGCCAAAAAAAAAAAAAACATAGATAGCACAACACAAAAAGAAACAAAAGTAAAGAGGACTAGCTCAATCAAATATTAAAATATATTACAGAGCCTCTATAATTAAAACAATGTGGTAATTGGAAGATGAATAGACAGGCCAGTGGCATAGAATAAAACCAAGTACATATGGAGATTAGTATGGATAAAGACGGCATCTCAAATCATTTGTAATAAAGATGGACTTTTATAATAAATGATTCTGGGATAACAGCTAGACCACTTGGAAAAAAAAATTATATGCATGATGAATGGTACATTTACTCATGAAAATGAGTACATTCACTCATGCATATGAGTAAACTTCAAATGCATGAGGAAAATAAAAGTAAAAAACAAAGACATACAACTATTAGAATAAAACATGGGTAAACTCTTCTTTAACATTAGTATAGGGAAAACATGTGAAATTATCAAAATTATTAAATTATCAAAATCCAGAGGCAATAAAATTAAAGATTCATAAATGTGACTATGCAAAAATACAAAATTTTGCATGGCAAAAAATTCACCATAAAAAAAGCCAAAACACAGCTACAAACTGGGAAAAAATATTTGCAACACATATTACCAATAAAGATCTAGTATCCGTAATACATGAAGACCTCTCAAAATTTGAGGAACAAATGACAAAAAAACCTAATAACAAAATGAGAAAAAGCTATGAACAGATAATTAGCAAAAAGATATAAAAATGACTCAAATATATGAAATAATGTTCAAACTTATTCATAGAGATATGTAAGTTACAGTAATGCTGAGATACCAACTTTCACCTGTCAGATTGGTACACATTCTGTTGAAAAGGCCTTGTGGAAGCAGGCACCTTCTTATTTGGTGGTGGAAATACAAACAGGTACATCCTTTTGGTGGGGAATTTGGCAAACAAGTTAGTATAAGAAAACTACCCATGTACTTACCTTTTGACCCAGCAATCCCGCTTCTAGGATTTCCTAAAGATGCACTTCCAACAATATGAAAATAGATATGCACATTGCACCTTCGTCTGTAATTGCAAAATATTGGAAATAACCTAAATGCCCATACATTGAAAACTCTTTTAAAAACTATGGTAATCCAGAAAATGCTGTAAGAAATAATGGTCTCTATGAACTGCCATGGATATATATATATATACTTTTTTTTTTTTTTTAACATCTTTACTGGAGTATAATTGCTTTACAAAGGTGTGTTAGTTTCTACTTTATAACAAAGTGAATCAGTTATACATATACATACATATGTTCCCATATCTCTTCCCTCTTGCATCTCCCTCCCTCCCACCCTCCCTATCCCACCCCTCTAGGTGGTCACAAACCACCGAGCTGATCTCCCTGTGCTGTGCAGCTGCTTCCCACTAGCTATCTATTAGGTTCTTCATGATCTTTTTTTTTTTTCTTAGATTCCATATATATGTGTTAGCATACGGTATTTGTTTTTCTCTTTCTGACTTACTTCACTCTGTATGACAGACTCTAGGTCCATCCACCTCACTACAAATAACTCAATTTCACTTCTTTTTATGGCTGAGTAATATTCCATTGTATATATGTGCCACATCTTCTTTATTCATTCATCTGTTGATGGACACTTAGGTTGCTTCCATGTCCTGGCTTTTGTAAATAGAGCTGCAATGAACATTTTGGTACATGACTCTTTTTGAATTATGGTTTTCTCAGGGTATATGCCCAGTAGTGGGATTGCTGGGTCGTATGGTAATTCTATTTTTAGTTTTTTAAGGAACCTCCATACTGTTCTCCATAGTGGCTATATCAATTTACATTCCCACCAACAGTGCAAGAGTGTTCCCTTTTCTCCACATCCTCTCCAGCATTTACTGTTTCTAGATTTTTTGATGATGGCCATTCTGACCGGTGTGAGATGATATCTCATTGTAGTTTTGATTTGCATTTTTTTAACACCTTTATTGGAGTATAACTGCTTTACAACGGTGTGTTAGTTTTTGCTTTATAACAAAGTGAATCAGTTATACATATACATATGTTCCCATAGCTCATGGATATATTTTTAAGTGAAACAAGCAAAGTGTAAGAGTATTTAGTATGATATCTTTCAGTAAGAAAAAAGGAAAAAATGGGTATATCAGCTTATTTATAAAAAAAGAAACAGGAAGGATTAACCAAAACCTAATAATACTGGTTATATACAGGGGGTAGATGGGGATGGAGTGTAAAAACATGTGGGAATTGGAACAAGATAAAAGGGAGGGGAGGGGAGGTGTGACAATTCTCTGAGTATAACATTCTATGTCCTGACCTTTAGAACCACGTAAAGGTTTCATCTACTCAGAAAATATATATAATTTATAAACCAGGATTAGGGAGGGAGAACAGACTAAAACTGGAATAACAACAGTGATAAAGGAACTTAGATGTATTACAAATTAATGGCATAACCACGATGAAGGAGTTGGCAAGGAAGAAAATGAACAAACAAGGCAGGGGAGCAGGGACGGGGGAGGGGAAAAAGGAGGGAAGGAGGCAGGAAAGAAACACATTCACCAAATTTTGCCTAGTGTACAAAAGTTAATTTGTTAT
Organism: Delphinus delphis; assembly: GCF_949987515.2. NCBI lineage: Eukaryota > Metazoa > Chordata > Mammalia > Artiodactyla > Delphinidae > Delphinus > Delphinus delphis. The sequence continues at coordinate 11,861,969 of NC_082693.1, read as the reverse complement.
AGTGTACAAAATTTGCATAGTGTACAGAAGTTAATTTGTAAATAAAACTTCTAGATGAAAACATTGGGCTTCACCAAAATTAAGACTTTCTGCTCTTTGAGAGGCACTGTTAAAAGAATGAAAAGACAAGCCATAGACTGCAAGATAACTTTGCAGATCTAATATCTAGTAAAAGTCCTATATCTAAAACGTATAAAGTGGGACTTCCCTGGCAGTCCAGTGGTTAAGACTCTGCACTTCCACTGCGTGGGGCATGGGTTTGATCCCTGGTCGGGGAACTAAGATCTTGTATTTCACGTGGCACAGCCAAAAGAAAAGAGAAAAGAATAAGGGAGGTAAGAAGGATAAGAAGGGAAGCAAAAATAAGTCATTCCCTAGGCCATCAGATCCTAGTGTCAACAAGAGTTGCTTGATGGAAAACATAATGGCTCAAAAGGCAGAGTGTCGTTCTCTTAAGAGCTTCAGGATGTAAATACATATGTGAAGCTAGTGAAGCAAAATGTGGTTGAGAGGAAGAGCCAGGGACCAATCTTGGAGATCCAAGAGCAAGCTCATTGCTTTTACCTAGCTCATTGTTTATTTGCAGAGACTCAGTGGAGTCTCTTTTTTAAAGCTTGGGGCATTTAAAGTCATTACTCCAGTGGAATGATTGCATGACTGTCTTCCACACTGTTATGTAATCCACCTAAGCTGGAATTCAATTCCATACAACCCAGGTACCCTACTGTTTTGGGCTACTCTGGGGGAAAACAAAATTCATTTATGACTTTCCCTTGATTTCAAGGTGTTTAAGGAAAGTACAAACACATAAAACACACATGAAATAGAGAATAAGGGCCAAAATTAGTGGTATAAATAATAAGTGCAACAATAGTTCAGGGAAGGAAAAGGTCAATATGGATGAAAGCAGCTTCAGAGTAGAGCTCATTCCTCCCTCTCTGAAACTCATAGAACTCCTACTTGCATTGGCACTTAGTATTATTCTGTCTTGCATTGTAGTGATTTGTGTTCTTACCTAAATCCCACTACAAGATAGTGAGTTCTTAATCCAAGACAGTAGCCACAAACTTTCTAACCGGAACTCTTACAGTATCTAGCACAAACTTACTTTTTACCAGGTGTTCCAAAATGCTTGTTTGAAGGTGTCTGATTTGGGCCTAGAGCTGACCTTTAAATGATAGATTGTTTGGAAAGGAAGAGAGGAAAGGGATAAGCTAGGAGAACAATCTCATCAAAAATGGAAAGAAAGGGCAAGATATTTCAGATCCAGTGGTCAAGCAGGAGGGGGTTCACCCAGGAAAGATAAAATGAGATAGAAAGGCATGTAGAGTCATATTGCTAAGGCTAAGTTATGAAATTTCAACTTTCTCATATGGGCTGGTAACTTTCAACAACACAGGCTAGGGGAAGTTCTTCTGAGGTTTTTGAAATCCCAGCCCAGAGAAGATCAGGTTGATAGCAGGACATTAAGCAACCATGATTATTCTGAAAATGCTTCCTAGATGATTCATACACCCAGCTTTTGCTTCTGGCCATCGAAAGGCTTTGAAATAACAGCGTAACAACAACTACGAAAATTATATGAATGGAACTGTTGAAGCGTTTATTCAAAGTGAAAAGGCTTGATCTGAAATATACTTTATGTGTCAAAGTGTACAATAGCCAATTTAAAACTCCTGATTCTAGTTCGAATCTAGTAAGAGGGTTTGTTCAGTCAAGACACCTTCAAGTATTTTTTAATATAAAATGATATTTCCTATGGATATTGCAAAATTAAAAGTTTAGATGAGAAAGCTGCCACATTCTTGTCATTGAATTTTGGGAAAATACTGACAGGTGGGGGGAAAAATCACCCCCAAGCCCACCATACAGAGACATCCATTATAATATGCTCACCTAATTTTTTTATACATCTTCATTGGAGTATAATTACTTCACAATGCTGTGTTAGTTTCTGTTGCACAGCAAAGCCAAACAGCCATATGCACACACAGGTCCCCGTATCCCCTCCCCCTTCTTTCCTTTGCTTAGCCAGCTTCGCTTCCCCATCCGCATTTAACAATGATATCCATTTGGGTAGATAACAATGTATATATAAACGTGTGCAGTAGAACAAACCTGGTTATCATACAATTTGCAATTGATTCCCTTCCTCCCCCCGGTCACCATTATTCATTGCATTAACCTTGCAAACGGGTGTCTGTGATATTAAACTATTTCATTTTGGGACTCTTTTCATAGCATTACCGTAGGGTTTCCATATATATCCACTTTATCTTAACAGTGTCAATGCAGTTGGGCTCCCCATGCAGTTTTTACTTAGTGGAAGCCGTGCTTTTTTTCTCCACTCCATGGCCCATGCTGTCATCCGGCATCAGAACAAAGCTCTAATGGCCCCAAGTATCAAAAACTCCTTGAAATCTGTTTCTTCTGCTTCTGCCTGAGACCCCTTTCTCTTTCAAAAGCTGAAACCAAGTTAACAAAGCAGGCAAATTATGGAAGAGACACCATGCTTTTCTCTCCATCCCCTCATCCTTCTCTCCACCTGCTCTGCTTTCCCCCAGCTGCCCACACACAAACCTGCTTTTCCAGTTTCCTTCCTCAGTACAACCCGATTCAGGCAGATGGGTACATGTGGACTCATGCATTCACCAGACACATCCAAACATGAATCCTAGTTTAGCTCAGCCAAAGGACCCACACTACCTAAGCATAATTTAAAATATTGATCATTCCCTAGAAGAACAGTGAGAGAATGAGCTTCATGACTGCTGATAGATTGCCCCTGAGTCACTTGCTTTTCATAGCCAATTTTTAAAAACATGATGCACTATTCAAGAGGGGTTGTCAGGATGTAGAAAATCATTGCTCAGTTTACTTGGCGATGAAAATGGCCATTATGGTTTTTATGCAACTTTCCTTCCGTTATGTAATTCTTGTTGAAATACTGTTTCAACCAAATTACTTGGTAGCAAGTGCTGAGCAGGAAATCACCTACAAGTTATCAACCACAGCAAGGACTCAATCTGGGTTGTACTGTGAAGAATGCAGCTTGAGAAATACACCTTGTGTCACTGGGCAAGAAGGGGAAGCAGAAAAAAACACAGTCTTGCTAATGGAATCACTGAAGGGCAAGCTGCTGCCTAGGTTGAAGACTCCACCCGAGAATACAGAACCCACTCAATTCCTAAATGTGGGGTGCTGAAGTTATTAAACTGACTGAAAGATTCTTCTCTAAATTCTTCTCTAAGTATATCAAAGTAATTCTTTCAAAAATGATTCCTAGAAGTTCTATTTTCTAAGTCCTTAAACATTTGCTACCATAACACATGAACTAAAATTAACTCAGTATAAAATTTCATGGTCACAACGTTTTCTCTCAACAGAGTCTGCAGATGATTCTTCAACGGCCACATCAATCTGATTTTTACTATTTTGCAGGTAACATTTTCCACTTTCCCTTCACTGGAACGTTCACAGTTCCTTTTTTTTTTTCCCCCCTTATGTACCAATTCAGAGACTACTATTTTCTTAATAGTTGGTATGCAGTTACCCCTAGGGAGAGACTTACCTTTGTTGAGCAAAGGTTTTGATAAGCCTAAAACGTAAAGGTTTAACCTCCAGGACCAGGGCCCATAGACTGATGGGTTTAGGCTTGAGAGATGGGGTATATTTGACTGAACATGTCATGTGCCTATGAAGCTAGCCCCAGCCAAATGTGATCCCCATGATTTGATTTAGGTGAAACATTTTTGCCAAGACTACTACGTAGGTGATGTTGTGCACCTCCCATCACATCATATCAGGAAAAAACACTAAGGTTTGTTTATTCAGTTCAGGAAAGTTTTCTTGATAGTGTTTTGATCAGTGCTTCTATTCAATATTTAATTTGATTTAATCTTCAGTAAGAATATCATTTTTAGGCTGGACTTTAAATTCTTTTGTGTCTCTCACCTTGACATTCCTTTTCCTTTTTATCTTTCCCCTCTAATTTTTGGAGGGCCTCATCAATTTTTCCTTCAAATGACTGACTCAGTTTTCAACAGTGTCAGTTCCTGCTCTTTGCTATTAGCCTCCAATGGAAATATCAATTCTACTATGAAATTTTTAGTTTTCTATCAACCTTTTCTTATTCTATCCATCTCCCCTTTCATCTCATGCATTTTCTTCTCAACCTGTTTTTCTTTATAAACATTCTTCTCTTGGGAAAGAGAGGCTATTTTCTCATATCCTATAGAATATGCTAAATTTTTTTTCTAAAATTCCTTTAGGTGCCTAAAATTGGGAGCTTCTAGAAATCTGAGCTTTCAGGGTGATGTTCCTTTCCCCTCGGTCTGCAATATTTTTCAGACTCCATGTTGTGGAGTTCTGGTTCTTGTTTCTGATTTAAATTGAAATCTTTACATTGAAAGAGCTAGCAGACAGTGTATGTTTCTCAACAGAGACAGTATTCAAATTTCTCTTGGCAACACTCCTCAGAACTCCCTTCTCAAACTGCAGTTTTCTGAAAGATTGATATGCACAGTTTATATCAAAATTCCCTGTATCCAGGAGATGTTCATCTAATTTACTCAGCTAGACTGAATTAGGATCTTTTCCAAGTAGCATTATCTTGAGTTTTGACCCCGGGTTATATTTACATGTTAATTTGTAGCCACTTTCCAAGAATTAACTGCCTATGATTTGTGTTCTTTCTGTCTTCGTTTGAAAATTATCAATAGCAAACTGGACTCACCAAATATTGATCAAGCACTTTTCATTTATTCATTGTTACACACCATTCAGGCTTAAATCCTTCCTTATAACCTGAAAGAAGATCGGGGACATTTAACACAGGAATATTTTGCATCCGTAGTCAAGGTTAAACACCACTAAGAAGGGGTTGTGTTTTGCTAATTGTTTTTATTTGGCATTTGTACTTCTGTCTGTAGAATGAGGAGAAAATGCTAAGATGTTAAGAGTGGGAGAAGAAACGTAAATTGAGGAACTTGGTGGCAGCTACTCCAGGATATAGCCATTTAATTTAGAAAAGAGGTAGAAAAAGAGAAATCATGAAAAAAAAAGAGCTGTCAGGCAAAAAAAGATTACATCCCTTAAACAATGCAGAAAATGTTCTTGGCCCCAAAAGTATTCAGGAGTGCCTTTCTCAGCCTCTTTGGAAGTAAAGATGGAGACCAAGATGCCTGTCAGCAGGGTAGAAAGTGTATAGTTGTCATCTGTAGAAAAAAAAATAATAATAATAAACCATCTAATTAGTATTCAGCTTGTACAGAAACTTCTCTCTTAACCTCTGCTCCTTCTGCTTCAGTCAGGCTTGATTCACATCTCGCCCCTATACCATTGTCCCAAAGCCAAGACATGCTAGTGGCCTTACGATCACTGACCAATGGCAGCCCCACTTTTCTGTACCCAATTTACAAGACACCTGCAGTCTGGAAATTATAATGGATTGCAGCCTTTTTAAAGCACGAGCAAATGAGTCGAAGAGAGGATAGGCAGACAGCACAGAATTGCACTATAAGTCATCAAGGGACTTCCCTGGTGGCGCAGTTGTTAAGAATCCGCCTGCCAATGCAGGGGACATGGGTCTGATCCCTGGTCCGGGAAGATCCCACATGCCATGGAGCAGCTAAACCCGTACACCACAACTACTGAACCTGCACTCTAGAGCCCGCGAGCCACAACTACTGAGCCCACGTGCTACAACTACTAAAGCCCATGCGCCTAGAGCCTGTGCTCCGAAACAAAGAGAAGCCACCACAATGAGAAGCCCACGCACGGCAACAAACAGCAGACCCCGCTCGCCGCAACTAGAGAAAGCCTGTGTGCAGCAAAGAAGACCCAACGCAGCCAAAAATAAATAAATCAATTAAGTAAAAAAAAATAAGTCACCAAAACAAGCTCCGCAGGCATCAGGCTTGAGCCCAGGATTTCTGAGGAATGTCCATTTTTTTCTTTGGTTCTGCAGCAATTTGAACTCAATATTCTGATCCCCAAGTACCAAATGATCGGTTTAACGACCAAAACAACCTGCACACACACAAATGGAGGAAAAGAACAAAAAAGAAAGGGAAAATTAACTACGGAAGTAAATACACAGAAGAGAAGTTGAATAGTAGTCTAAAATATTACCCTACACACTTTTCTTCTGAGAAATTCATGTTTAACTTAGTAAATTTTGCACTACTAGGTTAATTCGGAGAGGCTGAGGCTTATTGCTCAAGGAAGAAGAAAACAAAAAGACCAAAGAGTAAAATTTGTGGTCTTGCGTAGACACAAACCATAATCTTCAAAGCCATTAAAATGTAAGGTCTGTGCACCTGAGAAAGAAAAATGTTTTGAAATATTCAAAAGCTTGGCTTGGACGCTTAAAAGGCACAGTTGAAATAAAAGGGCATAAAGTATATTCAAGAGCAATAAAGTGGAATAAGGACATATAATAAGGTATTTAGTAGATAATAAATGTCTGTAAGGTAATAATTTATAAGGATGTATAATAACTCTTATCCAAGCAACTAAAATGTTTGAAGAGTGGTTAAGAGAAATACACAGCAGTTTGATGCAAGGACCAGCGCCATCCTTCCCCTAGGGGTTGAGTTGCCTATTTGATGGGTGGGGTAGGATGTGGGAACATTTGGTAATAGGAACTCCAGTTAGGTCTAGAGTTACCAGAGCAGAGGAGGTTATGTTTAAACTTTCCAGAATGTAGCTCATGAACTTGCAAGGAGTTAGGTCTCCTACATGACATCTGAGTTGTAGAAAAGCAATGACCGAAGGTGGCATCTGGGGAGACTGGCTGACACACACCAAGTCGGAGTATCTTTGACTCCCTACTCCACACACTCCCCCACAGGGCTCAGGTGGGTCTGATAGTGAGCCAGAGGGCCCAGAAGAATCCAAGTCTGGTTGGAGAGGTTGCCAAGAGTACCAAAAACAGCTGGCTGACTTCCAAAAAAATGTGTGTTTTATTTCCGTACTGAGAGGTGACATCCCAGCTGGAGGCTGCATTTCCCAGCCTCTTCAGCATCTAGGTGTGGCAGTATGTCTAGTTATCGCCAGTGGAATGAAGCAGGAGAACTTTCCCATATTCTTTCCCCTTCTCTGGCTGGAAGAAAACATTCCAAGACCCCGAGTGATTGTTCCTGCATACAGTTTGACAACCACAATGAATTCACAAGGGGTACCTAGGATATACTAAATATTCACAGGAAATAATGTTATCAGTAGGACATACCACAGGGGACTAAAGGGGGCACCTGAGATATTATAAATCTTTGAGGAAAACATAGTACCATCTGGGACACCGAGTACATTACTACTTCTAAATTGTTTGGCCCTAACTAATTAATGAAAGAAACTGTTAGATATTTCTTTGGGCCTGCAGCCCCAAGATTGTATTACTGAGACGCTCGGGGCACTATATGAGCGAGGAAAGATTAGAACATCTGCCTTAGAGAATGGTGGAACCACAGGTGAAAGGACACTGGATTCTTACATTTCTACATGAAAGAAAGCCAGCAACTAAGCAACTCCCACATTGGTCTGGAATATGAGTCAGAAATACATTTTGGTTGCATTAATCCATTGAACTTTGTCATTACCTAACTAATACACAGAGCACATAGGAATCCAGGCCTGAGGCCAAGAGCCTCAGATGTCAACAGTGGATTCCTGCCACTGTTGTACCACAAGGAGGACGGAAGAGATGAACTTCATCTCACTGGAGTCCACCAAGCCAAGAAGATGGCTCACAGAATAGATGCCTCCTATTCAATGCCCAGTCAATACATAAGCCCCTGAAATGACGATCAGCCTCAGGAAAGGGGGAAAGAATAAGGAGGAGGTGAAGTTTGCTTAGAATTTAGCCCAAATGAGACGGAGTAACCTTAAGTTTGGTATTCTCAAATTTCTACCATCGATGGATAAGTGTTTGAATGCTAAGCTAATCATACCTTTTGGAAAAAAAACAAATTTACATGATGTACATTTTATTCTGGAACTGTAAGATTTTGAATCCACCACATATATGTTACAGCAAGGGAAGAAACATAGACAGAGGCCACTGTCTCTGTTTCTACAACTGGTCCCCCAGCTCTAGTTATTCATGACTTCTCTTTTCCTGTTCCCTTTGCTTTGGGCCAGCATCCCAGCTGGTTGGCGTTCTTTGCCTATTGGAGTGAGGGGCCTGAGTCACTGGAGGGGCGGCCTAGGAGAGGTGACAGCACTCTAGTTAACCTTTTCAGGAGGACATGGTGATACAAGGGACTCTCCTGAGCTCCTTCTACTGCCCCCTCCTGCTGAGTAGCAGTGCTATATTCATTCAATTGTCAGGCTCACTCACTCTGACCAACACTACAATCCTATTCTTGCCCGTTTCCTTCACAGGAGCCCAATAAAGGCCAGGCAGAAATTTAAAATTCCAATTCAGTGAAACAGTTATTGTGTCTCTTGGTGGAAACATATCTCCTCCCTTGCTCACTGAAACTTCAAAACCAATAGGGTCCAGATTCATGAAAAATTGGTAATAGGAACTGGGTAATGAGTGGTGAGTAGCCCAAACCACACGTGTCTATCTGCTACAGAAGTGATAAAAACATTGCACAGTCAACGTCTTCTTTGGTCCCCCTCCCCTCAGCTTTGCTGAGTTTAGCTGCTCATCTCCCTCCTGGATATGTAAACTGACAATTTAAAGAAGGCAAGATCTATCATCCTCGAATTCAGTGATTCTCGACTGAGGGCAACTTTGCTCCCTAGGGGAACGTGTGGCAATGACTGAAGACGTTTCTGATAGTCACAACTTAGAGGGAGGTTCCAGTGCATAAAGACCAGAGGATGCGTAGGACCACACCCACAACGAAGAATTGCAGTGGTCCAAAATGTCTCGGCACTGAGGCTGCTAAACTCTGATCCACTTAATTTGTTTACATGTATAACTTGCTTCCCGCACTAGAACGCAAGCTCTGTGAGGGCAGGGACTTGGTCCTGTTTACTGTTCTGTGCCTGGAACGTGGAATTCAGCAAGTATTTGATGACTAAATAATAGATGAATGAGTGTCTCTGCATCTTACACATGATCGCATCCAACCACTTGCTTCTTGGATTGGAAGGGTTATAAGGTGAAGGAGGGTGGTGGAGGGTAGCATGACTGAAATATTTGGGGTGACACAACTTCCTTTTTAAATTTTTTTTATTATCTATTTTATACATATTAGTGTGTATATGTCAATCCCAATCTCCCAGTTCATCCCACCACCACCACCCCGCTTTCCCCCCTTGGTGTCCATATGTTTGTTCTCTACAACTGCGTCTCTATTTCTGCCTTGCGTTTTTCTAGATTCCACATGTATGCGTTAATATACGATATTCGTTTTCCTCTTTCTGACTTACTTTCTGACTTCCCTGAATGTCCTATTGTAGCTCTCTTCTCGACATGGCACAATCAAAATGTTCATCATTTTCCTTCACTATTATTTTCTAACTTAAAGAAAAACGGACATTGCAATTTTTACAGTGTCCTCAATTCCTTCATTCATGTCTATTCATTACATGATATTATCATCCAAGTACTGTGATAGGTGTTGTCACCAAACAAAATTATGACTTAGGACTCGTGTTTAACATTTTGCACAGAGAGTTGATGTAACTGTTCTGTATCTCTTCTAGCGATTACAAATGTGTTTCCCCTTCTAGGAAATGTGCCTCTTTTCCTCCCTTCCCATTAACACTTCAGTTAAGCTTGGAAGAAAGATGGAGAAGAAGGGAGTGTCTAGGCCCCCAGCTGGGTTCCCTCACAGACCCTTAAGCAGAGCTTTATTGCGGCAATAACGTCAGCTTCCAGTACCTGTTTATTTACACAGTTTTATCCCTACTTGCCTGTCATAGACATGCTGTTAATGGTCTTTATATCACTGGTACCTGACACAAAAGGTGGGCTCAACAGATGCTTACTGAATAAATAAAATGCCTTTTGCCTACTTCACAGTGTCACCCAGGGCACCCTCTGCCGACTTCACAATGTTACCCAAGGCATAGTTTTGCCTACTTCACAATGTCTCTTTCAACTGGTCCTGCACAGAAATGGGGACTTCACAGGGGGTTTGGAGATATATCTGGTTTCAGACCCATCTGAATCACTCGCCAGTGGTGGATCCAGCCAATGAAGAGAAAAGCAAACGATCCAAAGTCTTGAGCAACAGTCAACGGATTTAGGTTAAACAGCCTGAGATGGAAGGGCACTGACCTGGAGTTAGAAGGACCAGTGAAGACCTCTCCAGAATGGCGAAGAATCGGAGCTGCGTGTAGGCAGGGGTATGCATCTCTCCACGGCCAGGGGGTCTCCTCCCAGCTGCTGCAGACGAGTGGCCGGCCCTAGAGGCTAGCCGTGTGGAGATGAACTGATTTGTTCCAGCCCAGGGCCGCCAAACCGCCCGACGAGTGAGGGGAAAGCAGCACGTAGCCTCGGCAGGCCCCAGAAGTTGAGCAGGGGAACTGTCCCAGCCCTGCCCACAGGGCGCTAGAGGGTCAGAAAGGTCCCGCCCTTCCCCGACTGGGGCCCAGCAGGGCGAAGGTTGTCGTCAAGGCCACGTGAGCCTTCCTCGCCTCTAAAAGCCCCAAACAGGTCGGGCTCATGAGAGAGGAAAGTTAAGGACGCTCCAACCTCTGCATCGCTGCGCCCCACCACCGGCAGCAGAACCGCTCTGCCAACAGCCGCCTGGTCCAGCCGAGCGGAGATCGCGGCCGCCAAGCGATGTCCCGCCGCAGCCCGGACGGGAGCCTCGGGCTGCTCTCGCCGCCGGCCCTGCTGCTGCTGCTGCTGCTGCTTCTGGCCGCCGTGGTGCCGTCGGGCCTGGCAGGTGAGCAGCGCGCCCCGCGGGCAGCCCGGGCGGGGGGCGCCGGGAGGGGCCCTGGACGCCCGCGCGCTCCACGCTGAGCCCATGCCGCTCGGTGAGTTCCAGAGTCGGGTCAAGTTTACTTCCCGCGGGTGTGTCCGTCTGGCTTCTGGGTGGACGCCAAGGAACGCGCTTCTGCCGCGGTTGCTCCAGCCCTGCTGGAGCTCGGGGATGGCCCCAGACGAGGGCATAGGGTGTGTGCTTCTGCGAGCTTAAGAAGCGCTGGCCAGAATTCCTGGCAGACAAATCGGTTCGCTCCTGCACGACTCTTGGCTTTGCTGAGCCTTGGCTGGTCCTAAAAGCGTCAGCCAAAGGACATCTGAATATATTTATTCGCACCATAGAGAGGTATGATCCCAGAATGCCACTTTTTTTTTTTTCCTTAATTGACAATGACTTTGGTTTAAAATGATGAGAAGTGCAGCCTGGTATTGTCAGTTTGATATGTGCCAGGCAGCGTGCGGAAGGATGTGTGTTCTTTCATATAATGCTCACTACAATCCTAAGTAGGCTTATTATCCCCATAATACAGATGAGAAAGTTTGAGACTGAGAGATTTCAGTAATTTGCATAAAGATACACAGCCAGTGAAGGCAGAGCTGAAGTGCAAAAGGCCATTTACTTGACTACTCCCCTCTTAGTAAAACAGGTTTTAAAACTGTTTTATTCCTACAGGTATGGACACTGACCCTTTGCCTAAAAAAGAAAAAAAAAGTTTGGGCTTTGTCACTTTCATTCCCAATGAGTAAAACCAACATTAAGTTAAAAAAAAAAAACTTGAAAGACTTGAAAAGTAATATTAAGAGAGGATTCATTTCATTTTATTTCCTAATCCCTTTTCTGTGCTGACCTTGTGAAAGACTAGGGTGGGGTTTGGGAGAGCAACCCCTTCCTAAAAGCACCTACTGGTTCTTGTTCCTCCACCTTCCTTCAGCAAGTGTGTGCAGTCCAGATTTCAAGACCTTTGCTTTCGCAACTTGCCCACTTATCATTCTTAAATATTTCCAGTCTTTGAAGCTGCCTGGGCTTCTGCGCTCAGAAGTGACCAATCCCAGGCTCCTGACCCATGATTTGCCTGCACAGTCTGGAAGTGGTGGAGTCCCCATGCCACCCCTTAGCCCATTGAGACTGCTTATTAGGACACACCTGGGACAGGCTAGGGAGCGCCCTGGAAATGGAAATGGCTTCTGTGTCTGGAGTGCTGGCGGAATCTTCTCTCCCTTTTCTGTTCTTCTTTTGGATTATTGGGATTGTTTTAAATGTTTCTGTAGATGTGAGGGGCAGCCTAAGGAGTGAGGTGGAGACGTTGTTTTTCTGAAGATGGGGCACCGTTTATTCAAGAAAATATCAGCCAACAAGAAACAGCTTCTTAAACTGAGCTCCCCAAATAAGAAGCTGAAGCCATGCCAGGTGGAGGGAGTCAAGGCAAAGAGTGAGGGCACTTCTGCTGCAACTGGTCCTGATGGCACTGTGCCCAGCCATCCAGAAAGACGTCTTATCATGGCATTGATAAGGAATGGTGATGCCCACCCCGACTGTCTCAAAAGATGCGATCTCTGTTTCCTTTGTTCCACCCATATTAACCTGTATTCTAGTGCAGCTTTTGGGGTCTTTGTCTTACCCTCAACTGCTGGACTGCCAACAACTTTTGGGCAGAAAATGGGGCCTTTGCTACCCCTTGCTTTCCATGTTCTCTCTGAAATGCCCAGCTCAGTACTCAGCATTTAACGAGTGCCCAATAAACACTAAAGGGATTGTATTTTCAACCCCCTGGAATGAATTTTGTATCTGCTAACATACACCTCTTTATCCAAAACCAACTTCCTTAATTTTTGAAAGTTACGTTGTAGTTTCATTATTCTAGAAATCGGCAAACAACTACCAATTCATCCTAGCCATATATTTCAAACTATTAAAGACTTCAGACATATAATCGCATTGCCTTTATCTTTCCAGACTTTCAAGCCCCACATGTGTTTTTAGGATGTCTTGTATAATTTTTCTTTTCTTTTCTTTTTTTTTTTTTTTTTTTTTTTGCTGCATAGCTTGCAGCTCCTACCAGGGATTGAACTCGAGCCCTTGGCAGTGAAAGCTCGGAGTTCTAACCATTGGACCACCAGGGAATTACCAGTTTTTCTAAGTCGTATGTATAGTGCAGTCAGGTTGTCACCAGGGAAAGAGGTGGGTTGGTTGCCAAGAGACTCGTAAGGTGGCATGTGCCTTGTAAAACTGGTTCCAGATCTGGCCCCGGGACTTGCAGGGCTAGACTCCACAAATTCATTCTTTCCAGTTCTCCAGAGCTGATCAGATACAAGGAAGCTGATTTGTCCTGATAAACACACGTCTATTCATCAAAATACTAATTGTTGTTCATTTTTATCAGACTGGTTATTTGTGTAGCCTGCTCCAGGCACATCCTCACTGCAATCAAACTACACAAGATAAAAGAATATCAGGGATTCTTAGGCTGGGGACCTGATTCATCTGCATCTCACTAGGACTGGACACTTCAGTCAGCCCATGGGTCCTCCTTACCAGACACTGCTTGCCCAAAAACCTGGTCACCAACTCCTTTTCCACTCTCCCATGACTCACCAGTGCCACGTGAGACTAACAGATTGCCTCTCTAAAGAAGCTAATCCCTTTATGTGGCTGTTGAGGAGTTTACAGTCCTGGGAGTTGTTCAGTCTCCTTAACTGATGTAGCAGACCTATGGCTGAGGCCAATCTCAATTGATCCTTTATCTCTGAGAACTTTCTTGTTTCCAGATTCCCTGAGGAAGTTGCTCCATATGTTCACTCTTTCTATGGCAGGTCTTCATTCTTGGAAGTCAAGTATTAGAGAGATATGATGGAATTCCAAGACAGAAGCTGTAGAGCCAGACTGCCTATGTTTGAATCCTGGCTTCAATACTTACTAACCACATGACCTTCGGTCAGTTATCTAACCTCTCCATGCCTCAATTTCCTCATCTGTAAAATGGGTATTATAATAATATCTATATCATAAGTTTGTTGTGAGGAACAGTGCCTGGCACATAGTAGGGGCTATAAAATTGACCAGCCATTGGAATTGCTTTTCTCTGAAAAGGCGTCGTGGATCTCTTGATAAGGCAAAAGGATTGCAAAAAGATTGTTATAAAAACAGAATTTTTTCTTAATCATGGCCTAACATTGGGGTCCATACCAGCACATTAAGCAGCTGTTTCAGAAAACACTTTCCTTGGTTATAACTGTCTGAAATCATCTTGATTATTTTTGCCACAGTGCAATTTTTATTAACCATGGCTGCTTTAGAATTTCCCAACACTTTTCTGTCTTTCTGAGACTCACTAAGTCTTCCTACAGCTCATTCCCATTGTCTTAGTGTTTTAGACCCAAAAGAAGACAGTGCTCTGTGTGAACTCAAACATTTTCTTGTGCTCTTTCTATACTAGTTTTTTTTAATGTGGTATCTTTTTTTTTGAACTTTTTATTTTATATTGGAGTATAGCTGATTAACAATGTTGTGATAGTTTCAGGTGCACAGCAAAGTGACTCAGACATACACGTATCCACTCTCCCCCTAACTACCCCCCCATCCAGGCTGCCACATAACATTGAGCAGAGTTCCCTGTGCTATACGGTAGATCCTGGCTGGTTACTGGTTTTAAATATAGCTGTGTGTATATGTCAATCCCAAACACCCTCACTATCCCTTTCCTCCACCCTTAGCCCCTGGTAACCATAACTTCATTCTCTAAGTCTGATTCTGTTCTGTAAATAAGTTCATTTGTATCATTTCTTTTTACATTCCGCATATAAGCGATATCATACAATGTTTCTCTTTCTCTCTGTGACTTAGTTCACTCAGTAAGACAATCTCTAGGTCCATCCATGTTGCTGCAAATGGCATTATTTTATTCTTTTTAATGGCTGAGTAATATTCCACTGTATATATGTACCACATCTTCTTTATCCATTCCTCTGTTGATGGACATTTAGGTTGCTTCCATGTCTTGGCTATTGTAAACAGTGCTGCAGTGAACATTGGGGTGTGTGTATATTTTCGAACCATGTTTTTCTCTGGATATATGCCCAGGAGTGGGATTGCAGGGTCATATGGTAGCTCTATTTTTAGTTTTTTAAGAAACCTCCATAGCGGCTGTACCAATTTACATTCCCACCAACAGTGCAGGAGGGTTCCCTTCTCTCCACACCCTCTCCAGCATTTATTGTTTGTGGACTTTTTGAAAATAGCCATTTTGACTGGTGTGAGGTGATATCTCACTGTAATTTTGATTTGCATTTCTCTAAAACTTCGCGATGTTGAACATCTTTTCATGTGCCTCTCGGCCATCTGTATGTCTTCTTTGGAGAAATGTCTATTTAGGTCTTCTGCCCATTTTTTGATTGGGTTGTTTGTTTTGATGATATTAAGCCACATGAGCTGTTTGTATATTTTGGAGACTAATCCCTTGTCGGTCACATCATTTGCAAATATTTTCTCCCATTCTGTGGGTTGTCTTTTCATTGTGTTTATGGTTTTCTTTGCTGTGCAAAAGCTTTTGAGTTGAATTAGGTCTCATTTGTTTATTCTTGTTTTTATTCCCATTACTCTGGGAGATGGATCGAAAAAGATATTGCTGCAATTTATGTCAGAGAGTGTTCTGCCTATGTTTTCCTCTAGGAGTTTTATAGTGTTTGGTCTCACATTTAGGTCTTTAATCCATTTTGAGCTTATTTTTTTATATGGTGTTAAAGAATGATCTGATTTTATTGTTTTACATGTAGCTGTCCAGTTTTCCCAGCACCATTTGTTGAAGAGACTGTCTTTCCACCACTGTATAGTCTTGCCTCCTTTGTCATAGATTAATTGACCATAGATGCATAGGTTTATTTCTGGGCTTTCTATCCTGCTCCATTGATCTATATGTCTGTTTTTGTGCCAGTACCATATTGTTTTGATTGCTATAGCTTTGTAGTGTAGTCTGAAGTGAGGGAGCCTGATTCCTCCAGCTCCGTTTTTCTTTCTCAAGATTGTTTTGGCTATTCGGGGTCTTCTGAGTCTCCATACAAATTTTAAGATTTTTTGTTCTAGTTCTGTGAAAAATGCCATTGGCAATTTGATAGGGATTGCAATAAATCTGTAGATTGTCTTGGGTAGTATAGTCATCTGGACAATATTGATTCTTCCAATCCAAGAACACGGTATATCTTTCCATCTGTTGGTGTCGTCTTCAATTTCTTTTATCAGTGTCTTATAGTTTTCAGAGTACAGGTCTTTAGCTTCCTTAGGTAGGTTTATTCCTAGGTATTTTATTCTTTTTGATGTGATGGTAAATGGGATTGTTTCTTTTTTTTTTTTTTTTTTTTTTTTTGCGGTACGCGGACCTCTCACTGTTGTGGCCTCTTCCGTTGCAGAGCACAGACTCCGGACGCACAGGCTAGCGGCCATGGCTCATGGGCCTAGCCACTCTGCAGCATGTGGGATCTTCCCGGACCGGGGCACGAACCCATGTCCCCTGCATTGGCAGGTGGACTCTCAACCACTGCGCCACCAGGGAAGCCTGGGATTGTTTCTTGAATTTGTCTTTCTGATCTTTCATTGTTAGTGTATAGAAATGCAACAGATTTCTGTGTATTAATTTTGTAACCTACAGCTTTACCAAATTCATTGATGAACTCTAGTAGTTTTCTGGTAGTGTCTTTAGGATTTTCTATGCCTAGTGTCATGTCATCTGCAAACAGTGACAGTTTAACGTCTTTTCCAATTTGGATTCCTTTTATTTCTTTTTCTTCTCTGATTGCTGCGGCTAGGACTTCCAAAACTATGTTGAATAAAAGTGGTGAGAGTGGACATCCTTGTCTTGTTCCCGATCTTAGAGGAAATGCTTTCAGCTTTACACTGTTGAGTATGATGTTAGCTATGGGTTTGTCATATATGGCCTTATTATGTTGAGGTAGGTTCCCTCTATGCCCACTTTCCAGAGAGTTTTTATTGTAAATGGATATTGAATTTTTATCAAAAGCTTTTTCTGCATCTATTGAGATGATCATATGGTTTTTCTTCAATTTCTTAATGTGGTATATCACACTGATTGATTTGCAGATATTGAAACATTCTTGCATTCCCTGGAATAAATCCCACTTGATTGTGGTATATGATCCTTTTAATGAATTGTGCTTTCGAATTGCTAGTATTTTGTTGAGGATATTTGCATCTATGTTCATCAGTGATATTGGCCTGTAATTTTCTTTTTTTGTGATATCTTTGTCTGATTTTTGTATCAGGGTGATGGTGGCTTCATAGAATGAGTTTGGGAATTTTCCTTTCTCTGCCATTTTTCAGAACAGTTTCAGAAGGATAGGTGTTAGCTCTTCTCTAAATGTTTGATAGAAATCGCCTGTGAAGCCATCAGGACCTCGACTTGTTTCTTGGGAGTTTTTCAATCACAGTTTCAATTTCAGTGCTTGTGATTGGCCTGTTCATATTTTCTATTTCTTCCTGGTTCAGTCTTGGTCTATATGTCTATTTTTGTGCCAGTACCATCTAAGAATTTGTCCATTTCTTCCAGGTTGTCCATTTCATTGGCATACAGTTGCTTGTAGTAGTTTCTTATGATCCTTTGTATTTCTGTGGTATCAGTTGTAACTTCTCCTTTTTCATTTCTAATTTTATTGATTTGAGTCCTCTCCCTTTTTTTCTTAATGAGTTTACTAAAGGTTTATCAGTTTTGCTTATCTTTTCAAAGAACCAGCTTTTAGTTTCATTGATCTTTGCTCGTCTCTATTTCATTTATTTCTGCTCTGATCTTTATGATTTCTTTCCTTCTACTAACTTTAAGTTTTGTTTGTTCTTCTCTAGTTGCTTTAGGTGTAAGATTATGTTGTTTGAGATTTTTCTTTTTTCCTGAAGTAAGATTGCATTGCTGTAAACTTCCCTCTTATAACTGCTTTTGCCACATCCCTTAGGTTTTGGGTCATTGTGCTTTCATTTTCATTTGTCTCTAGGTGTTTTTTGATTTCCTCCTTGATTTCTTCAGTGATCCATTGGTTGTTTAGTAACATATTGTTTAGCCTCCACGTGTTTGTGTTTTTTACAGTTTCTTTTTTTCTTGTAGTTTATTTCTAATCTCATAGTGTTGTGGTTGGAAAGCATGCTTGATATGATCTCAAATTTCTTATATTTACCAAGGCTCTCTTTGTGGCCCAGCATGTGGTCAATCCTGGAGAATGTTCTGTGTGCACTTGAGAAGAATGTATATCCTGCTGCTTTTGGTTAGAATGTTCTATAAATATCAATTAAGTCCATCTGGTCTAATGTGTTATTTAAAGCTTGTGTTTCCTTATTTGTTTTCTGTCTGGACGATCTGTCCATTGATGAAGGTGGGGTGTTAAAGTCCCCAACTATTACTGTGTTACTGTCGATTTCTCCCTTTATGGCTCTTAGTATTTGCCTTATATATTGAGGTGCTCCTATGTTGGGTGCATATGTATTTACAATTGTTATATCTTCTTCTTGGATTGATCCCTTGATTATTACATAGTGTCCTTTTTTGTCTCTTGTAATAGTCTTTATTTTAATGTCTATTTTGTCTGATATGAGAATTGCTACTCCAGCTTTCTTTTGATTTCCATTTGCATGGAATATCTTTTTCCATCCCCACTTTCAGTCTCTGTGTCCCTAGGTCTGAAGTGGGTCTCTTGTAGACAGCATATATATGGGTCTTGTTTTTGTATCCATTCAGCCAGTCTGTGTCTTTTGGTTGGAGCATTTAATCCATTTACATTTAAGGTAATTATCGATATATATGTTCCTATTACCATTTTCTTAATTGTTTTGGGTTTGTTATTGTAGGTCTTTTCCTTGTCTTGTTTTCCTGCCTAGAGCAGTTCCTTTAGAATTTGTTGTAAAGCTGGTTTGGTGATGCTGAATTCTCTTAGCTTTTGCTTGTCTGTAAAGCTTTTAATTTCTCTGTTGAATCTGAGTGAGATCCTTGCTGGGTAGAGTAATCTTGATTGTAGGTTTTTCCCTTTCATCATTTTAAATATGTCCTACCACTCCCTTCTGGCTTGCAGAGTTTCTGCTGAAAGATCAGCTGTTAACCTTATGGGGTCTTGCTCTTGTGGGCAGGGATGTGCTCAGTAAAACTTTAGTCCACTTGTCTGTTGATGGATGTGGCTGTGTTCCTTCCCTCTTGGTTGTTTGGCCTGAGACAACCCAGCACTGGAGCCTACAGGCTGTTTGGTGTGGCAGCCTCTGGGAGGGCTCATGCCAATGAGTATTTCCAAGAAGTGCTGTTGTCAGTGCCAGTGTCCTTGTCCCTGTGGTGAGCCACAGCCGTCCCCCCCCAACCCCCTCACAGGAGACCCTCCAACACTAGCAGGTAGGTCTGGTTCAGTCTCCTATGGGGCCACTGCTCCTTTCTCCTGGGTGCAAATGCACACAGGCCTTTGTGTGTGCCCTCCAAGAGTGGAGTCTCTCACTGTGGCTTCTCCTTTGTCTCTGGATGTGGGTATCTTTTTTGGTTGGTTCCAACGACTTACTGTTGATGTTGTTCAGAAGTTAGTTGTGATTCCAGTGCTCTTGCAAGAAGGGGTGAGTGCATGCCCTTCTACTCCACCATCTTGAACCAATCCAAGCTCTATACTAGGGTGCTTATAAGAATGTATACAAGATAAGTTCCAGAAATGGGAAGAGCTTCAACTAAAGTGATACATAGGGAAGAAAAGGAAATAGATAAAAGCCTGAGGACTTGGTAAATGGCCAGGAGGGATGACTTCCAGATCAAAGTGGTGGATGTTTCTTGCCTTTATCAAGGTGAGAACTAAAGGAAAAGGCACTTTTTTGAGGACTGGGAACAGGGTGACTTTAGTTTGGGACACATGGAGTTTGGAATATTTTGAGAAAATTTAGGGAGGTTCTCTCATAAAGATTAACCTACACATATTTTGACCGAACATTTATTGTAGACTTTGACAGGGCAGAGACAAGCGTAACACCACGTTTATTGATTAGACCTTAGCAAAAAACTTTTTTTTCAAATAGATAAGTTCCAGAAGAATTTCTGGGAGAAGTACTTATGAATCTTTATTATTAAATTTTGTTTCCTGGTCCTGAATCTGATAGCAAAGATCAAAAACTTTCTCTGGAAGAAAATTTAAAAGATCTTCCTTCAGTATTGAAATTGAGGTAGAACATTTTAAGTAACTATTTCATGGTGATTTACTTTCCATGATATATTAACTGTTTATCACGTGAACTTCATCTTGGGTCTTGGTTCTGACATGCAAAATAGAAACTTTAGTTTTCACACTTATTTAGACATTATTTTTACTTTTGTCACCTGTTATGTTTTGTTGGATTCCAAATTTCAAAGCATTACTATTGAAATAGCAAAAAAGGTAGTAGCAACAATAATGGAATGAATCTCAAGGGATTAATTTTGTTTAACATTTAAGAGTTTTTTAAAAAAATGCATTTGTTTCACCTTTATTTTTAATAGAGAAGATTCCAGTTGCTCCTACAACTTATATTTCACAATCTTTTGATAATTTGGCTTTAAGATGTGGCTAGAAAATGTATTAATAATGTTATTATGTAGGTTTTTTGTACTACTGTGAAACAGGAATTTACTTAATGTGGTTAAAAAATGAAACTAATAGAGGTAGTGAAATTATGAGGAAACCTTGCGTCGAAAATTTGAAACTCTCTGTCTGTATAGACAACAGATATGTTATCATCTTCTTGGGGAAAATTGTGCAAGTCTCTTGATTGAGAGAGACAGGCTTGCTCTGAAATTTGTCCTTCAGTCTTGCACACACAGCTACAATTCCAATATAAGGTAGTGTCGAGTTACTCAAACCAGACCTAAGATATCAAAATTCTAATCTGCAATTAGAAATTAAGAATTAATATACTGTAGATGTGATGTGAATCTGTCTCCAATGGTGACCCTCCAGCCAGTGTGAAAGTTGGGGATTTACGTGGCCATATAATAAAGCATTGTGTTAAGCCCAAAGGAGCCAATACAATGAAATTTAAGATGCTACCCCTCATTCTTAAGAAGTTTGTAATGAAATTTATTGGACCAAATACACACAAATACATATAACTGAAGAGTGATCTAGATGAGCAGTGAGCTGGGTGCCGAATCAGAATGGGGCAAAGTTGACTTTCTGTTGATAAGACTTTTGGCAAGAACTCTGAGTTAAGCCAGCAATGAAGAATAGGTACATTTTTAGGAGATGAAGGAAAGAGATCATTCCAGAGCCAAGCAAATCTCCAGCATTTTAATGTATTAGTATTTTGTTTCCTTGAAGCTCTTTTTTTTTTTTTTTAAAACTAATCCCTTTCAACCTGCCTTGTGTATCAGGCACATTATTCATCCCACCTCACATCTTCTCACCCGCCTTTTATTCTAGTTTCTCGTATATAAGCTGAGGCACCTCACCTCAGCCAGACTGCAGGAGCCCCCTGCTTTCTACCTCAGAGCTCCTCCGAAATCATAACTGTTTAGCACTGGAGCATGTGCAAACCTGAGAGTGAAGGATTTAGCACCTCATTTAACACTCCCTTTGACCTATGTGGGATGGGAGCAGTTGGATAAATGCTCCCTCTTCCATCCCTGGGATGGGATCTTCAGAGGCTTATTCTGCACACCTCTTTGGACCATCTCAAAATGCACCCTCCTGCTTTCCCTCCCTCCCTGTTTCACTCTCCTGGCCCCCTACTCCTGTTCTCTGGGAGCACTTCCCCAAATAATTCTCCTTTCATCAACAATCCCAGGCTCTGATTTCTGGAGGGAGTGAGAGCTAAAATACCTACTTACAGTTTTGCTGCCTAGAGGTTGATTATTCATGAATCAGTTATTTTCTTAATGACTCTGATGAAGAGACAAAGCAAATCTAAAACAAGGTATCAATTTACTGAAAGCCCTTTCGAAGAAGGAAAGGTGCAAAGCCAAGGTACACAGAGGGATGCTGAATGACCATGCTCATTGAGCATAAAAGAGAAAAGCAATTCAAGGATCACAGTCAGTAAACTATTAGCTAAAACCAATCTGGATAGATTAAGTTGCAATTTTATTGTTTTTATATTTTTCTCTGACATATTCTGCCTCTGCTTTCTCATGCTTCTTTTTTTCTCTAACTGACTGACTACATCAGGCAAAAATTGTATTGCTCAGGGTTGAAAACTACTTCCTCTTTCATAAATGAGGTGCTAGCAAACTTAGGTTCCAAATATGGGAAAGAGTGATTTAGGCCACTTATGATTATTTTACAAATTCTAAGACAGGGTTAGGAATTATTTTTCAACTGAAAACAATTAACTCATAGGAAATATTAGAATAAACAGGTAAATAAAAGAAATTCAATTTGGGTGTTTGGGTTTTTAGAGAGAAATAGGAAAATGATGGGACCTCTTTCATCTTTATTTACAGAAGAAAAATACTCTGCTTTTAGAAAGTAATATTCCCATTCATTCAACAAATATTTATCAAGTGCATTGATTCTAAGGATGTTAATGTTAAAAATGTTTAAATCTGGGACTTCCCTGATGGCGCAGTGGTTAAGAATCCTCCTGCCAATGCAGGGGACACAGGTTTGATCCCTTGTCCGGGAAGATCCCACATGCCACGGAGCAGCTAAGCCCGTGCACCACGACTACAGAGCCCGCACTCTAGAGCCCATGCTCCGCAACAAGAGAAGCCACCACAATAAGAAGCCTATGCACCGCAGCGAAGAGTAGCTCCCACTTGCCACAACTAGACAAAGCACGTGCACAGCAATGAAGGCCCAACGCAGCCAAAAAAAAAAAGTTTAAATCTCATTTTCATTTTCATGACTCCAGAGAAAATATCAACACGTGGCCCTTGTCCCTTGGGCATCTGAACGTCCTCTAGGCTCCTTACCCAAGCACGAAGACATATGACTTGAGTTATTTTAGATTAACTTCCGTGAATGTTCAGATAAATTTCACTTTTGGGTCAAGAACACACACAATTAAACGAGATTCATCAAAGAAACATTACTGTGCCAGCTACAGCACTCCCAGGATATAGGGTCATAAGCAGAAGAGGTCCCTGCCTTCACAGAGCTTGTATCGAGCTAGACTGAGATTAGAATTATGTGATATTTTTCTACCTTTTTGCTATTGCCCTTTCCACACCATTCGCCTCACAACATGATGTTTTTTTAAAAATAGAAAAGCATAAGGCTTAAATTATTCGAGGATTTAAGAAAATCAGAAAAAAGCATGGGACTGGGCAACCAGGAAGAGTTGATACATGGAGAAAACATTGAGGAACGGAGGACATCAATTAGGGGTAGCAGGAGAAACTCAGATTTTGGCTTAATTCTCAAAGCATTTGCTAAATTGGTCAGTGTGGGGCTTCCCTGGTGGTGCAGTGGTTGAGACTCCGCCTGCCGATGCAGGGGACACGGGTTCGTGCCCCAGTCCGGGAAGATCCCACATGCCGTGGAGCGGCTGGGCCGGTGAGCCGTGGCCGCTGAGCCTGCGCGTCCGGAGCCTGTGCTCCGCAACGGGAGAGGCCACAGCAGTGAGAGGCCCGCGTACCGCAAAAAAAAAAAAAAAAAAAAAAAAGTAAATTGGTCAGTGTGTTAGCAGTAAATTTTTCTCATTGAATTCTCTTGAGGACTGGGTAAAAGATTTTTTTTCCATGCATGGGGGCACATGAGTGTCAAAAAAGCACAGATTTACAGAAGTTTATTATTTGTGGTCAGAAAAGTAGGTAGTACCAGTAACAGTGAAACAGCCACCCTTTTTCATTTCCTACAAAGCTCACTGGAGGTGAGGGTGGGAGAGAATGCATGAGAAAAGCTGGAGAGGGGCTGAGGCTGTGTCCCAAAATCAGTTTGGAAAACATACTTATTATATTTGGGAGGAGAAGAAAGGACATATCTATGGATGATGCCAACAATTGTCCAACTGTGGTCAATTGACTTAGTAACAGTTAGACTCATTCATCACCAGCAGCCTGTTGACATGTATTCTGCGCCTGCCTATGTTTATCAGTGCCATTACTTCCACGTTACCGTTTTTAAAGAAATCCAATATGGATTTCAATATGGTCATGACTCAGTTCAGAATAAATTGACTTTCCTGCTCAAGATCATTCTTTAAGGGTCATAATCAGCATTAGCTGATTAGCGTCTTGACCAAGTCCCAGTGTATCACCCTCTTGGGCCAAGGTGCCACGATGCTCTAGTATTAAGTTTCTAATTTTAGTGCTAATTTTCATAGACAATCTTTGCATCAAAAAAGATAAAGTACTGAGTCAGTTTTGAATGTGGAAAATAGATAACCATAGATAAATATTTAATCTGAGCTTTATAGTATCTTAACCACTAAAAACTTAGTGTGTCCGAAACTAAACTCATATTCCCTCCCAGACCTGTTTCCCATCTGCTCCCTCTCTCAGTGATGATACAACAACCATCCACTGAGTCACAGCCTAGAATCTGAGTCGTTCTGGCCTCCTCCCACGTCTTTGATGACCTTAATAAGTTTGTCTTTAACCTGAGCAGCTGTACAGTAGTTTCTTAGGCAGAGAGATAAATGCACTACATACCATTTCTTTTCTTCATTTCTTCTTTTTTCTTTTCTCTCTCTTCCTAAGTCTTCCTTCCTTTCACAGATGTTTATTGAGCACCTGTTGTGGGTCAGACACCATATCAAGTGCTGAGGAAACAATCTCTGGCCTCGAGTTCACAGGCTAGAAGCAGGGGCAGACATATAAATTACGTTACAATGTGATAAAACTGGAAGAAGACCTGCTTTCAAGGTACCTGGAGCTTGTAGAGCAAGTCAGTCCCTACAAAGGGGGTGTTGCTTCCTGAGTCTTAAATAGCAATTTTGAGATTGCTAGGTATTTCACAAGGGAGAAAATGTCAGACATAGGAAACAGCATATGCAAAGTCAGAGGTGCTGGACCAGCTCATGGCAGGTTGGAGAGCTGTGTGTGCAATGGTTTCAAGATCACAAAGTGCATGGAGTGGTGGATGAAACTAGATAGGTAGGCAGAAAGCAGGTCATGAATGTCAAGAGGGTAAGTCAAAGAATTTTAATTCTAGGAAGTAGAAGCCATTGAAGATTTGGGGTAATTAAGTAAACAAATCAGTTTTGCATTTTAGAAAGGTCACTCTGGCAAAGTATGAACAATGGTTTAAAGGTCAGAGAGACCTGGGAAAAAAGCCTCTTCATAGTTCAGAAACTATGAGAAAACTCTTTGCATTGCTGTTTATCAAGAAGATCCAGACTACTTATGGAAATGTTTGCAATCTGTGAAAAGGCCAACCTACCCTGGAATTAAAGTTGTCATGGTCATAGATGGAAATTCAGAAGATGATCTTTACATGATGGACATCTTCATTGCAGTCATGGGCAGGGACAAATCAGCCACTTAGATCTGGAAGAACAACTTCCACATGAAGGGTCCTGGTGAGACAGATGAGTCACATAAAGAAAGCTCACAACATGTCACCCAGTTGGTCTTGTCCAACAAGAGTATTTGCATCATGCAAAAATGGGGTGGAAAAAGAGAAGTCATGTCCACGGCTTTCAGAGCACTGGGACCAAGTGTGGATTATGCACAGGTTGGTGATTCAGACACCATGCTTGACCCTGCCTCATCAGTGGAGACAGTAAAAGTTTTAGAAGATCCCATGGTTGGAGGTGTCAGGGGAGATGTCCAGATTTTAAACAAGTGTGATTCCTAGATCTCCTTCCTCAGCAGAGTGAGATACTGGATGGCTTTTAACATAGAAAGGGCCTGTCAGTCTTATTTTGGATGCGTCCAGTGCATCAGTGGACCTCTGGGAATGTACAGAAACTCCTTACTGCATGAATTTGTGGAAGACTAGTACAATCAAAAATTTATGGGCAGGGGACTTCCCTGGTGGTCCAATGGGTAGGACTCTGTGCTCCCAATGCAGGAGGCCCGGGTTCTGTCTCTGGTTGGGGAACTAGATTCCACATGTATGCTGCAACTAAGGATCCTGCATGCCGCAACTAAAGACACGCGTGAGCCAAAAATAAATGATAAACAAATAAATATTTAAAAAAAATTATGGGCAGCCATTGTGGTTTTGGAGATGACAGGCATCTAACAAACTGAGTGCTGAGCCTGGGCTATGCAAGAAAATACACAGCTCGATCCAAATGCCTTACTGAAACACCTAAGGGATATCTCAGATGGTTAAACCAGCAGACCTGTTGGAGCAAGTCCTGCATCCGAGAGTGGCTGTACAATGCAATGTGGTTTCATAAACATCACTTGCGGATGACCTATGAAGCAGTCATCACTGGGTTCTTCCCTTTCTTTCTCATTGCCACAGTAATCCAGCTCTTCTACAGGGGTAAAATTTGGAACATCCTCCTTTTCTGGTTAACTGTCCAGTTAGTGCGTCTCATAAAATCATCTTCTGCCAGCTGCCTTAGAGGAAATATCATCATGGTCTTCATGTCCCTCTACTCAATGTTATACATGTCAAGTTTACTTCCCGCCAAGATGTTCCCAGTTGCAACAATAAGCAAAGCTGGGTGGGGCACATCTGGAAGGAAATCCATTGTTAATTTCACAGGACTCATTCCAGTATCAGTTTGGTATACAGTCCTCCTGGGTGGTGTGATTTTCACCATTTATAAGGAATCTAAAAAGCCATTCTCAGAATCCAAACAGACAGTTTTAATTGTTGGAACATTGCTCTATGCATGCTATTGGGTCATGTTTTCGACACTGTATGTGGTTCTCATCAAAAACTGTGGCAGGCGGAAGAAGGGACAACAGTATGACACGGTGCTTGATGTACGATCTTACATTTGATGTTTGTAGTTACAGATGCAGACACACACAAAACCTTACTTCCTCTAGGGACTGTATGGTTGTGGCATCAGATAATGCCACCAAAGGAGACACATCACTGCTGCTGGGACTTGAACAAAGACATTTGTATGGGTTTATTTTAATTCTGCCAAAGTAAAATGATACATGAAGAAGAAGAACTCACATTTAATCTGATACTTCTATGAAAATGGGAAGAATTCTTTGTTTATGCACTTTTTCCTTATTGTACATCCACCTAACAGTGTTTTGCCCTATATACCTCACTAGTCATGCTTTATGTGGGTAACCATGGAAGAAGAGGATTTTGGAAGCTCAAGGAAAAGTTCTTTCAACATATACAACCTAACTTATGGACTGTGTTGATGCTAATTTTTTTTTAAGGAAGGGTTTTCTGTTTAACTCTACCAAATGAAAGGCTGAAGGAAATTTTACAGGCTGTTGTCTGTGCTATATTTTTATATAATTGTACTGTGTTTTAAAATTTTGTATGCAAATTTTAAAACAAATTTTGTATACTTTATATTTTACTTCTCTGCCAAAATACACCTGTTCTTCCTTTTTTTTTTTTTTTAAATAAAATAGGTTCTGAAAAAATTCATACTTAAAAAATTTCTACCCAAAATGTGAAGCTTGGTTGATTTATGTTGTTCATGATAGAAAGAATAAAATGTTTCTCTCTCTCTCTCTCTTTAAAATTGAATAGTTTGTTTCTGTGAAAAAGTATTTAAACTTTCAATATTTTAACTTTTTTTCATTTCTTTAGAAAAGGCCAATATACCTGTCACACTTTGGGAGGAGAAATTCATACTTATGTGTACAAAAAAGAAGTCACTGAAAACCAAGGCCAAAGGGGTAGAAAAGTACAATTTTTTCATAAGATTGAAAAAAAAGGGAATGCTAGTTCTCAAAAGAAAACACTAGGCATCCAGCAGTGGACAAAATCTGGGTATTAAAGATAGTCTTTGGAGATTCTCACAGTGTTTTCCCAGGCTAAGTAAAAAGGAAAGTGGGAAAAATTATCTGTACAATTTGGACAAATACAAAGCAGTTCATCATTTTGTTCTGTGACCTGTATTCACTGGATCCTGTCTATATATTGAACATACTTTACCTACCCTTTTTTTTTTTCCAGCTTGTCAGTTCACTTTACATGTTAGTATGAGGTTTATACGGGTGAGTGGGATAAATTATAATAAGGCTAAGGCATACGGATTTAAAATTGGAAGAATCAAGCTCCACATGTCCTCTTTAACTTGCTAGGGAAGATTTTTTTCTGAATTATACAGATAATTGCTTCATCTCTTCTGTTCCTGGCCTACATAAATGTGTTTACATAGTAGACATGATATCAAGGCTTAATAGTTATATCAAGAATTGGCACAGGGCTTCCCGGGTGGCACAGTGGTTGAGAGTCCGCCTGCCGATGTAGGGGACACGGGTTCAGGCCCCGGTCCGGGAAGATCCCACATGCCGCGGAGCGGCTGGGCCCGTGAGCCATGGCCGCTGAGCCTGCGCGTCCGGAGCCTGTGCTCTGCAACGGGAGAGGTCACAGCAGTGAGAGCCCCGCGTACCGCAAAAAAAAAAAAAAAAAAAAGAATTGGCACATAAAAAATTGATGGACCAGGTATCCTCAGTCTTGTTAATTTAGCTACTCTGGGGTCTTAGTTATCCAGTTTGACTTTTGACATGACCCATCTTGCCTTGTAGCTGGTGCTGTGTAGACCTGTGTTTAAAAACAATTGAACACATGAAGAGTCGCATAAAAAGTATTGTGAGGAAGCATAAATGGGGAGAAGTATTCAACCATGTGTTTCTTGCCTTTCTGCTTCCTTTTTATGCAGACACCTATATTCCATCCATCCTGCTTAAGAAAAAACTGCACATTCTACCTTCAGAGTACAAAAACTTACATAATGTTCTACAACTTAGACTCTCACTGATTGGAGAGCTTGTGAGAAACGAACAGACCATGCCATTAAATGAGACTAAAACTTGAGTTTGCCTTTTTGACTTTTTATGTTCTAAGTTAAGCTTTGATAACATTCAAATGTCAATTTCTCTCATTCTCATAAAACATGGAATTAATTGCCTATATTTATTCTAGCAATTATTCAATGTATTTCCAGTGTAGGATGTACAGTATAATTGAATTTTTTTGTAAATAAGGTATTTTTGATAAGGAAAAACAAAAAGAATTAAGCAGGAGAGATAGGATAGAAAGTGAGAGAATACGGGTGCTTTGGTCCAACTATTGAGGGGGATGGAAAGGGTTGCAGACCAGGGATGTGAACCCTATTCTTGGTTGAATGACAAGGTGGGTGAGAGCTCCAGCTCCTGCCTTGCCCAGAATCCCATCTCTAAGGATGAAGCACTTAGACCCACCTCTTTGATGCTCCAGCTACGCCCCTACCTTTGACCTGGTTCTTTGTGCTCTAGGCTCATCCCCCTTGGTCAAGGCTTTGGTATTTTCCCACTTGTAACAAGGACAAACTATAGCGTGGCAGATTTCCCAATTCTGTTGTAACAGAACAGAACTCTTTAAAAGCAAATGTGCTGGAATTGTTGGTTACAAAGAAAAAAAAATGTATCAGCAGTTCAGTTCAATGACATCCTATCATTATTCGTTTTTCTTTTTTTCCAGGGGTCTACTATGCAACTGCATACTGGATGCCTACTGAGAAGAGAATACAAGTCCAAAATGTCCTAGACAGGAATGGGGATGCCTATGGCTTTTACAATAACTCTGTGAAAACCACAGGCTGGGGCATCCTTGAGATCAGAGCGGGGTACGGTTCTCGATCCCTGAGCAATGAGATCGTCATGTTTGCAGCCGGCTTTTTGGAGGGTTACCTCACTGCCCCGTAAGTACCCAGTCGTGGTGGAGAACTGCCAGGCAACCTCTGTCCTTTTCTTTGCCCAACAGTGGTTTTTTCTTCCTGGCATTGTACACTAGAATTGAAAATTTGCCATGGTTTTTCTCATACGATAGAAAGATTATCAGAATTACATTTGAACCTGTAGTAGTCATACCTGCCTAGAAGGAGCAAAGCCCCCAATTGTGACACATTTTAAAATCTTTCCCTCTCATGAAACTCTTTTAAAAGACTGCTATGTCATTTCATCATACTAGTCATTTATTGTCAGGTAGAAAGCAAATGGAGGTGGTTTGGCTCTTTGAGGACCACAAACAGAGAAGATTAATTCAAAATAAAAATAAAATGTAAGAGCATTTATTTTCAACCATCTTAGAACAATACTTTCAAGTGGGGGAAGATTTTAAATTGAAATTTTAATGTCTAACATGAATGTTCTTTCCAACTCTATTGTTATTTAATTCTTGTGTTCTTCCCTTGTCTTATGGAAATAACAAAATATGTACTTATAATAATGCAATCATGACTCATCCTTTTTAGAGAACAGATCTTTGAGGAAAGGAAAGTTGCAACTCATTTAAACAAGCCTCATTCTTCCTTTGATATAAAATGTCTTGAGGACGTGGTTTTCTTCTTTTATGCTCTGTGACCTAGATTGTTGAGTGCAGTTTAACCAAACCTTATTTTGCACTGTTACCATCTTAGTCATAGTAAATGCAGTGCTGATCTTAATCTGTTTATGATTACTGGCAATTGTATCAAATGTTGAATGACTAATTGCTGGACTCTGGCTGCTCTTTTTTAAAATTTAAACGAAAAATTCCTGGTTTTGTTTTTATGCCAAATTTTTGTTACCTTACCATACAAGTCCCCTTAATAGGGGACTCTCAGTTTGGAGATGTAGAAAACTTTATAAACTAAATACGATTTAAAAAACATGTTTAAAACTGTATTCAACATGTAAAAATCTGAACTTCTTCTTTTCCCCTACAAATCTTTATTTCGGGATCCACTGGTTTCTGACTGCATTCTTGAAATTGAGTTGCAAGTTTGGAGAAATAATTCAGATTGAAGTTGTGTGAACGTAAATATATTCAATGAAGTCATGCATAAGATACATATGAGTTATTAAGGGAAGCTATGTAACTTGAGTGGAGCATCTCTAATCTGTGTTAGAGATGCTAACATAGATTGAACGTTGAGAGCCTAAGCTTGTCTTCCTTGGACTTTGTCATCAGTACTAGAGAGCTCAGGGAGTTTGACCGAGGAGACTTCTGACAAAAGTGACCCTTCTGTTATTCTTATGTCTCAGGAAAACCTAAGTTTTAACATCTCACTTTGGGAAGTAGCTTTATGATTTCTGCCTTATTCATAATATAAAGTACTGACCTATCCTTGAGTTCCTTTATCCATAACCACAAGCTGTGCGGCTAAATAAATAAATAAATGCTACTATGTAAAAAAAAAAAAAGAAAGAAATACAACCAAAACCATCTTTAGAAGGGCATTTCCCAGAAGCTCCTTTTCAGAGGCTGTCATTCTGACTGCATTGCTGAAAAGTCCAATAAGTAGGGGAATTTCTGAATCAGCATGCATTCAAAGGCTCTGCTCTGTGCTTCACTCAAAGCTCAGAACAGTGGGATGTGACCCGGCAAGCTTAAAACAGACCCCTGGCAGTGGGTTGGGGAAGAGGGAAGAGACAGAAGTGGTTACCAGTTTCCTGCCTTCCTCTTCTGATATGGTCTAGGAGGTGAAGGCTTACTACACATTCTGTTGCCCAAGAGTTTAATTTGGAGGAAGGAGAAATGCCAAATGGAGTAAAGAATCAGGGCTCACAGAGACAAGAGCTCTGGCAGGGAGACAGGGCAGAGGGGAGGCTGGAAGAATTCATGTGCTTGAGACTCTCAGACCCAAGGCGCCACCCAGGAAGGACTGCACCAATAGGCACCCCGTGCACTGTCTCAACTGAGCAGAGAGGCAGTGGGGCTCCCTCCGAGCAAAGGTATCCAGCATTCTCTGAAGCAAAGCAGAAGAGCTTAAAATGTCAACCCTCTGGAAGTTGTGACTGTAGCCACAAACCAATGGCGGAGAAAGAATACAGGTCATAGGCTAGAGTTTTTTGTTTTCAGCTACACAGGGACAGTTGTATGAGAAGCAATAGCATCTTCATACAGACATCATTTTATCAATTTAAGACATATACTGCTGGGGACTGTTTTGCAAAGGACAATTCCACGTACCAAGACACAGCCTTGGAGCCAGGGCAGAGAAGGTGAGTTTGTGCCAGAGGCCAAAAGAAAGAACTGCCTTGTTTTCCTCTCATCTTGCAGAGCTGCTCAGGCAGCTGCCAAGAGCAGTGGGAAGTATAGGGCTGCCACGTTTTCCCACATCACCACATTTAAAATGCAGTGGTGTGCCTTATATTCTGCCGCACTTCGGGGGGAGATGTGTGAAAGGACGAACATCGTGCGATGAACGACTGAGATAGGCAGATAAGGACGTTGGTTTGACGGCCTCAGAAAATATAATTTGCTTTTACCAACCTATGAAACGCTCGAGAGACCAAATCAAAACACAAAGAAATACGCTCAAATCCTCCATCACTGCCTTCGAAGCACGCAGCAATTTGTTGCTTCTTTGAGCTTTTACGACACTTTTACGACACCTTCCCGGGCCCGCCCTCTGTCCTGTATCCGGAAGCTCCTGGCGGTGTACGTGCGCGGCTCCTGCAGGGTTATCTCGCCGTGCGCAGCGGAGGCAGATCCACCAGGGCCACAGCCTCGGGTAGGCATTCACAATTTTCAGGAGCTTCTCTCGCTGTCTTGCTCTTCTTCACACTCTCTTCTCCCTCTTCTTCCACTGCCCCACCCCCGGCCCCTGAGGAGCCCCTCACTGCGTGATGCACCACGCAGACATGCATTCGGAGGGCCCCCTGAGGCTTGCTGTGATGCCCCTTCAGCCTCCCGCACAGCCCCATCCTAGCATCTCTTAGAACTGTGATTCCTGAGAGCCAGATGCTGCCTCTTCCGTCTCCACCTATCAAAATCCTGCGCAGGGCTTCCCTGGTGGCGCAGTGGTTGAGAGTCTGCCTGTCTATGCAGGGGACACGGGTTTGTGCCCCGGTCCGGGAAGATCCCACATGCCGCGGAGCGGCTGGGCCCGTGAGCCATGGCCGCTGAGCCTGCGCGTCCGGAGCCTGTGCTCCGCAACGGGAGAGGCCACAACAGTGAGAGGCCTGCGTACTGCAAAAAAAAAAAAAAAAAAGATCCTGCTCAACCTCCAAGACCCATCTCAGATGCTCTCTTCTTTTTGTTTTATGCCTTTTTTTGAAATTACAATATTTTGTATTGTGTGTCAATATGATGCTACATCATATAGCTGTTAGAAATGACCTTTTTTTTTTTTTTTTTTTTTTTGCGGTACGCGGGCCTCTCACTGCTGTGGCCTCTCCTGTTGCGGAGCACAGGCTCCGGACGCGCAGGCTCAGCGGCCATGGCTCACGGGTCAGCCGCTCCGCGGCACGTGGGATCCTCCCGGACCGGGGCACAAACCCGCGTCCCCTGCATCGGCAGGCGGACTCTCAACCACTGCGCCACCAGGGAAGCCCAGAAATGACCTTTTTTAATACATCTTTATTGGAGTATAATTGCTTTACGATGTTGTGTTAGTTTCTGCTGTACAACAAATTGAATCAGTTATATGATGCTCTCTTCTTGATGAAGCTCTTTCTGATTCCATTTCCACTGGATCAGAGCCCCATCTCTCCCCTCCACCACCTGTTAGTGCCTTGAGGACAGGGTCCCCATCTTATTCATCTTTATATACCCCAGGCGCCTGGCATAGCACTTCTGCCCCCCCCCCCCCACAGTGGTTACTTAACTACACGCTTATGAAGTTTAATTGAATCCTGTTGTTCCTGTTTTATGAGAGATGAATCGGAAGTGTCAGCTACGTATTTCCATGTAATGCATCGTCTAGCAGCCTTGGCCAAATGGAATTTCTGTCTTCATTTTTTTTAACTCTACTGGGTGGCTCCCTAACAGTTGCAAATTAAGAGTCTCTGATGCTCACTAATGATGTAAAACCTGATAAATAGTCATTGATAGTCAATAAAATAAGTCAGGAAACCTTTCTGGAAAGAATGGTGATGGGGGTGTGAGGACCTGGTCTGCTCTAGTTTTTAACAAAGTGGCTGATCTCTTGTGTTGCTGAGGCACATGTAGAAATGACCTCCTCTGGAATTACCTAGCCAGTTTGGATGCCACAATTCAATGCGACACACCCTCGTTATACTACCTTGTGCCGGGCTCTGGGGATAGAGAGACAGTGGGGAGTGAGTTCCTGAGTACTCTCCCCACTCGTTTTAAGGTAATGTGTTGACACAGCAGTTGGTAAAACTATGATGAAAAGAGGTTCTAGCAAGATTATGGCACAAGTAGAGAGACTAGTCAAAGGCGGAACCTTTTTGGGTGTTTGTCTTACCATCGAGAGATACTTCAAGAATCTCCTCCGTACCCCCCAACTTGCTCCTTCTGATATTAGAAACTGAATATGGCTCCAGGTCAAGGCTGTAGCCAAAGCAAAGATAAGTAAGACACAGTCACACCCTCAAAATTATCAAATGACCCATCAGTTGGTAATTATTTGGGACTTAACATGAAGCACAAAATAGTGATGATGATGATGATGATGATGACGACTAGCATTTATATTTATATATATATACACACACATACACACATATATATAATTTAAAATATGCCGGGCATTGTTCAAAACATTTTATATATGTTAAATTATTTAATCCACAGCCACGCCGTGAGGTATATATTATTACTATCCCCATATTACTGAGAGAAAACTTGGGCACAGAGAGGTAAAATAAGTAGCTGAAAGTCACAGAGCTAGTTAGCAGCAGCCAGAATTGGAGACCAGCTGTCCAGCTACGGAGTCTGTGCAAATGCACACACACACACACACACACACACACAAGTGGATTAATCACAATGGGAAATACTAAAGGAGCCTGATACGGTGTCAGACCCAGGAAGTAGGAAGTTGAAACAACTAGGAAAGAGTAGGAGAGATCACCTGACAAGCACTAAATGATATGGTATTAACATAATGCAAAAAGACGCAGGGAAAAGTAGGTGTCCATATGTCTTTGTGATTGTCACAAAGTGTGTGTGAGAGATGGAAAGATGGGCAAAGTCTCGGCCAACTTAGGAGGAAACTTACTGACTTTACACACCACAGGAGCTGAAACGAAATCTAACACATCCTTGACATGGAGACTGGTCTTGGCTCTGTTCGATGAGAATTCGGAAGCATGGTGAAGTTGGGAATCCTGCTTATGGTTGTAGAGCCTACAAGGAGTGGATCAAGCTTTGAGTTCAGAATTCAAAGCCTCTGCTCTTATCTGCTGTCCTGTGTTGCTCCAGCACGCTAAGGTATAGGGCCCCAGGCTCAAAGATCAGAGAAGGGCCTCAACCTTCGCAAAGGTATAGGGCCCCAGGCTCAAAGATCAGAGAAGGGCCTCAACCTTCTCAGGGGACTGTGAATGGATTATGTTCCTCAGGGCCTCTGGGTGGGGCAGGGTCAGGTGAAGCCTCCACTTCTGGTCTCAAGGTGCAGGTTTCTCTTCCGCAGCTCTGAATATCAGAATCAAAAAGTTTAGCCCCTCCCCCTCCCCCCCAAAAAAGAAAGAAAAAATATTAGTAATTCTGGCCTAGTTACCCTCTTTTATCTACATCTGTCTTTACCGTTACATGGACCTCCACAGCAACCACCCCCAAGTCAGGATGAATGTTCCTCTGTTTCAGGGTTTCTCAACCTCAGCACTTTTGACGTTTGGGATTGAATTATCCTTTGTTGTGCATTGTAGGAAGTTGAGCGGCATCCCTGGCCTCTACCCACTAGATGCCAGTTGCACCTTCCACCCCCCTATTGTGACAACAAAATATGTCTCCAGACATTGCCAAATGCCCCTTGGAGGGAAAAATCACTCCGGTTGAGAAACAGCCCTATATTGAAATAGAATGAAAAATCGAGAGGATCTGGAGCTCTGGGTGGAGCTGGGCAGGGTGCAGTGATGGAGACTTTAGGTAAAAAGTACGAATTTTTGTATCTTTACCTGAGTGCGCATTGGTAGGTCAATAGCCCACAAATTATTTTTTCCCAAAACAGAGAACTTTATTTCCATTTAAATCATTCTAATTTTAAGAGCCCATTCCTCCTCATGGCAGGAAATGTTACCATAGTCATTTCTATAGGGACAAAATCTCATTGAAACTGAGTCAATTCAGAATGTTCCAGTCCTCTTCCAAACACTTTTTTCCAGAATGGATTGGTGTTACTGAGGCATCTTGGAGGGAGGGGGGATGTTTAAGCAGTGGTTGTCCTGTGTCCTTCTCTGGCACGTTTACTGAAGTGGAACAGTCTCATTGAGTCTTTAGCTGGGGTGTTTCCCCACCTGACACCTGATGAGGCTTCCATGGTCTCCCTGGTCTCCAGTTGCAAAATCAATGCCATTGAGGTTGCAGTAGTCACCCCAAGTATAAGTCCTCTGCCCCCAGGAGGTCCATCAACTCCCAATGTCCTCTTATTCCACCCCAGGCCAGACAAGAAAGCCTTTAGCTGCTCCCTGAAACTCATGGAGGGGGGCAGGGGTGCTGCATTTGGCTTCTGAGCCCAGACAGTCCTGGCAGCCGTCTCTACTTCCCCATGCAACCTCGGAGGGAAAACTGAAGGGCTTTTGCTTCCCTAAGCAACTAAATCAAGCTGTCCCACTCACCTGGAGTTTCTGCATTCCATTCACCTGAAATATGAGGCCAGGGCAGAGGGTCCCTTCCCTGTCAGCCACATACCTGTCTAGCTTTATTGCTGTTCTTTCCCTCAGTTTTAGAGATGATAGAAAAGGGGCCAACTTGATAGAAGAATAGGTGTGGCAGCATAAAAGATATATAAACAAATATGATAATTCAATTTTAAAAAAATATTTACAGATAATTTGAAGGAAAAGCACTCATGAAGTTTGTTGAATTCAAGGACCATAAACTAAAAAATTTCAAAGGATTTTAGTGTTCTTTGCCTCACTGGCAATAAAACTCTATTCGCATCAATTTCAGTTCTGGAAACTATTAGATAAAGATATCTAAAGTTCCACAGTGCTGGGGGCCAAATTCCCATTTTTGGAAGCCGAGTCACCTCCTGCTTACAGTGCTGACCTCTAGGTCGATAAAAAGCATCAAATAAAAACCAGAACTCAGACTTTAGGTAAACTTCCAGTCCAGAGGGTGCAAGGGGCTCACAATTTGACCCACTTTGCTCCAAACTTAGAGCAAATAGTAGATAAAATGTATAGAAAGAGAGCATCATGGTAATATAGCTGGACCCCCCAAACAAGATTAAAGATCTCTTGAACCAGAAATGAAGCAGAAAAGCACTGGGGTCTGGATCTGCTGGGCCCTTGGCATGAAGCAGGCAGAGACAGCCACCCCGGCTGGTGGGTGAAGGCCTCTGTGACCTGAGGGAGCTGAATCAAGGCTGGGAAGCAGAAGTAACCTTGCTGCTTTGGACTGTTTGGAAAATAGGAGGCCACAGAATAACTTCTGCTGATGTGCACTCTGGTGTAGAGATTTATAAGAAACCGTGAGCTTGACGGGAGGCGGGGTGGGCAAAAGAACCAAATCATCCATGTGCTGGTTCCAGGACACATATACGTGCAGCATTCCATAGGAAAGAAGTCCCCCAGAGCCGCTACAAGACCTGGTTCTCAGGGAGTCTGATGGAAGTACCTAGAAGGAAATGAGAGGCAAGAAAGAGGGAGGGAGAAAGGAAGGGGGTGGGGGGGGAAGAATTTAAGAATGTAAACAAACACATAACTTAAAATGCCTGAATACCAAGTTCAAAAAAGCACAAAGACATTTTTTTCTTAAATTCCATATATATGTGTTAGCATACGGTATTTGTCTTTCTCTTTCTGACTTACTTCACTCTGTATGACAGACTCTAGGTCTATCCACCTCATTACAAATAGCTCAATTTCGTTTCTTTTTATGGCTGAGTAATATTCCATTGTATATATGTGCCACATCTTCTTTATCCATTCATCCGACGATGGACACATGAAGAACCTAGGGATAAGACAGGAATAAAGACACAGACCTACTAGAGAATGGACTTGAGGATATGGGGAGGGGGAAGGGTAAGCTGTGACAAAGCGAGAGAGAGGCATGGACATATATACGCTACCAAACGTAAGGTAGATAGCTAGTGGGAAGCAGCCGCATAGCACAGGGATATCAGCTTGGTACTTTGTGACCGCCTGGAGGGGTGGGATAGGGAGGGTGGGAGGGAGGGAGATGCAAGAGGGAAGAGATATGGGAACATATGTATATGTATAACTGATTCACTTTGTTATAAAGCAGAAACTAACACACCATTGTAAAGCAATTATACTCCAATAAAGATGTAAAAAAAATGATAAAAAAAGCACAAAGAAACTGCTAAGAAAAAGCAAGATCAATAAAGTAAGTCATTAATACACTCCAGATGAATTTTGTAGATGGTTTAACAAAGACTTTAAATATGCTTAAGGTACTCTAAGTTTTAAATGAAGGAAAACTTGGAAATTCCCTGGTGGTCCAGTGGTTAGGACTATGCGCTTTCACTGCCGAGGGCGCAGGTTCAGTCCCTGATTGGGGAGCTAGGATCACTCAAGCTGCAGGTCCCAACAATGACAACAAAATATGTGTATACACACACACACACACACACACACACACACACACACACACACACACACACATATATGAAGGAAAACTTGAAAAATTTATGGAACAAAAAGGAAGAAATAAGACAGGTAGATATTTTAAAAGAAACTGCTTGAAATATCATAAATGAAAATTATGGAAATTAATTTTTAAAAATATCAATAAGTGGGCAAACCCTGGTCTAGACCAACTCAGAGAAATAATTTCTGAATCAGACATTAGTATTGAGGGATTTATACAGTACACTGCCCCAAAAGAGAAAGGGGTAAAAATAATGAGAAAGCAACTCCAACATATGTCTATTAGGAGTCCCAGAAAAAGAAACTGGAGGGAATTGCAGATAAGCAATAGTTGACAGGGTAACAGTGAGAATTGATCAAAATTGAGAAAGACACGAGTCCTTAGTTGGAATACACAGCCTATTAAATTGCTACAACACAGGATGAAACTACAGAAATTTGAGGATAAAGGGAATACTTTTAAAAGCTATCAGAAAGAAAAACATTGATTTCAAAGGCATCTCAGCATGACTGCCAGCATACCTCTCATTAGCAACAATAGACCTAGAAGGTGAGGATGATATTTTTAAAGTACTGAGGAAGAATAACTAACTAGAGTTTTAAAACCGTTTAAATTATCCAAGAGCAAGGGCAAAACAAGGATATTTTTAGATATATAAGTTAAAATATTTT
The DNA here is from genome assembly GCF_949987515.2 of Delphinus delphis. Taxonomy (NCBI): domain Eukaryota; kingdom Metazoa; phylum Chordata; class Mammalia; order Artiodactyla; family Delphinidae; genus Delphinus; species Delphinus delphis. The sequence continues at coordinate 11,822,891 of NC_082693.1, read as the reverse complement.
ACCATTCACAGACTTCTAATAAACTATTATAGGACATACATTAACAAAAATAGCAAGAGGGAACATTTGGGATATAAGGAACAATAGTTAACACAAAAAACAAAGAAGTTAATAAAATTTGATTGTAAAAGTTAAACAATAAAAATTATTTTAATATTTTTTTAATTGAAAAGGTAAAACTAAATCTTCGAACAATAACATGATGGGTGATGTCAATGGGTAAAGCTTGCTAAAATATGTATGTTTGGAGGAGGAGAGAAATAGAAAATTCATTTAGATTTTATATAAGAATTCCCTGGCAGTCCGGTGGGTAGGACTCCATGCTTCCATTGCAGTGGGCACGGGTTGATCCCTGGTCGAGGAATTAAGATCCTGCATGCCACGTGGTACTGCCCCCCCCAAAAAAGTCATTTATATTTTATAATAAAATGCATAATAATGAATGTTTTCACAATTTTTAATGATGATCACTAATGGAATAGAAATGCAGCTGACCCTTGAACAATGCTGGGATTAGAGATGCTGAGTCCTCACCCCCAACCCTGCACAGTCAAAAATCCTCATGTAGACTTATGGTCGGCCCTCCATATCCAAAGAGTATGTATTTGCTGAAAAAATCCATGTATAAGTGGACCCTTGCTGTACAAAGTCATGTTGTTCAAGAGTCAATTGTACATTTTATATAAAGCTTCTAAATTAGCAGAAGTAAAAAGAAGGATAATGAAAATGTTATTTAAACAGAGAAACCATAAAAGAGAAACAAAAAAAAGGGATGGTAAATGGAAAACAGAAGGAACTGCAGAAATAAATCCAAGTATATGAAAATCACAACAGATGTAAATGGATTATTTTCATCAATTCAAAAACGTTTAATTGAGGAGATGTTGTTCAAGGATACAGACTTGCAGCTAGTAGATAAGCCCTGGAGAGCCAACACACAGCATAGTGATTATAGTCAACAATACTGTATTATAAACTTCAGAGTTTCTAAGAGATTAGATCTTAATTGTTCTTACCACCAAAAAGAAATTACAATTACGTGACATGGTAGAGGTGTTAGCTGATGCTATGGTGATAATCACATTGCAATATATAAATGTATCAAATCATTATACAATGTTGTATGTCAATTGTAGCTCACCAAAAATGTTTACTGTATAGCGTATGAGGGACATTTAACTTTTTAAATAAGTTTTAAAAAATCTCAAATAGCCAGTAATGCTGAGGGGAATGGAAATTAAAACACAGAATCATTTCACATACAACAGACTGTTGAAAATTTGAAAGTCTGACTGTGCCAAGTGTTGGCGAGGGTAAGGAGCAAGGAGAGATCTAACATGTAGTTGGGGAGAACGTAATTTGGTACAATCACTGTGGAGAACAATTTGGCAGTATCTAGTAACTATAGATGTATAGAATATTCAACCCAGAAATTCTACTTTTATATGTATATGTATATATACACATACATACTAGAAAAACAAATGTGTAAAAAGAGACATTTACAACAATGAAGTTGCACTGTAATAGCGGAAAATTAAAAACCAGTTAAATGTCTATCATAGGACTGCATAAATGAATTTTTATATAGTCATAACATGGAATACCATCAACACATGAAAAGAATAAGTTTAAGCTGCAGATGATAACAGATAATTCTTTTAAAATATCATGTGGAGAAAAATAAACAAGTTAGGGTGGTAGATAGTATGATCTTATTTATATTTGTCCTGAAACATTATTAATAATAATATACATTATTTATGATTAAATATATATATAGAGAGAGATGGTATAAAAATGTGCATGAGAACAATAAATCACTCATTCAAGACTGCAGTTGCCTCTGGGGAGAAGGGAGGACAGTTAGTGTCAGCGGTTGAACTCTATCTTATGTTTTATATCTTTTTTAAAAAATATGAAGCAAATATGGCAAAATATAATGATTTTATATAGTTGGGTAGTGGATACTTGGGTGTTTGTTATATTCTATGCTTTTCTATATGTTGGGAATATTTCCCAATTTTATTTTTTTATTTTTTTAAAATTTATTTATTTATTTATTTTTGGCTGCGCTGGGTCTTCACTGCTGCGCGCGGGCTTTCTCTAGTTGCGGCGCAGCGAGCAGGGGCTACTCTTTGCTGCGGTGCGCGGGCTTCTCATTGCGGTGTCTTCTCTTATTGCAGAGACCTGGCTCTAGAGCACAGTCTCAGTAGCTGTGGCGCACAGGCTTAGTTGCTCCACGGCCTGTGGGATCTTCTCGGACCAGGGATCGAACCCTTGTTCCCTGCATTGGCAGGAGGATTCTCAACCATTGCGCCACCAGGGAAGTCCCAATATTTCCCCATTTTAAATTGTGCATTTGATTTATAAAAGAAGATAGGGAAGGTTTGCCATAGGGAACATCCCAGTTAGCCAAAATACTGGATAATTTACTGTGATGGGAAAATCCAAGAAGAAAAATGGAAATGTAACAATTTTCATCTCTCCTTTCAGACATATGTTTGACCACTTCACAAACCTCTACCCACAGCTGATTAAGGAACGTTCCGTGTTGGATAAAGTACAGGAGTTTTTAACGTAAGTATTCCTCTTTCTTTAACGTAAGCTTTCCTCTTCTCATTGCTGTTGAGGCTTCAGGGCTTGAATCTGTCATTTCAAACAGCAATTTCTCCTTCACCAATTTCTTTTCCATCTCTTAGGCAGGACTCTGGAGTAATTCTTGTAGTTAAGTATAGCACCTTTTGGTGATGGCATGAAAACTGGTTGTGGACAAATGCCTTCTAATTTGTGCTCTTTCAGAGGTCAGGTTGAATATCCCATTATCAATTGCTGACGCAGCTAGAGGAAGATCTCACCAGTGCAAGACAGGCAAAGTCAAATCCCCGGATCCCTTCCACCTGGGGGCTCCTCTCCTTGCAGAAATCATTCCTTCTCCCTCTGAAAGGTGCTTCCATTTCATGGACTTGGTGACTCTTCTTAGCTGGGAAGTTAGCTCATATCTAAAGTTATAATTCTTAACATCCTCTGAGAATATTTCCATTTTAGTAAAGTTTTCTGAAGACTAATAATTCTCAATATTCAGAAAATATGTTTTATATTTGTGGGATGACAGACTATGAGACTAATTTGGGGATAAAGGAGCTCTTGGTTTGGCCCTCCAAATTATATACTAAGCAACCCCTTCATCGGATGCTAAGGTCCTACAGAGCATCTGGGCTAGATCCCATGAAGCAGTGACACTGTATTTTTAAATTGATCTAGAGATAGCCTGAACACATCAGAAATAGCTTTTAGTATACAAATTTATATCAACTCATCCTGCATAAAGTGCAGACAACAAAAAGAGAAGAGAGAATGAAAGGACTATTAAAAAAAAAGACTTTTTCCTAGGACAGAGGCATTGAGGCTGTTATTAGCGACAACTGGAATAGGGCAAACCATAAACTATGAAAATGATCTGAGAGAAATACAAATACAAACCACCCTGTCCTTAAGAGCTTTTGTTTTTTTCCTGTTGTTTATCACTTCTATCTACAAAGTAAAGTTAATCAACTTGTCCTTACCGATTTAGTGAAACATGATTTTATATAAGATATATTTGAACCAGTCTATCCTCAACTTTCTTAGGTCTCAGTATCACAGATAAGTAAATATTACACCTGTGTTTCTAGATAGTTCTAGATAGAGCATGGGGGAAGTTATAATGGAAGAGTCCTAGTCCTTGGGAGAAATTGAAAATCACTTAGGATTTGCTCTGATATCCTTTCAAAGTGATTGGAATGTTATAAGATCCAGAATTTAAATTATACTAGCTAACATAAGTATCTGAATATATAATCTCTAAATACCTGGGTTTAATTTAGCTTTGGATGAACAACCATGGAGACCTCTAGTACAAATCTAATTTGTCTTCCAGGAAGCAAGATCAGTGGGCCCGGGCTAACATCAAAAATTACAAGGATGACCCGTTTTGGAGACACACAGGCTATGTTATGGCACAAATGGATGGGCTATATGTAGGGGCAAAGAAGAGGGCTACAGTAGAAGGAACAAAGGTAAGATCTTTTAAAAGCTACTCAGGATTTATATGGTATGGCAAGAATATTGAAAATTATCTTTAAAATTATTGATACATTCCAATTAAGGAGAAGATCAAATTAGGACTAGAGAATAAATTTCTTGCACAGAAGAACTGTCTTATCTATCTCATTGCTAGCACCTGACTCAGTGTCAGGTTAACTCACAAATAAACCAGCTTGTTGCTGTGTTCTTTCAGTCTCATTCATGCTATTCTCTGGGGTAGGTTAAAGAGCCCCATATGAATGTACTGGCTATTTAATTAACCTAATAAAGCAAGTATTTTAGACAATACGTTTGTTAAGAAAAATGTCTAAGTTTTATAAAATGTACAATAATATTCTATGATTATATATTATTATATATTATTATGTATAATATTCTATTTTTTAAAAACTGTGAGGTGGGTAATAGGAGTTTATTATTTTTCCTTAAACTGTGCATATACATCTTTATTCTTTCATATGTATGGTATCATTCTTAATTTTTAAAATAAAGGCAAAATATTTAAAAGCAAATTACAAACTGAAAGATATATTGCAATTCATCTCGGAGACAATGAACTAATCTCTCTAATACTTAAAGAACTCTTAAAAGTAGGTAAACAAGAATAACCTGGTAGAAAAACAGATAAAGCACATTCACAGTTCACAAAAAATAAATCCAAAGATTTTTAAACATATGCTCAGCAGTGCTCATGGTAGAAGAAATGCCAGTATAAACTACAGTGAGATACTGTTTTTCACCTATCAAACTGGAAATAAACTAATTGTTTAATATGTTGTTAGGCTGTAATAGTATAATTGAAATAAGCCCTATGAAGACAATTTGGAAATATCTATTAAAATCAAAATCATTTCTAGAGCTCTGTCCCACACACAGACTCACACACATACAAAATGATGTGTCCAAGTCTGACTATTGTTACATTATTTATATTAGCAAAAGACTAGAAACCACCTGAAAGTCTACCAATAAAATACTGGTTAAAAATATTATAATGCATCCATTCATTGGAATACTATTTAAAAGAATGAGGAAGATTTTTATATCAAATATGGAAAGGTCCCCAAGATATGAAAAGATATTAAGAGAAAAAAATCAAGGTGAAGAGAAGTACATATAACACACTATCGTTTATGTTAAAAAATGTATTTGTAAGACATTTTTAGAAGTCTAGAGATACGCAAGAAACCAATAAAAGTGGTAGTAAGCTGGAGACAGGGTGGGTCTTGAGTGAACAGAGGATAGGAATGAAGAGAATTTCCACTATAGATCTTATAATTAAAAAAAATATTGAATAATGAATGGATTACTTATTCAAAAACAAAACAAAGAGAATGTTTATATAAATAAATAATCAGGTGTTTTTTCTTTTCTTGCTTTTGCTTTTGTTAAAATTGTCATGTGTATTTGTCTTCTCACCACCTCTGCCCGAAAACCAATTTGTTTGTAGATGCCTAGCCCTGGGCGACTCTGGTGGTTTGAATCTTGCTGGAGCAGTGCTCTCTAGTTAACACAGAGTTCATGTTCAAGCCTGATAATTGCTTCAGGTTTAATGCTGTCAAGTCTGTTAGTCCTGTTTTAAACATACGATCAAAATCAAAAGCACCTTAGTTGAATATTTTCGCTGTAAAGCAGTGCTTCTCAGCTAAGGATGACTTCTCACCAGAGGACATTTTGCAATGCCTAGGCATTTTGGGTTGTCAAAATTGGGAGGGTGCTACTGATATCTAGTGGGTAGAGGCCAGGGACGCTGCTAAACTTCCTACAATGCCCAGCCCCCCTGCCCAAAAAGAAAGACTTATTTGGCCCCAAATATCACTAGTGCCAAGACTGAAAAAACCTGCTGAAGAGGAATGCAAGCAGAGGGCTCTGTTCATTTTACTCTCATAGGACCCACTCCCCAGATCTGTGGCTAACAGGCTAAAATGTCTCACAAACTATAAAGTAATAAAAATCATTTTATAAACTACAATAAAATCTAGTGTATCTGTTACATTAGGGAACTTTCACAAAGGAGTAATGTAATGGATACCTAGCAACAGGAGCCCTCACAATAGAAAATGACATCTGAGTGTCTGAAATCAATGTTAAGTGCTGTCTCTCTCTTTTCCCAGCCCATGACCCTGTTCCAGATTCAGTTCCTGAATGCTGTTGGAGATCTGCTGGACCTGATTCCCTCACTTTCTCCCACAAAAAACTCCGGCCTGGAGGCTTTTAAGAGATGGGACATGGGACATTGCTCTGCTCTTATTAAGGTGAGACATGCGACAGCCTTTCTCTTCGTCCTTCTTCTGGTCCATATGGACTTTTTCTATATGTCACCCAAGTATGGTAACATCTCATCACTCCCAGCTATAGTTACATATCAGCTCATGGGTTCCTCTGTCATAGAAGTTAAGAACTAGAAGGAACTGATGGAGGGAATTGGATGTACATGATGTTACCCGTTTCTTCCATCATTTTTCCCATGCTGTATGTACCTGCCACTCCCACCATCCAGAATCTTCCATTTTGGAAGCTAGGACAGACTCTGTTTTGTGCACATTAAAGGTTAATTTTCCAGTAACAAAAATAGCAGTAAACGCCTTAATAGACATAATCCCTCTACACTTCCTACATTTGTAGTCAGTTATCTGTATACTTCACTATGATTCTGGCTATAGGTTCTTCCTGGATTTGAGAACATCTTTTTTGCTCACTCAAGCTGGTACACGTATGCTGCCATGCTCAGGATATATAAACACTGGGACTTCAACATCATTGATAAAGACACCAGGAGTAGTCGCCTCTCTTTCAGCAGTTACCCAGGTAAATAAATTTAGAGAGACATCTGAGTACTCTGAGTACTATTACAGGATAAAACCTTAGTGATTTAACTGGAATGGAAGAAGAAATGTTTAGTGATTAGCATACATTAATCAAAATTGGTTTTTAGAGTGCTATGAAATATAGCTCTAATACTTGTATTTAATAGAATGTCATAAACTATGTTAATAGGGTTGACAAAACTTTACTTCAACAAATGCCAATTGAGTATTTAAGCACAAGGCACTTGCCTAGGCTCTGCAGTAGAATCAAAGATGAACGAGGTAGATCCTGTCTCAGCATCTCCTTGAGAGCCTGTCTCCATTTCTCTTTTTTTATGATTTCTTTTTTTTAATTGGAGTGTAGGTGATTTATGCATTTCTCTTATTCTTTGCAATATCCACAGCAGTTTACCTAGTATGTGGCACCTAGTACTTAATAAATTTTTGCTGAATGGATGGGTGAATGAATGTACGAGCTTATAGATCTTACACAGACAAGATAAGTACTATACAGATAAGAACAATATTATTACTGGATACTGTTTAGGCTACAAAAGAAGTGTAAGAAATGTTGTGAGTATTCAAAATAGGGACAACTCACATCTGATTGTTGGGAAAAGGAAAAAGGTGGACATTTGAGATGAACCATGAGCGATGACTAGAATTTGAGCAGGTAGAGATGGATGGGAAGGATGATCTTTGTAGAGTTGGGATTGCAAACTCCTATACCTAAAGGAGACAGAAGATGATGCAAATGAATAAAGGGGCTGGTATAAGAAAATAGAAATGGAAACAATTTTAGCAAATACATGGTCCACTGACAGGGAGCCAGTCAGTTCCCACTGACTATTGTCACCCAGCCATGTGGAGATCAGTATTTCCATATCCTCTAGCTTCTCAAGAGAGAAATATGGACTTGAAAAACAAAACCCCAAAACGTGTGTCTGCTAGCTGGAATTGCCCTCAACTGCAGGTTTGCACCCTCTTCAGGAAACATCATGAGCAAAGGCAAAGGGGAAATTCTTACCAAACATCTAAGTGTCCGATGCAGATGTGATGTGGACACTTTTGACCTTTAATTACATATATGCAACTTACAGGGCGGTTATACCAACCACCTGTCATATCTAGCTTTGTAAGAGTATTTGTGTCAGAGTATTATTGTCCCTTCTGGCACTGTTGTTCTTGATAATATTAACATCACCCTATTGGGAATTCTGACCAGGGGAATAAAGTGATGTCTTTCTGTCCTTGTGACCTGATCCTTCCTTTGAGACCACTTTGATTTCATCTTTGTCATAGTTTGCTTAATTGTTTTAGTACTGAGGGGGACTGAGAACTCCTTTCTCCAAGTTAGACTGTGCTTCGATTCTTCTGTGTTCCTTTGCACTGAAATGTAACGACGGCAAGATACTGGGACAGTCAAATATTCGTACTCTTCCTCTTGTTTGTGATAGAATGCAAAGTCCAGCTGTTACCTGAAACTTTTGCTTTGAAATCTCTGCAGAATGGTGTTCTTCCATAGTCTTAATAGTCTTGAATCCCAAAGGTAGTGGTGGAGAAGGACGTGGAGGGATTACCTGTGAAACTTTTGACCTTGCTCATATTTGCATATATATCTTCCAGAATAGATAGATTTAGAAGTAGACATATAGATAATAGAGCTCTTTTTTTTTTTTTTTACTCCAAGATGTTTTTGCAGGAGCCAGTGGAGCAATGTCATTCATAATTTCTCTAACTGGACTGCTTTGTTCTTAACAGCAAACATGTCGAATTTTATTTATATTACAAAGAATTGTTTAGTTATGGGATCAGCCACACGGAATTCATTGCATAGACATAAAACTAAGCTTTACCATGAACTTTATGCCATGTGTATGTGCTGTTGATGCCAGAAATAAGCTAGGTGACTTGTTGTTTTTCTTTGGTGCAGGAGTACCGTGATAGATTGAGTGGGTTAGGAGCGTGGTGTCAGTTTTGTATTCAAAGGGGCAGGACCTGGAGGCTCTTCCTGATACGGACAAGGATATTAAGAGTTATTGAGTCAGAACCGATAGATCAAGTCATGATATAATTTATTCAGCTACAATTTTCTATTAAAATGTCCTAAGCAGAGTATTTGTGATGAAAAACAGGACAAATGCAGCCCCTATTCTAACAAACTTTACATTCTGGTGAAAAATAGACACAAATAAAAAAGCAATGACTAAAGTGTGATTTGGGTAATAATAGAGAAGCCTAGTTTGGGGATGAATAGATAGCTTTTAAGAGAAAGTAAAATTTATGTTGAGACACAAAGGCCAGTGTAAATTCCCTGGGATAATGGGGTGATAGAATGTTCCCTGTGGAACAAGCAGCACATGTAAAGGCCTATGGGCAAGAGGAAGTGCGGAGAAGGCCAGGGAGAGGGAATGAAGGGCAGTGCAAGACCATTAAAATGACAAGTGAAAGTGACATTAATAGATTTGCATTTTAGAATTACAAAATGTCTGGCCCACGAGAGGAGGACTGGAGAGGCTTCCCACAGAACATGTAGAAGCCTGAGGCAACAGTCCAGGCAACTCAAACCACATAAAGTTTTGCAGATGGTCAGTCAATATACGGATGGAAGATTGATATTGTAATAGTGTTCCTGTTGTCCTTGCCAGAATCCTTGAGGGATAATTGCCTAATAAGAATTGTTGGAAGGGCACTCCCAAAACTGTACTCTAGCATAGAATAGGAGGAATAATAGTCATCCTTCACAATACAGTCATCGATGTTGCAAAAGGATTTGCAGACCCCAGCTCACCCAGGCTTATCTAAGCCAGTCTCATGCTCTGTGTTCACGAGAGTCCCAGCTGACTCCGTAAAAATACAGGTAGTTATTCAAGGAAATAATATAATAACCTCCATCCTAATCTGGAAAGGATTTACGGTGGGGTCCAAGGTGGCAGAGTAGGAAGATTCTGAACTCACCTGCTCTCACAGGCACATTAAATCTACAGCTACATTTGGATCATTTCCTCTGAAAAAGATCTGAAAGTGAGATGAGCTGATTCCCACAACAGAGAATGAAAGGACCACACTGAGACAGGTAGGAGAGGTGGAGACATGGTCTTGCAAAAGACCCCACTTTGTTGTGTGCAGCAACACGCGATAAGGAGGGATCTCATGAGACAGGTGCTTCTCCAGGAGGAGCAAGGGATTGGTGACGCCCACCAGGCACCCCAGCCCCTGCGATCCGCACCAGAATGATGAGCTCCCAAAACGTCTGGCTTAGAAACCCAACGGGGCTGATGTCCAAGGGTACCAAAGTGCTATAGGAGACTGAGATTCCCCCAGTAAAGGATTTGCATGTGGCCTTACACACCCCAAGACCCAGCAAAATAGCAACAGTTTGGAAAGTGCCAAATGTGAGGAAGATTCATTTGCCCATCTAAAGGCTGGAGGGGCCGGGGACAGCCGAAACGGTCTGCAGGCAGAGGCACTGGCGGAAGCCATTGGCGCATTCTCCACCTAGCGTGCTAGCACAGGTGGGTGAGCCTGGATGCAACACCCTCCCACTGCCTAGCGAAGCGGGCAGCGGTGAGTGGTCGTTGCAGTGTCCTACTTCCTTGCTGAAGTCTGCACGTGCAGTGGTTGCAACACTCCCCTGCCCCCTGGGGGGGGCTGAAGAACTGCCTTCCTGAAGCCAGTGAGCGGGCCCCATCCCCTCCACTCTCCAGCTGCCCTGCTAAAGCCAGTGAGCACTTTCAGTCCACATAGGGGACACCTCTTGATCCCCCGGCCTTGCTCGCCAGGGGCCCTGGCATTCCTGAGCTCCACAGGACGGTAACGGTCAGAAAGACAGCTCTTGGCAGGCTACCACGCCCAGGGCACTGCACAGACAGCAAGCTGAAATAAAACCCAAGTATCCCTGTGAAAAAGACCTATTTACTTAGCCTGATGCTTCAGCTTCAGACAGACTTCAGGTTTCCCACGCATCTAGAGGCTAAGGAGACATTGCCAGGAGACATAAGCTGGGAGACACCATCCTTGTACATCCCCTTGGCCTCACTACAGCTCGGCAACACTTCCCAGGTAAAAAGCTTATTCACTTGTCTGGAGCCCCAGTTTTTGCAACTGTCACTAGGCCCTAGGCTGCCAAAGGTCACGCTTACCCTTGGGCTTAAGCGTCTACTTTCACCTGTGTTCTCAGTGCAGTGCTGCTTCCTTTCTACCCAAGGGCAGCAGGGGAGGTGACAAGTGAGCTTTACTCCGTATGCTCCCCCACTGACCCCTGTGGCAGTCATGGCACCCCCTGCAGGCTCTGCACCACGTGTTCAGCAGTGCTGTGGGGAGGGCTGGCCCTGGCCCCTAAAAGGGCTTTAAAAACCTTGCTTTCGGGCTTCCCTGATGGTGCAGTGGTTGAGAGTCCGCCTGCCAATGCAGGGGACACGGGTTCGTGCCCCGGTCCGGGAAGATCCCACATGCCGCGGAGCGGCTGAGCCCGTGAGCCATGGCCGCTGAGCCTGCGTGTCCGGAGCCTGTGCTCCGCAACGGGAGAGGCCACAACAGTGGAGGCCCGCGTACCTTGCTTTCTAACACAACCAGGCCTTTGTAACAGATCTCATGCCTCCAGCTGATGAGGTGACTTCCTGCTTTCACGAGTCGGTTACAAGTTGGATGGATATTCTGTGGAGCAGCTGAGACTGCTCATCTGCCTCTTGCCTCAGGCTTCTCACCTCTCCTACCCACAGGTGGGAGTGTATCAAAGGTAGGGGTATAGGCAGCATGGATAGAGATCGCATTCTAGGAGAGCACTGATTATAGCATAAGAAGTCTGAGAGAAGACAGACAAAAGTTGGAAATACGTTGATGTATGTTTACTGTATAAAATTCTGAATGTAATTAATGACCAGGAAAAGAATTATCATTCACATTTTTCTTAATACTGTGGGTAAGACTTGCTATTGTGGTCATGATTAACAAAGCACAGTAATGATTTCTGAGACAGTCATTAGAATTCAGTATTCATAGGCGACATGATAAACGTTGAAGAGTCATTAAGTAAATGGTGTTAAGGAACTGCAGAGGCAAAGAAATCTATGTTGTTTCAGTGCAAACAGGTCACAAAGAGTCATGGCTTTGAGAGTAATAATAGTATTGCTGCTTTTTTCTCATGAAGGGAGATATAAAATTTTCCAGAAATAATGTATCGGACTATAAAGAATACAAAGAGGTGGTACCTGGACATTACAAAGCATCTTCACATACGCTGATTGGGTGATAGACAAATACATTAGTATGTTTCTCTGCTCATTATTCTAAATCTTCATTAATAAATCCCTACACTTCACATGGGCCCTTGAATTTTGTCATCTATTTCTTAATCAAATTGTTTATTTAGGCAGGGGCCCTGCAAAAATTACTTGCCTGAAGCTCTGAATACTCTTAAGAAAGGTGGCCCTGTATTATTGAAGCAAAAAAAGAAGGTTTTGAATAGCCATGGTCTGTTTTACCTAAGAGGTGATAGGGCAAAGAAAGATAAAAGCCCTGGCCAGTCCTCCGCCAGGATACTGTATACAGACAACTCTTGATTTGGCTGTGCAGTCAAGAATCCCATAGGGAATGACGGCATTGAAAAGGTGGGCATTACCACTGCATGAACACTGCAGTGCAGAGATCTCCTTACCATCAAAAAGAACACAAATAACAAATGTTGGCAAGGATGTTGAGAAAGGGAACCCTCGTACACTGTTGGTGGGAATGTAAATTGCTGCAGCCACTGTGGAAAACATTATGGAAGTTTCTCAGAAAACTAAAAATACAACTACCATATGACCCAGGAATTCCACTCCTGGGTATATATCTGAAAAGAACAATAACACTAACTTGAAAAGATACATGCACCCCAATGTTCATAGCAGCATTATTTACAATAGCCAAGACATGGAAGCACCCTAAGTGTCCATCAACAGATGAACGGATAAAGAAGATGTGGTACATATACACAATGGAATATTACTCAGCCGTAATAAAGAATGAAATCTTGCCATTTGCAGCAACATGGATGGACTTGGAGGGCGTTACACTAAGTTAATTATTTCACTTATGTCAGACAGAGAAAGACAAATACTATGTGATATCACTTATGTGGAATCTAAAAAAATACAACAAACTACTGAATTTAACGAAAAAGAAGCAGACTCACAGATATAGAGAACAAACTAGTGGTTACCAGTGGAGAGGTGGGGGAGGGGTTTATAGGGTAGGGGGAGTGGGAGGTACAGACTATTGGGTGTAAGATAGGCTACAAGGATGTATTGTACAACATGGGGAATATAGCCAATATTTTGTAATAACTGTAAGTGGAATGTGACCTTTAGAAATTGTATTAAAAAATAAAAATAAATAAAATTTGTTCATGTCAAGAAAAAGATCTGCTGATTTCCATTGCATTGAAGGTTTAAGTCAATCAGAGATAATCAACCTGTCAGTAATACTGAGTCTTCCAGCCCACAAATATTGTTTCTCTATTTATTTAGATCTTCTTTAATTTGAGCGATGTTTTGTAGTTTTTAGTATATGGGTCTTACATACCTTAAATTAATTTGAATCCTAAATGATTTTTGATGCTACTATAATCAGAATCAATTTTTTAGTCCTTTTTCCAATTGTTCATTGCTTGTATATATGCATTATTATCTATCGCTACATAACAAATCACCCCCAAAATTAGTGACTTGAAATGACAGTAACCATTTAGTATCTCATAGTCTCTATGGGTAAAGAACTTAGATAGGGCCCAGTGAGGAGAGCTTGTCTCTACTTCACTATATCTGGAGTTTTAGCTGAAGACTCAGGAGACTGAGGGGCTGAAATCTCTGGTAACTTAACCAAAGCTAAAGGATGTACTTCCAAGGTGACTCACTTCCATGGTCAAGAAGATGGTGCTGGGAAATTGATTCCCCTCCATGGGCCTCTTCACAGGACTGCTCAAGTATCCTCAGGGCAGGATTCCTGGTTTCCCCCAGACCAAGTGATCTGAAAGAACACGGCAGAGACAGCAATACCTATTATGACCTAGTCTCAGAAGTCATATACTCTCACTTCCACCACATTCTATTTGTTAGAAGGAAGTTATTTTGATCAGCCCACATTCAAGAAAAGGAAATTAGAATCTATCGTTTAAAGGGAAAATTGTCAAGGAATTTGTGGAAAGTTAAACACCACCACAATATAGAAATATTATTTTTTTGTATATTTACTTGTTCTCTTGAGAACTTTCTAAGTTAATGTATCAATCTAATAGCTTTTTGTAGATTTCTTGGGATTTTTCTAGTTACATAATCAGGCCATCTTTGCATAAAGACAGTATTACTTCTCTCTTACCTTGTATGTCTTTGTTTTCTTTCATGAATGTACTGGATAAGACCTCCAGGACACTGTAGACTAGAAGTGGCATGGAAATCTTTGCCTTGTTCCTGATCTTAAAGGGAAAAGTATTCAGTCATTCACCATTAAGTATGATGTTAATTGTAGGTTTTCTGGATACCCTTTATAAGGTTAAAGAAGATCCCATCTCTTCCTACTTTGCTTAATGTTTTTATCATGAATGAGTGCTGCATTTTGTGCAGTTCTCAGCTTCTATCTATGATCATGTGATATTCATCCTGTATTAATATGGTGAGTTCCACTGATTAATTTTCAGATATTAAATCAACTTGGCATTTCTGGGATTAACCCCACTTAATCATAATATATTATTCTTTTTTATTTATTTTTTATTCAACATACTAATATTTTGTTAAGGATTTTTTCATCTAGTATTCATGAAACATATTGGACTGTGGCTTCCTTTTCTTTTAATTGTTTTGGTATTGGGGTAAGCTTGTTCTTATAAACTGAGTTAAGAATTATTTTTTCCTTCTATGTTTTCTGAAAGAGTTTGTGTAGGACTGCAATTATTTTTTTCTTTAAATGTTTTAAAGAATTCATTGACTAAGCCATCTAGACATGGAATTTTATCTGTTGGAAAGTTTTTAACTATGAGTTCAATTTCTTTCATTAATATAGGTCTATTCAGGTTTTCTAATTCTTCTTGAGTCAGTTTTGAAAATTTGTGTCTTTCAAGGAATTTGCCCATTGACTCTAATTTATCATGTTCATTGATATAAAGTTATTTATAATATTTTTATTTACTTTTTAATGTTGGTAGGATCTGTAGCTAAGTACCTTTAATCATTCATGATATTATGTCTTTTTTTCTTTATCTGTCTAGCTAGAGGTGTATAAATTGTATTGATATTTTCCAATAACCAGATTTTCTTTTCATTGATTTGTTTCCTATTGTCTATTTTTCTTCCTCATTGATTTTCATTCTTATCTTTGTGATTTTCTTTTTCTCTACTTACTTTGTGTTTAATCAGTGTAGTTTAATAGAGAGCCAAAGGTTTTGGCAGGGACTAGCTGAGATTTTAGAGCTAACTCTCTCTGTGGTTTTCTTGTTTCTAAGGTTTTCTCTAACTTTCCACTTGTTCTTCCAGCTCTGGGCTTTGCCCTTTGATAGCTGGAGCAGTCTGAGCTGTGTGTGAGCTCGGAGCAGAGCACCCTCTGTCAGAGTTGCAGCAGATTTGTATATCTCTCCAGTAAGAATTCGGTCTTACAAGGGTAAATCTCTCAATTCTTTCTGGTTTTATCCCAAGCTCTTTGGCATCTCTCACATCCTTGCATAGTTAGTGGTCAGCCAGGAAACTAGGCAGAACTTATGTTCAGATTTTGGATCTCTGCTCTTCTATACTTCTCTCTTGCTTTCAAAATTTCCCCCTTTGGGACTTTCCTGGTGGTCCAGTGCTTAAGACTCCCTGCTTCCACTGCAGGGGGCATGGGTTCGATCCCTCGTCCAGGAACTAAGATCCCGTATGCTGCGTGATGCAGCCAAAAAAAAAAAAAAAAAAAAATTCCCCCTTAATTTCTCAGATATCTACAGCACTGAACTTCGCATACCATCTCAAGTCACTATGGCTGCAGTTCCCCACCACCAGAGCTGGCAGTGGGGGATTAAGGAATGCACTCAAGCAATGAAGCCACATACTCATATTCTTTTTTAAAAAAATTTTTGTTTGTTTGTTTTGCCGCACTGTGCAGCATGCAGGATCTTAGTTCCCCCACCAGGATTGAACCTGTGGCCCCTGCAGTGGAGGCGTGGAGTCTCAGCCACTGGACAACCAAGGAAGTCCCCGTACTCATATTCTTAACTAATAGGATCACTGCTCAGTTTTTCCCTGCCTTTGGTCATTTTCTAGTACCTTCAACTAGTTATTTTACATAATTTTATACAGTGTTTATCCTTTTTACTTGTGGGAGAAATCATCAAATTTCTTTGTGCTGCCACTGGAATACTCACCCTTGGTATGAGCATTTTTATTGCCTTTTAATGCGTTTTACCCAAATGTTTTCCATATTAACAAAAGTATCGCAAGAGCTCCTGGTCGAAGCCTTCGCTAATTTTCAGGCTGAGTCAGCTACCCCTCCTTTCAGCTTCCTCGGTGCCTCGTGCACAGCTTCTTCAGAGCCCAGGTTCTGTATTCATGTCTGCATCCTCAGGGCCAGCAGAGCCTTGCACGTTGTAATCACTGAACAAATATTTATGCAAGGAAGGAGAAAAGGAAGGAAGGAGGAAAAGATAATGGGAAGAAAAAAGAAAGGAAACAGGCAGACAGGTTACAGATAACCCCTTCTGATGTGGACAGGTGGAAACTGGAGAAAGACAGACGGGAAATGCAGTGAGAGGTGGAGGAGGGGCTGCCTGAGAGAGCATCATCTATCAACATATCACAAGCTCATTGTTTTCTCTTCATCCTGCCCTCCCTTTTATACCCTTGATTTGAAAAGAAGAGTCCGAGATGTTCATGAATTGGTATCAAGGCATCTCAGATGCAAACCTGTATGTTCAGCACAGGGATTGGACCTTGAAGCCAATCCTTTGCAGCCACCCTGACTATGAATGACATGAATAGGACCCAGCTAGTTTTATGGGAATTGGGCAGCACCCAAGATTTAAGTAAGTTACCTTAAAATCGTTTCTGCTTAACTTGTTATTGAAATAAAAAGAAAAGTAATGTTTGTTTAGCTTCTATTTATGTGCCTGGCGTTATAACTGACACCCTGTGTATGCATAATACACATTTGGTGTGTATCATGTCACTTAATTTTCATAATAAACCTAACAAGGAGGGTATTGTATCAGCATTTTTCA
Organism: Delphinus delphis; assembly: GCF_949987515.2. Lineage (NCBI taxonomy): Eukaryota > Metazoa > Chordata > Mammalia > Artiodactyla > Delphinidae > Delphinus > Delphinus delphis. The sequence goes on along the minus strand of NC_082693.1, from coordinate 11,805,776 downwards.
AATAAAAAAACAGGTTCAGGGAAGTTAAATACCCAGCTCAGGAGTTGGGCACTGGGGTTCAAACACGATGTATCTGACTATAAAATACCCAGTGTTCGTTTTCAGAAATGGTTCTGTTTGTATCTAAGTTAAATGGCTAACGCTAAAAGAGCCATGAACTCAAAGGACCTCCTGGGATGCCAGGTGGGTGGAGCTTTTGTGTGGGAACAAAGTGTTTTAATTGAGGATTACAGTAAATAATGATGATCCCTAGGAGGCTGAGGCTTCATGCTTAACTATCTGTAAGTGGAGCTCTCTGGAACACACTTAGTGTGTTTCACCCAGCATGCATGTGTTCCTACTTTGCATCACATCTGGGCATCCCATCACCTCCCACACACATGTACATACCCCTTAAATTTTCCTCTGGAGCTTGCTAAAAATGCGGATTCTAAAGTGCCATCCGTAAGAATTCTTATTTAGTTGAGCGGGGCTGGTGCATTTGTAACAAGCACCCTAGGTGATTCTAACATATTGGGTCCAAGCCCATCCTTTCAGACTCTGGCAGTCTTTCTGGTCTGGGTAGCCATGACTTTGCTCAGCCTTCTCCTGTTTGAAGTTCAAATACTTGAAAGTAGGTGCACAGGGAGATAAAAGAATAGTCTCAAGGCCCCAAGAAAATGTCGTCAAGTCTCCTTCGTAATCCATAATGTTATTACTTTCATGTGTTATTAAATTGCCTCTGTAGTTGTAAACATTTTTAATGTAATTGTATAATTACTTTTATTAATTTCATGTTACCTCTTTTATCTTAGATCCTTTGATCATAAGGCTGAAATATATACAAACAATCTGTGATTTAACACATGCCAAGATTCATATCTTCTGCCTTTAAAAAGTAGAACCAAAGGAGAAGAAATAAAAGTAGAACTAGGGCATCCATTCCAAAGGACCATAGATAGATTTTGTAGCACTTCATTTCTGCTTTCCTAAGTATCAATACCTTCCTTTTGTTTTGTATTCCTCTTTGGCACCATCCCAGGATATTGATGACTTCTGCCAGGCCACAGCTGTCTTGAACATCTTTCCCCACCTAGCTAAGGAAGCTTCCTGCCTTCTATCTTTCCAGAAATCCCACCTTATTTTCCACACTTTTCTTGACTGACTGGTCATAAGGTGATTTTCCCCAACTCCACCCTGTCTAAACATGCAACCCCCCATGATTTACTCTCTTCCCAATTGCTTTGAATGCATTTGCTCTATTGTGTAGAAGTGTTGTCACTGTTTGCCATGACTACCTATCTGTTTCCCTCACATCTGTCAGGCGTATGTTGTAGTGGAAAAGGCATGTGTTGAGGTTCAGTCCTAAATTTATTCCTGACAATGCTGTTTATTAGCTTTAAATAGCTAAATATTTTTTAAATTAGCTCATCTAAGTGCTCTTTTTGTGAAGATCAAATGATAGTATCCATCCTTCTAAAGCAGGGTTTCTGGTGTGTCATAGGTACACAGTGAATGTTAGTGACCACCATCTCTTTCTTCCTTGGATTTAACAGTTATTTATTGAGCACCTACTATGTGTCAAATCCTTTTCTGGCGCTAGAGTGAACAAGACAGAAAAAGTTCCTGCCCTGGTGGAACTTACATGCTATGGGATAGATGGAAAAGGAAACAGTAAACAAGCAAATAATATAACCTAAAATAAATAATTTATTATTGAAGAAAAACAATTTTATGTGGATAATAACAGAATATTGGTTAAATGTAAGCCACCTCTTCATAATTACTTTCTATAATCTTTAAGAGATTATTATTATTATCTTAGAATTAGAATTATACTAATTCTTTTATTTGGACCACTGCAGGATATTCAAACTCCCAAGTATGGCTTCATGTGCTTGACTATCTAATAGTATGAATCCTTCATTGATCACCTTCCTATTGCAGGATTAAGCAGAAATCTGCTAAAAAAAAAATACATACTTGATAGAAGAATAATTACTGGAAAGTGAAGGGGAAATTTATTGGTTCCAGTTAGGGTCTTGGCAGGAAGAGAAGTAAATGAATGCCATTCTGGAAGGTAGGAAGACTGAGTCCATTGCAGAGTAGAGTAGACAGAATAAACGGCTGGAGGATTTCATGTCCTGGGGTAACAAGGAGAGCACAGGCTGCCTTTTCTTAGGCAGGAAGCGGAAGATTTTCCAGCTGTAGACAGTAACCTTACATAGGAGTTCTGGTGGAGACTCAGAGGGGAGCAGAGGTGGGCAGAGAGGGCAGTCTGGGCATATGCCTTTTGAAGAAGCTCCTGAGGGAATTCTGATACAGTCTCTGGGCTGAGACCCATTGCACAGTGCTTGAGATACAGTAAGTGTTTAATAAAAATCTATTGACTGTCAGACTGGCTTAGAGAAATCAGACAGCCCAGCATAGGTGGGTGCTTTTCACAGGTCTGAGAAGTGATACAGTTCCTCTTCAGCTGTGGGAAAAAGCTGAGCAGAAAGGCTGAGTATGGCGCCAAGATGTTATTTTGTTTTTTCTCTTTTTAAAAAAAAAGAAAGAAAAGAGTTCCCAAAGTGTCACATCCATCTGTGTTAAAATCAAATGGCAGGGCTTCCCTGGTGCCGCAGTGGTTAAGAATCTGCCTGCCAATGCAGGAGACATGGGTTCGAGCCCTGGTCCAGGAAGATCTCACATGCCACGGAGCGACTAAGCCCATGCGCCACAACTACTGAGCCTGTGCTCTAGAGCCTGTGAGCCACAGCTATGGAGCCTGCGTGCCACAACTACTGAGCCCGCGCACCTAAAGCCCGTGCTCCACAACAAGAGAAGCCGCCGCAGTGAGAAGACCGCGCACCGCAACGAAGAGTAGCTCCCGCTCTCTGCAACTGGAGAAAGCCCGCAGCAGCAGTGAGGACCCAGCGCAGCCAGAAATAAATAAATAATTTTTTTTAAAAAAGAGAGAAAAGAATCAAAATAAAATAAAAAATCAAATGGCAGTAAGACATTTCAAAGCAAAATATGTTGTATAATTGGATTATTATTATTATATTAGCTACTGCTGAACCTCCAAATTTTGTGCTGGAAACGTGATTATTATTGCTTTTGAGTCCACACGTCAACTAAATGGTTCTTTCTGGTGTCTCCGCTGGGCACATCGTGGGTCTGAGGTTGGCTGGGGTTGGGTGTGCAGCTCTGCTGACCTTGGATGAACTCTGTAGCACTTCGGGGGACTGGCCAGCTAGAGGCTGGCCCTCCTGCACGTGGTCTCCCATCCCAGAGACCAAATTAGACTGGGCTGGTTTACACTGCTGTAACAGGGTTACAAGAGGTGAGAAGAAGTATGCAAGGTCTCCTGAAGCCTAGACTCAGAAGTGGCGCATTTTGTTAGCCGAAGCGAGTTCCGGATCCAGCTCAGATCTAAGAGATGGGGAAACAGACAATGCCTCTTTCTGGGAGATGTTGCAAAGTCCCGTTGCTGAGTATGGATAGAAGGAGGGGTGAGGAAATGCAGCACAGCTATTTTTACAATCATAATCCACGCTCCTGACCCTGAGTTGTATGTCATTTATGTCCTTTGTCAACGCTGAATCTACTCTTTTGGAAGGAAGGAATGTGTGTGGTCTTCAGAGGTTTGGAGCAGCTAATGCATGTGATATGCAAATAAGCACATTTTAAGTTTTTTATTTTATTTTTTAATGGTTTATAACATGGTATAAGTTTTTTGTGTACCTACGTATTATGTTTCGACTTCTCTATATACTACAGCATGCTCATTCCCAAAGGTCTAGCTTCCATTCCTCACCATGCAGTTGACCCCCTGTATCCATTTTGCCATCCCCCTGCCACCCTTCCCCTCTGGTAACTGCTGCTCTGTTCACTGTATCTATGTGTTTGTTTTTGTTTGGTTTGTTCACTTATTTTTGTATTCCACATATGAGTGAAATCATATGATATTTGTCTTTCTCCATCTGACTTACTTCACTTAGCATAATACATTCTAGGTCCATCCATGCTGTCACAAATGGCAAGATTTCATCTTTTTATGGCTTAGTAGTATTCCATGATACACACACACACACACCACATCTTCTTTATCCATTCATGTGTCTATGGGCACTTAAGTTGTTTCCATATGTTAGCTTTTTTTTTTTTTTTTTTTTTGCTGGTACGCGGGCCTCTCACTGTTGTGGCCTCTCCTGTTGCGGAGCACGGGCTCCGGACGCGCAGGCCCAGCAGCCATGGCTCATGGGCCCAGCCGCTCCGCAGCATGTGGGATCCTCCTGGACCGGGGCACGAACCCACGTCCCCTGCATCAGCAGGCAGACTCAACCACTGCACCACCAAGGAAGCCCCATATGTTAGCTATTTGTAAAGAATGCTGCAGTGAGCATAGGGCCGCATATATCTTTTTCCAATTAGTGTTTTCATATTCTTTCAATAAATACCCAGAAGTGGAATAGCTGGGTCATATGTTAGTTCTATTCTTAATTTTTTGAGGAACTTCCATATTGTCTTCCACTGTGGCTGCACCACTTTACCTTCCCACCAACGTATGAGGGTTCCCTTTTCTCCACGTTCTGTCCATCACTCTGGAAGGAGAGAACCATTCTGACAGGCATGAGGTGATATCTGACAGGCATGAGGTGATATCTGACAGGCATGAGGTGATATCGCATTGCGATTTTGATTTGCATTTCCCTAATAAGAGTGATGTTGCACTTCTTTGTATGTGCCTGTTGGCCATCTGTATGTCTTTAGAAAAATGTCTTTTTTAGCTTCTCTGCCCATTTTTAAATTGGGTTGTTTGTTTTCCTGTTGTTAAATTGTATGAGTTCTTTATATATTTTGGACATTAACCTGTCATTTGATAGATGATTTGCAAATATCTTCCCTCATTTGGTAGGTTGTCTTTTCAATTTGTTAACGGTTTCTTTTGCTGTGAAGAACCTTTTTAGTTTGATGAGGTCCAATGTGTTTATTTTTGCTTTTGTTCCTCTTTCCTGAGGAGACATATTCAGAAAGATATTGCTAAAACCAATATCAAAGAGCATCTTGCCTATGTTTTCTTCTAGGAGTTTTATGGTTTCAGATCTTACATTCAAGTCCTTAATCCATTGTGAGTTGATTTTTGTGTATAATGTAAGATAGTGGTCTAGTTTCATTCTTTTGCATGTGGCTGTCCAGTTTTTCCAACACCATTTGTTAAACAGACTATACTTTCTCCATTGTATGTTGTTTGTTCCTTTGTCATAAATTGATTGTCCATGTATATGTGAGTTTATTTCTGGGCTCTCAATTCTCTTCCATTGATCTCTGTGTTTTTCTGCCAATATCATGCGAAATCAAGGAGTGTGACACCCCCAGTTTTGTTCTTTTTTTCTCAGGATTGTTTTGGCTATCTGGGGTCTTTTGTAGTTCCATATAAATTTTAGGATTTTTGTTCCATTTCTGTGAAAAATGTCATTGGAATTTTGATAAGGAGTGTACTGAATCCATAGATTGCTTTAAGTAATATGGACATTTTAATAATGTTAATTCTTTCAGTCAGTGAGCACAGAATATCTTTCCATTTGTGTCATCTTCAACTTCTTTCAACAATGTCTTATAGTTTTCAGTGTACACGTCTTTCATCTCCATGCTTGAATTTATTCTTAGGGATTTTATTCTTTTTGATGCAATTATAAATGGAATTGATTTCTTAATTTCTCTTTCTGCACAACAGATTTTTGTATACTGATTTAGTACCCCGAAACTTGACTGTATTCATTTATTATTTCTAATCGTTTTTAGGTGATGTCTTTAGGGTTTTCTATACATAGTATCATGTCATCTGCAAACAGTGACAGTTTTACTTCTTCCTTTCCATTTTGGATGCCTTTTATTTCTTTTTCTTGCTTAATTGATCTGGCTAGGGCTTGCAATATTATGTTGAATAAGAGTGGCAAGAGTGGATGCAGAAAAAGCTTTTGACAAAATTCAACATCCATATGATAAAAACCCTCCAGAAAGTGGGCATAGAGGGAACATACCTCAACATAATAAGGGCCATATATGACAAACCCACAGCTAACATCATATTCAATGGTGAAAAGCTGAAATCATGTCCTCTAAGATCAGGAACAAGACAAGGATGCCCACTCTTACCACTTTTAGTCAACATAATATTGGAAGTCCTAGCCACAGGAATCAGACAAGAAAAATAAAAGGAATCCAAATTGGAAAGGAAGAAGTAAAATTGTCACTGTTTGCAGATGGCATGATATTATACACAGAAAATTATAAAGATGCTACTAAAAAACTACTAGAGCTCAACAGTGAATTTGATAAAGTTGCAGGATGCAAAATTCATATACAGAAATCTGTTGTATTTCTATACACTAACAACAAACTGTCAGAAAGAGAAATTAAGGGAACAGTTCCGTGTACAGTAGCATCAAAAAGAATAAAATACCTAGGAATAAACCTATCTAAGGAGATAAAAAGACCTGTACTCAGAAAACTATGACACTGATGAAAGAAATTGAAGACCACACAAACACATAGAAAGATATACCATGTTCATGGATTGGAAGAATTAATATTGAAATGACCATACTACCCAAGGCAATCTACAGATTCAATGTAATCCCTATCAAAATACCAAAGGTATTTTTCACAGAACCAGAACAAATAATTCAAAAATTTGTATGGAAACACACAAGACCCTGAATAGCCAAAATAATCTTGAGAAAGAAGAACAGGGCTGGAGGAATCATGCACCCTGACTTCGGACTATACTACAAAGCTACAGTTATCAAAACAGTATGGTATTGGCACACAAAAAAAACAGATACATGAATCAGTGATACAGAATAGAGAGTCCAGAAATAAACCCACACACTGATGGTCAGTTAATCCACAACAAAGGAGGCAAGAATATACAATGGAGAAAAGACAGTCTCTTTAATAAGTGGTGCTGGAAAAACTTGACAGCTACATGCAAAAGAATGAAATTAGAACATTCTCTAACACCATATAGAAAAATAAACTCAAAATGGATTAAAGACCTAAATGTAACACTGGAAACCATAAAAGTACTAGAAAAAAACATAGGCAGGACACTCTTTGACATAAACTGTAGCAATATTTTTTGGATCTGTCTCCTCAGGGAAGGGAAACAAAAGCAAAAATAAACAAATGGAACCGAATTAAACTTTTGCACAGCAAAGGAAACCACTGACAAAACAAAAAGAGAACCTACTGAATGGGAGAAAATATTTGCGAATGATATGACTGATAAGGAGTTAATATCCAAAATATATAAACAGCTCATATAACTCAACATTAAAAAAAAACCCAACTTGATTAAAAATGGGCAGAAGACTTGAATAGATGTTTTTCCAACAAGACATACAGATGGCCAACAGGCAGATGAAAAGATGCTCAAAATCATCAATCATCAGAGAAATGCAATTAAAACCACAATGAGATATTACCTCACACCTGTCAGAATGGCATCATCAAAAAGAACACAAATGACAAATGTTGGTGAGGATGTGGAGAAAGGGAACCCTTGTACATTGTTGGTGGGAATGTAATTGGTGCAGCCACTGTGGAAAACAGTATGGAGGTTTCTTAAAAACTTAGAAATAGAACTACTATATGACCCAACAATTCCATTCCTGGGTATATATCAAAAAAAACAAAAACACTAACTTGAAAATATACATGCACTCCAATGTTCATAGCAGCATTATTTACAATTGTCAAGATATGGAAGCAACCTAAGTGTCCATAAACAGATAAATGGATAAAGAAGATGTGGGATATATATATATATATATATATATATACACACACACACACACACGCGCGCACACATATATGATGGAATGTTACTCAGCCATAAAAAAGAAATATTGCCATTTACAGTATTACTAGAATCTTCCCTCTTGATACTGCTTTTGCTTCATCCCATAGATTTTGGTAAGCCATATTTCCATTTTCATTTGTGTCTGATTTTTAAAAATTTCTCCTTTGATATCTTTGTTGACCCAATAATTGTTCAGTAGCATGTTGCCTAGTTGCCACATATTTGTGATATTTCTGGCTTTCTTCTTGTAGTTGATCTCTAGTTTCACACCGTTTTGATTGGAAAAGATGCTTGATATGATTTTAATCTTCCTAAATTTATTGAGACTTGTTTTGTATCCCAACATATGGTCTATCCCTGAGAATGTTCCACGTGCACTTGAGAATAACGTGTATTCGGCTGCATTTGGATAGAATGTTTTATATATGTCTATCAAATCAATCTGGTCTAAGGTTCATTTAAGGCTGCTGTTTCCTTGTTGACTTTCTGTCTAGATGATCTATTCACTGATGTAAGTTGGGTATTAAAATCACCTACTGTTATTTTGTTGTCTCCCTTTAGGTATGTTAATAATTGCTTTATATATTTTGGTGCTCCTATGTTAGGTCAGTATATATTAATAACTGTTATGTCTTCTGGACGAATTGTCTGCTTTACCGTTACTTAATGTCCGTCTTTGTCTCTTGCTACCATTTTTGCCTTGAAGTCTGTTTTTTCCCATGTGGGAATGGCTACACCCACTTTCTTTTGGCTGTCATTTGCTTGGAGTATCAACTTCCATTCCTTCACTTTGAGCCTGTGTTTCTCTTTAAAGCTGAGATATGTCTCCTGGAGGCAGCATATAGTGGGGTCTTATTTTCTAATCCATCCAGTTATTCTGTGTCTTTTGATTGGTAAAGTCAATCCATTCACATTTAAGGTGATCGTTGATAGATGAGGACTTAGAACTGCTATTTTATCTTTTATTTTCTGGTCGCTCTGTATCTCCATTGTTCCTTTTTTTTTTTTTTAACATCTTTATTGGAGTATAATTGCTTTACAATGGTGTGATATATAACAAAGTGAATCATTTATACATATACATACATCCCCATATCTCCTCCCTCTTGCGTCTCCCTCCCACCCTCCCTATCCCACCCCTCTAGGTGGTCACAAAGCCCTGAGCTGATCTCCCTGTGCTATGCGGCTGCTTCCCTCCATTTTTCCTTTTTCCTTGTGTTTCTGTCTGCCATTTTAGTATGGTGGTTTTCTATGATGTTTTTCCCTATTTCCCCTTGTTTTTATGTTTCCTCTCTCTGCTCTAGATTTGTGTTTTGTGGTTACCATGAGATTTGTATGAAACCTATCATGGATAAAATTGTTCTTTTTCTGCTGATAGTATCTTATCTTCATTTGCCTACATGCGTTTCTTCCTTTTCCTCTCCCCTTTTTACTTTTTTGTCGTCTTAAATTATTCCTTTTTGTGTTGTTTGTTACTAAATTAAAGTAGCTAGAGTTATTTTTACTGCTTTTTTCCCTTTAATCTTTATGCTGTAATTAAGTTTTTAACAACCTATTCTGATATAGAATAAGTTGCAATTTTTTTATTCTGTCTGTCCAGTTACCATTTTACTCAAAGTTTTGTGTACAGTACTTTTCCCTTTTCATTTCAGGTAGAAGAGCTTCTTTCAACGTTTCTTTTAAGGCACATCTAATGTTGATGAGCTCAGTCAGCTTTTGTTCGTCTGGGAACGTCTTTATTTCTCCTTCATATCTGAAGGATAACTTTGCTAAATAGAGTATTCTTGGGTGATGGTTTTTATCTTTCAGTATTTCGAGTATGTCCTTCCACTCTCTCCTGGCCTGCAGAGTTTCTGCTGAGAAGTCTGCTGATAGACTGATGGGGATTCCTTTGTAGGTTACCATCCTTTTTTCCCTGGCTGCCTTTAGAATATTCTTTCTTTGTCATTGACTTTTGACAGTTTTAATATACCGTGTCTTGAAGAAGGTCTTTTTGTATTGAGGTAATTAGAAGTTCTCTTGGCTTTGTGGACTTGTCCATCCAGTTCCCTCCCCAGGTTTGGGAAGTCCTCAGCTATTATTTCTTTAAATAAACCCTCTGCACTCTTCAGTCTCCCTTTTCCTCCTGGGATACCCATTACCCTAATGATGCCCTTCCTAAAAGAGTCAGATGGTTCTATAGGATTTCTTTACTTTTTAGATCTTAATTCACTCTCCTCTTCTCCCTGTATCATTTCCAGATTTCAATCTTTAAGCTCACTAATTCTCTCTTCCATGTGGTCTGCTCTATTTCCAGTGCTTTCTAATGCATCCTTCATCTCATTTATTGAGTTCTTCAGCTCCAGAATTCCTATTTGGTGCTTTTTTTGAATTTCAGTCTCTTTGGTAAAGTATTCCTTCTGTTCATTCATTTCATTCCTGAGGTCATTGAACTGCCTTTCAAAGTTTTCTTGTAGCTGGTTGAGTATCTTCATGACAGCTATTTTGAATTCTCTATCAGATCACAACATTCCGTGACTTTAAATTTGGTTTCTGGAGGACTGTCATTTTCTTTTTGTGGTACTGTGTTACCGTGGTTCTTCATGGGGCTTGATGAGTGCTCCTCTGCCAGTGCATTTGAAGTGGTGAACATGTTTCTTCTTTAGGTAAAGCTTTTTTTTTTTTTTCCTCACTTGCTTGTAGCTATTCACTAGGTTAGTAATTAGGTGCCTTTCTTTTGTTTCCCAGTAGGTGGCGCTATAGCACAAGTTTTTGGTTTCTCTTACCCGCGCTGGTTATTTTTGAGAGCTGGCACTTTCCACCCTCCACTGTCCGTGTCAGAGGTGTCGCCTGGTGCCCTCCTTGTCACTATTTCTGTCTCCAGGGTTGTCGGTTCCTTGCTGCTGCCGGTGTTGCTGACAGTGCCACCTGGGGCACGGAGATGGCCAGCACTGCCTTCACCGTCCCTCTGGTTCCACCTACTTTATGTGTTCCAGTCCACCCACCCTTAGATGACAGAGATGTGGAACTCTCCAGCATGCTGCTGTGTTGGGCCGAGGAACCTTTGTTGAGTCATGGAAGTTTTACTGGTTTTACTGGTCGTAGATTGAAGGGGAGAGACAAAGGGAGTGTCTCACACCCCCCATGATGTTGATGTCACTCTGCCAAATGGGCACATTTTAAATACATTTGATAGGATCGTAAGGGTAAACTTTTCTGTGTTTTACTAAGCAGTAGGTCTAAATGGAATCAGAGGAAAGTGGTCCTTGTTCATGTTTACAATTCAAGCGGTCACATATTTTTTAAGTCCTGAAAGATGCTTTATTAACGGTAAGGGTTCTCTTATTTCTTGATTAAATTTAGCAAGAAGCTTACTATGAAATGTTACTTGCTGGCTGGCTTTCATACTGAAGTGTTTCACTTTACCCTGATCTAAAATAGTGTGCCTTCCAAAGCTACTAGTGACAGATAAGAGTAGGAATACAACTTTACACAGTCAAGGAACATTTGTTTCTCTTATAATGCACTGTTCCAGGACTTTGTCCCCTCTCTGGGCCTTTTCCATTTTTTAATCTTAAACTCTGAACTATAGAGTTAAACTCCTTGACTAAAGTTTTCTGTAAGACAATTTATCTTCTTTGTTTCAGAACTCTGGGTGGCCTACATTTCTTTTGTCTTCAACAAACAGTCTTGCTCTTGAATGAAGGACTGCTCCTTTCATGTTAGTATTAGTCACTCACACATATGAAAGAATGCCTGCCCTCTTGTGTCCATAGAGACTGCTACAATAAGGAGTGAATTAGCAAGTTTATCATGCCAGAAATACAGAGTTCTCTCCTGTGGAGATTTGTTACCAGAGTTTGCTCAAGGCTGCCAAGTATGGCTGTACAGTTCAAACACTGCAGAACAACCTCAGCCCAAGAGCTGAATGAACAGTCATTGAGGGACTTCCCTGGTGGCGCAGTGGTTAAGAATCCGCCTGCCAATGCAGGGGACACGGGTTCGAGCCCTAGTCCGGGAAGATCCCACATGCCACGGAGCAACTAAGCCCGTGCACCGCAACTACTGAGCCCGCACTCTAGAGCCCACGAGCCACAGGTACTGAAGCCCTGGCACCTAGAGCCCTTGCTCCCCAACAAGAGAAGCCACCACAGTGAGAAGCCTGGGCACCACAAAGAAGAGTAGCCCCTGCTCACCGCAATTAGAGAAAGCCCGCGTGCAGCAGTGAAACCCAACGCAGTCTAAATAAATAAATAAAATTTTAAAAAAAGTCATTGAAATTCATCTCATACTTTGCTTGTCAATCACGCCTCCTATGTCTAGACTGTGTCTTCTCAGAGGGGTTGCCCATTAAAATTTCATTCAAGGCTGCCATCCCCTCATAAAGCTTTGCACCACCTGAAGTGTGCCTCCTTCTGTCATTTATGCAAATCTCTGTATTGGCTAATGACAGCCTCGTGGAGGCTCATTGTGAGTTAGTTGTACACTGCTCTCATCATGTAACTTTGCTACTCAGAAATTTCCAGGAATTAAAATTCAGAATTGGAGGTGAATGACATCACATAGTCCCAGGTTATCAGAGGAAGGGAATAAGGAACAGAGAGGCAAGAGAAGTGCTAAATTTGTTGGTGGCGATGCAGGGAACTAAAAGGCCGGCCTTCTGACTCCCAGCATATACGCTCTGAAGTCTTAGGCGATCCCGTTGTTTTACCCCACCCCACCTATCCCTGTCAGGTCTAGAGTAAATGCACAATAGTTTGTTTGTTGAGTGAATGAATGAATGACTGTCTTTGCCCGGCTTCCCAGAACACGCACTCTCCTGTGCTACATCTACTGCTGTGCACCTTCACTCATAGTATTGTTCCCACCTGTGATGCTCACTGCTCTCTACCTGGTCAGCACTTACACCAGCTTCAAGACTCAGATCCACTTCCTCCATGAAGCTCTCCTCTTCCAGCCTTCATTAAGCCAGAAGAGGGAGCGCCATGGAGGCTGAGCATAGGTGTTCAGACTTAGCAGAAGAGCCCTGGACTGGATCAAGGACCTGCATTCCAGGCCCAGGTCTGCCAGGAGCTGGCTCTGTGATCCTGGATAGATCCCATCACCTCTCCTCTCGGAGCGCCATTGGTGTTGCTCAGTGCAGGACATGCATAGTTCTAGTGAGGTGACATTAGGGACTTCCTGAAAATGTATTTTCTTGCATGTTAATAGAAATGTATTTGCTTAAATGTACTGGTTTTGGGGGGAAAAAGCCCCCAAAACATTAGACCCATGGTTCCTTGGATATTATTTTATGTGATAAGGCTAAGTATTTTAAGTTTAAAAAGAGAGCTCATGTAAGGAAAAATATTAAGTAAAGCATGATACAAGTAGTAGTCAGACATGGCAAAAATAATAAAGTAGTATAAAAATGGTGGGAGTTTGCAAAGCCCTGGAGGAGCTCACCACCCTGGTTCCTTTTAACTCTCCCTGGGCTCTTCTCTGACCTTAATGTAGCACCGCCAGTTTGTCCATCACTGTTAGTTACTGACGACAATATAGCCTCTCTCGTTGTTACAGCTGTGTCTGATATTCCTTGATCTCTACCACACTCATCACAAAATAAATCACACAATAGGCCTTTAAAAAAGACTTGTGGGCTTCCCTGGTGGCACAGTGGTTAAGAATCCGCCTGCCAGTGCAGGGGACACAGGTTCAAGCCCTGGTCTGGGAAGATCCCACATGCCGCGGAGCAACTAAGCCCGTGCACCACAACTACTGAGCCTGCGCTCTAGAGCCTGCGAGCCACAACTACTGAGCCCGCATGCCATAACTACTGAAGCCCACGTGCCTAGAGCCTGTGCTCCGCAACAAGAGAAGTCACGGCAATGAGAAGCCCACGCACCGCAACAAAGAGTAGCCCCCGCTCGCCGCAACTAGAGAAAGCCCGCACACAGCAGCGAAGACCCAACGCAGCCATAAATAAATAAATAAATAAATTCATTTAAAAAGAAGACTTGTGGCTCTGCTGATTTTCCAACATTTGTAAAACACATTGACCCAGAGTGTCAAAACCATGTTCACTTTTATAAATGTAGATACTTTTTCTACTTAAAAAAATTAAGTAGACTCATTACATAAAATGTGGAAAATACAGAAAAGGAGAAAGAAAGAAGGCATCCGTATTCTTACTGTCCAACAATGAATCCTGCTAATATCTCCCCCTAATTAAAAGTTTTCCTGGAAAATCCTAGCAAGTGAGGATCTACTCTATTCGTCATTTTGGAAACTTGGAATAGTCCCAAGTTAATGTATTCTTGTCATCCCAAATCATAAAATCAAAAATTTTCAATGGCAGATCCAGGGATGGAGGTCCACTGGCACCTTTAGAAACGGCAGTTGAGTAACTGCCACAGAGGGGAACCAAGGCTGGGAGAGGATAATAATCACGGCCACTGCAAAACGCACTGTGTACACGAAGCTCTGTGCTAACACTGATGGCTCAGTATTTTGCATATGTGTTACGCTGATTTGTATATTCGTGTTTCCTGTAGGGTTTTTGGAGTCTCTGGACGACTTTTACCTTCTCAGCAGTGGTTTGGTATTGCTGCAGACCACAAACAGCGTGTATAATAAAACCCTACTGCAGCACGTGGTACCCAAGTCTCTCCTGGCCTGGCAAAGAGTCCGGGTGGCCAATATGATGGCAAACGGAGGCAAGCAGTGGGCAGAGGTCTTTTCAAAATACAACTCTGGTAAGTGGCCCTGCAGAGTAACTTTTAGGCATGTACGTACGTTTAGATCTGGAGTTAACCAGTAAAGCCATACCCATGCCCTGTCTTCATGTCTCCCGATATTTCAGGCACGTATAACAATCAGTACATGGTCCTGGACCTGAAGAAGGTAAATCTGAACTACAGCCTTGGTAAAGGCACTCTGTACATCGTGGAGCAAATTCCTGCCTATGTAGAATATTCTGAACAAACTGATGTTCTGCGGACAGGTATTTTCTTCATGCTAGAAGTCTGGAAGTCTGGTGTGTGTGTGTGTGTGTGTGTGTGTGTGTGTGTGTGTGTGTGTGTGTGAGTGATGGGTAATATGTGCTGTGTGAATGTATGATGCGGGGAGTATATGGTGGGGAAGGAAGGAGGGGAATGCCGTTGCTAGTCACACAGGGAAAAGAATGACCAGGTTCAGCACAACATGTAAAACCTGCCCCTCAAACTCTTACGTGACAGCATGATCTACCTTTATGCGTAGACTGGGACAGAGCCAGGCATTCACAATCTTATGACTACTTATGGTTCCAGTATTACCTTCTCTGCTGGGTTCCCAAGTAAAATTTTAGTTCAGCAACTATTTATGGGAGTGCTACTCCGGCCAGGGACTGGAAAAGCGTGGATGTAGAATCCCCAACACACAGTCTGATAGGGAAGCAAGGCACCTAAAGAAGCTATTAGAGCCCAGAAAGCAAACAGCAGTGATGCGCTCTGGTGTAGCAAACCTGGTGGTGACGCCGTCAGTGGGAGGGATGAGAGAAGGCGGTTCTGGAGGGCAGGGTCACAGCCCAGACGTTGGAAGTACTGGTTTTGGAGTCACATTGCCTTGATTGGACTATCTGTTCCTCAAAATCTTATCCACTCTGTCCAAGCCTCACTTTCTTCATCTGTAAATCCTGACAGTAATGGTACAGGTCCCTAGTCACTTATTCGTAATTACAAAATCTCAAAACTCTGAAAGTTCTTTGTTCCTTTGTCTTTTGTCCTAGCTCACTTGTGGTAGCCAAGTATGACCTGATCTGAACTCACTCGGCAGCAAAAACTAACTTGAACTATTTATGGCCTCTATTTATTCCCTCTCCTCTGGAGAGAATTTATACGTCAGGCTACAGAGTTATCAATGTCTTTGATTATGAGGGGCTCCCCACAGAGACTGCAACATCATCTGTAATTTACACACCATTGCTGTTCTACAATCTGGAAAACCCTGAGTTCTGAAACACATCTGGCCCCTAAGAGTTTTGCGATGTGGGAGTGTAGACCTTTGCAATTTCACAGGGTTGTCACGATAATTAACTGAGATAATTTTTGTGGATTCTTGAGCACATTGCCGACACTTGGCAAGTCCTAACATCTTGCATTGAACGTAGTGCTCAGCACACATAAGAAGTCCTCACTGAATATTTGTTAAATAAATGAAAGAGAAGATGATGTCTGCGTGGAGGTTTACAGGCTAGAAAGGAGCTCAGCCATTTGACAAGGGGACAAGGTCAAACAAATAGAGGCATGAAGACCATGGTGTGAAGGAGAAACTATTAGCCCAAGACAGCTAGAGAGAAGGCTGTGACATGGAAGATAGGTAGTCAGAGGAAAATACAGCCTTTGGATCCTGATGAGCAGTCAGTTTAGCCTTTATACAAAGTCCAGAGATAAACCCATGAACCTATGGTCACCTAATCTACGGCAAAGGAGGCAAGAATATAAAATGGAGAAAAGACACTCTCTTCAATAAGTGGTGCTGGGAAAGCTGGACAGCTACTTGTAAAAGAATGAAATTAGAACACTCCCTAACACCACACACAAAAATAAATTCAAAATGGATTAAAGACCTAAATGTAAGACTGGACACTATAAAACTCTTAGAGGAAAACATAGGCAGGGAAAACATAGGCAGAACACTCTTTGACATAAATCACAGCAAGATCCTTTTTGACCCACCTACTAGAGTAATGGAAATTAAAACAAAAATAAACAAATGGGACCTAATTAAACTTAAAAGCTTTTGCACAGCAAAGGAAACCATAAGCAAAACAAAAAATCAACCCTCAGAATGGGAGAAAATATTTGCAAACGAAGCAACCGACAAGGGATTAATTTCCAAAATATACAAACAGCTCATGCAGCTCAATATCAAAAAAAAAATAACCCAATCAAAAAATGGGCAGAAGACCTAAATAGATATTTCTCCAAAGAAGACATACAGATGGCCAAAAAAAGCACATGAAAAGATGCTGAACATCACTAATTATTAGAGAAATGCAAATCAAAACTACAATTAGGTATCACCTCACACCAGTCAGAATGTCCAACATCAAAAAATCTACAAACAATAAATGCTGTAGAGGGTGTGGAGAAAAGGGAACCCTCTTGCACTGTTGGTGGGAATGTAAATTGGTACAGCCACTATGGGGAACAGTATGGAGGTTCCTTAAAAAACTAAAAATTAGCCTTTATCCTTTAGAAAACTGGAGCCTTTGAAAAGGGAGAACGCACAGGTCAGAGAGAAGACAGGAGGAGAATTAGGAAACTGTTGCAATAGATCAGCGGAGAGATGAGAAGGAACAGAACCAAGACACGGTATGGATCCTGGGGGTCAGGGCCGGTCCTTCATTTCCCAGGTCCTCGAATCCATTTTGTAAGGACACCCAGAGGGAACCGCCTCACTCCAGGGTGGCTCCTGCCAGCTAAATGCATAGAATGTGCATAAAACAGAATTAATTAAGGGGCAACTTCAAGAAGATCCGATGCTACCAAGTAGCGGACCTACCTCCTCTTCTTGTTGGAAAATCCACCTGAGAAGTCAGATGGTTAGGTGGCTACTTGGTTGGCGTGGCAGTTCAAAACCGAGAACCTAGCTGTCTGACTTGGTTCTCAGAGCCTGATAATCATAGGAAGCCGCTGATTATATGCTGGTAGATTCAGGTTCTTTGCAATCCCATCCCTAGATCCCATGAAGAAATCTACCCTGGGACTAAAACAAGTTGATGCTGATCTGTCTGTAGTTTTGTTTTGTTTTCCCCCAGAGGCAAGAAGAACAGAGAGTTAAACTCATTGAGTGTCTACTATATACTTGACATACCTTTTACTTATATTCCTTTGTTTGACCTTCATAACGTATTTCCAGATAAGTAGTTTCGTTACCGTCTTACTGTAAGGGAAGAAAGGCTCAGAAAGAAACATGTGATTTTCCTAAATAATTAAGCGATATCATATAGCCATTTAAAAAAAAAAAAAAAGTCCCGCAAACCTCCTAGTATTTGGAAGCAGCTGTGATATGCCGATAGAAGCCCTGGGTGATTTTAGTCAGAAGGAAGGTATTCGACCTCTCTGAACCTCTGTTTCTTCCTTTAGAAGGAGGGATGCAATATTTATACATCAGCAGGTATTGTGTTGTTATATAAGATACTCTATTTTAAATCTTTTCTTAGTCATGAAGCTTTATGTGAAGTATAAAGCGGCCATTTTTATTATTCATTTGAGCTATTCACATAGAGAATTCACATAGAGAACTATAATTATAAAAGTTAATATTCATCTAGTGCTTACCAAGTACCAGACCCTGTTGTAAGCTACTCCATCTGTTTGAACTCATTTAACACTCACAATGATCCTTATAAGGTAAGTACTATCATTGTTCACATTTTATAGACTGAGGCACAGAGAGGTTAAAAAATTCGTGTAAGGTCACATACCTAATAATGGCAGGACCAGGCTTAAGGTCCAGGCAGTCTACCTCCCAAGTTGTATAACCTAGGTACACTGCAATAATAAATGTGACTTTTAGCCTGCACTTTCAATGTTGTCTTTATCTCACTTCTTCCTGATGCTGGCTCTGTGCCCCAGAATCAGCAAGGTTGAATGTCTTGTCATTTGTTTTCTCTTAATAAGTTCACCCCCGAGTAGGGGATCCTATAAAACAGTAAGAAGGGAAAAAGGCAGACAAGGGCTAAGAGAATATGGGAGTGGGAATTAATCCCCGAATGCTGAAGGTTGACTGTCCTATAGGCAATACCCTAGGCCACTGTAATCTGAGCTGTTCCCAAAATGTTGATTTTACTAAAGTTGTGTCACACGTTTGACGCCTAGTGTCGTTGGCACACTGTGAAGCTCTGAATGCAGCTGAGCCTTTATGAATGTTGAGCGTCAGAGGAGTTAAATGCCTACTGGAACCATACAGACCATCTCCATTCCCCTCACATTATGAACTCTTCCTTTCCCTCCTCCTGCTAAAAAAAAGGGGTTGGGGGAATGAGGTTAACTGCCTAAGGTCTAGTTATTCAACCCTGAGCCTAGAATTCAGATAATCTTTTGCTTAATAGATTGCTTTAAGAATTTGGGGTGAAAACCCAAAGAACCCTGATGCTTTTCTTCCCCTCATGGAATAATCTAGAGGTCTACCGAGTCTGTAAATGTCAAAGGATCTGTTTGATTGCCAGGGTTCCCAGTCATTATTTTCTATGTAGTATCATTTTGTAATTACACAGCTGTGCCAATTTTCAAAAGAAATTACCACGAATAACATTTCTTTGGTTTCCTCTCTCTTCTGTCTTCCTCCCTGTCCATCCCACCCTTCCCTCCCTTCCACTCCAAATTAGGCTACTGGCCCTCCTACAACATTCCTTTCCATGAAAAAATCTACAACTGGAGCGGCTATCCAATGCTGGTTAAGAAGCTGGGTTTGGACTACTCTTACGATCTGGCTTCACGAGCCAAAATCTTCCGGCGTGACCAAGGGAAAGTGACTGATATGGAATCCATGAAATATATCATGCGCTACAACAGTACGTAGCACATTTCTCAAGAATCATTCTTCAAAACTCCTTTTCTTCCCCATGGATAAAGAATCCATGTCATTTTATCATCTCTGTACTAGAAGGAATTATAAGAAGTTATTGAATTATTTAGTATTCAATTGATACTATGCATATTATATACACAACAAATAGAATTTTGTCCTCTTTTATAAAAATGATAGGGAAGAAGATTCTACATTTTTTTTTTAACTGAAAAAGTTATATGTAAAACACAGAAGAAAAAACCCATGTAGGGTACTTTTTATACCCTACCGTCCCAAACACAGATTTCCTTCCAAGGAGAAAAGCAGCTACTAAAACAGCAATTATTCATAAACACTTTATTTTTGATGAACAGTATCGAGTCAGATTTGTATTTATTTTGTTAAAAAAAAATGTAGTACATTTGTCCTCTGTTACCTTTCTTCCATCCATTCTTCACTGTGCGAGGTTCTTGAGACCAGGCTGAGCCTGGAGCAGGGGACTTGGTGGTTGCCTCTTCCCAGTACAAGTCGGAGGTGACTTCTGTATATGGGAGCAGGCTGGGCCGAGGAGGTCTCTGGGGTATACGCTCTGATCATCTAGGCTTTAACAGGTCCAGTTTACTGTGGATAAGTGGATCTCAGAATGGTCAGTGCTCACTCTTTTCCCCATCACTGTTTCCTAGATTACAAGAACGATACTTACAGTAACGGTGATCCCTGCAATACCATCTGCTGCCGTGAGGACCTGAACTCACTTAATCCAAGTCCTGGAGGTTGCTATGACACCAAGGTAACACGCTATTGGTTGTTTTGGTTTTTTCTTTTTTAAGTTTTTGTTTTATACTGGAGTACAGCCAATTAACAGTGTTGCAGTAGTTTCAGGCGCACAGCAAAGTGACTCAGCCATACGTAACATGTATCCATTCTCCCCCAAACTCCCCTCCCATCCAGTCATTACTGGTTTTTGAATTTAATTTCTACCAGCACCTAGGCCTTTTCAAAGGCAGAGCTGCAGAGGTTTTTGTGGCATAAAACACAATAATGTCTCTAAACACAAACTCAATTCAGGAATCAGCTTTTTCAGAGATTCTGGTGGTAGGTCCTATCGCCTAACTTCCAGTTCCTGCTCGGCCACTCAGCCGTAAACCACATAATCTTTTATGCTTCTGTTTCCTCATCTGAAAAATGGAAGTAAGAGTACTTGCCTCAAGGGTTGTTGTGAAGAATCAACACTTAATAGCTATAAAATGCTCACAGCAGTACTTAGTGGGTTGTTTGTAAATATACACGATCATGATGATGATGACGGTGATACTGTGGAGGTTTTAAGGTTTACCAGACCGGCCCAAAGTCCAAAGAACATACCGAGAGCAGTGTGATTTCACGTTACACAGGAATTGAATGTAGCCGAAGGAACAAGTATTGGACCAGATGCTCAAGCAATAAAGACTTTTCACTATGCTAGAATTGTTAAGTGCCGTAATGTGTCCACAATATAGGTAATAAGAAGTTTGCAGTGGGGCTGAAGCCCACTCATATAGGCTTGTGAGAACCAGTTGTTAAAATAGTTGACACCAAGTTGATAGCTTGAAGTGGTGGAATAGTTACATCGTGGAAATCAGCAAACACTACAAATTGGGGTCTTTTTCCCTCAGAGAGCTAGTTAGTTAAAAATTTACCAGGATTTGGGATGTCCAAGGTTGTGAGTTAGCCATTTAGTTGGTGGAAGGAATCATTCTACCACATCCTTTTGCACTTTTGGCTTGGGCATATGTCTTTTCATTTGCATCTCCAGTCCTAAATTCTAGAAGAAATCTGTTACAAGCGGAGTTAACTGTTCTGTCTGAAGCTCTGATAACTGTAAGAATGCCAACCCCCCATACCTTATTTTTTCTATCAGCTTAATGTCTAAACAGAAGATGCCTTAGAAGAGTTTGAGCCAAGCTTTAGCCTTAATGACTCTCAAAATGTTGTGTAAGAAAAATTTAGCGGATGTAGCGAGCCTGGCACACACGAAGCCCCAGTGAATGCTTTTGCATTTATTTCTTTTTAATGGCATTTGCAAACATTCAGTAAAGTGTGTGAAAAGTGTTATATCCATTCCAGAACACACAAAGAGAATGACTTGAACTGGGGAGAACCCAA
Organism: Delphinus delphis; assembly: GCF_949987515.2. Lineage (NCBI taxonomy): Eukaryota > Metazoa > Chordata > Mammalia > Artiodactyla > Delphinidae > Delphinus > Delphinus delphis. The sequence goes on along the minus strand of NC_082693.1, from coordinate 11,784,286 downwards.
GCCAGGCTTCCATCTGCCAAGTTTTACTTTCTTCAGGAGACAAGAGCCTGCCAATTTTTCATCAGAAAAGTCTCTGTTGAAGCATATACTTTAAAAATATCATTTCTCTTGAGCCATTTTGAATATGAGGAAAACCAGAAGTTATGAGACGTTTCCTGCTTTCCCCTCTAGGCTTAAGATCTGCTGCTCCCCAATGTTCAAGTGTTTTTAAGAACCACGGACCTCACTTTTCATCGAGTTCCTTCTACTTTAATACTCGTTAGTGCCCTGATTCATAACAACTTTTACTGAGGAATTAATCTATTCCAGGCACTGCTTCAAGTATTTGCTCTCATTAATCCTTATGACAACTCTTCTATGAAGCAGAGTTTTTTACAAATGAGAAAACGGAGTCAAAATACGTTTTGGAGCTAGAATTCCAAACGTGAGTAACCTGATTCCAGATCTCACACTTTTGGCGGTTAGTTTAACACACTTCTACTAGTCAGTGCACATTTGAATGCCAGATAGATGCAGAAGAACGTTATTGTGGAAGCCTGTAAGATTTCACTTTAAGGGGAGCTAATATTGTGACTTTGGACGAGGAGCAGGAACGATAAGTACAGCAGGGATGTAGTCTAGCTTTTGCCCAGCGGTTTCCTAAAATGTCCCCCTCTCCTCTCTTTGCAGGTGGCAGATATCCACCTGGCGTCTGCGTACACAGCCTATGCCATTAGTGGGCCCACAGTACAAGGTGGCCTCCCTGTTTTTCACTGGAGCCGTTTCAACAAAACTCTCCATGAGGGCATGCCAGAGGCCTACAACTTTGATTTTATTACCATGAAACCAATTCTGTAACTTGACATGAAATGGAGGGAGGTGAGATACAAAGGGCACTATTTTAACTACGTTTTCCCATTCAGACTTAGTCTTAAAATATATTCAGTCCAGTCTATCACTTGCATTTTTCACTGCCAATTTTGTCATGTTTAAAACAAGCTTTTACTACAGGGTGGAGCACCGTAGAAGAAAACATTACATACGATGAACGACAATACCGTTTTAGCGCACAAGCTTATACACAAGAAAGTATGGTAGAAGCTGCTCCCTCGCTCACCAAAATCCATTCTCTGCTTTTAAGCCTGGGCCCGCAGACCACACCTCCCAGGCTGCCCTGGGCAGCTGTGCCACGTGGCGGAGTTCTCGGGAGCGGACTTTTTCCAGGCCTGGCCCCTAACAGCCTGTACTGCTCATGCTGTTTCCCCTTCTCCCAGCTGGATGTGCTTGATGACAGAGCTCTAGGGGGTGGTGGGACCTGCAATAGGAATACTCCAATAGTGTTCTTTTCCTGGTCATTAGGAAGCAACAGCTGAGTCTTCTTCTGGCGAAGGATAGGCACATAATACAGCAAACTTTAACGTTGTCTCCCATTAGTTAAAAGCAGCATATCTAATCTGGGAGCAACTCTGCATAACAAACTTTCCTTTCAAAGCTGGAGAACTATATGTGGTTTGAGTACCATGGTACTGTCAAGTTAAGTTAAACGAGCCATACTGAACGGTGTAACAGTGACTCTCAACAAGGTGAAAGACTCCCAAAAGAAAAAGCAAAGAAACACAAGGGCTGAGAATAATCAGAATGAATCAGAGTACACAGGATGTGAAAAACCCAGCAGTTTATTTCAAAGTATAAATTTCAGGCTTGCTGAACAAAATCCCACTACAGTTAACACTTATACAGACAACACTCTACTGTACATTTAAAAAAGAAAAACCCCACAAAAACCTTCAAAACCTAATAAAAATAGGGCAACTTGCTATAGCCCAGTTTCTATTAGACATTAGGAAGGTCTTACATTGTCTTATTATTTACACTTTCAACTGCAATAAAGAAAAATCAGGATGCAAGTTTACTACAAAGGAATTATTTTTATATTTAAATTTGAAATGGTTGATAAAACACTAAAGCCAGGATTTCCCAAAAGGTGTTTGATTGCCCAGTTACCTTATTTACAAACAAAATTTTTTTAAAAGATGGCAATTAAATATAAATGATGGGTATTAACTGACTCTACAAATAAAAAAAAATGAAAAACTTATTTAGCATGATAAAATAATTTGACCAGAAGACAAAGCATGTATTTGTATCATCCTATTCCTCCCCACTGGCTGGCTCAAGGGGAATAAGTTTTAGGAACTGGATAAACCTGCCGCACTAACAAAACACCGTATAGGAATTGTTCTAATCTTTTTTTTTTTGTCCCAAAATTTTAAAAAAGGGGAGGGAGCCTCATTTGCCCAGTAAATAGTAAGGCAGGCAGAATCATACACTGGTTTTAGATAGAGTTATTTTCAATAATCTAATACTGGGACATGGTATTTCTGGAAATTAAAATAAAACAGGCCAATGATAAAGCTAAAGTAATGAATAGCCCAAGAAGGAAAGTCCCGGAGAACACTTGGAAGTGTTTGCCGTAACCTACTGTGCTAAGATCACAGTGTATAAAGGTGAGTGAGGAGGATACCACAGGCATTATTTTCTTAATCTTGTACAGTACTGGAAAATTCGCAGAATAAGACAAAAGTGTATGCAGTATTAACACCTTGCTGCATAAAGGATCATTTTGAAAGTGTAAGCAAAAGAGCAAACAACAAAAAAAACCCACGTTAACACTTAATCCGATATAGCAAGAGAACTGTATGGTGCGGCCCACCTAAGGAGTTCTGCTGACAGGTGGTCCTAAGATTCCAAGCTCCTTGCTTTAGGTCATTTTTTTCAATTAAACCTTTCATTTACTATCTGGCAATGGGGGTCAGGAAAGTGGGGAACACCTCTCTGTGAGGCAAATGGTATCCCAATAAACACTCACTTCTCAAGGAAGAAAGCTCTGCTCTTCACTTCTCTCATAAACTTCTACTGTGTTAAACAGCACACAGTTTTCTGCATATTTTAAAAAGTGAGTCCAGAGAAATAGAGGGATATAGTTACCTCATAAAGTTACCTGTTAACAACAGATGTCTTTGTATGTAATTTATAAATTTACTGGCAAGAACATAATTTTAAAATGTGAGGCTTACACTTAAAACAGGGTGAAGATTACTCTGACAAAGTGCAAAGCAGAGAGTAACAAACATCACAATTACCTTTAAATGTCATATAAACATCCTATATTTCAGGCTGAAGTATCAGAAGTTCCCAGGATTTCCAATAAGGCAATACTTACACAAGTATTGTCAGGCTAAAAAGGTAGCAAACTTGCATTCCCAAAATGGGATTATCAAGTTTATTTATAACACTCTGTGAAAAGATATTGTGAAATAAAAAAAGGTACCATGGAGTGTGAACTGCTATTAAAAAAATCTGTAACCAGTAGCTATTTCTAGTTGAGTCCTCCATTCTCTGTCCCCAAAGAAACAAACCAAACAAAAAGAAAGTACTCCTCAACATGAAAACCTGCCCCAAATAAAAGCCTAGAGTTCTAGCCTAGCACCCATAAGTAACTCCAATATAGCTGCTGCCTATGAATCCCATGGCAGGCTAACTGAAGGAGACCATCTCATAATATCTTTTCCCTCAAATAATCACAATTTCTCTTTGTACCTTCCCTCCACCACCTGTAATAAAGTTTTATTTTACTGTAGAAAATCTATTTTTAGGGTTACTATTTAAGTATTTTTTTTCTCTGACAGAAATGACACAATATAGGCTAAAATAATATTTTCATTCTACTGGGCTTTCTTCACCTGATTATATAATGCTATGAAAGCTTTAAAAAAAAAAAAGAGGATTAGTAAATATAAATAAAAAACGTTCACCAAGGGCACCTTTCTAGGCTAGGTAAGCAAATTATTATCAAGTGACCACAAAACCGGTCAATAAAGAACAATTTTGAACGTGGGCTTTCTATTCTGTAGACAGGAATGATCTTGAACACATAATTAATACTGCAACCATTGCAGGTAAAAACATATATACATGCAGATATAAGATAGGTGCTCACACACATCTAGAAGATCATCAGTTTCTCCCTTTAAAGTTTCATTGGCATGACATTGGCAACTTCTTTACCATCATCATTAGTACTAGAATGGGTAACGTCTACATAGTTGGTTGGCAAATACAATTAGTGGAAACTTTAATTCTTATTGTGGTCTCATTTTCTGAAAGCAAAAGGAAGATTTTGGATTTACTTTTGGCAATCTGTAGGCTTTCTTGAGCATCAATCAGACTTCACACCCAACACGACAGTACACTGACCGGTAAAAGTCTCTAAAGAGTTTCTTTACAACTAGAATGCTTCCTTATTACAAGCCACCGAAGTTGCAAACAAAGCAGCATTAATATTGAAGCCATAGCTCCTGCTTATAATTCCAGGAAAAATTAATGACTGACTTATTTAAGAAGGTAGGAGTATGAATTCAAATATGATATGGGAAGATGACCGGAAAATTTGTTTCACAAACTCCACAAATTCCTTTCCACGTATGGCCAACCACGCTCTCACCCCCCAGATTACACCACCTCTCCTGTCTTAAGCTATCTACACTCAAACATGTACCTGATACCACGTATAGCTGGCACTCATAATGAAAATCCATGACCTAAGCTGAACTTGATTAAAACTTTGAAGAAGAACAGAGATGCACAGAAGTTATATCTAATTGTTACATAAAATGACTCCAAAGGATATACTTTAAAAATCCTATCCAAAGCTGACATACAGTAAATCAGACAAAACTTAGCACCATCAAAACAAAGTTAAAAGATTAAGACAGGAAGAATGACAGGAGCATAAAGAAGAAACGGAGCTTTCCCTTTGATAGTTTACTCGCTGTATTTTGTGAATTTTACTATTTACTTCCTTTGAAAGAATACTATGCTTTGGGTGATAAGGTAAACTAGAATTGCTTTCATCATCTCTAAAACCTTGTGCAACATAGATACCAAAATATATTTGAAGGAAAATTTTCTTCCACAACGTGGTGCAAAAATAAAAAGCATTTATGTTCTTGGAAGAAAAGAGCAAAAGTCAAATTGTTGGAGTTAAACGTAGCGATGTCACTGATGAGACTATTTATAAAAGGCTTGGTCTAAAATCTACTTGAGGGAGATGTGCTACGTTTGGTGGAGATAAAGGAGAGATGAGGGTGAAAGGCTGTCAGGGAAGAGTAAATAATAATGGACAAACGGCCCTGTTTACTTTTGTCGTTAATCTTTAAGGCACAAAATAAATGGAAAAACCAGATTAGAAAAGGGAGGGCCCATTGCAGATCTTTTTCATCTAACTGACAACCCAGAAGAGACAAAAGAAAAGATGAACAGATCCTTTCCTGTGTTCAAATTAACCTATTTTAAACTATTTAACCATTTTGCTTTTTATTTTTTCTTTGGGTTCCATTTAGATTCAGTTTAAATCATTTATCTATGAACCTACAGATCTCTGAGAAGCAGAATCATGCCAGATACATACCTCAAATCCTTTGATCTACTTACTTCACACTGGAAGAGAGGTAAATTTGAGAATGAAAATGGGAGATTCCACTGCAATAAACATATAAATACAGAAAAGCACAAACACCCACACACATACCCCAGCCTCAGAACTAAAGCAAGGTGCAATTTACATTTCAAAACCTTGAAGCGTGAATTGTTCAGGAAAAGATTCTGCTTTATGGGCTGAGTTTATTCTGATTATAAACAAATGTAATGTATATACACATCTGTCCAAGAAATCTTGCACAGTGTGGATTTTACAATGGGTATCATGCACAAGATTAAAGCGAGACCCAAATGTGGAACTTTTGAAGAAAGAGGAAGAGATAAAGGCCCCAAGGTTTAACTGCTCTGGGAAGAAGAGATCACATCCGTTGACTGAGGATCACAGAAAGGTCCGAAACGTCCATAAATATCCTTGGCTCGTACTGCAAAGTAGTATTTGCTTCCAGATACAAACTGGGTGAGAGTGCATGCCATGGGCAAGGGAAGCGCCTTTACTTCTCCAATCTTCTTCCACTGGGAGGGCACAGTGGCACTGGGCTCCTCATGGTAAGCGTACAGATGGTAGCTGTCGACGGCGGCACAGCTTCTGTCCACCTCGAGGACGCTCCAGGACAGCACAATGCCGTTTTGACTCTGCACCCGGGCTAACTTCAAGTGCGGCTTCTGAGGCGGAGATGTGCTGGCGGCCTCTGGGGGCAGGCGCTGCGGCTGCGGGGCTTCTGGTAAGGGCGCCGGGTGCACAGGGCGTGAGGGGGGCTCCTGGAGGAGGAAGAGGCACGCCAGTTTATAATGGCCACAAAGAGGGCCGCTGCTGAAGGGAGAGCACAGCATCCTAGAGAACATTTAGAGGGGCTTCACCTTACACCAAGAACCCTGGGAGACACCAGACCCCATGCCATTTCTGGCAAGTTCTAGTTGATGATTTGTAACCAGTAACGCCCCGCACGGTGAGAGCTAAGTTTCCTCCCACTCTACGTCTGAGGTCTAAAATACTGAGTTTTCCTTGGGAAACAAAAGCCCTTGCTGCTGGAACATCATCTTGATAAAAACTGAAATAAGCATCTACTTCTAACAAAATAATTTATGATTTGATGATCTGTACTACAGATACTTATTTTAATATAACATAACATTTTTAAATAACGTGTGGCAGTCTATCATGTAAAATTTGAGTATCAACTCTACTTTCATTTTCAAACTGCTTTCCCAAATAAAGACAGCAGCGTATTCTCATAAGTAAGCACATTTAACGCTGAATGTATATATTTTTTCCCTTGGTCAGCACGAAAAAGGTGACGTTTATATTCGACTGTGAAAGATAGAATTTAGAAATGTAGCAATAGTCACAGACCTTTCTGCCAGTAGGTAAAAGCATGAGCAAGGGCATGGGGATAGGCAAGTGAGGGGATTTATGGGCAAAAACAAGTATTAACTTTTATTTAGATATCGGGTATGTGAAGAAGAACATACACATTTGGAAAGGTAAGTTAAGGCCAGATGACGAAAATGTATGAGGTGTGACCTTGGGCTGGTTACTCAACCCCTCTGTACATTAGCGGCCATACCTATAATAAAGGTATTAAATAAAAACTAAAGTTAGAACATGAAAAGATACTTTTTAAAATATCCTTTTTAATACTCCAAAATGCTCTTTTTAATTTAACCATGAGTTTAAAATGGTCTATTTCACTTTGCATGCCCCAGATACGGACTCTTTTTATACACTGTTCACCACCACAAGCAAACTCAGCAATCCTCAACCATCATTCCCTACAAACATTTGCTCACAATGGTAAGGTCTATTTTCTTCAATAAACTTCTGCTGGAGACACAGAAGATCTGTCATTTCCTTTTGATATAACCAGTTTAAAGAAAAAGGTACCAATTGCAATGATATTTGACGGCTTTACAGGTGAGAATTTTGTGAAACCAAGCATCCACACTTACAGTATGCACTTGTGGTGGTCGGTGATGCACTGTGAGCTGAGGTCCTGTTGATCCCAGGGTTAATCCATTGTTTACAACGTATGTAGTTGCTTGAGGCACTCGAACTGTAACACCTATAAAAGAAAATTCAGTGACAAAATTAGAATTCTATTCCAAATTTGGTAGAACACTGAATTAAACATTTAAAGTCAGTAAAGTGATGTTTTTAAAATTCAAAAGGAAAAATATTTCTATTTTTCCATAAGTCTATACTCAGCTAAAGTATTATTTGAGCATGAGGATAAAGAAATTCTCACATATGCGAGCTACCAAAATAAAATCTACCTCTGTGAACTTTTCCTCAAGTAGCCACTGCAGGATATATGCTCCCCAAATGAGAGAGAAAATCAAGGAAGAGGAGAACAGGAGACTTAGTGGACAGGAGAGAAATAAATGCCGTCCCTACCAAAAGGACTATAACCGAAAATCCTAGAACGCTGAAACACTGGAGCTGTAGACATGTACAAGGCAAACAGGTCAGAATGAAGCAGTTTGACTCTAAAGAGAGAAAACTTGAAGCTAACTTCACAAAGATCGCGGCCGCCTCCAGGACAGGGAAGTTATCCTTGCCTTGCGTTAATGAGGTTCCTCTTTCTTTCCATGCCCTGCTGATCAGCTGAGGATACTCATTTCATCCAACAGAAAACTCTTCTGACATACATCAGGGCAACAAAAGCAGAAAACTTAGAAGCCACCCATGCCTCAACCATATTCCTGCCATATATTCAGTACCACCATGTACCCTGACTGGGGTGAGCCCAGTTTCCCAGAATTCATTCATGACACAGTTGACTGATCTCCCCAGAGAAAGCTCTTGTAAACTTGAGAAAGCTGAAGCCAGAATGTGAACCAAAGACTCTGCTTAGTTTATCTTCTCCTAGAAGCCATCACCTAATAATGGCATTACTGAAGTTTCTTTAAACAGATGGATTTGCCCTTGCTATTAAATTTTGCAAAACTAAATATTTTTAGTGATACATATATAGATTGCAAAACCATACAGAAAAACAGAAAGTAAGTAAGGATGATGGTTACCTCTGATAGAAAGGGAGAGGGATGCAATTAAAGGCGGGCATATAGTAGACTTTTGGATACTGATAAAGCTCTATTTCTTAGGCTGGTGGGGAATTCATATGTGGTTCATTTTGCCATTTTTCTTTAAATTTTAAATATATCTTTTACAGAAACTTGTTTGTATGATATATTTTACTACTAAAAATATATATATATATATTTTTTCCATTTATATACACATACATATACATATGGAAATTACAAGTTACCTTTAACATTTTCCCATCTTTTATTTCTCAGCCACTTTCCATACCTTTAAGACTCTCTCATTGGAGGCTATCTTTTACCATTATCTCCATCTGGGCTAAGTCACAATTGATCATTCCCACTTTAACTAGGCAAGGTGTCTCAACAGAGTACAGACCAACATCAAATAGGGTACTGTGATAGTACAGGCCATAAGTAATTAAATTGAAGACAACACCCAGAACACATATCAGATAATATACAAGTCCAATTTTTCTGGTTAACTCTCCTAAGGGAAGAAAAATGAATTAATAATAGTTTTAATATGATATTTAGCACTTTTTGCTAAATCTAATGTCAATATAAGCTACTCCAGCTAAGTGCTAAAGAACTACGTGTAACTTGGAGCCATATACAGGAAGAGTCTCTTACTATTTTGGGGATTGACCTGCCGAACAGCAGGAGCCTGCATAACAGTTCCTCGCAGGGAAGCCTGAGCTGGTGGTGCGGGGAGAGCTGTATAAACCACTTGATGGTTTGCAGGAGCTCTTGGTACAGGGAGCCTCGTGGTCACCTGAGTTACTGGACGATGCGTTACATTCACGGTGGTTGGAGCTAATGAAGAGCAGAAAAATATATTAAAAATGCAGTAAATGTTATGCTAAGTAAACAGTATTAAATGATAATTATACAAAATCTGATTTACTATAATAAAGAGAACTAGAGACAAGCGATTCCTTTTGTAATCGTGGAAGGTAAGAATGACAGGGCCAATCAAAATTAATACTACTACAATCCAAGCTTCAGAAGAAAAGAGTACCTCAACCAGGTCCAACGCCCTTCCTACTCTAGTTTAACTAGATTAAATAAGCAAGTGAAGATGAAGAAAGGGTTTAGACCTTGAGAGTATGATCTTATAGGAGTGATTTAAAAGAGTAAATTTTCCCTTCCTCAGTGTTAAATTATTCTTAGCAGAGTGGAACTTTCGGCCCTCCAGGCCTTCTACCGATGGGTATAAATCCAAGAGAGTAACTCTGTGTTCCCACAGTTTAAAAAAACTGGCTATTATAATTGACATTTTCTTCAGATGAGCCAAACCATTTCTTACTCAAAACAATAAAACACCCATTAAAATACAGGCTTCTTCCTTCTCTACTGTGGCATTCCTCCTAATTTATGTTCCAGAGAGCATTAATGCCTTGAGTGATATTAACACATATTTATCAAAATATGAGTCCTAGATGTTCACTGACAGCACAGAAATACAGTAATGATTTCAGGAGTTAACAGTTTCTTGGTAATAACTCTCTGAATTAGAATTTCATTTTATAAATGACCACATATTAACTATATAATAAAAATCAATAATAAATATACTTTCATATGGAAAAATGGGCTCTATAATAAAATAAATTTGGAGGTAAACACTGGATATAATAAAGAGACTGCTTAGTCTTTACATATCCTAACTTTCAACGTGAGTCTTTCAAAAGCGGAAAAAAGTAAAGTATACAAGGAGGAATACTTATCTCTTCATCTCCTTATTCCCCATTTTACTATCTGTATTGTTCATGGGTTTGCATAATGACATTTCCTTCTAAATTATCTAAATTAGGTGACTGTCATTTTAATTTATTTCACTGGATCAGATTCCATGTGAGCTCAATGTATACCTTAATGAGAAGAGTGCTTATATAAGCATTTTGCAGCTCAATCTCTTAAGCAATAGGCTATTTTTTGAAGAAGACAACCTGTCTTGATTGGCTTCTAAACAGATTAGGAGATACAGGCGACATCTTGAAAATGTCTGATTTATAGTTTCTTGAGAGGTAGCAGGTAAAATATTAGAGGTTCTGACAGTAGTGTTAGGCCAGTTAAAACTATTTCTAGTTAAGAATCATTTAAAAATTCTTGTTTGATCAGTCAATTATAACTTCTTGGTTATAATCAGAATGAATCATTACACTCATCCCTTCCAGAGAAACTATATTCATTTCTGCTGTTTACAGTGGCAAAGACATATATAATTGAACTCTTCTTTATAACTATTCTGTATCAGTGCTGCTACTTGAGACTGTCCACGAAATTAAGTCATACTGCATTCAAAACATACATTGCCTTCAAAGTAACAATGAGGACTAGTCTTAATTTTCTGTCTAATCTTTTTTTAAAATACTTTATCGTTTTTATAACTTATTACTAACATAATTAGGGTTAAAATCCAATTCATCTCAAGGGAATGAGAAGACAAGCCCCAGACTGGGACAAAATATCTGCAAAAGACATATTTGATAAAGGACTATTATCCGAAACATACAAAGAACTCCTAAAAATCAACAATAAGAAAATGAACAACACGATTAAAAAGTGGACAAAGAATCTGAACAGACACCTCACTAAAGAAGACAACAGATGGCAAACAAGCACACGAAAAGATACTCAACATAACATGTCATTAGGGAGATGCAAATGAAATACCAATGAGATTCCACTACACCTATTAGAATGGTGTAAATCTAAAACACTGACAATACCAAATGCTGGATGTGGAGCAATAGTTCCTCACACTCATTGCTGGCAGAAATGCAAAATGGTACAGCCACTCTGGAAGACACTTTGGCAGTGTCTCACAAAACCAAACATATTCTTCCCGTATGATCCAGCAATCACGCTCATTGGTATTTACCTAAATGAGCTAATTTTCTGTCTAATCTTTCCATTCAATTTCACAGTCATATTTCACTGCAGGCAAAACTAAAGTTTCAGCTTAGTGATTCAGCATATTTACCTGTAGGTAGTAAGTGTATGGTTGTCTGAGATGGTCCACTTGTTGGCACCCCAGATGGCTGAAGAGGTGGTGCTGGCTGGATGGGTTGCAGTGGTCGAGATATAGGCTGAGAAGAGCTCATGGTTGACACAGGAGTGTGATTTATCTTTTTAGGGTCTGTTAATTAAAAGTGAGACAATATGATTATTGATAGAAAAAAATTAGAAATACAAGTTTATCCTTGCCATTCATCACACGTACCCCTAAGAGAACAATTTCTTTGTATTTTAATTAAGTGTACTTTTGCCAATTTGAAAACCAAGTCAGGACCTTAAACAATTCACTGTTGGCTCTATCACAGATTCTAATTCACATTTAAAGAAAACACAGTTTTACTTTTTTTTTTTTTTAACGAAAGAATCCTACTTCTAACTCAATACAACAAATTCAAGGCTTCAGCAACTGCTACTTTAATACTTGAGTGTTGATGAAGAACAGTGCACTTTAGATGGGAGAATTTAAGTAACACTCAGTGGTGGGGCAATGGAACGAGACTCCAAGAGGCAGGGGTGATAGAAAGGGAACTGACAAGAGCACTGATAACAAACTTTGCTTACTTTACTTTTTTATCTAGAACCAGCCTTACCTGTGTCTTCTCAAAAATAACCTGTATTTATTTTTGTGCTCTAGGAAATTCCTTCCATTAAGATTTCTCTATTAAAAAAAATAGTAAAAGCAATACAGAAAATCTGAAACTTTTAACCAATAATCAGACGGGCATGAATTCAACCCTGACAAATGATGGCACAAATCTTCCAATTTTACATCAGTTTTATACAAAAAAAAAAATTGACTTTAATGTCACATAATGAATTGTATAGCTAATTAATTTTGTTTTCCTAAAACCAACTTAACTGTCTTGTTCCCTAAAACGTAATTTTTAAAAATCTTTAGTTTTAAAAAAAATTTAATGTCTTTAAGGTAAAATAATTAGCACCTGATCCTATTAGATTTTCCACATGTATTATATAATTACCACCACAAAGTTTTACAAATATGTCTGTGAACAGTTATTCTCAAATAAGTTTGAGAAATACTTTATAGCTTGAATCATTCTTGGAGATTTACACTGTAAATTAGCATAGCAAAGGCTCGGAGAAATCTGTATTAAGGAAAAAATCCATATAATTTTAACTCAGCATTTTCCAAGCATATTTAACCATGAACTTTTATCACAGAACACCTATTAACACTGTGGAAGAATAACTGGGAATATTGGTTAATATCTAACCAATATAATTTCTAAATATTATAACTCAGAATAATATTGAGAATTCTGGGTGTGCATGGTTTTTAACATTACTTTCATTTAACATCTACATTAAAACACACACACACATGGAAAAAACATTTAATTTAAAGTCAAAAGACTTGGGTTTAATTTGCGCTCTGAATCTATCCTCAACTCTAAAATGAGCAGTATAGGGTTATTGTAAGGATCAAGTGAAATAACATATAAAAGGAGAGGTGTTCCACAAGTCAAATATTCTCCTAGTTGCTCTGTTTTCCTTTATGCCTTGTTCATATACATTCAAGATTTGATTTCTATTTTTTAATTCTAATCTTAAAAACCCTCTTTCTAAAAAGGACACAAATAATGGGGTAGAGATCTGTATTCACTGAATATAATGGATTAAGAGAGAAAAATGGTATCAAAGCATTCCTTAGTAGGATTACTTATATTTAAGTACCTTGTGAAGCTCCACTCTCTTCATCATCCATTGTCAGATCAATGACCCCACCTGAATCGTTGCCTGTGGCTTTTCCACTCTGAAAAAAACAAAACATCTGCATTTTGCAAAGAAAACTCTGGCAGACATAAGGAAAATAAAATAATACTGAGGGGAAACAAGGATAATGCACAGCCTGGTTCAGTTTGGACACCTAATGGCTTCACCTGAAGAAAGAGTGTTTGTCAGATAAATGACCCAAGGATACTCATGAGCTAAATATGTGCCACATAAAAACTTTGAAATCCTTTCACAATAAATTCTTTTTTTTTAAATTACACTGTCAATTGCATAGAGCTATTAAAGTGATGATCAAGTGTGTTAAGTGATTAAATGTAAACAATTCATTTTCTTTTTTTAAAATTTTTTTTTAACTTTTTCTCTCTTTTTTTTTTTTTCATGTGGACCATTTTTAAAGTCTTTGCTGAGTCTGTTACAATATTACCTGTTTTACGCCTTGGTTTTTGGCCCCGAGGCATGTGGGATCCCATTACCCCGACGAGGGATTGAACCCACACCCCCCACATTGGAAGGCGAAGTCTCAACCACTGGACTGTCAGGGAAGTCCCATACAATCCATTTTCTAACATTTAAATGTTGACCAATCCTACACTAAATTATCAACGTTAATTCACAAAAACACCAAAGGCAACTTTAAAGCCAGAATTAGGTTACATAAAATAATATATTTTCCCCTGAAGAATGCTGTCGTTTGATAGGATGTGATGTGCTGTAATCAACTGCCATCTAAGTTGACTGAAGTCCACCCACTGCCCAAAATCATTAGAAATGTAATTTAAAAATTTAACTACATAATAGCAACAAAAAAGGAAAGCAGTACAAAACAGACCTGAAGAGCCAAGATCTTCAAGTCAAAAAGACTGAGTGCATCTTTTAGTTCCAACACATACAAGCTATGTGAATTTATGTTAAAAGCACATTTCCTCAATTTCCAAAATTTGGATATGAAGTCTATTATAAGAATTAATGCAAATATGCATACAAAGAGCTTAACACCAAGCATGATACATGGTAACTACTTAATAAATGCTAATCATAATTACTTTATGATATATTATATCAACTCCAAATGATTAAGGCTTTCATCTATAAAACTCCAATTCTGCAAAATTAAAGAAAATAATTCTTTGATGTTATATTCAGGCCAAATCCAAACACAATGATGTAATTCTAAATCTTACACTTATAAACCTTTCTTTGATAATGACTTCATAGAAAATGACTTGTTTACAAACATCACAGATCTGAAAAATCCAAAATGAAAAGTTCTTAACAAACCTTGAAGAATATAACAGAATCCACTTGCTACAACAGATCTATATGGTCCACTTTTCAAACTAAGGTCCACTTTTAAAATTAAGTTTTAAATTCATCAAAAATTACTAGACAAACATGCAAACACCAGTAAAGTAGAACCCAACTAAAGACAAAAAGATAGTCAATAAAAATAACTCCAAGTGGAGCCAGATGTTGAATTCAGCAGACTTCAAAGCAGCTGTTAAAAATATGCTCAAAGAATTACTAGAACAAATAATCCTAAAATTTATATGGAATCACAAAAAAACCAGAATTGCCAAAGCAATCCTGAGGGAAAAAAACAAAGCTGGAGACCTAACACTCCCAACTTCAGACAATAAACAAAGCTACAGTAATCAAAACAGCATAGTATTGGCATAAAAACAGACATATGGATCAATGGGTCAGAATAGAGAGCCCAGAAATAAACCCACACACCTACAATCAACTGACCTTTGACAAAGGAGGCAAGAATGATACAATGGAGAAAAGACAGTCTCTTCAGTAAGTGATGTTGGGAAAGCTGGACGGCCACATGTAAATCAATGAAGACAGAACACTCCCTCACACCATACACAAAAATAAACTAAAAATAGCTTAAAGACTTAAATATAAGATATGATACCATAAAACTCCAAGACAAGAACATGGGCAAAACATTCTCTGACATAAATCATAGCAATGTTTTCTTAGGTCAGTCTCCCAAGGCAACAGAAATAAAAGCAAAAATAAACAAATAGGATCTAAAGAAACTCATAAGCTTTCACACAGCAAAGGAAACCATAAACAAAACGAAAAGACAACCTTTGGACTGGGAGAAAATATCTGCAAACGATATGACTGACAAGGGCTTAATTTCCAAAATATACAAACAGCTTATACAACTCAATAACTAAAAATCCAACAACCCAATCAAATGATGGGTAGAAGACTTAAATAGACATTTCTCCAAAGAAGATGTACAGATGGCCAATAGGCACATGAAAAGATGCTCAACATTGTTAATTACCAGAGAAATGCAAATCAAAACTACAATGAGGTACCTCAAACTGGTAAGAATGGCCATCATTGAAAAGTCTACAAACAGTAAATGCTGGAGAGGGTATGGAGAAAAGGGAATTCTCCTATACTGTTGGTGGGAATGTAAATTGGTTCAACTGCTATGGAGAAAAAGAGGCTCCTTAAAAAACTGAAAACAGAGTTGCCAGATAATCCGGCCATCCCATTCCTGGGCATATATCTGGAGAAAACTCTAATTCAAAAAGATACATGCACCCCAATGTTCACAGCAGCACTATTTACAATAGCCAAGACATGGAAGCAACCTAAATGTCCACTGACAGATAAATGGATAAAGAAGATGTGGGATTATATATATACACACACATACACACACTCATATATACATATACATACATACATACATATAATGGAATACTACTCAGCCATAAAAAAGAACGAAATATTGCCATTTGCAGCAACTTGGATGGACCTAGAGATTATTGTACTAAGGGAAGTAAGTCAGACAGAAAGACAAATATATGATAACACTTATACGTGGAATCTAAAATATGATACAAATTGACTTATTTACGAAACAGAAACAGACTCACAGACATAGAAAACAAACTTATGGTTACCAAAGGGGAAAAGGGGGGGAGGGATAAATTAGGAGTTTGGGATTAGTAGATACAAACTACTATATATAAAACAGATAAACAACAAGGTCCTACTGTATAGCACAGGAAACTATATTCAATATCTTGCAATAATCTATAATGAAAAAGAATATATACATATGTATAACTGAATCACTTTGCTATACACCAGAATCTAACACAACATTGTAAATCAACTATACTTCCATTTTTAAAAAATGAAAAAAATCTGTCAAAGAATTAAAGGAAAATATGATATTAACAGATGTGCAAATAAGAAATCTCAAAAGTAGAAAATGAGAAAAACAGGAAGACAACAGAAAAATTAAGATAGAATATTAAAAAATCAACACAAAATAAAAGTAGGAAAAAAAGTACTCAGAAACAAAAAAGCAGATGACATATTTTTTAAATTACAGAACAGCAGACCGAAATTCAACCATATCAACGACTATACTAACTAAATGCAATGAAATTTCCTATCAAAATTAGGGATTGTCAGATGAAATAATATATCAAGAAATCAAGAAATCACTAGTTTTCTTCTCCTAGATACTCACTTTAAATACAAATACACAAACACTAAAAAAAGCAAGCATAAAAAAACTGTTGTAATCACATTAATGTTAGATAACATATAAGGAGGTAAACCTTATAACGATAAAACAGTCAATTTGTTTATTTCTTTTATTGTTTTCACTCATGTTTTGATGCTCTATTATAAGGTGCATATTTTTCTATAATGTATAATATAATAGGAAGAGAAGATCTATAATCAATGATGTAACCTACATTATATTTTTATTTACCATAACCTGACTGATAAAATTCATCTATTATCACATACTACAGGTAGTTTCCTGGTTATATTTTCTTCTTGAGAAATAAAACTGAATTATTTCAATAACTATTAACAGCAATTATAAGACAGTCATGATAGCTGGCACTATTCCCATCAGGCTCTGTGCTAAGTGTTTTATCAATACATTCATTAACAAATTTAATCTTTACAATAATCCTGAGGTTGAGACCAGCATTAGCCATATTTTATAAGTAAGAAATCAAGGTGTTAGATAACTTATTCAAGGCTTACACATTATTAAGTGACAGGAGGCACTGTCTGACTCTAGAGCTTATTATTTCTATGCCACTAGGTGCAAATTTATATATCTTCACATTTTTTCTGCCATCAATTCTGAGAAAACTTATGTAATCAGAGACATTACATGCCTATATCTGCATTTACACACATTACAGAATTACTCAATTTGAAACCATTAAAAAAACATCTTAGTTGTATCAAATAGGTTTTAATACTAAGAATCTATTTTATTAAAAAGTTACTTAATCATGTGTCCTTCCCGCAAAATGAGACCACTCTCATTAAGTGAACACTAAGAAAATTTCAAGAAAGCAAAGATACTGGCTTTGTAGGTTTTTTGGGGTTTTTTTGGTTTTTTTTTTTTTTTTACTGAAACAAATAACAAGAACATATTTGAAAGGCTAGAGTAGGGCACTTCAACAATTGCAAGGGAAGTTATAAATACAGAAGACCTGGTTGTTCACTCCACACACATCTCTCCAAGGGGACTTGGGAACTACAGGCAGGCTTGGGTGGCTACCAGGAATGTGACCCTTAGAAAGTTTACGTTAATAAATGATAATTTTCTTATGTACTCCTTAAACAGTGTCATACTGGCTTATCAGGATTGATTTGCACAGACATCAAGTCTGATGATGCACACCTGGTTTCATTGTTGGGGTCCTGAGTTTTGACTGCCATGGCTGGTTACAAAGAAAGAGGCAGCTATATAGTCAGCTCAGACCCTGATACTCAGTCAGTCTTCTCTGGGCAAAGACTATTGGCACATGTCCCTGCAGTTAATAACCAGAGAGACAGCACATCCTGTGCAGTGCTGGACAGGAGAGAATATGGAGGCCTCAGCCTGACCGCACTTAATCCCACTTGATGCATATATTTTTCCTGCTGTTTTTGCTCTCTACCTTTTGCTGTGATAAACCATAACCATGAGTATAACCTGTCACAGGTCTTATAAGTCCTTACAGCAAATAAACAAAATTGAGGCTGATCTTGAGTCCCTCAAAAAAGTAATATAAAACTACAGATGTGGCAGAAAAAGATTTCTATACTGTTTTACAACATACGATGATACTTCAAATAAATAATGTTTTTCACCATATGAAATATATTAGTAATGTACTATATGAAATGAGATCTATGAATAAAATATGTAGTAATAACTCATTATATGGAATATGTTAATAAATACTTATTTGGAGGACATTAGAGAAATCTTCAAGGACTACAAAGAGAATATTTTACACATTTAATTAGTTTC
Source organism: Delphinus delphis (assembly GCF_949987515.2). Classification (NCBI taxonomy): domain Eukaryota; kingdom Metazoa; phylum Chordata; class Mammalia; order Artiodactyla; family Delphinidae; genus Delphinus; species Delphinus delphis. Next base: position 11,765,670 of record NC_082693.1, on the reverse strand, counting down.
AAATTAGCTATGTCTGAACAACGATCATTTCCATAAAAGTCATCCAGATTCCTTCTAATTTATAATAGCCTTAAAGTGTTCAGAAGTACAACTAAGTAAGATTTGGCAGAGAAAAAAGAAGCTGGCAGAGTATACTTAGAAAGTTAACAGTCTAAAGAATCACAAGCTACCTGTTTCATACCAGAGTCTACTTGCTACTAAGCAACATACAGGGGAAAAACCTAACGATCATTTCTTAATATATCTTCAAAAAACAATAGTGTTGGGGCTTCCTTGGTGGCGCAGTGGTTGGGAGTCCGCCTGCCAATGTAGGGGACGCGGGTTCGAGCCCTGGTCCCGGAGGATCCCACGTGCTGTGGAGCGGCTGAGCCCGTGCACCACAACTACTGAGCCCGCGTGCCACAACTACTGAGGCCTGCACGCCTAGGGCCCGTGCTCCGCAACGGGAGAGGCCACGGCAATGAGAAGCCCATGCAAGGGAGAGTAGCCCCGGCTCACCGCAACTAGAGAAGGCTGTGCGCGGGAGCGAAGACCCAACGCAGCCAAAAATAAATAAACAAAATGAATAAATTTATTTAAAAGAAAATAGTGTTACCTTAATCAAGGTATTCAGCACAACAACAAAAATTTTATTTGTAACCCAAAAGAGCCAGTAAAGCATCAATTTATAACTGGCAGCACATATATATTTCTTATCATATAATAAAGCTTGCATATTATATTTATTATTTAAATCCATAACTGGTACTCATTCAAAGCTGAAAATCTTTTTTTGACCAGGCATGACTTTGGCAGGTTAGCTCCCTAGTCATGCTACTTGTATGTGTTTTTCATACAATGGTATTGAATTACTCTTCCTGTAAGCCAAATAAGATAACCACTGAGAGCTTAATATTTGGCTGCACTGTCTCTCTGCTACCTGATGCAGTCTCTCACTATTTCAGGCGTCTTTTGGATCGATTGGTTCATGAAAATGTAAGTTATACAATACAATGTAAAGTAAAACATTTTAGATTCTAAAACCTGTGAAGTGGGGAGTAACACATGATGTTTTAGAATTTCTAGAACATAATAAGCAGCTGGGTGTTACTGGATTTTATATTATTTTGCTTTGTTGTTTTTCTTTAATTTAAAAAGGATATTTTTAAGTAAACAATTTTAAAAGTCTAGCAAACTTTTATATCAATTTTAATTTCACCTAGATGTTTACAATATTACATACACTTTATTTCAGCAATCCAGTATAACTTTCTGCAATGATGAAAATGTTCTGTATCTTTGTTTTCCAAAATGGTAGTTACTACCTATATTTGGCTATTGAGCCTTGAAATGGGGCTACTCTGATATAGGAAGTAAATTTTTTATTTAAGCCTAAATTAAATTAAATTTTAATTTAAATGGCCAACATGTGATTAGTGGCTACCACATTAGACAGTACGACTTTAGAAGAATCATCATTTTTTTTTTTTTTTTTTTTTTTGCCGTACGCGGGCCTCTCCCTGTTGTGGCCTCTCCCGTTGTGGAGCACAGGCTCCAGACGTGCAGGCTCATGGGCCCAGCCGCTCTGCGGCATGTGGGATCCTCCCAGACCGGGGCACAAACCTGTGTCCCCTGCATCGGCAGGCGGACTCTCAACCACTGCGCCACCAGGGAAGCCCAAGAATCATCATTTTTAATAAGATAAAAACACAGCCATTACAATGTCCATTTTTGTGTCTTGAAACATTACCTAGTATGTCCAGACAAACAAGAAAAAAAATTACTGAGGGAAATAAAGTTGTTTGTAATTTCTTTGTTTACTTTTAGGTTTACTTTATAAAGTAAGGCTAGACTTCCTATAAATGTTCCATAAAAGTCACTGAATATATCAACATTTCCTATACCATGTGTCTTCCAGAAAGTACTCCATATACTTTTAATTAAAAACACAGCTACTATAAGACATCCTCAGAAGCAATCAAAACTCTGATCTTTAATATCATATAAAAAGACTGCTAAAATTTGTAAGAAATAAAATATTTCTAATAGCTTTCTATAAAGCATGGTGTACACCTATCTTTGGTTAAAAATCCATCATTTTAAAGGAAAACAGTCAAAATTAAAGATTATGCCCTTGTTTTAAAATTCATGTAATTTATTCATGCCCGACTTATTCAAGATTTTTTATTTTTCTAGGAAAAATATATGCATTTCTTGATATGATTAAGAGGAAGGGAAGAAAATAAAATTAGACTATCAACAACCTAATGACTTCCCTATAAATCTATTACACCTAAAGCAATATAGTAAAAGAAGTATGATGAACATTGTCAATTTAATACAGGAAAAAAGTAGTTACTCCATTCCTGAGTGATTTAAATTTAACATGAAAAAGTACCAGCACTGGCAAAGTGCTAATAAGCTATCAGAAAGACCAAGATTTTCTTTCCATAAAAGCTATCTCTGATCAGCTTTGAAGAAACTAAAATGATGTCTCCGTGTGTGTTGGCAATGGCAGGACAGAGGACTGGGTGGGGGGATCCCCGCGGGGGAGGTAAACCAGAGAGACCTTCTTAAAAAGATGGGCCAGGAAGAAATTACACATGGAGACTTAAAACTTCACAATATATGAACAAAAACAAGTAGACTGCCGATTATATATAATCCAAGCAGTTAGTTAATTTAATAAACATATTATTTCTAAGAGAACTACTAAGCAAAAAAACTCAATTCTTGTCAAACAACACAGAGACACTGAAAATTTTTGGACAGTTGTAAAAAGCAGACTTAGAATAATTTTCATTTTACCAAAGAATATTGATAGAAATTCATTCTCTTATGGACTATAATTAGAATTTTACTTTGAAACAGTAGGAAAAATCTTACCTGTGATGTGCTATCAGCTGCTTTCTTATTAACAGAAGCATCTATTGTTTTGTTTGTCTGGTTTTCTGAGGAGTCAAAAAACAAAACAAAGCAAAACTCAGAGCTATTCTTAAAGGCACCTACAAAATGTGAAAGGATGGGTTGCTTTACATACAACAATTCATGTTAATTTTCTCCAATTTTTTTTTTGTCTGTCAACATGTTACATATGTAAAGAGATCCTCTCATAGACCACCACTACAAAACCTTTCAGAAGGACAAATTCATAATAGAGATCAAAACACTTCACATACTCATTAACCAGAAATTTTAACTCTAACCTAAGGAATATTGCAGGGAAACAATTTAAGACGTCTGTAACTTAAATGCTGAAACATGAATAGTTAAATAAAATATAATCCTTCCATACTATATACCTTTGGAGAAAAAAAATTTAATAGCATGGCAAAAACGTAATAAATTCACTAGAAAAATAGTTACAGTGATTCTGATGAAATATACATGGATGATCTCAGTAGGTCAATCACAGATGATTTTTCTTTATTCAGTTTTCAATTAACTTGTGTTGAGTTTGTGGCATATGTATGTGTGTGCATGCATGTATGTACACACACACACACACACATGAAAGTTGGATGTATAGAACTACAACTATATAGTTGTAAAAAAGATAGCTGAATGAAAAAACAGCACAGAAAAGAAACCAAGTAGGTTTTTCTGCCTCAATTTCTAAAGAGAAGGTATTAAATTTTATCAAATGTCTTGAGCATCTACTGAGGTGATTAATCAGCTTTTTCTCTTTGGTAATGTGGTCAATTATATTAATAGGAATTTTCTAATGTTGAAACATTCCATCCTTGCTTTTTTGTCAAAAAAAACGTTGGTCAAAATGTGGCACTCCTTTCATCTGTAAATCTTCATAACACACATATAAAGTAAACCATTTATATTACAAAAACAAAACAGAAACAGGAGACATAACCATGTATTTCTACATATAAATCTGTATGTCAAAAAAATCAGGATAAATATCTACCTATTAAAAAAGAAGGTTTTCTAGGCTAGGCACGTAAAAGGAGGCCCTTACAATTTCTCCCTACCCTATCTGAATTATCTTAGTTCCTTTCGTAGGACGAATATATACAATATATATAAATATATATATATATATTATATATATAACTCTAACCTAAGGAATATCACAGGGAAATAATTTAAGATGTGTATAACTTAAAAAAGATATATACATATCTTTAATACCTTAAAATTACTTCATTTACAATGAATCAGCTTCTCTTCTGGACTGTGAAGTTCTTGAAATACTACTTAATAAAAAACAAATTCCAGGGTACTGATCCTACATGGTTGAGTATTAAATTACACTTATGATATTACCAAAACATCATCAATTTACTACCAATTTTTTTAATACATATATACAATGTCAATACATTCATTTGGAGTTAAAAGACATTTTCATTTCCAAGTGAAAATAAAAGGTAAATTCAGAAGCAAAGTAGGTGAGGGAGCTTCATTTTTATTTTCTGTTGAAATATCCTCATACAATTATCCTCAAGACTCAGAGAAGATTTAGACTGCTTAATAAAATGTTTTACTTCTTTACACACACACACACAAACACACACACACAAATACTAATAACTATGAGAGTTTTGTTATCCAGAGTGATTCTTTGACGTAACTGTCTCAGGAAAAAGGGTTAATTATTCACAAAGCTGTAATAATATTCCTTATTCTAGATTTTCAGTTAACTTCCCCTACCCCTTTATTACAGATTGTTTTCTTGATTCTTAATCATTTTATAGTCTCACTGCATCTTTTGTTTTCTTTTACTATAATATCTACTTTAAATAAATTCTGGTTTTGTTTTTGTTTTTTGTTTTTTTTGCGGTACGTGGGCCTCTCACTGTTGTGGCCTCTCCCGTTGCGGAGCACAGGCTCCAGACGCGCGGGTTCAGCGGGCATGGCTCACGGGCCCAGCCGCTCCGCGGCATGTGGCATCCTCCCGGACCGGAGCACGAATCCGTGTCCCCTGCATCGGCAGGCGGACTCTCAACCACCGCGCACTAGGGAAGCCCCACCCTGCCAATTTTATTGCTTGATAGATTGATTTGTAACTTTTTATTTTCAGAATTTATCTAAAGTTGGGGCGCCTGCCGATGCAGGGGACACGGGTCCGTGCTCCGGTCCGGGAGGATGCCACATGCCGCGGAGCGGCTGGGTCCGTGAGCCATGCCCGCTGAACCCGCGCGTCTGGAGCCTGTGCTCCGCAACGGGAGAGGCCACAACAGTGAGAGGCCCGCGTACCGCAAAAAAAAAAAAAAAAAATTGTACCTCAAATTCTTTCTGTCATATGGGAAACATCTCTATCTTTTTATGTTGAAAAGATACTGTCACTTTTTACCAACACTGCATTTTTACCAGAATAATAAAAAGGTTTTACAGGAGTGCCAATTAGTAGTATACCCCAGTAGGTGCTGGATAATGGTATGAAAATGAATGCAATGCAAGACCTTTAAATCATTTTTACAACACCATCTCTCATTCAGATCACTCCAAGAGCCTCCTAACTCGTCTCCCTAACTCTGTTTTTCCCCCTCTAATCCATTCCCCTCACTGCAGCCAGGGTTCATGGATGTCACACTCCTTCCTCTCTGTAAAAATCCTTTAAAACCTTATTTCCCACCATCTTTTGATTCACTCCATTCTCATACCATCCCAGATCTCCCATATCCTCTCACAGAAACCGTCATATCTTTACACTCATCACATTGATAATTAATTATTTATTTAATATCCAAGTTCCGTATTTGATTATGAGCTTGGTTAGAATAGGGACTATTTTGTACATTTCTGTGTATCTGCAGGATTTTAGAACAATACAAGCATTTGATATTTTATGAATAAATGATATAAGCTATAATTTGGTCTCTAAATTTCCAAGTAGTCCTTAGAACAATTTTTACTTTACATTTTACAAAAAATATTGACTTACTCTATGGGGATATATGTATATAAAATACATACAAATGCATGTCTAGTTATACAGTATATGTTCTCATTAAGTAAATAAAACCTACATAAGCATAGGATTTAAAACTAATTACTTTAACACATTAGGGATGTATTAAAGTTTGGTTCAACCTTCATATTTAGCCAAAATTTGCTATTTGGCTTCAGCTTAGGCTTTGGCGAGCCTCAACAGCTAAATGCCTACTTTAATGCCATTTATGGCGCCCCTAAAATTATGCATGATCAAAGAACATATCATCTCATAGGATCTCATTCTAATTAACATTATGAACAACATAAAAACAAAGCTTATCATTAACATTTTTGGTTAATATCTAATAATTTACTTTCAAAAGTAGGTAAGCATTCTAAATAGAACTCAAAATGAAGATCTCCTTAATATAATTTATGTATTAAAGTACATATAAATGTGTTAAATATATGTTAAAATATAAAATTTTAAGTGTAAGTATAAATGTATATTATCACAAAAGCAGAGTGATGTTCTAATTAATAATAACGGGGAAAACTATTAATTTTATATACAAAAATAATCAAGGACAGTCAAGTAATTAAATAAATACAAAACAGACTAACACTCATTACAACTAATAAAGCGCACTAAGCTAGATAACTTTGGGAAAAACATACCTTTTGTGCCAACAGATGTTCATACAATGTTAACAGGATAATGAAACTGAATTACAATTCTGATACTGTAGAAGTATTTAGGGTACTTGCATTCATAACATTAAACAAAATAATCTTTTAAGTTATTTATTTCTTTTCAGGCCATGGTCTTTCAGGGAAAGTTCTATATTTAAGAATATATCTTATCTTGCGACCATGAATTAGAAACAATGTCAACTAGGCTCAAAATTTCATAAAGAAGAAAAACTCCAGAATCTCATAAAAGAATGTCCAAGATAATCATCTCCCACCTGACATATTAAAAAACAGTAATGACTGGAAGAAAAATAAATTAGAGAAATATGAAGTAACCCCCCAAAATCTTGCTCATCACTGACCTCAATTAAAAGTAAGCATCTTTAGCATATAAGGATGTGATAGCAGATAATGCTAAAAAAATATGGTCACTGTACCACGCAAATATTTAATTTTAAATACTAATAATTCTATTTGAAATTTCAGATTTACTCTTATATCCCAGATGTTAATTGTATGAGGATGATATTCAGGTTCAGTCCAATATTAATTTTTAGCTGCCATTCATTTACTCTCTCAATAACTCTATGAAACACCATCACTATCTTATGAGAAAATATAGTCAGAGGGCAAGTACACTACTGAAGACTACATGAGAACTTAAAAGAAACAAGGCTTGTATATCTCACTTGTAAGAGTAATTTTGTACTTTATAATCTGTTTCTTATATTCCATGGTCACTTCCTACATCAGTAAGACAGATACTATTGGCAATTTCATTATATACATGATGCCTAGGCTCTCTTTCCTGTCTTTCCAAAAGCAGTGGGGATAAATGTGAAATCAGAAAAAAAGAATAAGCAAGTTCAAGAATGCATAAAAAATGTATGCTTTCGAAGAACAAGGAAGACATAGAGTTTTACAGATTTTAAAAACAGGAGCAATCAAGTTCTCCTTTTTGCAACACTTCGAAGTATATATACATATGCAAACATAATCATATGTCATAACGGAAAAATATATAAAAGAGAAAACAAAAAGCAAGCAAACATTCTGTAGTAAATTAAAGAGGGAAGACCTAGTTTTAAACCTCTCAAATTTGCAAGATATGAGTGATTGCACAGAGGATTTTTCCAAATGGGTAGGGAAGATATGTGGTTTTTATTTTCTTCTTATTAGCATATATTATGTCAATTAGATCCTTTAAAATATACTTGCTCTATTCAGATATATCTGAAAAATGTATTAGAAAAGTAATTCATAATGCTTGCTACAAAGCCTAAATTAAAGATTCGCACAGATTAGGAAAACCAGTAAAAGATAAATTACAAATGCTAACTTCTCACTCAAAATAAACTCTCTCTCAAATCCCACTGTAACAACATCATTTCTCTTAGGTAACAAAAAACTTACTAAAAATAATCTCCGTGAAAATTCTATTTACTCTGCTCTTCCAGTAATGGTAGTCACTTACACACACAAACACACACACACACACTCACACATGTTCAATTACCTATAGACTATTAACATGCTTGCATTTCTATTATTAAACCTCCATATTGACTTACCAATTCTTGTGGTGGCCATGCTGCTCTGTTCTGCAGGAGATGAAGTACTAAAAGCAGAAATTGGAATTTTCATCTGTATAGGGCCTCGATTATTTGATGGACTATAGAGTCCTGATGGGCCTACTGTGGGTAAAGAAGTCCTTGTGGCTTGTACAATAGAGTGCGCTGTTGGAACAGCCTGTACAGCAAGTGTTGTTCCTAATGGTGCAGCACCGGCAGGAGAATTCCTTTGAATACTAGGACTGGGCACAGAAGGAACGTTGTTTGGTTTAGTGGGGTTTGGCAAGGATGGCAAAGATACTGGATTTTTGGTTAGACCACTCATTGTAGGTGGGCTTTGTACAGAAATGAATTCAACGTTGCCAGATGGTTGATTGGTCACTAAAGTCCCTGGATGGCTCTGTAGGAGCTGAGGTTGGGAAGATACAGCAACAGGTACATGCAAAATCACTGGTAAAGACTGTAAAGAGATTGTAGGTTGGGGATTTCCACTAGGCACCTGAGTAGAAGCAACTACTGTAGCTGTGTTGGGTGCAGGAAGAACTGACGTTGCTGTCAGAGAACCCGACGTCACTGGAGGCTGCAATTTAGGTTGACTACTGACAACTGTTGGAGGAGTGACAAGATTGGTTGAAGATACTATAAAAAGAAAAAAGAAGTCTCAGTTTAAATAGCTATCTTTATCAGCTAAGATAATATAATACAAATTTGATGTATTGCAGTATATACACGCAAGTCTCTCATAATTAAATTTTTAATTCAAGATTTAAATCCTTGAACTCTTAGATTATCTGTAGAAGCATTTTTGCATCTGTATTTGGTACATTATGAAAATAGCACATGTTTTATGATTAAGGCAGAGGACTGCTATCTCTGTATAAAAGGAGTCTCTGAAAATTATTATACTTAGTTCAGAGTAACTAGTTGGAAAAACAACTAAAAAACACTGAAAACTAGGTAAAATTGTATAGACAATTTTGAAAGTACATTAAATATATTATAAATGCCTTAGAACACTGGCAATACATAAACTCAAATAGAAAATCTAGAAAGAGTACCATTAATGAATAACAGGTAAACCTGGTGATGGTATTTTGTCATTTGGACAATGTGAAACCTCTATCTGTGGATCAAAAATTTTACTGGATTCCCTGGGGAGGAACTGGTGAGGAGAGGCTGTCTCTATTAACACTCTATTGACATTATGTGATATGGAAAATAGCGCGGTGAAGATGGGAGATGAATTAAGGAGTAGATAACAAAGAGCAGAGAAAATCAAAATGCTTGTCACTGTAGTTTTACAGTCATTTTAGTTCAACCATTTGTGTTTATTCTCATTTGAACAGGTTTAAAATCAATGACCAAGTTTCTTCTCAATGATTTGTAGTCTTTCCAAAATCATAGGCACGCTAGAGCAGCAATTCTCAAGGTGCAGTCTAGGGAGACACCTGGGGATTACTGAGACCCTTTCAGGAAGTTTGAAATGTCCAAACAATTTCCATAACAATAAGAAAACATTATTTGACTTTTTTACTGTGTAGATATTTACAATGATGGAGCAAAAGCAATGGTGAGTAAAACTTTTGATGTCTCAGTATAAAAATCAAGGTAGTCGTACCAAACCATCACTGCACTCCTTAACACCACATGTGCACAGTAAAAGCCAAACAAAATCAGTTTCATTTAAGAATGTTCATTATGGGGCTTCCCTGGTGGCACAGTGGTTGAGAGTCCGCCTGCCGATGCAGGGGACACGGGTTCATGCCCCGGTCCGGGAAGATCCCACATGCCGCGGAGCGGCTGGGCTCGTGAGCCATGGCCGCTGAGCCTGCGCGTCCGGAGCCTGTGCTCCGCAACGGGAGAGGCCACAACAGTGAGAGGCCCGCGTACCACAAAAAAAAAGAAAAAAAAAAAAATTAGAACTTTGGAAAATACGTCTACCTGCCACTGAGGGCATGACAGCTTCCCAAATCTTTAAAGACTTGTCTGAGAAGAACTGATAGTGAAATAAATAAATACGATTTTTAAAAAAAATTTATTAATGAAATGTGTCAACATTTGGAACACTCAGAAAACTCAGTGAATATTTTCCAAATGATCAATGATATTAGTAAAAGATCCATCCAAGTACAAGACAGACAAATGAATTTTAATGAAAAATTTAGAAAAGTTTATTGGTGTGGTTTCTGATTCCACTTTGCAACTAACCTGTAAGAAACTACTACTTGCTGTATCAAAGAAGAATATCCACAACTCACTAAAAGGGCTAGGCCTTTTCCAACTACATATTGGTATGAGGCTGAATTTTCTTCACATATTTCAACTATAACAACAAATTGCAACAGATTGAATGCAGATGCAGATATGAGAATCCAAGTATCTTCAGCCATCTTAATGTTTTAAGTGAGGTATAAAAGAGATTTATAAAAATTTAACACAATAACACTCTTTTTGCTAATTTTTTTAAAGCTTGGAAAAGAGCTACTTTTCATCAAAACATGTTACTTATGGTTCATAATATAGGTTTGTAATCATTTTAAAGTGAATAAATAAACATTAAAAAAATTTATGTTTTAATTTTCACCATAGTAAATATCAATTAGTATACCCACATAAACAAAGCTCTTTGGATTCTTAATAATTTTTAAGATTATAATAAGGGGATGTGAAGACCCAAAGGTTTGAGAACCACTAGAGTAGAGATCTGAATTTCTGTATTTTCATGCATATCTGCGATCCTGATTTTTAAATAAACTTTGTGCTTAGCACTCAGTTTTACATAACTGTGCTCAGTTTCTTAGTCCATTTCAACCTCAAAAGAACGTAAGAAAAGAGAACCAAAACCTTTAATTCCTAAGAAAATGTATTTCAGTGTTAAGAATATTACCTGTATTCACAGGGGTTTGAAAGGATGGCGGTGTGCTCTCGCTTATATTTCTTTTGGACTCCAACATCTGTCTCACTGTGTTTGCATTTCTATGAAATATATATACACACAAATGGTCACTCGATATGCCATTCTAGGGAATATCTATTTATGTATAGAGAAAGCAGTGGCCCCTTGGAAAAAAGGGTGGCTAGACTTGGATATTAAAGCATTAAACTGAGAGTGAAGGCAGTGAAGCAAAGCTGGCGCAAAGACTTCGGAATGCTGAGGTCTACAGCATTAGGGGAGAGTCTTCCTTCTATATTCTATGTCTTCAATACTTGAACCTGAGAACCAAATGTAGGTCCGAATATCTGCACACATTAGATTTTATCACCCCTGACGAAAGCATTTCTCAATTACTTAATACTATTTAACACAAGTGGTTAAAGAAAGCCTTATAATAAATTAGCAAAATCAATATCCATAGGTGAACAGTTACAACAAAGCAAAAAGGAAGCAAATATACTTAACCCACTGCACCAAACACTTACCTCTACATAAATACACAGAATCACGTTCCAAGATTTTCTGCAAAGAAAACCAGAACCTTGTTCTCTTAATTAAAAACTTGATAAATAGACTGTTTACAATTCTCACCTGTAGGGCACACTGTTATTGCTGCCGCCATCAACTACAGACTTTCCTGGTGATACAGGTGGGTTTGGTGGATTCTAGGGGAGAAAAATACCAAGGTAAAATAAAACCCAGTTCACAAGGGATCTTTTAAAATAAGACCTTTAAATGCCTTGTCAATATGTTATCTGTTATTTCTCTAATATAGTGGAAAATCTTACTGAGAAAAAAATTTAAATCTTGGCATTGCCACTTGTTAAACCCCTTACACAAATTACTTAGTCTAAGATGACACAACTGCTTATCATATGAAAAGTGAATAGAATAATTCTTAAACCTCAGTTTTTGATATGACTAAATAAAATAGAGAATATGAAAGTAGCTTATATGTTCTAACGGTTCAGTAAACATTAATATGAATCTAAAGAATAATTAGACACTCATTCAATAAATATCTAGTGAATGCCTCCTATATATCAGGCAGATCAGGCACGATTACAGGCAGAAACTCAACAAACAAGGTAAGTATTTATTTTTCCCCAGAAGTAATTGATTGCCAATTAAGTGGTATCCTAGGTCACAAATCAAAATTATTTTTACAATTTTTGCTTAAAAAATAAATACTTGCCACTATGTGACTTACAATTTCATAAAAAGATGTCCCAATTCTAAACTTCAGAACAAACTAATTTAACCCTTTTCGGCTCCCCAAAACAGGGAATATAGAAAGAGAATTCTAATATTTATATGCTAATCACCATTATTTGGGCCTCCATCATTAATGACACTATCATCATTTATTTCTTAAATTGAGAAAAATAAATAACTCCACTCAAGAGTTAATTAAGTATAATAATACATATAATACTAAACAAAAGGTGGTAAGTGCTTAGGATCACATCAAGCAGATGCCACTAATCACTCTTCTCAACAACAAATATATCTTGCTGCTTGTTATAGGATAAAAGGATGATTTTAACCAAACAGTATAGTGTTGTACTAGTTATCTGTGTAGAGGAGACAAAAGATAAAGAATTAAGATAAACTCTTCTAACCTGGCTGTGGATGCAAAAACATTTGAAATAAATAGAAAAGCAAATGAAAGTAACACTGTAGTATTACTCGAAAAAGTTTAAAAATTTTAGGGGAAAGAAATGCATCTTCTAACAAGTCTTTGAGTAATTAGTACACTCAAAATAGTTAAAATGAAGGTAAACAACATTGCAGGGAAAACAAAAAAGGAGCAGTATACGCATAATAAATAAGTATAACAGGGCTTAGAGTCATCAGAGGGAAGACCTTAAACACTACAGTGCGGTGACATCAGCAAGACGGCAGAACTGGAAATCCTATGCCCTCCTTACCTCATGAGGACAATGATTTAGCAATATAAGAACAAATTTCACTGGTAAGAAGTCCAGAAACCTGTTGAGAGATTATAGAACCCCAAGTGAAAGCAAGCCCCAGGAGACATATGGTAGTGGGTAGGAAAGTCGGCTGCCCCTACCCACCATGCTCCATCCCCTTCCTCGCACAGTGTGGTGCAATCAAGAAAGACTTCCCAACAACTGTCCTCTCCTTTGGGAAGGAAAGAGAAGAGTGGAATTTGCAGGCAATATTCTGGCTTTTTGGGGGTACTGATAAGGCACTGGCTTCCGTCTCACCTGACTTGGATAAAGCAGCACAAGCTGGACGTCTGGGGACTAGATGAGAACAAACTTGAACCCCTTGGCTTGGTACCAAACCAGAAAAATTGCAGTAACACAGACAGAAAACAGCGGTAACTCCAGTCATGGCTTGCTAAAGCAGCATAAGACTGTAATATGGAAAGTAGATACCAGGTGAGGGATGGGAAGTTCCCAAGTAGAAAGAGATAAACCTCTTCAGATGAAAGATACATGCACAAGCTCCAAGAAAATGCATCTTTAAAAATAGGTTTGAGAGGACACCAGAGTATCTACCCAGACTGACTAGTAAAGGTCTTCATCTGTATACAGATATTCCAAAAAGATGGGGAGGTTATTTTTTCAAATGCCCTAATTTCAACAAAAGAGAACCAGACATACAAAAAAACAGGGAAATATGGATCAATCAAAGAAATAAAATTCCAGAAACTGAAGAAACAGATCTATGAACTACCCAACTGAGAATTCAAAATGACTAACATTAAGATGCTCAATGAGATAAGAAAGGACAGAAAATGAAATGAAATCAGGAAAACAATGCAAGAAGAAAAAGAAACTTTATAATAGAACCAATAGAAATTCTGAAGCTGAAGAGCACAATAACTGAATCGAAACCTTTAAGAGAGGGGATCAAAACCAGACTGTAGGGCTTCCCTGGTGGCACAGTGGTTGAGAGTCCGCCTGCCGATGCAGGGAACACGGGTTCGTTCCCCAGTCCGGGAAGATCCCACATGCCGCGGAGCGGCTGGGCCCGTGAGCCATGGCCGCTGAGCCTGCGCATCCGGAGCCTGTGCTCTGCAACGGGAGAGGCCACAACAATGAGAGGCCCACATACCGCAAAACAAAACAAAACAAAAAAAAGACTATCAAACTATCAGCAAACCTGAAGACAAGTCACTTGAAATTATTGAGTTAGACCACCAAATAGAAAAAAGAACGAAAAATGTAAAGACAGACTAAGGGATTTATTAGACACCATCAAATGGACCAATATACAAATTTGGGAGACCAAGAATGAGAAGAAAGAAAGTGGGCAGAAAGCCTACTTAAATAATGGCCAGAAACTTCCCAAATTTGAGGGAAAAAACTGACAAATTCAAGAAGGTGAAAAACTTCCAACTGGAATTAACTCAGAGACCTACACTAAGAAACATTATAGTCAAGCTGTCAAAAGTCACAAAGATTTTAAAAGTAGCAAGAGAAAAACGACCCATCACATTTAAGGCAGCTCCCATAAGATTATCAATGGTTTTCTCAGCACAAACCTAGCAGGCCACAAGGGAGTGGAATGACATACTCAAAGTGCTGAAAGAAAAAAACTGCCAAGCAAGAATACCATAACCAGCAAAACTATCATTCAAAAATGAAGGCAAAATTAAGATTGTCCCAGTAAATAAAAACCTGATGGCATTCATCACCACTAAATCCACCATACCAGAAACGCTAAAAGGAGTCCTTAGGTAGAAATGAAAGGACACTTGGAGGATTCCGGGAAGATGGCGGAAGAGTAAGACGCGGAGATCACCTTCCTCGCCACAGATGCACCAGAAATACATCTACACGTGGAACAACTCCTACTATCCATACCCCCTTTCCGGGGAGCCTGTGCAGCCCGCCACTGCCAGGGTCCCGGGATCCAGGGTCAACTCCTCCGGGAGAACACACGGGCCTCAGGCGGATGCAATGTCAAGCCGGCCTCTGCTGCCGCACGCTCACCCGGCATCCGTACCCCTCCCTCCCCCCGGCCTGAGTGAGCCACAGCCCCCGAATCAGCGGCTCCTTTAACCCCGTCCTGTCGGAGTGAAGAACAGACGCCCTCTGGCGACCTACATGCAGAGGCGGGGCCAAATCCAAAGCTGAGCCCCTGGGAGCTGGGAGAACAAAGAAGAGAAAGGGAAATCTCTCCCAGCAGCTTCAGGAGCAGCGGATTAAAGTTCCACAATCAGCTTGATGTACCTGCATCTGTGGAATAACTGAATAGACAACCAATCATCCCAAATTAAGGAGGTGGACTTTGAGAGCAAGATTTATGATTTTTTCCCCTTTTCCTCTTTTTGTGAGTGTGTATGCTTCTGTGTGAGATTTTGTCTGTATAGCTTTGCTTCCACCATTTGTCCTAGGGTTCTATCCATCCGTTTTTTTTGTTTGTTTTTTTAATTTTTTTCTCTTAATAATTAGTTTTTTATTTTAATAACTTTATTATATTTTATCTTACTTTATTTTATTTTACTTTATCTCCATTCTTTTTTTCTTCCTTCCCTCCTTTCTTCCTTCCTTCCTCCCTCCCTCGCTCCCTGCATTTTTTCTTTCTTTCTTTCTTTCTCTCTTTCTACTTTTACTAATTCTTTCTTTCTACTTTTTCTCCCTTTTATTCTGAGGCGTGTGGATGAAAGGCTCTTGGTGCTGCAGCCAGGAGTCAGTGCTGTGCCTCTGAGGTGGGAGAGACAACTTCAGGACACTGGTCCACAAGAGACCTCCCAGCTCCACATAATAGCGAACGGTGAAAATCTCCCAGAGATCTCCATCTCAACACCAGCACCCAGCTTCACTCAATGACCAGCAAGCTACAGTGCTGGACATCATATGCCAAACAACTAGCAAGACAGGAATACAACCCCACCCATTAGCAGAGAGGCTGCCTAAAATCATAATAAGTCCACAGACACCCCAAAGCACACCACCAACGTAGACCTTCCCACCAGAAAGACAAGATCCAGCCTCATCCAGCACAACACAGGCACTAGTCCCCTCCACCAGGAAGCCTACACAACCCATTGAACCAACCTTAGCCACTAGGGACAGACACCAAAAACAACGGGAACTACGATCCTGCAGCCTGCAAAAAGGAGACCCCAAACACAGTAAGATAAGCAAAATGAGAAGACAGAAAAACACACAGCAGATGAAGGAGCAACATAAAAACCCACCAGACCTAACAAATGAAGAGGAAATAGGCAGTCTACCTGAAAAAGAATTCAGAATAATGATAGTAAAGATGATCCAAAATCTTGGAAATAGAATAGACAAAATGCAAGAAACATTTAACAAGGACCTAGAAGAATTAAAGATGAAACAAACAACAATGAACAACACAATAAATGAAATGAAAAATACTCTAGATGGGATCAATAGCAGAATAACTGAGGCAGAAGAACGGGTAAGTGACCTGGAAGATAAAATAGTGGAAATAACTACTGCAGAGCAGAATAAAGAAAAAAGAATGAAAAGAACTGAGGACAGTCTCGGAGACCTCTGGGACAACATCAAACGCACGAACATTTGAATTATAGAGGTTCCAGAAGAAGAAGAGAAAAAGAAAGGGACTGAGAAAATATTTGAAGAGATTATAGTTGAAAACTTCCCTAATATGGGAAAGGAAATAGTTAGTCAAGTCCAGGAAGCACAGAGAGTCCCATACAGGATAAATCCAAGGAGAAACACGCCAAGACACATATTAATCAAACTGCCAAAAATTAAATACAAAGAAAACATATTAAAAGCAGCAAGGGAAAAACAAAAAATAACACACAAGGGAATCCCCATAAGGTTAACAGCTGACCTTTCAGCAGAAACTCTGCAAGCTAGAAGGGACTGGGCAGGACATATTTAAAGTGATGAAAGGGAAAAACCTGCAACCAAGATTACTCTACCCAGCAAGGATCTCATTCAGATTTGATGGAGAAATTAAAACCTTTACAGACAAGCAAAAGCTGAGAGAGTTCAGCACCACTAAACCAGCTTTACAACAACTGCTAAAGGAACTTCTCTAGGCAAGAAACACAAGAGAAGGAAAAGACCTACAATAACGAACCCAAAACAATTAAGAAAGTGGAAATGAGAACATACAGATCGATAATTACCTTAAATATAAATGGACTAAATGCTCCCACCAAAAGACACAGATTGGCTGAATGGATACAAAAACAAGACCCATATATTTGCTGTCTACAAGAGACCCACTTCAGACCTAGAGACACATACAGACTGAAAGTGAGGGGATGGAAAAAGATATTTCATGCAAATGGAAACCAAAAGAAAGCTGGAGTAGCAATTCTCATATCAGACAAAATAGACTTTAAAATAAAGACTATTAGAAGAGACAAAGAAGGACACAACATAATGATCAAGGGATTGATCCAAGAAGAAGATATAACAATTCTAAATATTTATGCACCCATCTTAGGAGCTCCTCAATACATAAGGCAAATACTAACAGCCATAAAAGGGGAAATCGACAGCAACACATTCATAGTAGGGGACTTCAACACCCCACTTTCACCAATGGACAGATCATCCAAAATGAAAATAAATAAGGAGACACAAGCTTTAAATGATACATTAAACAAGATGGACTTAATTGATATTTATAGGACATTCCATCCAAACACAACAGAATACACATTTTTCTCAAGTCCTCATGGAACATTCTCCAGGATAGATCATATCTTGGGTCACAAATCAAGCATTGGTAAATTTAAGAAAATAAATTGTATCAAGTATCTTTTCCAACCACAATGCTATGAGACTAGATATCAATTACAGGAAAAGATCTGTAAAAAATACAAACACATGGAGGCTAAACAATACAGTACTTAATAACGACGTGATCACTGAAGAAATCAAAGAGGAAATCAAAAAATACCTAGAAACAAATGACAATGGAGACACGACGACCCAAAATCTATGGGATGCAGCAAAAGCAGTTCTAAGAGGGAAGTTTATAGCAATACAATCCTACCTTACGAAACAGGAAACATCTCGAATAAACAACCTAACCTTGCACCTAAAGCAATTAGAGAAAGAAGAACAAAAAAACCCCAAAGTTAGCAGAAGGAAAGAAATCATAAAAACCAGATCAGAAATAAATGAAAAAGAAATGAAGGAAATGATAGCAAAGATCAATAAAACTAAAAGCTGGTTCTTTGAGAAGATAAACAAAATTGATAAACCATTAGCCAGACTCATCAAGAAAAAAAGGGGGAAGACTCAAATCAATAGAATTAGAAATGAAAAAGGAGAAGTAACAACTGACACTGCAGAAATACAAAAGATCATGAGAGATTACTACAAGCAACTCTATGCCAATAAAATGGACAACCTGGAAGAAATGGACAAATTCTTAGAAATGCACAACCTGCCAAGACTGAATCAGGAAGAAATAGAAAATATGAACAGACCAATCACAAGCACTGAAATTGAAACTGTGATTAAAAATCTTCCAACAAACAAAAGCCCAGGACCAGATGGCTTCACAGGCGAATTCTATCAAACATTTAGAGAAGAGCTAACACCTATCTTTCTCAAACTCTTCCAAAATATAGCAGAGGGAGGAACACTCCCAAACTCATTCTACGAGGCCACCATCACCTTGATACCAAAACCAGACAAGGATGTCACAAAGAAAGAAAACTACAGGCCAATATCACTGATGAACATAGATGCAAAAGTTCTCAACAAAATACTAGCAAAAAGAATCCAACAGCACATTAAACGGATCATACACCATGATCAAGTGGGGTTTATTCCAGGAATGCAAGGATTCTTCAATATACGCAAATTAATCGTGATACACCATATTAGCAAATTGAAGGAGAAAAACCATATTATCATCTCTATAGATGCAGAGAAAGCTTTCGACAA
Organism: Delphinus delphis; assembly: GCF_949987515.2. Classification (NCBI taxonomy): domain Eukaryota; kingdom Metazoa; phylum Chordata; class Mammalia; order Artiodactyla; family Delphinidae; genus Delphinus; species Delphinus delphis. The sequence goes on along the minus strand of NC_082693.1, from coordinate 11,746,708 downwards.
AATTCAACACCCATTTATGATAAAAACCCTGAAGAAAGTAGGCATTGAGGAAACTTTCCTCAACATAATGAAAGCCATATACAACAAACCCACAGCCAACATCGTCCTCAATGGTGAAAAACTGAAAGCATTTCCACTAAGATCAGGAACAAGACAAGGTTGCCCACTCTCACCACTCTTATTCAACATAGTTTTGGAAGTTTTAGCGACAGCAATCAGAGAAGAAAAGGAATCCAAATTGGAAAAGAAAAAGTAAAGCTGTCACTGTTTGCAGATGACATGATACTATACATAGAGAATCCTAAAGATGCTACCAGAAAACTACTAGAGCTAATCAATGAATTTGGTAAAGTAGCAGGATACAAAATTAATGCACAGAAATCTCTGGCATTCCTATACACTAATGATGAAAAATCTGACAGTGTACTCAAGAAAACACTCCCATTTACCATTGCAACAAAAAGAATAAAATATCTAGGAATAAACCTAGCTAAGGAGACAAAAGACCTGTATGCAGAAAATTATAAGACACTGATGAAAGAAATTAAAGATGATACAAATAGATGGAGAGATATACCATGTTCTTGGATTGGAAGAATCAACATTGTGAAAATGACTCTACTACCCAAAGCAATCTACAGATTCAATGCAATCCCTATCAAACTACCAATGGCATTTTTCAGAGAACTAGAACAAAAACTTTCACAATTTATATGGAAACACAAAAGACCCCGAATAGCCAAAGCAATCTTGAGAATGAAAAATGGAGCTGGAGGAATCAGGCTCCCTGACTTCAGACTATACTACAAAGCTATAGTAATCAAAACAGTATGGTACTGGCACAAAAACAGAAACATAGATCAATGGAACAGGATAGAAAGACCAGAGATAAACCCATGCACATATGGTCACCTTATCTTTGACAAAGGAGGCAGGAATGTACAGTGGAGAAAGGACGGCCTCTTCAATAAGTAGTGCTGGGAAAACTGGACATGTACATGTAAAAGTATGAGATTAGATCACTCCCTAACACCATACACAAAAATAAGCTCAAAATGGATTAAAGACCTAAATGTAAGACCAGAAACTATCAAACTCTTAGAGGAAAACATAGGCAGAACACTCTATGACATAAATCACAGCGAGATTCTTTTTGACCTGCCTCCTAGAGAAATGGAAATAAAAACAAAAATAAACAAATGGGACCTAATGAAACTTTAAAGCTTTTGCACAGCAAAGGAAACCATAAACAAGACCAGAAGACAACCCTCAGAATGGGAGAAAATATTTGCAAATGAAGCAACTGACAAAGGATTAATCTCCAAAATTTATAAGCAGCTCATGCAGCTCAATAACAAAAAACCAAACAACCCAATCCAAAAATGGGCAGAAGACCTAAGTAGACATTTCTCCAAAGAAGATATACAGACTGCCAACAAACACATGAAAGAATGCTCAACATCATTAATCAGTAGAGAAATGCAAATCAAAACTACAATGAGATATCATCTCACACCAGTCAGAATGGCCATCATCAAAAAATCTAGAAACAATAAATGCTGGAGAGGGTGTGGAGAAAAGGGAACCCTCTTGCACTGCTGGTGTGAATGTAAATTGATACAGCCAATGTGGAGAACAGTATGGAGGTTCCTTAAAAAAACTACAAATAGAACTACCATATGACCGAGTAATCCCATTACTGAGCATATACCCTGAGAAAACCATAATTCAAAAAGAGTCATGTACCACAATGTTCATTGCAGCTCTATTTACAATAGCCCGGAGATGGAAACAACCTAAGTGTCCATCATCGGATAAATGGATAAAGAAGATGTGGCACATATGTACAATGGAATATTACTCAGCCATAAAAAGAAACGAAATTGAGCTATTTGTAATGAGGTGGATAGACCTAGAGTCTGTCATACAGAGTGAAGTAAGTCAGAAAGAGAAAGACAAATACCGTATGCTAACACATATGTATGGAATTTAAGAAAAAAAATGTTATGAAGAACCTAGGGGTAAGGCAGGAACAAAGACACAAACCTACTAGAGAATGGACTTGAGGATATGGGGAGGGGGAAGGGTAAGCTGTGACAAGGAGAGAGAGAGGCCTGGACATATATACACTACCAAATGTAAGGTAGATAGCTAGTGGGAAGCAGCTGCATAGCACAGCGAGATCAGTTCGGTGCTTTGTGACCGCCTGGAGAGGTGGGATGGGGAGGGTGGGAGGGAGGGAGACGCAAGAGGGAGGAGATGTGGGAACGTGTGTGTATGTGTGGCTGATTCACTTTGTTGTACGGCAGAGGCTAGCACACCATTGTGAAGCAATTATACTCCAATAAAGATGTAAAAAGAAAAAAAAATGGAATGGAAGATGGCACAGGTGACATAATAATACAGAAACCTAAAAGAATATATGTGATCTATTAGAATTAATAAGTGAATTTAGCAAAAGCATTGAGATACCAAAACAAATTGTATTTTTACATATCATTCAAAAAGAATTTGAAAATGAAACTTTTTAACATGACATTATTTTTAAATGATACTTATACCCAGAAAATGAATACAAAGAAATAAATGTAATCAAAGATGTTCAAAACTCAATATAGAAAGCAAAAAAGCATTACTGAGAAAAACTAAAGATGTAGAGAGAAATTTCCTAATTAAGTAATGAAAGACTCAGTGTTGCAAAGATGTCAATTTTCCTCCATATTGACCTATAGATCTCATACAATCCCATTCAAAGTTCTCCTGAAATTTTTTAATGGAAAATGACAAGGTGATTCTAAAATTGATATGAAAATTCAAGGGCTCTACAATAGTCACAGCAATCCTGAAGAACAATGACATTGGTAGAGTGATGGGAAAGTATGATCTTTACATTAAGTATTTCTTGGGTGAATGAGACATCCATATTTTAAAATATGAATCTTAATCTCTATCACATAGGATACACACACACACACACACACACACACACACACACACACGTTAATTCCAGATAGATTAGATCCAAATGTGGAAGGTAAAAATATAAGGTGCCTAGATGATAGCATAAGACATATCTTTATAACCTTTCTTAAACAGAACACAAAGAGTAATAAGCATTGAAGGAAAGATCATAAAGACTACATTGTTCTGTTCATCAAAAGACAACTTTAGGAGTGAAAAGTAGAAGATGTTTGCAAGCCATATATTAGACAAAGGACTTATATTTCAAATATATAAAGCACCACTGTAAATCAATAAGAAAAAACAGCAACCAGTTTTATTTTTTTGTATCTTTGTTGGAGTGTGGTTGCTTTGCAGTGTTGTGTTGGTTTCTGCTGTGCGGCAAAGTGAGTCAGGTATGCGTATGCATTTGTCCCCATGTCCCCTCCCTCTCGCATCTCCCTCCCACCCTCCCCGTCCCACCCCTCTAGGTCATCGCGGAGCATCAAGCCAATCTCCCTGTGCTATAGCTTCCCACTAGCCATCCATTTTACATTCAGCAACCAGTTTTAAATAACTGACAAAAGGCATAAAAGAGGACATCCAAATAACTGATAAACTTACGAAATACTGTTGAGCCCTACGTCAAGGACACCCTGTATCAAGGACACAGGACAAAAATTCCAGAATTAACCAAGCCCCCACTGCAACTGTTGCCATGGGCTCTCCTAATCTAAACCAGAGAGCCCCCCGACTCCGTATTAAGCAAAATAATCACCATGTAGTAACCTCAGAGCATCCTGACAAGAATGACCTAATGCCATCTTGCCAGCAGGAATTTTCTTTGTCCTGAGGCTATAAGTGGGCTACTAGCTCACAAAGGGGATCGGCTCTCCCCGGTCTGTCAGGAACTCGGCCCGCTGTATTTGCACACCCCTCACTAACTCTGCTCTTTGTTCTCAAGAAACTCACTCTTTTCTAAAATACTTCGTTTCTGGAAATTCTTCTTCCAACCCACACTCAGACCATGATAAATACTATTCAACATCATTAGTGATTAGGAAAATTCACTTTAAAACCACAGTGGTATATCATTACACACCATTATATTGGCTATTTTGTTGTTGCTGTTCCAAAACAGACAATAGCACGTATTTGTGGGGATACAGAATAATGAAAACTCTCCAGCATTGCTGGTATGGATGCAAACTGTGCAACCACTTTGGAAAACTTTGTCATTATCCACTCAGTCTGAAGATATGCACATCCTTTGACCCAGCATTTCCACTTCAAGTTATACAGCTCACAGAAATACGTGCTTGTGAGCACCAGACACTTGCACAGATGCTCATGGCACATTATGTGAAATAGCCAGAAACTGAAAACAGTACATATGTCCCTCAACAGCAAACAGGATAAATTGTGTTACATTCAGACTAAAAATGAATTAACTACAGCTATTCAAAACAACACATAAAAATCTGAAAAGCATAATGTTGAAAGACAGAATCCAGGCACAAAAGATTAAAAGCTCTATGAATCCACTGACATAAATCTTATATAAAGACAGAATAGGTTACCTTTCGGGAAAGGGTAATGACTGGGAGAGAGCAATGGGGAAGTTTATAGGGTTGTAATAATGTAGTTTTTAACCTCAGTGATAGTAATATTGGTATGTTTATTTGGTAAAAGTTCATCAAGCTAATATATATTATATATATCTATGTGTGTATACATGTGTATATATGTGTGTATATATGTTATAGTTCATAAATTATGTTCACAAATGCTGTAGGAAAGAAGATTAAATGTTTACTGAAGAAAAAAAAAGAAAGGACACGACAGCAACTTGAAAGCAAATGAAAATATGAAATTCTCTGGTAAAAGTAAATACACAAACCAATGCAGAATCCTGCATTACTGTAAAGTTGGTGCAAAAAACATATAATTCTGGTACAGAATTTAAGTATAAAATATAATTGTAAATCTATGTTAAAGTATACACAATACAGGGCTTCCCTGGTGGTGCAGTGGTTGAGAGTCCGCCTGCCAATGCAGGGGACATGGGTTCGTGCCCCGGTCTGGGAAGATCCCACATGCCGCAGAGCGGCTGGGCCCGTGAGCCATGGCCACTGAGCCTGCGCGTCCGGAGCCTGTGCTCCGTGGCGGGAGAGGCCACAGCGGTGAGAGGCCTGCGTACTGCAAAAAAAAAAAAAAGTATACACAATACAAAAAGATATTATGTATGATATCAATAACATAAAGTAGTGGGAGGAAACATGTGACTGAAGTTGTTACTAGTTTAAAATAGGTGTAAACTTAAGATATTTTATGTAATCCCCATGGTAATGACAGAGAAAATACCTATAGAAGATACACAAAAAAATGAGAAATGAATTAAAGCACTGACACTACTAATTAAGAAAATAAACAAAACACACAGGAAGTAAGAAAAAACTGAAGACAGACAAAACAGCTCCAAGACAAACAGAAAATATTCAACAAAATGGCAATAATAAGTTTGTCCCTACAATAATTACTTTAAATCCAAATGGATTAAATTCTCCATAGAAAGCTATACCCTGGCTTAATGGATTCAATAAAACAACAACAAAAACAAAAAAACCCAAGATCCTGCTATATGCTATCAACAAAAGGAACACTTTAGGTCTAAAGACACAAATAGGCTGAAAGTAAAAGTAAGGAAAAAGATATTCCATTCAAATGGTAAGCAAAACAAAGTAGAGGTGACCATACGTATTTAAGACAAAATGCATTTGAAATCAAAAACTATTACAAGAGACAAAGAAGGACACTACATAATGAAAAGTCAACTGACCAGATATAACATTTATAAATATATATGGACATATCATCTATGCCTCCAAATATAGGATGTAAAAATTGGTTTTTTTTTACAGAAAACCAGAAACACCATAATAGTAGGAGTCTTCAGAACATCATTTTATATAATGGATAGATGTTCCAGACAGAAAATCAGTAAGGAATCCCTAGAAATGAACAAGACTAAAGATCAAACAGACAAATGTAGAAATTTTCACCCAACACACATTCTTCTCAAGCACACACAGAACTTTCTCCAGTATAGATCATATATTAGGTCACAAAACAAGCCTGAACACATTTAAAACAATGAAAACCATACCAAATATCTTTGTGAATCACAATGGAATAAAACTTGAAATCAACATCATAAGGAAAATGGAAAAAAGTCACAAATATGTGGAAAACTTTTAAAAATCCAGTGAGTAAAATAAGAAATCACAATGGATACTAGAGAATATCTGAGATATATATAAACAAAAACACAACATACTAAATTTATGGGAAAATTGATGCAGCAAAAGTAGTACTAAGAGAAAAGTTTGTGGTCGTAAATGCTTACAAAAAAACAAAACAAAACAACAACCCTCAAATCAACGGCCTAACTTTATACCTCAAGGAACTAGAAAAGAAAAAAACAAACTAAACTCCAAGTTATAAGAAGGAAGGAAACAATAAAGATTACAGCAGAAATAAATGACATAGACAATACAAAATCAATAGAAAAAAATTTTAATTGGTAAAACCTTATCTAGATTACCTAAGAAAAAAGAAAGAAGGCATAAACAAACAAAATCATATATGAAACAGGAGGCATTATAACTGATGTCACGGAAAGAGAAGGATCATAAGACACCACTGTGGCAACAAATTGGATAATCTAGAAGAAATGGATAACTTCCTAGAAATATGCAACCTACTAAGACCGAATCAAGAAGAAATTAACTTGAACAGACCTAAGCAAGTACAGAGATTGAATCAGTAATCAAAAACATCCTAACAACCAAAAAAGTCAAGTACCAGATGGCTTCACTGGAGCATTTACCAGACATTTAAAGAAAATCAACAATAGCCCTTCTCAACTCTTCCAAAAAACTGAAGTGGAGGGAACACTCCCAAACTCAGTTTATGAAGCCCACATCATCCAGATACCAAAGCCAAAGACACCAAAATAAAAGAAAATTACAGGCTAATATCCCTGATAAACATATATACAAAAATTCTCAACAAAATGCTAGCATATAAAATTCATCAGCACATTAAAAAGAATTACACAACATGGCAAAGTAGGATTTATCCCTGGAATACAAGGATAGCTCAACATATGAAAAGCAATCAACGTAATACTCCACATTAAAAGAATAAAGGGAAAAAAACCCACATGATCTTCTCAATTGTTGCAGAAAAAGCATTTGACAAAATTCAACACCTTCTCATGATAAAAACACTCGACAAGTTAGGAAACTACCTCAATATTAAAAAGACCGTATGTCAAAAGCCCATAGCTAATATCATACTCAATGGTGAATAACTGAAAGCTTTCCCTCTAAGATAAGGAACAAGGTAAGTTTGCACGTTCTCACCAATTTCTTCAACATGGCACTGGAAGGGCCTCACAAGAGCAATTAAGCAAGAAAAATAAATAAAAGGCAGCCAAATCGAAAGGAGTAAAAGTATCACTGTTCACAGATGACATCTTATATTTAGATAACCCTAAAGAAGCCACACACACACGAAAAAGTCTGAACTAATAAATGAATTCAGCAATGCTACAGGATAGAAAATCAACACGAAAAATCAGTTACATGTGGAATGTAAAAGCTAAGACAAATTAGTGATTATAACAAAAAAGAAACAGACTCATAGACATAGAGAACAAACTAGTGGATACCAGTGAGGAGAGGAAGTGGGAGAGGGGCAAGATAGGGACAGGAGATTAAAAGGCACAAACTATTATGTATAAAATAAATAAGCTACAAGGATATACTGTACAGCTCACGGAATATAGCCAATATTTCATAACAACTATAAAGGGAGTATAACTTTTAAAAATTGTGAATCACTATGTTGTACACCTGAGAGTTATATAATATTGTAAATCAACTATATCTCAACAACAAAAAAGAAATCAGACGTACATCTATATACAAACAATGAGCAATCTGAGAAAGAAATTAAGACAATAATCCCATTACAATATCACTAGAAAGAATAAAATATTTAGGAGCAAACTTAACCAAGACAGTAAAAGACCTTTACACTGAAAACTACAAAACCTTGTTGAAAGAAATAAAAGGAAAGACATATTCATGGAGATTGAAAGACTTAATATTGTTAAAATGTCCATCCTTTCCAAAGTGGTCAAAAGTTTCAATGCAATGCCAACCAAAATCCCTGTCATTTTTTGCAGAAGTAGGAAAAAGCATCCTAAAATTCATATGGAATCTCAAGAAACCCTGAATTGCCAAAACAATCTGAAAAAAGAACAACGCTGAAGGCTTCATACCTTCTGATTTTAAAAGGTTACAGTAATCAAAACAGTTCGGTGCTGGAATATAGACAGACACATAAACCTGTGAAACAGAATAGAGATCCCAGAAATAAACTCTTATGTATACACTCAAATGATGTTCTACAAGGGTGCCAAGGCTACACAATGGGGAAATGACAGTCTTTTAACAAATGGTGTGAAAACTGGATATCCAAATGCAAAAGAATGAAGTTAGGCCATTAAACCATATACAAGAATTTATTCCAAATGGATTAGAGACCTAAATGTAAAACCTAAAACTATGAAATTCCTAACAGAAAGCCCAGGGGGAAGCTTCATGACAGTGGATTTGGCAACGATTTCTTGGATCAAAGCAAAGGCAACAAAAGCATGAAAAGACAAAGAAGATTACATCAAACAAAATTTTCTGCACATGAAAGGAAACAATCAACAGAGTGAAAAGGAAACCTATGGAATGGGAGAAAATAACTGCAAATCATGTATCTGGTAAGGCGTTAATGTCCAGAACATATAAAGAACTCCTACAACTTAACAACTAAAATACAAGTAACCAGATTTTAAAATGGCCAAAGGCCCTGAATAAACATTTCTCCAAAGAAAATATGCAAAATGACCAACAAGCATATGAAAAGATGCTCAGCATCACTAATGAGAGAAATACAAATCAAAACCACACTGAGATACAGCCTCGCATCCATTAGGGTGGTCACTAACACAAAACAGAAAAAAAGCAAGTGCTGACAAGAATGTACAGAAATGGGAACCCTTGTGTCCTGCTGATAGGAATGTAAAATGGTGTGGCTGCTAAAGAAGAGTCTGGAGGCTCCTCAAAAAACTAGTCACAGAATTACCATATGCCCCAGCAAGTTCACTTCTGGGTATGTATATCCAAGACTTTGATCTCAAAGAAGTCAAAGAGGTCACACCAATGTTCACTGCAGCATTATTCATAAGAGCCAGGAGTTGAAAGCAGCCCAAATATCCATCAATACATAAATGGATAAAGAAAATGTGGTATATACATACAATGGAGTATTATTCAGCCTTAAAAAAGGAAATCCTGTCACATGCTGTAACACTGATGAACCTTGAGGAAATAATGTTTTGTGAAATAAGGTAGTCACAAAACAACAAATACTGTATGACTGCACTTATGAGATATCTAGAGTAGTCAAAATCATGGAAACAAAGTAGAACAATAGTTTCCAGGGGTTAAAAGGGAGGGGAAATGGGTTCTATGGGTACAGTTTCAGTTTTGCAAGATGAAAAATTTCTAGAGATCTGTTACACAACAATGTTAACAAAGGTAACACTACTGAGTTTTAGAATTTAAAATGGTAAATTTTGGACTTCCCTGGTGGCACAGTGGTTGGGAGTCCGCCTGCTGATGCAGGGGATGCGGGTTCGTGCCCCGGTCCGGAAGGATCCCATGTGCTGCGGAGCGGCTGGGCCCGTGAGCCATGGCCGCTGAGCCTGCGCATCCGGAGCCTGTGCTCCGCAACGGGAGAGGCCGCAGCAGTGAGGGGCCCACGTACCACAAAAATAAAAAAAAAAGAACAACAACAACCAAAAAAAAAGGTAAATTTTATGTTAACTATTTCTATCATAATTAAAGTAAAAAGAATTTAAAATATTTTTTAATAAAAAATTGAAATGTAGGATTTAGATTCAATCTAAAATTTGTTTGAGAATCAATTATGTCATTGATTTTCATAGATAAAGGATGAGAAATATCTTGATATTTATTTTGCAGTAAAAAACTAGAAAGGATGAAAGTTAAAGATATCAGTCATAGAGGAGTAAAATAGATTAGATTATGCGTGTGGTCTTAATAGCAAACTGCCTATGAGGATTTTCTATTCTTTCCGAAATTAATAGAAAATGTTTTAAGACAAACCTGAATAGTGGGGTTCACTATTAACTGGTTAATATCAAAGGACCAAGGAACAAATCTAAATAGAAGAAAAGCATCTGAAGTGCCATTGTTTGTTTAGTTATTTTCAGCATAAAGTTCTAAACATTCTTTCTACATGTCTTATTTTTAAAACAGCAAGACACAGATGTAAAAGTACAGTGGATACCATAATTAAAGGGAATTAAACACGAAAGAACAAAATCTTTGAAATTTCTACACATCTCTCTCACAAGAAGAAAACATTAACAAGAATGAGTTAGAAAGATGTCCAAGTTTTGAAATTTAAAATTGGCCTTGTTCACAAACTAAAGAAGGAAGGAACAAAATTTGAAAAACTGAATACTACACCTTAACATTTCCTTCAAGTGCCACATATACTAACTGTCCAAATTAATCTTTTCCAATCTTTAGGAATTACACAGTATTTGTCCTTGTTTCCATACCAGTTGTAGCCCTTCAAGACAAACTTTTCATGGATTGTAATATTTTCATTTTTATTCCTTAAGATCTCTGCCTGTCTTCTTTAACTAAACAAACAAGACTTGGAAAGTAGATACGAGAACAAATTTGATATGCATAAACACTGGAAAAGTACACGGTGGGCAGCACTGCTTAGTTCAGACACAGGATGAAAGGAAAAAATGGAAATTCATATTGCACAAAACAATGGAAAAATTTCAAACTCCTATATTTGGTTGATGCATAGCAAATAAAGGTTAAACGAAGATTTATACCAATTTTCTAATGTAAGAAATAAAACAGCTTAGTTTTTATACTGTGACAAAAAAACAAAGCTGAGAAAGTGGAGTTTAAAATCAGAGAATTAATTACATCATCGAAGAGGACCATAATTAAAAAATCTTTGGCTGTGGCCAAATGAGGGTTTGATGAGAATAGCCTGTGTAAACAAAGATAAAAACTATCAGTTGGGCTTCCCTGGTGGCGCAGTGGTTGAGCGTCCGCCTGTCGATGCAGGGGACACGGGTTCGTGCCCCGGTCCAGGAAGATCCCACATGCCGCGGAGCGGCTGCGCCCGTGAGCCATGGCGGCTGAGCCTGCGCGTCTGGAGCCTGTGCTCCGCAACGGGAGAGGCCACAGCAGTGAGCGGCCCGTGTACCGCAAAAAAAAAAAAAAAAAAAAACAATAGAAGAGAGATAAACCCATGCACATATGGTCACCTTATCTTTGATAAAGGAGGCAAGAATATACAATGGAGAAGAGACAGCCTCTTCAATAAGTGGTGCTGGGAAAAAAAAAAAAAAGAATACAGAGATGCAGAACAGATTAGTAGTTGCCAGGGTACAGGGAGTGAGGGTAGGGTTAAAGCAAGGTTGAAACTATAAAAGAACAGCATGAGGGAGTCCCTTTATGGTGAGGGAACAGTTCTGTATCTTTACGGTGGTGGCAGGTTATATAAATCTATACATGAGATCAAACTGCGTAGAAACACACACACACACAATTAATTCGTGTAAAAACTGGTGGAAACTGGTATGGTCTACAAAACTATTTAATAGAATTGTAACAATTTCTTGGTTTTGATATTGTACTACAATTATAGAAGATTTCACCATTGGCGGAAGCTGAGTGAAGGGTTCATAGGAGTCTACGTATTATTGCTGCAACTTCCTATGTATCTATCATTATTTCAAAGTAAATTTTGTTTTAAAAAGTCAAGTAAAGAAGATATGAAAATGATTCAAGACAGAAAAATCCTACAGTAATAATGACTACTACTGAAATAATTATTATTGGCAATTACTATGTCCCAGGCAATGAAGATATCAAGACACAAAGAAATGTAACTTGCTCAAATGATTAAAAAAAAAAAAAGAGGAGGAAAAGAAAGAAATTCAACTAAAAGCAATAGTGCAATGTACAAGTGCTATACTAAAAATACATACTACTGAATAACTAAGGAAACAACAAAAGCAAAAGTGTGACTACAGACTAGTTTGTGTGCTATGCTATGACACTTGGACTAAACTACATGGGGGAAAAAAGGAAGAGGAGAACCAGGCTACTTGAGGCAGTGTATACTAAAACATTTTGGAGGAAATAATAGTCTAGACTAGGATACTGGCAAATACAGGCATACCTTGTTTTATTGCACTTCGCAGATACTGCATTTTTTATAAACTGAAGGTTTATACCAACGTGCATCAAGCAAGTCTATAGGTACCATTTTTCCAACAGTATTTCCTCACTTTGCATCTCTGTGTCACATTTTTTGGTAATTCTTGCAATATTTCAATATTTTATATTATTATTATATTGCTATGGTAATCTGTGATCAGTGATCTTTGACATTACTCTCATTGTTTTTTGTTTTGTATTTCTTAATTAGGTATGTACATTGTCTTTTTAGACACAATGCCATTGCTCACTTAATAGACTATAGTGTAGCGTAAACATAACTTCTACTGTTTTTTTAACGAAAAAATTTTTTACAAATTTGTGACTCGCTGTATTGCAATAATCGCTTTACTGCAGTGATCTGGAACTGAACCTGCAATATCTCCAAGGCATGCCTGTATGTAAAAAGAGAAACAAGGTAAGGCAAATCCCCAAAACACAATTTTAAAGATGGATAGAAAATACAATTTCAAGAATGCCTTATATAAATAGATTAATATGTACCGATGTATGAAAACAGTGAGGATTAGAAACGATTAATAATTAGTTCTAGAGTAGCAGCTCTGGAAACAACATGCAGGAAGTGCACAGTATGAAAGCAAATTTCCGACCTGTAATAAAGAGTTTCCTCCTAAATCAGCACTTCCTAATATTACCACTTAAGGCTAAATATTAATTATGCAAGAATAGAAATTCTTACTTCTTGTCTTTTCTTAAGATCTTCTTTGGCTGCTCCAAAGCGTTTGGTTAACCTGGCTATCTTGGCCTAAAAAGAGCAAAAATGAGACGGAAATCAAATGGCATTATAGTATTAAAAAGAAACCCATGCATACATAACAAGAAACCCACAGGTAATAGGATCCTCAGAAGATAGCTAACAGCAAAGGAAATAAGGCAAGTTGACTGTAAAACATATATCTGAAAAATACAGAAAATCATAACAAAAACGTAAACACTCTTAATTTTGTAAGATTGGCTTTTTTCCTCCTTGAACTGTGGTTGTTTGCTCACAAACCAGTATATTTCTGAATATGTGTGCTTGCGTTTGTTATTTTTTAACACAGTTGTAACCACACTTAATTTTCTCACTGAGAAGTGTATAGTAAGCATATCTATAAATCCCTTACTGATAGTACATATGAGTATATGTATGATATATTGAATCATTAGTTATACAGTCTCTTTCCTACTGGATGTGTTCAGTTGTTTCTTAACTAACTGTGTAGTCAAATAACATGCAATTAATAATTTTGTTCTTTCAGATTACTTACTTAAGCTACATTCACAGAGGTGGAATTCCTGAGACAGAGTGTATTTTTAAGGCTCCTATCTAAATGCTTTTCAGACAGGCTTTGTTAATTTACACTTTCAATAGCAATGTATATAAATGTTCACATGATATTACTCTTCGAAGTATTTAATTTCATATTGTGTTAACCTTTAAAAAACTGACAAAAATGTTACCTTCTTAGTGTTAACATTTGTGAGATTATTTTATTAATCATTTGTACTGCTTATTAAACACTGCCTGATCACATATTTTGCCCACATACATATTCATAAAAATTTAATACCAGAGGCAGAAAGGAAAAAAACAGAAAAATTACCCCATCACCACATGAATATTTTCTTTGTATTTATTTCCTTTAAGTCTTTTACCAAGGCATTGCTATGATACTCAATTGTTTTTCTTGTGGCTGTTGCTGTCATTTTACGATAAATATATTTTTAAGAATTTTAAACTTCTGAGTGCGTTCATGAGGCCTGCCTAAGGAAGTGCTCTTCCAAATAATTTCAATTAGCCAATACAATCATATCATAAAAAGAAAATATTATTTACTTTTAAACCCTTTTTTCCCAAAATAGTCACTTCTAAAGAAGACCCCAAAACTTAAGAAGTATTCAAGTCCACCGATATGGGCTAGGCAATCAATTCCTATGACTCCCAAGGTGAAGATTTTCCTCAGGACTTAATTATTTATGCATATTATTAACACCCAAGGACATGTACAGCACAATTTTTAAAATTCTTAATATGGATTTACCTTCCTGTAACTAAAATATTTCAAGTAATTTTTTCAAGAAAGGTATATATGAGAAAGTGTTTTCTGTACTCCAACTTATACAAGAATGTCTTTCATTTTTTCTTTTGGCAGGCTATCTAGTAGGTATTCTATAAATTGCATAATATGTATACTATTATTATTTGCCCTTAAAAATGAAAGCAAATTTAAAACATTATTTTGTATATGTTATATATGGGGAAAGGTCTAGAAGAATAAACACCAAAGCTAACGGTGGTTACCTCTAGAGGCTATGATTGGCAGGCAGTGTAAAGAGAGCTTCAATTTCATGTCATATACATCTATAGTATATTCAAATATTTCTTAAAAAAATTTTTTTATCACTTCAAAATTTAAACTACTGGCAGAGGAAAAAAATAACAAAATTTAGACACAGACATGCTTTCTTCTGCCATTTAATATCATAAAAAAGAAATCAAAGAGCAGACTTTTTGTGTTGTTTTAATCTAGGGAAACTACAATTTTTTAATTATAATTCAAAATATCTGTCATAATATGTCTAAGATTGGGTCTCTTTTTCTGGCAAGTATTCTGTGAAATCTTTTAAAAAACTCTATAAACAAGTCATTTTTTTAGTGAAGGAGGTAATATTCTATTACTATATCTTTGATTACTACTACTATTTCATTTGCTCTTTGTTTCTTAGGCATATCTATCATTTCTTGTATAATGGCACAATGGTACCTGTTTACATAAAAGTTGCATAAATCGTTGGGATTCAGACACACTGGGGCCTTGTTTAGCAAACTATGCAAACCAAGAATTTCTTTGTTATTTACCAAGGAATATCTCAGGAAATAATTCTGTGTGGGGAAAAAAAAAAAGTAATCGTATATCGTTTGCCTAATAACAAATGTTAGCACTCAAAAACGCTAGTGAATAAACAGACACATGGTATTCATTATTCAAAATTCTCTCGTGGATTAGGCAGCCACAGATTTACTCATTGAGGGAGGCGAGTGGGAGGAGAGACTGAAAGAAAAAACTGAAAAAGCTATTTTCAGTTAAAACTACTTAAAATGGCATTTTATAAATCATAACCAATGGAACATTGGATTCCAGAGTGTGTTGACAGTTTTTCCATAAAAAATCCAGTTGAAATATTGAGTATCCTGAATTTGCATAGTGATTTGAGAGGACTCAAGTCTTCCTATCCAGGACATGGTAGATCACTGTTGACTCGTGCTTTCTTTTTCTGTCCGTTTTCTTCATAATGGTCTTGAAATTTTGTTTTTCGGTTTATTCTTACGTATTTTCTTATTTTTAAATGTCTACCATATGTGAAACTGTTTTCTCATTACAATTTCCCACTGGTTGTTGCTGATGTACAGCAAGGCTACTAGAATATGTTTTCCTTTTATCAGTTAGTTGCTAAGCATTACAGTTTATCATTTACCATTATTACTCCTCATGCCTTTTTCCTGTTTTATTTTATTGCCCTGTCACCAAAGTTCTAAATAGCAGCACAGATAAGGCATCCTTGTCCTAGTCTCAACTCTAGTGGAAATATTTCCAAAGATCCACTATTAAATATGATATTTATAACAGGTTTCTGATCATCTTTATGAGATTTAAGGTACTTCCCTCCTATTTTTTCCAACACCTGGTCAGTTTTAGCAAATCCTCCTTGTTTGGTATCTACTGAGATGATCACACAATTTATATCCTTCTTCTGTTAGTACAGTGAAATATAATGGTTAATATTGAACCAGCCTTACATTCATGAGAGAAACCAACGCTGGAAAATAAAACTGGCCTATATTTGTTCTTTTCTAACGCCACAGAATTCCACAGTTGGGTGTGCTTCATAAAATGAGGCCTCATCTTTTCCTATACTCTGGAAGTGTTTATAGGAGAAGTGAATTACCTGTTCCTCAAATGTTTGTCAGAATTTTCTGGCAAGGCTTTTGGGGCCTAATGATTTCTTCAGAAACAGATCTTTCACTACAAGTGACTACAATTTTAACAGAGTTCCTCATAATTTTCAGCTTTCTACTTTCTTCTTAGATAAAATGGACTTCACAGGTATAAGGTTGTATATAATAATGTTCTCTTAACTTAAAGAATCTCCTCTAGATCTTTATTTCTTGCCTTTTTGAATCCTTATACAGTTTATTTGTACTTTTCTTTGTAGATCAAAAATGTATCTACTTTTAAGGCTTTTCAATAAGCTTTTGTCTTTATTGCTCAATCTTCAAAAAGGGTCGGCTTTTTTGCTATTTCTATTAACTCCTTCCTCCTTCTCTGGGTTTTAGTTTGTTATTGCTATTTTTCCCTAGCAAAGGAGATGCACATATAATGCTTTTTTATTTTTCTGTTTGTTAGTAATAAATTAAAGTTATAAATTTCCCTTTGAATACTGCATCAGCTTTAACTTACAAGTTTTAATATGCAATGTATTATTATAGTTCTGACCTAAAGAGTTGAGAATGTCCATTTTTAAATTCCTCTTTGTAATTACCTGGAAGTATGTTTTGGGGGAGGGTACCATCTGGGAGAGGAGAAAAGCTAAATATCTGTCGATAATTTCTAATTTTACTACATAGTTACTACTGAATCCACAACAAATGATGGTGGTTAGCATTTTAAGATGCTCTTAGAAATCACTACATTTCTAATGTGACAATGCATTAAAGATATATAAACCTAAAAATTATATGTTTTCCTACTTAAAAAATAATAAAACTCGTGGACATAACTGTTTGGATTTACCTTACAATTTGACATCTCTGAAAAAGTGAAAATACATAAAACTTTTTCAAGATTCAGAAAGCAACAATCCCTAAACTAACACAGAAAATAATTATATAATGAATTCTCCATATATTCCAATGTTGACAATTTTTTCAGCTCTTATAAAATATGTTTATTTAGTACACAGAAAATAAGCTAATAATTACAAACAGGCTTTATGGACAAAAGTCATAATACACAGTGAACTATTATTTAAAACTTAAAAATGACTTTAATCAAGAACTAGTCCATTGAAAAAATACATAAGAATGGCAACTAATTTGAAAATCCATAAAAATCTAACTTCCTTTATCTATAGAGAAATTTATACATTAAAAATTATAGCAGAATAGAGACCTTCATGAGTTCCTTCTAGAGGTAAAGTCCACATTACTCAATTCTATCCTCTTACCACAGTTTTTAATGTATGGTAAATTTTTATACTTATGGCAAAGGATCACAAGTCCTTTAAAAGTCTACTTTTTTGTAACTGCAGAGTTAAAAAAAAGAAGAAGCCACTAATACTAAAATTAATAATATTAAATTATGTATTCCTTAAAGCAAAATACCTACTAAGCCACTGGTGATTAATTATTTGCTTTCAATTGTGTTTTGACTTTGAATGCTATAAAACTCATACTGGATTCTGCCAAAGGAAGTCAGGTATAATAAATGAATATATATGCATATCAGGAAGATGTACTCATCTACTGCTATGATATGAGATACAGAAGTACTATATACACACTGCAATATTTTCAAACAGTTTACTGTCAGCTCTACCTAAAAATAGTAAATTATTTAATAAAATACACAGTTATCTGCTGAAGCATATGATGAAGTAGGCTTTAAGTTGAAGAACTTGAAAACAATAATTATTAAAATATTGAAAGAGTAAGTGACATCACCAAAAATGCCTGAGTGGAAATTCAGGGTTGTCTCTTCCCCAAAGCAACTAATTAGCTTGCAAGCATTGTTGGAATCTATTCAAAAACTTACAATAGCTAAGGGAAGACTTAGGGAATAATAAAGCTGCACTTTGCAGTATGACAGCACTGAGGTCTTTTAAAATTGTCCTTTATGATTCCCCACACCCAGATCAGCAGCAGCTATAAGGATGACAGCTGGGATACCTGAAGCAAGTTATGAGTGCCACAGGAAGCAATATGCACCTTATTTTCTCTAGTAACTCCCTCAAGAAACAGCACAAAGGCTGGCCTTTGATTCACCCAAGTCTGAGTAATTCCCAAGGCTGGGGCAGCATTCCAGACAGATTTTCCCAAAAAGATTTAAAGGTGCTGGTACTGGCACAGCAGCTTGAGGCATAGAACAATTTGGACAAAGAATATAAAGAAAAGCCTGGGATAGAAAAGGGCAGAAAAAAGACACACAGCAAAAGGGGGCTTTAAAAGCTCTCACCCATGTCAGGAAATTGAGAAGAATATCTGAATGCCCAGGGCAGAAAGCATGCTCAGAAATGGGCTGAAAAAACCCTAAGCTTTCACCTCTGACTGGCTTTCAGAGTCTGTGCAAGCAGGAAGAGAAGGATAAGGCAAGTCTGATAAAGCAGGTTGTAAACGGCCTAGATTAAGTGTGGAAGGAGTGCTCCAACACAGGCAATCTGCTAAGACCTGGGAGAGTAATTTTTTTCCTTCTTTAAGCTCCAGGCATTTAAGGTAACTGTCAAAACACAAGCTGAAGACTAAGCTAATAAAACAAAGACTTTAGTGGTCACACACAATAATGAATACATACTTTCCAAAAATAGTTGAGAAAACTCACTAAGCAAGCAAACAACAAACCACAACAAGCAGCAACAACAAACCCTGCACAGGACAGGAAAACCTGATTTTCTGAACTGCCACATTACAATATTCAAAATACCCAGTTTTCAACAGTAACAACAAAAAAAATTAGGAGGTATACAAAGAAATAAGGATGGTTTACTCACAGAAAAAAAAAGAATGAACAGAAATATAGCTCAGGCATAGGACTTACTAGACAAAGACTTTAAACACATGGTTTTAAATCTATTCAAAGAGCTAAAGGACACAACAGAAAAAGAACTTTAAAAAAAAAAAGGAAAATAATGTCTCACCAAATAGAGAATATCAATAAAGAGACAGACATTATATAAAGAAAACAAATATAAATTCTGGAGCTGAAAGTATAATAACTGAAATTAAGAAATTCACCAGAGAGGTTCAACAGATTTGAGCAGGACAGGGCTGTAAAGGAACAGTTTTGTATACTATTGAAGATAAGTAGGTATTAATTCAAGATGTTAAGTGTAATCCCCAGAGTAATCACTAAGGAAAAAGCTAAAAAATTTACAGAAAGAGAAAGACAAAAAGAATCAAAATGGTTCACTAGAAAAAAATCAATCACAGAAGAAGGCAGTAATGTAGGAATTAAGGGGAAAAAAGGTGGAAGACAAATAAAATGGCAGGAGTAAGTCTTTCCTTATCAGTAACTAATGTAAATGTAAACAGACGAAAACTGTCCAATTAAAAGGCAGAGACTGGCAAAGTGGGTAATAAATCATGACCCAACTCTATGCTGTCTACAAGATTTCATCAAAATTTGAAACTTCTGTGCATTAACGGACATTATCAAAAAAGGAAAGTGAAAAAACTTACACAGTGGGTAAGAATATCAATAGTTATAAATCGTGTATTTCTAAGTGTTCAGTATCCAAAATATGTAAAGAACTCTTACAGCTCAACAATAGAAAGGCAAAACAAACAAAACAAAAAGAACTTGAATAGATATTTCTCTAAAGAAGATATGCACATATTCAACAAACACAGGAAAAGATGTTCAACATCATTAGCCATTAGGAAAATGCAAACCAAAACCACAACAAAATATCACTTCACACCATTAGGATGTTATAATAATAATTTTTAAAATACACAGTAACAAGTGTTGGCAAGGATGTGTAGAAATGGAACCCTCACATTGCTGGTGGGGAGTAAAATATAAAATGGAGTAGCTGATCTGGGAAAAAGTTGAATGTTCTTCAATAAATTAAACAAAGAATTACCATATGACCCAAAATTCCATTCCTAGGTATATGCCCAAAAGATTTGAAAACAGGTATTCAAACAAATACTTATATATGAATGTTCATAGCAGCATTATTTACAATATCCAAAAGCTGGAAACAACCCAAATGCCCATCAAATGTTCATCAGCCAAAGAATACATAAACAAAATGTGTGTGCGTGTGTGTACACACACGTTAACATCTTGAATTAATTCCTACTTATTTTCACTAGTACAGAAATATAAATATTACTTAGCTATGAAAAGGAATGTAGTATTGATACATGCTTCAACATATATGAACCTTAAAAACATTATGCTAAGAAAAACAGGCCAGACACCAAAAGTCACATATTGTATAATTCTGTTCATATGAAATATGCAGCACAGGTAACTCAGTAGAGACAGAGAGCAGATTCATGCTTCCCGAGGGTTAGGGGGAGGGGGAAATGAGAAGTGACTGTTCAGTGGGTACAAGGTCTTCTCCTGGATTGATGAAAATGTTGTGGAACCAGATAGAGATGATGAACATACAACAGTGTGTATGTACTAAATGCCACTGAAGTGTAAACTTTAAAATGATTGTTATCTGAATTTTACTTCCATAAACAAAGAAAGAGATGGGAACTAAATTGGGCTGAGTAAAATTTAAATAAATGGCATGGTAAGGGCAGATCATAAATGAATGGGAGAAGCAATATGAAGTCAGAGGCCTGAAATAAAAATACTATGGACATTAATACTCTGTAGAACAGTGAAGCAACTGGTGGGTATTAGGAAAAGTGGATCAAAATCTAGGAGATCCAAATTACAAATCGAAGAATGAATACAGGTTTAAACTGGTACACAGTTGAGCAAACTGGACTATACAGAAGAGAATGAACAAGAAGTATTTTAGAAAGATGAGTACAATCCTTGAGAAGGACCAGCAAAGACTTAAAAAGCAGTACCAAAGTGGTCATGTAAAAGGTTGTTACTATAATCAAGAAATTGGGTAATGATGGCCTTGCAGATAGAAGCAAAAGATAGACTTTTATAAGAAACAAAAATAGTTGTAATTTGGCAACCCACTGTGTATATGTGAAGTGATACAGAGGAATCAGTTTCCAAGAACTAAAAAATTGTGAATAACAGGAACAATGGGAAGATATTCCTTGAAGATTTTTCTAAGAATTCAAGAATCGTGAGTTAAGAGGAACAATGTCAAGGGGGACTTATTTGTGGAGAAGATGATTGGTTTGATGCTGGAAAGATTCTGAGGCTACAAAGAAATATCCAAGTGCAAAGGTTTATTAAATGTTAGATGCAGACTTGCATCTTAAGCAAGACTATAAGAGTCAAAATCTCAGGTTCTAGAAACACAAAACCATCGATGCAGCCACGGGAGTGATAACAAACAACGAATGAAATTACTTTCTTAAATCTTCAGACATTTTCAATTTCTCATTCAAAATTCTTAACAGTACTAGTAAAATAAAGTTTAATGATGAGACAATGCTATCACTATATAAGGACCTGCTAAAGGTAAGAAACAGGACTACTGGTGTCCTAAATGATACATTACAAAATTATTAATAATAAAGTCTTTGTAGTAAAGTCTCACTGTAAACAAAACTAACAATATGAAACCAGAAAAGTAACTTGTAGGCTGCCAAATATAATACCTAAATTCTAGTCACATTTGGTTGCAATTTGCTTTTAACTGTGAAGAAGCGACTTTATTATCACAGACCACTTCTCCCTCATTTGTAAAAAAGGCTCTATAAGTGGTTTGCAAGTCAGCGTCTGAGACTATGCTTATATAGAATGAATGTACTGATAAAATTTTCCAGTTTCTTAGTCTTGGAATAAAATGAATTACTGCACCATGGTACCGTGTGCTCATTTCAACTGATTAGAAGCTCTAGCAGTACATGTTAACATACAGATGTATTTAATAAAAAATTAAAAGTAGTAATTATTAATAAATATAGATTAACAAGCTAATATCTTTAAAAAATATGATTCGTGGGAGAAGTAGATTAAAATAAAAAGAATCACAGCAAATATTATTTAGTACTCATGACATTTTAGATGATGCCAGCCTTTCTTCACTGAATGAAGAAATATTTAAGATGCACTAAGTTAGATTATTTCTGAAGCTCTGCTATGGGTTGAACTATGTATCTCAAAAGTATTTGGAAGTCTGAAGCCCAAGTATCTCAGAACATGACCTTATTTGGAAAGAGGGTCATCACAGAGGTAATTACAGCTGACTCTTGAACAACATAGATTTGAACTGTGTGGGTCCAATTATACATGGATTTTTTTTCAATCAATATAGTACCTATATTTTCACTTTACAGATCTTTAAATTAAGTGTGGGGAAAAGTTTGTGTTCAGTTAGAGATCACCAGACGTGAAATCAAAAGAATAAGGGCTTGAGTTCCGATTCTATCTGAAGTGTTTCAGCTACTGCCTGGGGTGAGTCATTTATCAACTCCTTCATTTTTTTTTTTTTTGCGGTATGCGGGCCTCTCACTGTTGTGGCCTCTCCCGTTGCAGAGCACAGGCTCCGGACGCGCAGGCTCAGCAGCCATGGCTCACGGACCCAGCCGCTGCGCAGCATGTGGGATCTTCCCGGACCGGGACACGAACCCGTGTCCCCTGCATCGGCAGGCGGACTCTCAACCAGTGCGCCACCAGGGAAGCCCAACTCCTTCATTTTTTGAAGCAGATACCAGTGTACAGATTTTCAACTGCAGCGGGTGGGGACAGCACCTCTAACCTTCACATTGTTCAAGAGTCAACTGTAGTTAAGACGAGGTCATACTGGAACAGGGTGGGTCCTAATCCAATATGACTAGTATCCTTGTAAAAAGGGAAAATTTGGAAACAGACAAACATACAGAGAGAGCACCATGTGAAGATGAAGCCAGAAATCAGGGTGATACTTCTACAAGACAAGGAATGCCAAAGACTGTCAGTAAACCATCTATAGCTAGAGTAGACATGAGGAACAGATTCTTCCTCACAGCCCTCAGAACCAATCCTGACGACAGCTTAATCTTGGACTTTCAGCCTCCAAAACTATGAGACAATACATTTCTGTTGTTTAAGGCATCCAGTTTATGGTACTTTTTGTTAATGGTAGCCCTAGCAAACTAATAGAGGCTCCTTTTATTTCTAATACTTAAAAGTTAAATATACTTTATTGTCAACTTCAAAAACATATCCCAGAAAGTAAGTTATAAAAATGATGACACACGGATATGCAATTCAAGTCAGTGTACAAACCTGTAGTTCAGTTAAAACTGTTTTATGCCTCTTGTTACACTCAATCTTTTCCACTCGTGTTTTCAATTCTGCCAATGTCTTATCAAATACACCACACTGTAGCGCACACAATTTTTCTTCCAGCAACCACTGTACAACCTAAAAAAATACATATGCCTTTGTTATAGCAAAAAAGGAATTTCAAGCAAGCAGCAAACAGTAAATATTCTGAAGTACTAATAAGATAGTACTAATATATTAATTAAAAAAAAATATTGGCATCCATAACACAATGCTATCTGCTGAAATCCTCCACTTCTACATATATAATATCTACTATAACACAATAAAATGTACTAAAAATAGAAAATTTCCAGAGGGTGAAATTTTTAAAACATTTTGAAATTGAAGTTTTCATATTTTCTTCCCACACCCTCTACTGTGATTTAAAAGAAACCAGTTGAAGGTAAGGAGCAGATTTTAAATTTTCTAATCTGTTACAGATGATATTTTTGTGAGACACTAAGAATGTCACTGCACTATGAAATTCCTATAAAACATTTCTAAATGCCTACTCACGATTTCCATATTTATCTCATTATGGACCCATAACAAACAGGACACACAGTGCAGCCCATAGACCATCCCCAAATTACACTGCTCTAGAGGAGTAAACCCTCAGTACACACAGAAGTATATTTCAAAATGCTTTCTCATAGCTATCTTCATATTTCTAATAGCTCTATAAGAAAGACTAAACAAGCATTATTATCACCATATGGTTAAAAGAAAAAAGACACTGGGAGGAAAAAAAAGCCACTTTTGTACTGCCTCTCTGTTCCTTTCTCTAATGGGGGTATTTATACTTTATCTGAGTAGAGGAACACTGGCCTAGAGTATTTATAATTTCACCATTAAATCTATAAGACCTTGAAAAATTTTCACCTGAGTCTTCTATTCTTCTCTTAAAAAGGCATTTGTCATCAATATTTGTGAACACATCTTAAAACATATATTAAATACTTTATATTTTCATTATTTCTATCTCTAGTCTAACACATATAGGGGGAAGTTTCCAAAGTTTGTACTTTAAATATTCCCTTTCCCTAGTCATTCGAAAGTCTTGTCCATACCATTTTTAATACTAAG
The DNA here is from genome assembly GCF_949987515.2 of Delphinus delphis. Lineage (NCBI taxonomy): Eukaryota > Metazoa > Chordata > Mammalia > Artiodactyla > Delphinidae > Delphinus > Delphinus delphis. The sequence goes on along the minus strand of NC_082693.1, from coordinate 11,722,092 downwards.
CCTAAGGTACATAACAAAGATTTTAGAACATAGGGACTTATAGCCATGAAACCAACTTATGACAAAACTTACAAAAACTAAAATGTTAACATATAAGACTCTAATGTTTCCATTAGAATAAAGTTCAATATAGAAGAAAAAATAAAAGCTAAAAACTGGTATTCAGTTTTGTTACTAAAGCAAATAAGAAAAGAAGCCATGGGCTTCCCTGGTGGCGCAGTGGTGAGAGTCCGCCTGCCGATGCAGGGGACACGGGTTCGTGACCCGCTCTGGGAAGATCCCACATGCCGCAAAGCAGCTGGGCCCATGAGCCATGGTCGCTGAGCCTGTGCATCCGGAGCCTGTGCTCCGCAACGGAAGAGGCCACAGCAGTGGGAGGCCTGCATACCGCAAAAAAAGAAAAGAAAAGAAAAGAAGCCATAATTTCTCTCCCATTTTTAAAATTACTACCATATCTAAAAAAACAAAACAAAACAAAAAAACTATTTAGCTTCAAAAGAGTCATAAGGAATTTTAGAATTAAATTATTAAGGATAATAAGCTTAACCAATTTCTTCAAGTTCTTTCTATGAAAAAGCTGAATATTTCAGTAAAATACAGAGTAATGTCAAAAATCTAGTAGAATAAAGATGGTGGTGTTTTTTGTTTAATATGGTTTTAACTTATAATCTCTAACACCTTTTGTAGCTTCTGGTTTATATCTCCTTTGGCTGTAATCTTTACTTGAAACTCTGCCTCATATTCTTCTTCCATATATCGACGTCGTTTGGACTGTACATTGTCCATGTCCTCTGACTTAGAACGTTTTCTTCTAAAAAATTCACCTGAGAAGAAAAAGCATAATGACCAGTCAGCTGTTTTTATTATACGTAGACCTTAATGCCTCTTCTCCATCCTCAGGAAGATATTATTTCTAGCTATCAAAACAGCACTCTCAATAAATTATTTTATGAATTGTTTTTGTGATCAGAAAAGTAAATAGATAACTTTTACCTTAAACTTGAAATGATTTTCAATATGCTAAATAAGAACCTCCGAACACTAAATAAGTAAATGTACAAACAACATGAACAAAGAACATTTTTTCCTTGAAATCTTCGTATTAAGATGGAAGCTCAACTAACAATATGGGATGAGAAGAAATCATCTCAAATTCATTCCTTTCAGTAAATTCTCTAGTGTATATGAATTCTCTGACAAAATACAGTATTCATTCACAAGTCACAGATTTCTCAGTATTTATTCTCACATCACATGCTTCTACTAACTGTGCATAGCTTTAATTATTTAATTCTTCATCCTCAGTAAATTTTCTTCCTCAGTAAGTTTAGGAAAAATTCTTTCTTAATCACCAGCCTTAGGAAAATAGTATTAGTTATTCTTAACATATCCTAATAAATTTCAAATATATAAAAATAATAAAATTAATGTCATTATAAAGGTAAATTTGGTAAAGAACAAACATTCAAAGACCTTCACTTAGAAAATTTGTTTCAAATATTGGTAACACTCATGAGATCATAACATATTTTATATGGTTTCTTTTTCAATATAGAAACAGGGAAATATTAAAATATTAAAATCTCCACACTATCTATGAGCCTATTATTAAAATCCAATTCTATTCTACAATTTCCCTTGTATCAAAACTTACATAGTCACAGAGAGATAAGGTCAAGATGGCAGAGTAGAAGTAGGTACGCTCATCCCTTCTTACAAGAACACTGGAATCACAACTGCAGAGCAACCACTGACAAAGAAACACTCGAACCTACCAAAAAAAGATACCCTACATCCAAAGACAAAGGGGAAGCCATGGCGAGACAATAGGAGGGGCACAATCGTGATAGAATCAAGTCCCATACCCACCAGGTGGGTGACCCACACACTGAAGAACAATCATACCACCGTTCTCCCACTGGAGTGAAAGTTCTGAGCCCCATGTCAAGCTTCCCAACCTGGGGGTCTGGCAACGGGAAGAGGAGGCCCCAGAGGGTCTGGCTTTGAGGGCCAGCGGGATTTAATTGCAGGACCTCCACAGGACTGGGGGAACCAGAAACTGTACTCTTAGGGTCTTGTGCACATCAGGACCCAAGAGAAAAGAGCAGTGATCCCACAGGAGACTGGGCCAGACCTGCCTGCTAGCACTGGAGGGTCTCCTGCAGAGGTGGGGAGTGGCAGTGGCTCACTGCAGGGACAAAGACACTGGCAACAGCAGTTTTGGGACACACTCATTGGCATGAGCCCTCCCAGAGGCACCATTAGCCCCACCAAACTGCCTGTAGGCTCGAGTGCTTGGTCACCTCAGGCCAAACAATGAAAAGGAAAGGAACACAGCCCCACCCATCAGCAGACAAGCAGATTAAAGTTTTACTGAACTCTGCCCACCAGAGAGACACAACCCAGTCCTACCCACCACCAGCCCCTCCCATCAGGAAGCCTGCACAAGCCTCTTAGATAGCCTCATCTACCAGAGGGCAGACAGCAGAAGCAAGAAGAACTACAGTCCTGCAGCCTGTGGAATGAAAACCACAATCACAGAGAGGTAGACAAAATGAAACGGCAGAGGATTATGTCCCAGATGAAGGAACAAGATAAAACCCCAGAAAAACAACTAACTGAAGTGGAGATAGGGAACCTTCTGGAAAAAGAATTCAGAATAATGATAGTGAAGATGATCAAGGACTTCAGGAAGAGAATGGAGGCAAGGATTGAGAAGATGCAAGAAATGTTTAACAAAGACCTATAAGAACTAAAGAAGAAACAGAGATGAACAATACAATAACTGAAATGAAAAATACACTAGAAGGAATCAAAGCAGAATAACTGAGGCAGAAGAACAGATAAGTAACCTGGAAGACAGAATGGTGGAAATCACTGCCGTGGAACATAATAAAGAAAAAAGAATAAAGAGAAATGAAGACAATCTAAGAGACCTCTAGGACAACATTAAATGCACCAACATTCTCATTATAGGGATTCCAAGAGGAGAAGAGAGACAGAAAGGACCTGAGAAAATATTTGAAGAGATTATAATTGAAAACTTCCCCTAACATGGTAAACAGTCACCCAAGTCCAAGAAGCACAGAGAGTCCAAGGCAGGATAAACCCAAAGAGGAACACACCAAGACACATAGTAATCGAATTGGAAAAAATTAAAGACAAAGGAAAAATATTAAAAGTAACAAGGGAAAAACAACAAGTAACATGCAAGGGAACTCCCATAAGGTTATCAGCTGATTTCACAGCAGAAACTCTGCAGGCCAGAAGTGAGTGACACGATATATTTAAAGTGATGAAAGGGAAGAATCTACAATCAAGAATACTCTACCCAGCAAGGATCTCATTCAGATTTGACAGAGAAATCAAAAGCTTTACAGAAAGGCAAAAGCTAAGAGAACTCCTCTAGGTGGGTAAGAGACCAGCAACATAAAACAACCTTCTACATATATAGACTACTATATCAAAACCTCATGGGAACAGCAAACCTAAAAACTACAATAGGTACGCACTCAAAAAAGAAAAAGCAACCCATACACAACACAAAGGATGGTCATCAAACCACAAGAGAAGAGAACAAAAGAGGAAGGGAAGAAAAAAGACCTACAAAAACAAACCCAAAACAATTAAGAAAATGGTAATAGGAACACACATATTGAGAATTACCTTAAACGTAAATGGATTAAATGGTCCAACCAAAAGACACAGACTGGCTGAATGGATACAAAAACAAGATCTGTATATACGCTGTCTACAAGAGACCCACTTCAGACCCAGTGACACATACAGACTGAAAGTAAGAGGATGGAAGAAGGCATTCCATGCAAATGGAAATCGAAAGAAAGCTGGAGTAGCAATACTAATTTCAGACAAAACAAACTTTAAAACAAAGACTGCTATAAGAGACAAAGAAGGACACTACATAATGATCAAGGGATCAATCTAAGAAGACATACCAATTGTACATATATATGCACCCAACATAGGAGCACCTCAATATATAAGGCAAATACTAACAGCTATAAAGGGAGAAACCAACAGTAGCACAATAATACTGGGGAATTTTAACACCTCAGTTTCATCAATGGACAGATCATCCAGGCAGAAAGTCAATAAGGAAACACAGGCCTTAAAAGGCACATTAGACCAGATGGACTTAACTGATATTTATAGAGTTTTCCATCCCAAAGCAGCAGAATACACATTCTCAAGTGCACATGGAACATTCTCCAGGATTGACCACACGCTGGGCCACAAAGGGAGCCTCAGTAAATTTAAGAAAATTGAAATCATATCAAGCATCTTTTCTGATGACAATGCTATGAGATTAGAAATAAATTACAAGAAAAAAACTGTAAAAAACATAAGCGTGTGGAGGCTAAACAATATGCTACTAAACAACCACTGGATCACTGAAGAAATCAGAGAGGAAATCAAGAAGTACCTAGACACAAGTGAAAATGAAAGCACAATGACCCAAAACCTGTGCAATATGGCAAAGGCATTTCTAAGAGGGAAGTTTACAGAAATATAATCCTACCTCAGGAAACAAGAAAAATCTCAAATAAACCACCTAACCCTACACCTAAAGCAACCAAAGAACAAACAAAACCTAAAGTTAGTAGAAGAAAAGAAATCATAATGATCAGAGCAGAAATATAGAGACAAGCAAAGATAAATGAAACTAAAAGCTGGTTCTTTGAAAAGATAAACAAAATTGATAAACCTTTAGCCAGACTCATTAAGAAAAAAAGAGAGATCACTCAAATTAATAAAATTAGAAATGAAAAAGGAGAAGTTACGACTGACACCACAGGAATACAAAGGATCATAAGAGACTACTACAAGCAACTGTATGCCAATAAAATGGACAACCTGGAAGAAATGCACAAATTCTTAGAAAGATACAGTCTCCCAAGACTGAACCAGGAAGAAACAGAAAATACGGACAGACCAATCACAAGCACTGAAACTGAAACTGTGATTTAAAAACTCCCAACAAACCAAAGTCCAGGAACTGATGGCTTCATAGGCGAATTCCATCAAACATTTAGAGAAGAGCTAACCGCTACCCTTCTGAAAATGTTCCAAAAAATTGCAGAGGAAAGAGAACTCCCGAACTCATACTATGAGGCCACCATCACCCTGATACCAAAACCAGACAAAGATACCACAAGAAAAGAAAATTACAGGTCAATATCACTGATGAATATAGATGCAAAAATCCTAAACCAAATACTAGCAATCAGAATCCAACAATACATTAAAAGGACCATAAACCACGATCAAGTGGGGTTTATCCAAGGATGCAAGGATTTTTCAATATCCGCAAATCAATCAGTGTGATACACCACATCAACAAACTGAAGAATAAAAGCCATATGATCATCTCAATAGATGCAGAAAAAGCTTTTGACAAAATTCAGTACCGATTTATGATAAAAACTCTCCAGGGCTTCCCTGGTGGAGCAGTGGTTGGGAGTCCGCCTGCTGATGCAGGGGATACGGGTTCGTGCCCCGGTCTGGGAGGATCCCATATGCCACGGAGCAGCTGGGCCCGTGGGCCGTGGCTGCTGGGCCTGCGCTGCGCAGTGGGAGAGGCCACAGGGGTGAGAGGCCCGCGTACCGCAAAAAAAAAAACAAAAAACAACTCTCCAGAAAGTGGGCATACAGGGAATATACCTCAACATAATAAAGGCCATATATGACAAACCTACAGCTAACATCTTACCCGACGGTGAAAAGCTAAAAGTATCTCCTCTAAGATCAGGAACAAGACAAGGATGTCCACTCTCACCACTTTTATTCAACATAGTTTTGGAAGTCCTAGCCGCAGCAATCAGAGAAGAAAAAGAAGTAAAAGGAATCCAAATTGGAAAAGAAGAAGTTAAACTGCCACTGTTTGCAGATGACACTATACATAGAAAATCCCAAAGATGCTACCAGAAAACTGTTAGAACTCATCAATGAATTTGGTAAAGTTGCAGTTTACAAAATTAATACACAGAAATCTGTTGCATTTCTATACACTAACAACAAAAGACAGAAAGAGAAATTCAAGAAACAATCCCATTTACCATCACATCAAAAAGAATAAAATACCTAGGAATAAACCTATCTAAGGAGACAAAAGACCTGTACTCCAAAAACTGTAAGACGCTGATGAAAGAAATCGAAGACGACACAAACAGATGGGAAGATATACCATGTTCTTGGATTGGAAGAGTCAATACTGTCAAAATGACTATAGTACCCAAGGCAATCTAGAGATTCAGTGCAATTCCTATCAAATTACCAATGACATTTTTCACAGAACTAGAACAAAAAAATCTTAAACTTTGTATGGAGACACAAAAGACCCCAATAGCCAAAGCAATCTTGACAAAGAAAAACAGAGCTGGAGGAATCAGGCTCCCTGACTTCAGACTACACTACAAAGCTATAGCAATCAAAACAGTATGGTACTGGCACAAAAACAGAAACATAGATCAATGGAACAGAATAGAAAGCCCAGAAATAAACCCACACACCTATGGTCAATTAATCTATGACAAAGGAGGTAAGACTATACAACGGAGGAAAGATAGTCTCTTCAAGTGCTAGGAAAACTGGACAGCTGCATGTAAAAATATGAAATTAGAACATTCTTTAACACCATACACAAAAATAAGCTCAAAATGGATTAAAGACCTAAATGTGAGACCGGACACTATAAAACTCCTAGAGGAGAACATAGGCAGAACACTCTGACGTAAATCATAGCAATATCTTTTTCAATCTGTCTCCCAGAGTAATGGAAATAAAACCAAAAATAAACAAATGGGACCTAATTAAACTCAAAAGCTTTTGCACAGCAAAGGAAACCATAAACACAATGAAAAGACAACCCATAGAAGGGGAGAAAATATTTGCAAATGATGTGACAGACAAGGGATTAGTCTCCAAAATATACAAACAGCTCATGTGGCTTAATATCATCAAAACAAACAACCCAATCAAAAAATGGGCAGGAGACCTAAATAGACATTTCTCCAAAGAAGACATACAGATGGCCAAGAAGCACATGAAAAGATGTTCAACACTGCTAATTATTAGAGAAATGTAAATCAAAACTACAATGAGATATCACCTCACACCAGTCAAAATGGCTATCACCAAAAAAATCCACAAACAACAAATGCTGGAGAGGGTGTGCAGAGAAGGGAACCCTGCTACACTGTTCGTGGGAATGTAAATTGGTACAGCCACTATGGAGAACAGTATGGAGTTTCATTAGAAAACTAAAACTAGGGCCACCATATGATCCTTCAATCCCACTCCTGGGCATATATCTGGAGAAAAACATAGTCCAAAAGGATACATGTACCCCAATGTTCACTGCAGCACTGTTTACAATAGCCAGGACATGGAAGCCACCTAAATTTCTATCGACAGAGGAATGGATAATTAAGCTGCAGTACATATATACAATGGAATATTACTTAGCCATTAAAAAGAATGAAATAACGCCATTTTGCAGCAACATGGGTGGACCTAGAGATGGTCATACTGAGTGAAGTAAGTCACGACAGAGAAAGAGAAATATCGTACGATATCACTTATATGCATAATCTAAAAAGAAATGACACAAATGAACTTATTTACAAAACAGAAACAGACTCACATTCTTAGAGAATGAACTTATTGTTACCAGGGGGTGGGGGAAGCGTGAAGAGAAGGGATACTTAGGGAGTGTGGGATTGACATGTACACACTGCTATAATTAAAATGGATAGCCAACAAGGACGTACTGTATAACACAGGGAACTCTGCTCAATATTATGTAACAATCTAAATGGGAAAAAAATTTGCAAAAGAATTGATACGTGTATATGTATAACTGAATCACTTTGCTGTACACCTGAAACTACCATGACATTGTTAATAAATACTCCAATATAAAATAAAAACTTAAAAAAAAGAAGATGGAAAAAATTTAGAACTGTGTCTGGTACATAAAGTGTTATCAACACAGTTGCTTTTATTATTATTAAGTAGTAGTAGTATTGAAAGTTTTAAAAAATAATAACTTACATAGTCACAGATGGAGAGCAGTATGACAGGGAGAGTTACAGAACCCAACCTAATGACATTCAGTAACATCGTTTCCCCTTCTCTTACAGCTTAAGAACTTTAAGTAGAGATTGAGACACATACTTCCATTTGCCTATATCATCCCAGACAAAATTCCTATGGTCCAATGCTCTAAAAGCAAATCTAAAACAATTTCTCTCAAGACATTCAGATAGCACCTTACTAAATAGTAAGCTTAAATCTTTCTATGGAGCAATGGAAAGAATAAATAAACAATAAAATACATGAAATAATTAATACTTTCAAAGATCCTTGGGTTAGCCATCAACAAAACGATTTAACTGTGGCTTACTTAAACTGAAAAATTTTACAAGCATCTCATGGACAGAAAAGTATTTTCCACAGCCTTAAAAGCAGAAACAATTTTTAAAACTATTTCAGGTTTGTTTGTACATGCTTACTTTTCTCAGGTCTTTCATCTTCATGTATCACTTGCTCTTCTTCCTCAGGTTTGCTGCCCTTTTCATTACTTTCTACTTCTTCTGTAACAAAAATAGAAAAGGAAATTTTCTTCCATCAGAATTTGTAACAGTTCATTATAATTTATACTTTTGGTGTAATTATCCAGTTGATAATATTTTAGGAAATCAGAGTCTCAAAATGTAAAATATTAGGAATAAAAAGGGAGCATGAACTGGTGGAAATAAGTGGACAAGTCTAGTTTTAAATGTTTCTGCAAGTTCATAATAAACTCTTAACATGGAAAAAAATTAAATAATACAGATTTTAAAACAAAGAATCTTAGTAATTTACTGTCATCAATAGATTAATAAAATGTGAAAACAACTACTATAAAGCATTCAGACTCCTTTACATTCAATTATTAAAACTAAAACAGTGGTTGTGGCAATTAAAAAAAATTATAAATTACTGGTGAACTCAGAACATCTAATATTTTGACCAGACAGGTTGAATCATTAGGTTATTTTAATGGTTACGGATAGGGAACAGCTATCCTAAAGATAATAAAAGTTTTACTTAAAAGTAATAGCTACTTTGATACCAGTGCCAACAACTAACTTAGCTCGGTGCTTGACATTTATTAGTTCATATCCCCCCAAAAATCCTACACTATAAACAGTATTTTTGCCATCATATATATAGATGAGGAAAGTAACGTTCAGAAATGTTAAGTAATTTTCACAAAAGGCACATAAAATCTAACAACTAAAGAGTGCTACCAAAAAATATTGCTAAAAATAGCCATACAGTTGCATTGTTACAACAAATAAAATCCCAAAGGCACCGTAAATGGTCTTTGGTCAATCAATCTATAGCTCCTCAACTAACTTAATCATTTAGGGGAGAAGAACAAGTCACTAACATGTTTGGGTTTCTATTTTCCCCCTTACATCCCTGCAAGTGGCTCCCCTGCAGCTTCAGTAAAGCATGCCGTATTTCATCATATTCTACAACCACAATTAAATAAACAATCATGGGTATATAGAACTATATAAAGATTTTGATATGGCATCTCTGCTCCAAACACCAGGGTTTTAATTTCAACAGCCCTGATGGTAGAAGCCAAGGTTAAAAAAACTTAAAAGAATTTTTAGGTGAAAATAGGCAGAGACTAGGATCATTGATGAACCTATTACAATGTTTTTCACATTAAGATAAACAATAAAGCTGTAAAACGTGAACACAGTAATACAAAAGGACATTTACACAGTACATATAGAGATCACTGAGACTATTTTTAAACTTTAACATAAATGAATATTAAAAAATTAACTTTCCATTTACCACCCTATGCTCATTAAGAAATTTTTTTAAGATCTCATCCCTCAACACCAGTTCAATGAAATGAAAGTTTGTTTTGCTCCCCTGTAGACTGCACACTCATTACATAGCATTTTTTCCTATATATACTTTTCCAAGTTTTCCTGCCTTTAATACTGAGGATGGTGACTCCTATAGTTTCCTAGTTTCCAGAAACACAGAGAAATTGGGTTGCTTAAGATGAAGGTTTACTTAGTCTTTATTTAGCAAACCACCCTTCTACCCAAAGAACAAAATTAGCCCTGGCTCCAATCAGGGTTACTTCAAGGCAGATCAGAAAACAGCAAAGCAAACTGGCCTGGTTTGGTCTGCCTCTTTTATGCATATGTTAGATCCCTCTCCGCCCACAGACATGTCAAGCTTAGCTCCCAATTCCTTCATTTTATTCAAACAACTCCTCTTATCATCAAATTCCCATTTTCCAGGTATGTTTAGAAGATATGACTGGATTCGCAATACTTAAAACACTTATTAGGAGTTTGAAATAGACAAACAGAATTAAAATTTAGCCTCGAGTTTTATATAATAAAGAAGTTGGGATTTTAAAAAATGGTACTAACAGAGTCTACAGAAGGGAGTAAGGCCCTATATTTCTTTAATTTTTTTGTTGTTGTTCACAAAGCCTGTAGAGAATCTAAGTGAACCTCCATCAACTCAGAATAATAATCAGAGGCTCAGGTACACAGTGTTTATATATATATATAATTTCAAGTAGTTTCTGGGACTCCTAAAACTCATCCAAATACTTGGGTTAAGACTGTCTTTTTTAGAATCTGTCTTCATTCAGTTTCTGCTATAATTCCTCCCATCTTGAGTATAGCCTCATATGTTGGCATACATTCACAAACAGTTCTATCTGTGGTATTCTTTCCTTTCAACCAGACTAGACAGTAAGCTCCTTAAGAGCAGGTACCAAACCTTGTAATTTTGGTAACCCTAAAAACTCTGGGGAAGAGCTGAGACAAAGTAGATATTTAATATCTTTCTAATGACTGTTATCTTTAATAAAATTCATTAAATGAAGGTGGAAAAACTGTATTGTAGAGGATTAGAAGACAGAATTTACATTAGGGGTTGGTTTCCCATTTTCAGAATTACATAGAACTTTATTCCAAGAAAATACAGACAAAACCATTGCCCTGGATCAGGGGTTGGCAAACATTTTCTGTAAATGGCCAAAACAAAGTATTTTCGATCTTGTAGGCTCTAGGGTCTCTGACACACTACTCAATTCTGTCCTTATGGTGGGAATTGATGATAAACAATATGTAATATGTAAACGAATAGATGTGGCTATGTTCCAACAAACCTTTATTGACCAAAAACAGTTAAGGCCTATAGGTCACAGTTTGCCAATCCCCTGTCTTAGATTAATGGCTCTACGAGAATACTTAAAACAAAAAATTCCTACAGACTAACTGAAGACAATATATCCATCAGAAAAAATGGGCAAAGAAGAGGAAGAAGCAATTTATAGATAAGGAATACAAATGTAAGATTCTCAGCCTCACAAGAGGAATCAGAAAAATGTGGCATTACTGGCAATGTGACTTTTCCAGAAAATTTTTAAAAGCTTTATTTAACTAATACAAATCTCTAAATAGTATCTTCCACAGTAAGTTTCTGTGCTCCCTTTTAAAGCAAAATTTGGGGGGTAAGTTACATTTTATTATCTCCAATTCTTCTCCTCCCCTTCTCTCTGAAACTCAATTATCAACTAGGCTTTCAACTGCACTGCCCCCTGTCAAGGTCATAAATGATCTCCAGGTCATTAAATATTTCTCTTCCATCTTAACTGAACAAACGCCTGCATTTGATACACAAATAGAGTTACTCCTTCCTCCTCAAAACATTCTTTACTTGACTTCTAAGACAACAAAATCTCCTAATTTTCTTTCTAGCTGAAGTTTTTTCTTGGTCTCCTTTGCTGGTCCTTCCTCATATCTTCAACCTCTAAATACAGGACTGCCAAAGACCTCAGTTCTCGCATCTCCTCTCACTGAATTATACTCACTCTGAGGTGATTTCATCTCGTCACTCAACTTCGACTAATGTCTATATGGTATCTACCCCTAATTTTTTCTAGACAGTCCAAGCCTCTGCTCTAAAATCCAGACATATATCTAACTCAGGCAACAATCGTCATTTGAAACTGATCTTCCTCCCACACTCCCCTTTCCAAAACTTGCTTCATCTTTGATCTCACTCAACTCTGAAAAGAAAAATCTGCAACTTCTACAACAATGTACAGGAATACAAGATTCCATGAAGAAAATCCAAGTACGTAAGACACAGTTGAATATAAATGGGCTGAGATAATAAAGAATTTTAGCTGAACACATTAAATAGTGAAAACAAAATATCAATAAATTTTAATTATGTAAACCATGGCAATTCTACCACTATTAACCTAAAGCAAAATTAGACAGAAACCTTAAATTCTATTCCCATGCAATTATCCTCATTAGCATTTACGTTCATCTAATTTATCTTAAGGATCCAATGAAAGGGAAAAACAACCAGATATTTTTAAAATCTGAAATAATATTTGGAAGGAAATTATGTCAGAGGTTAGGGTAAAATCTTATTTACTTTGAAACAGATTTTTCTCCTCAAAAATATTAAGAAAAAACAATGTTTAAAAAATTTAAAAAGCCGAGTAGAAAAGAGCTCTCCCTCTCATTTCTACATAAGAAACAAAATGAGAAGGGCCAAAAGGGAAGGAAATAGAGAATGCAGTAGACTGAAAGCTAAGGAGAATCTCAATAGGGAGGAATTGTTATTAAGAGGTCATCTAAATATGAGAGAATAAAGACAAATAAAGGATGCCCCTGGATTTAACAACATGAGCATCAATGTCACTCCACTGAGAACAATTAGGAAAGAGGCTGGGAACGTGGAAATCACCATTCAATTAAGTTAAAGAGTAAACAGGAGAAGATGAAACTGTGCTAGCTTTGTTAACATAACTTGAAGAATGGCACTGAAGGAGAGGAAAGATGGAACAGTAGTAGAGGAGAGTATATGGTATGGAGAATACATGGAAGGTAACTAATACGTGTGCCTCCTCTGGTGTTGTTTGAATGTTCCCAAAGAGAAACCTTTATTTTCCTAGACTTCTTAAACAGACGATGATTGTAAACATTTAATGAGTATCAGGTATTATACAGTATTAAGCAACAATATGACAGCGTCCTCAGGCCTACTAAGGAACATCTGCAATCGTTTTTTAGGTCTTTCATCTATCTTTGTAAACCTGAAATCGCTTTTCCATTTGTTTTCAGATACCTTTCATTATTTTTTGCTGCTGCTCATATCCATAACTGCTATATTTAAAACAAATTTGCTAAAGTGTCTGAAATAATAGAGGTTTATGTTTTCCTACTAGTACAGCACATAAATGTTAGTACTTAGAGGGAAAAGCCAGACTTATAATCCTGTGTTCTGAAAACATTAAAAATTATTCAAGAATAAAGAATCTGAAGAAAGTAATACCTCAACAGATGAACAACAGCAAATATGACATGTAACAGATTCTACTACCATATAAACAGAACAGAGAACCGTTTAAGAACCAATGAAGAAACCATACTTCAACTTACAATACACAAAATCTCCTTTGGGTCAGGGGACAGAAAATAAAAGTTCAGTTACCAGCTAAGAAATTAAATCTATCACTAAACCTACTCTAGCAGCATACAATCAAATAAAAGTCTAAAAGTAACCAAAAATAAACCGAACTCTGAATTTTCAAAGTATACAATAGGGATGGTTTAATATTCATCTTTCTGCATTTAACCACTGGGTGGGAGGGATGGTCTCCAATCTCCAAGATTCTGACATAAAGGTATATATATATAATGTATAAACTCATTAAATAATTAAGCTTCAATTTGCCATGACTTTCTTATACACACTACCAAAAGATTTTTTTAAGGACTTACCCCAGTATTACTCTCTATATTCTTACTGAAAAATGAGTGAAGTTCTCCTTAAACATTGTTATTTATTATCTTTCCAAAATGTAAATTTCATCGTGTCATTCTTCTCTGCTTGAAATCATTCAATGGCTCCCCGGTGTTAGTATGTTTTAGCATTGTAAGCAACGTCCTCCATAACACTCTTCTATTACCAATTAATTAATTCTACAAACATTTACTGAGCACTAACTGTGACCCAAGCATTTTTTTGGCCTGATTATGATGGCTCAAAGCAGGGGTGATAGCAGTGAAGATGGTATGAAGAGACTGCATTCTAGATCTGTTCTGAAAGTAGCACCAACAGGATTTCCTGACAGATTGGATATGGACTATGAATGAAAAAAATAAGAATGGCTCCAAGATTTTTGGCCTGAGCAAGTAGTATGGAGCTGCAATTAAGAGGGATTATCTTCCTTAAAACCCTATGTTACACAGAGTGAAAGGAAAGTGCTTCCCTGAATACATCTATATTCTCAAAGTTACTCTCCTCTAAACTCCCAGCATACCAATTTAACATTACTACTGTATTCACAACCATGTATTTAATGGCTTGCAATTTAATTCTTGTCAGAATCCTCAGGGCAAGTAATGAACTTTATCTTTAAATCCCCAAGCCAAGAAAAGCTTGGCCTTTCTATATATACAGGTTTAATAAATGAATGAATGCTCTTTGGAAGTGAAGTCATTTTTTAATAAGAAAACGTTTCTATCTCCAAAAGTAGGTATGACATATTGGGGGTGGGGGTGGGTGGGAGGGAATCCTCTGTGTCTTCTAGGCTTTTTTTTTCTTTGAACAAACTAAAAACCAGATGTTGTTTTTCTTATTACAAGGTCACTCCACTCACAGGGCTCTAAGGCTAAGAGAATGTGACACGATGGGAACATAAAGGTATTCACACCAGTCTGAAAGTAACTGAGAAAGTTTCACAAAGTTTCAAACAAGTTTCACACATGTTTGAGTTTGACCATGAAAGCAAAGTAGGATTTTTCTCATTCGCTCTTTTTTCTCTAGTAATAATAAAAGAGATGGAAAAGACAGATATTGACCAAATCATGAAGTTTATATAGCTTTTATATAAGGAGTTTGAAATTACCCTAAAAGTATTGGGTTGGCCAAAAAGTTTGTTCAATTCTAACTAAAAATAAAGGACAAGTATTTCATTTTCACCAAGAATTTTATTGAACAGTGCATTCACTAACCAAACTAACTTTTTGGCCAACCCAATAATAGTGATCTAATGAAAGAGAGGAACACAGTCAAATAAAAGAGATTTAAGTTATTGAGAGATCATTCAGAAAATGAGGGGAGTACGTTAGGTAGAATCAAGAAGGCTTAGGAAGCAAATGGATAAAGTCTTTATCAAACATATAATTAGACCTCTAGGTTTTTGGCTTCCAGCAATGGTGGTGCTATTCCCTGGACAAAGAATATTAAAAGAATCAGATTTCAACTGGAAAATTAATTGTAAAATGGAATTTGTTACACTTGAAGCAAATAAACTTGTAGGCTTTTAGATTCAAAGTTATTTGGTTGCTAAGTGATAGCATGAACAATTGCTAGGATTTTGATCAATTATGTACTGGAAATTGTTATATCATGGTGTTAAACTGGTCCATCTTATCTCTATTCCCAGTCTATAAGTCCCTTACGGGCAAGTGCAAAATTTTCTACTTATTTTATCTCCCTTCTCAGCACTTCACACAATGCTGCTCTCAGAGTGGTTCTCTGTAATTCTAAATTCTGTGAAGTTAAGAACCTGTGAAGTTAAGAGATCATTCTAGTCACCATCATTCTCAACTTTCTCTGTAACTAAAAGAAATTTAAACTTTAAGAGAATGTTTTACTAAGCAGTTTATCAAAGCTAATCAAAATCTTTAGAATTTAAATAATATGCTAACCTGGAGAGCATGTCTCATTTTGTGATACAACTTCAGACTCATCCTTTTCACCCGAAATATCCTCTTCATCAGAGAGGACCAAAAAGGCTTCTTTTGGCAAACTCTCACTACTTTCTTGTTTAGATGGTGAACCAAAAGAACCTTCCATCTTTTCTTCCAAATCTGGATTTGTCTCATCAATTGGAAGGAGAGAAGCTTTAGAAAAGCAAGTAAGTTCATCTTCAGCAGGTGCAAGCTTTTCCAAAATAGGAATGATTTCATCTGTCTCCATAGAATCTGTATTTTCTAAGACATTCTCATTTTTGTCATCTTTCATAACATTTTCACTAATGGTTTCTGCAAGGTCTGCAGAATTTTCTTCTTCAGTCTTTTCACTTTGGTCAATCTCAATACTGCTAGATATAGCTTCCTCTCCAAGAGCAGATTCTGTGATAGCATCTTCTTCTATCTTCTTTTCAGGAGACACATCTGAACAAATAATTGTATCATCTGTTTCTAGAGCTTCTGCATCAACATCAACATTACTATCAGCTTTATTTTTCTCATCAAATGGGAAAATTTGATCTAACTTTTCATCACCTCCATTTTTTTCAAGAAAATCATCACCTTTATTGCTACTAGGCTCTGTACTATCAGTTTCAGGAACTGGTTCACAGACTGGTACAGAATTTGGTTCGAAGGTGGGATCGAAGACTGACTCAGAAGTTGGTTCATCAGAAACTGGTTCATCGGAGGCTGGATCACCAGAGGCCGAATCACCAGAAGCTGGATCACCAGAAGCCAGATCACCAGAGCCTGGATCATCAGAGGCCAGTGATTCAAAAGCATGATCACCAGAGGCTGGATCATCAGATGCTGAATCACTGGAGACCAGTTCAGTGGAGACCGATTCACCAGGGACTGGTTCAACAGGGACTGGTTCATTGGAGACCAGTTCATCAGAGACTGGCTCACTGGAGACCGGTTCACTGGAGACCATTTCACTGGAGACCAGTTCACCAGAGGCAAGATCACCAGAGACAGGATCAACAGAAGCAGAATCACCAGAGGTGGGATCACCAGATGTTACTGCTTCAGAGGCCAAGTCTCCAGAGGCAGAATCCCCAGATACCAGACCTCTAGCAGCTAGTGCACCAGAGGCTGTATCAGCGGAAGATGGTTCAGCAGTCAGTTTAGAGGCTAGTTCAGGAGTTATATTATTAGAAGACACAGGTTCACACTTTAAATCATCATCCTGCTTGTTTTTTACATTAACGTTTAAGGTAGAGGGTGTTTCTTTCCATTCTGATTTACTTTTTTCGGAGTCAAAACAAAGCTCTTCAATGCCATTCACCTCGTCCTTGTCACTAATATAATCCATACTTTCCAAAGGCGAGGTTGGGTCCAAGTCTCCATTTTCATGGTTGCCATTTAACAGCTTGACATCAGTTTTCAACAGTTCTTCTTTGACCTTGTACACTGCTTCAAGTTGTTGACGATCACTCACTCGCATTGTTTTTCGAGCCTTAAAGACTTTTTTCTGAGGTTCTTCTATACTATCCATTTTGAATCTTTAAAAAGAGAAAGAGAAAGACAGAGTTTAACAATTGAAACCGAAGCCACCTAATTACAGACTTACTGCAAACTGATCTTATAAGCAAGCAGCCCTTTATGTAATTTTGAAATAATTACATATAGAAAGCATAATGATCCTTGCTGTGTGTTAATTTTCACATTTATTGAATTTATATAATATAAAATTGATAGCAGATACAGTTCACAGGAGATCAAATACTAGGCAGTATTAGGAAAAAAGTGACTAATTTCTAGTTTTCATTCTCAGTAAGCTAATGGATTCACAGAGTCCGGAGGAGATAGCATTAAAAAAAATACATGAAGTAAAAAAGTAGCTGTCAAAGGAAAGATAAAATTATAAGAGAATGAAAGCAGTAGGGGAATGGGAGAGAGGTATAGTGATAAGGGGAAAAAAAGAAGGGAGAATTAAGGAACATAAGGAAAGATTACATTTGCAACCAGGAATATCTAAATTAACAACTGTAAACACATTAATAAGAGGTTACTATCAAGAAAGTGAAAAGACACAATAGAAGGAAATGCAGTCAACCCTTGAACAACAGAGGTTTGAACTTCATGGGTCCTCTTAAACTTGGAATTTTTTCAATAAATACATACTACAGTACTACCTGAACCACAGTTGGTTTAATCTGTGGATGCGAAGGGACAACTATAAAGTTATACGAGGATTTTCAACTGTGCGGAAGGTCGGCCCCCCTTAACCCCCACATTTTTCAAGGGTCAACTGTATTTACAAATCATACATTTGCAAATAATGTATCTGATAAGACACTTGCATCTGGAAAATATAGAATATAAAATATTGTTGCAGTTGAAAAGTAACAACAAAAAAACCAATTTTAAAATGGGCAAAGGACTTGAACAGACATTTCTCTAAAAGATACACAAATAGCCAATAAGCAAGAAACATGAAAAGATGCTTAACATCATTTAGTCACCAGAGAAATGTAAATCAAAACCGAAATGAGACAACAGCTCACACACACCAGGATGGCTATATCAAAGAAAATAATGAATGTTGGCAAGAATGTGGGCAAATTGAAACTCTCCTGCAATGGCAATGGGATTGTAAAATGGTGCAACTGCTTTGGGAAAACAGTCTGGCAGGTCCTCAACATGCTAAACATTAATCATTAATTTTTAATCTTTCCCTTTTTTTGTAAGTGTATCCATGTAAAGCTATAAATTTCCCTCTAAGTGCTGTTTTAGCTGCATCTTACATTTTAATGTGTCATATTTTTCATTGTTGTTCTACTAAAATATTTTCTAATTTCCATTGTGATTTCTTCTTTCATCTGTGAGTTACTTAAAAGTATGTTTCTTTAAAAGGTAATACACTATGACCATGTGAAGCTCATTAAAAAAAATACAAGGTCAATTTCATATTAAAAAATTAAGCAATGTAGATTTACGAGTGAGACACGAAGCATTATAGCTTTATTATAGGCCCAACCAAGATGTCCACTTGATAAAAATACATTAGAGCCCTAAGCCCTAATTCCTCAAATTGTGACCTTATTTGAATAGGGTCTTTGCAGAGATAATCAAGTTAAAATAAGGTCTTTAGGGTGGGCCCTAATTCTGTATGATCAGTGGCCTTATAAAAAGGGGAAAATCTGGACACACACACACACACACACACACACACACACACACACACACACACACACACACGGGAGAACGCTGTGTGAAAAATGGAGTTAGCCACAAGCCACAGCTGGGAGAGAGGTGTGGAACAGACCCTTCCTTAGCTTCCTCAGTGGGGGCATGGCCCTGTCAACACCTTGATTTCAGACTTCTAACTTCCAGAAATGTAAGACAATACATTTCTGTTATTTAAGAAAAAACATTTTTTTCAAGCAGTGTGATTTACCACAAAAACAGAATATAGGATGAAAATAAACAACAGATCATCTCAACAGACACAAAATATTCATTCATTTGACAAAATTCAACACTGACTCATAAACTCTCAGAAATCTAACAGAAGGAAACAACTCAAATCTAATACAGATTATCTACAAAGAAAACTGCAGATATCATACTTAATGGTAAAATAAGATCAGAACTAAGATAAGGATATTCTCTATCATTGTTTCTGTGTTAACATCTGGTCAGTGCAGTAAGGCAAACAAAAGACTTGGTCCTAGAGAAAGACAATGTTGCCAGTCTATAGTGGAATAAAACAAACGTCCTTTAAGGACTAAGATATACAGAATCAAGAATATTAATTTTACATTGGATATTCACTTAACATCACCATTACCAGTAGGAATGATGTTAGGATATACTTGCTTTGGTTGGAGAAGGGAAAAAAGCAGCCTCGGAAGTCTGGGAACTTATCTAAGGCTCAAAGCTCACTGTTGTTATAAACTGATTTGATGCTTATAGCTAAATCATGTTGGACATAAAACGACTTCACCATTCAAATTAGACAAGGTCACTGTGCAACCCAGCATCCCGTAAAATACTAAACATCTCCCTCTCTGACTAAGTGATAGCTACACTTTTTTATCAATTGCAGCTTTATCCTCGCTGTAGTTTGTCCTCCCTATAGATAACAGTTGCTGAGATACACAAGCATAGAATTGCCCCTGCTTTCTGATAGCACCTAATACAGAGTAAGGCTCTACTGCCTCAACCCCCACCCCCAAAACCCCAACTATACTATAACTGAATCTTTTACCAGGTTTTTTTCTAACATCCTCCTACTGATATGCCTCGCTGTTTCCCCATGGTGAACATTCTCTCTCACTGCAACAAATAATAAACCCAACTTGTTCAATTACAGGTGTGTTCTTGGTGTTCCACTGTTCCTCTAGCTGAAAGGCATAAAACTATGGCCCAGCCTATTTGCTGGAGGCCAATAAAGCCTGAGAACCAACTATTTTGTCACAGTACTTCTAGACTGTGGTATAAAATCTGCATTCATTCTCTTACTTTAAGCCAATTACTTATGTTTCTTGGTCTTTCTAGGTTTTTAATTTAAATTATGGAGCTGAGTGAAACAATTTACAGAAATTACCTTAAAATTGAGAAGAAACGTCAACGCAAAATTATCATAGGCACTATTTTAAGGGTTATTAACTGCAGCTAAAATTTAAACTTCAAAATTTTTCCCATCTACCATCCATTTGAAACTCACACTAACTGAAAAATTTTCTGCAAAGATACAATGCAAATTTTTTAGTCACTTTTCCTTGCTGACTCCAAACATACAAAAGGATTAAATTTACAGTACAAGGAGTATGGTTACCCTTTAAATATTTTCAAATACTGAACTGCAATTCTTTGGGACTTTGACCTCATAACAGCCACATTTCTCAACCATTATGCAGAAGTGGCAGTTATTGCCAGTTGCAGTAAAAGCAAACACTCCTCTTTTTAAAAAAAAGTATATTTTCATAATTTTTAGTAATCCCATTAAGAACATGAACTCTGCAAACAGAAACATGGATTTGAATTCTAGCTCTCCGATATACTATGTGACAGACGGCAAGTTACGTAGCCTTTCAATGTTTAGTTTCAGCCACCTTAAAAAGGGAATATCAGTACCTGACACAGAGGTTGTAATAATGATTAAATGAGATTCTATACATTAAGCACCTAGAAGGTAGTAAGCACTCAATAAATGTTATTATCATAATTGTCTATGTATATTCACAATGTCTTTAGGCATAAACTAGAGAATCCGAAACAAATTTCTCTTAAATACTTCTGGGATTTTTTGTATATGAATTAGAAAATCCAACACGCAAACATCACGTTCAGTGTTAATAGCCACCACCAAGTAACATTTAATAAAAATAAATGTTATCGAAGCAAGCTGGTTTTATCAACAAAACTGCCATTCAATTCCTTTAGTACACTAAAGGACTACCTATACAAAGAATTACAGAATAACTACCACCTATACCCACAAGGGTGCACACTACAGCCATTTACAAGATTTTTTATGGGTTCTAAGTATAATGAATAACAGACAAAGCAATAAGGAAGTAGCATGAACAACCGTAGCATGAACAACCAGTTCAAACTAGTTCAGCCATATCTATGCAAACCAATCAGCAGTTAAGTTTTTAAAAATCTATTTTGCATGAGCAATGTATATTTAAGAAAGATACACATTAGAGAAGGGTGTGTTTACCTGAAAACAAGTCTCCATGACTGTAGTACCGGAACAAAACATTTCTAAAGATCATTTTAAATACTATCATCTGGAACTGAGACGCCATTCACAAAACTATTTGACAAAAGAAATATTACTTTTTTAGGTGGCAACACTAGAATCATGAAGCTCTCACAAGACTGTAATTTATTTTCACAGGAAAAAGCATTTATATTTTACAGCAGAAAATGTCTGCCATATCTAGAAGTAAATGTGTAAAACGTGATGAACTACTTTCTCCTGAAAACATTTTTTCATGAGAAAGACAGTAAGAAAAAAGTGCTTTTAGGTCCTTACTCTATATATTCAGATTCAAGAACTCTAGGGAAATACTATCACTATAAAAAAAAAGAATCTTTTTCTACAGCATTAACAAGGATTTCACCTTTACTTAAGGAATTTATATTTAAATAACCAAGAAGGATGTGTTACCTGCAAATAAGTCTCTATGGCTTGGAATTTTTTTTTGAAATTTGTGTAAATTATTTTTAAGTAAAGCCCAATGAGCCTCTTCTTCTTTAAGTGAAACCATTATTTTCTATTCTGCTTCATCCCCCTCCACCCACTCCCTCCACACTCTTCTTTCTAGCAAAGAGATTATAGCTATGAAACAACAAAGAGAAGTATTACCAAAAGCTGCAATGTCTTAGCCTACAATCTGCCTGCTCAAAAAGCTCAAGAATTTAAGTGGCTATTCAAGAGCTGGTCACAAACTCAGCCAATCAGTAGCCAGCATTCTGATTCCTGCCCAGCAACAGGAGACAGACAATAAGGTCAGAAAAACATAGTTAAAACCTGGATTCACAACACTTCAGTGAGGTTCTTTGTCTGATAAAAGTAATCTAGAACATAATTGCAAAGAATTCTAAGTCCATAATATATATTAAATATATCATATAAATAAATTAAAATAAGATAAAAAGTATAAATCTTATTTATTTTCATTTAAAGAATGTTTCCAGAAATATAAATCCATTCCCTACCTGGGGAATCAGTCAAACATGGACAATGCATAACAAGAACATACTTTTCTACACAATGGGTTAGAATCTGCAAAATTCAAATGTAAATTTCTTTTTAAAATTCCATAGTCCTTAATGTTTATAAAACATTTATACTAAAAATCCAGCAAAACCTTAAATCCAAACAACTAACAAGATTATTTTCACACTCACCTACCTCTATTGTTACAGATTTCCAATTCCAAAAATTAATTGTGTTCTGGACCCAAAAAAGGTTTACTATGGATAGCATTATAAAGTGTTTTGTTGTCTACTGCACTGAACTGATTTAGTTTGATTCATCTAATGAAATTAAAATGTGATTCTTGATAACCTGTATTAAGTGTTGTAAGTACAATTACTACATTATTTTCTCCTTAACTGCCCTTGGCAGCAGGTTACAAAAAGGTTATGAGCTCTCCCCTTTTGAAGAAATAAAGCAAATGTGTATATTACATAGTAAATACTCATGTAAACTAAAGGCAAATTTTTCCTATATTACATCATTCTACAGTCCTTTAAATGTAAAATTATAAAATAAAAATAGGAAATCTGTCATCAGAATTTTTTTCTCAAATTTACTACCTATAAAATTTTCTTAGTAATAAACAAGTTTTTTAAATAAACCTCACGTTTTTCTCCTTCAATTACAGATAAACCCTGTAATTTTTCAAACACACCCAAGAGGGAGCTTGCTGCAGCCATACTCTTAGTTTATATAGTCTCCCCATAGGAAAAATAAATCAGCAGCTGCTTGAATGCTTCAGTCCTGCGAGAGAACTGAAATTCACTGTCTGATTGGCTCAAAGCCGTAGTTGCCTAAACCAATCAGACATCAGCATCACGTACCTTGCCCGGCAACAAGGGAAGCAGATGAGGGCAAGTGCTCTACCAAGAATCCAAACGGTGTGAAATTAAAGGTGAATGATGAAACTGACACATATTCGTAATATACCCCCAGATTCTTTGCTTCAATAACAGGTCTATGGTGGGGTTTTTCTGAGTAAATAAACAAGGATCTATACTACTGCTTTCCAAGAACTGCCTTAACTAACAATGTACCAGGACTGTTGGGTCAAAACGCGCGCACACACATAAACACTATGTTAATTCAAAGTATGGACACTTGATGAAGTGTATATAAAAATAAAACTTTAGCAAAAATTTTCAAAATGTTAAGCAAAGCTACTTAAGTGGACTTGACACTTCTATCTTTGACACAGTTACTCCAATTAAATTCATGCTGTTAACTGACATTAGTATAACATTATTCTGAATAATGGGATGCTGAAAATAATTTTTATTCAGATCTGAGTTTGTTAAATGGCTTAAATAAATATTAGTCAATAGGCTTGACTAATAATGGCTTACTCCTAAAGAATCACTTTATGCTGAGGATTCCTAGCCTCTGTAGAGGCTCTGCTACTGAGTTCTTTGAGAATCCCATTGTCAGTTGAGAGCTCTGTGATTTTACTTTGCACTCCTAAATTTTACTTGAGAATTCTGCAATAGTCCTGGCAATAAAACCATAAAGAATAATCAGTGTGTTGCACAGTAAACGTTAATAATCTGCGTATGTTTACTGCCCATTAATGAAGACTGGTGAAACTGCTAGTGCAGTGATTCGTCCTCTTGATACTTATCTGCTCAAATTTAGTATACAGACTTCCTAAATTTTTCTCTTAAATACTGGATATCTTGTCATCTCTGTCAATAATTATTTTTCTAAAACTGTAGTGAAACAAAATCACTACTTCTGTTAAAAATCCCGCAAAGATTTTCATCTTGTTTCCAAACTTCTCTCTCCCAGCCACTCACAAAGCACTGGCAATATTTACTTGAGGATCCAGAGTCCCTTATAGTTCACAATTCTTCATTTCTACTATGCTATGGTTCTTCTCTCACATGCATAAAAACACTGTCAATAGCTATCCTACCACACTTTAAAAAACATTAATAGGTGAAATCTGTTCCTTACCTAATACTCACAAATTCAGTAAAGTATTGAATGTTCATAATATTTGACACAACAAATAACCCCTTCTGCCTGTCATCAAGCTAATGATATAAAAATATGTAATGGAATATCCCCTAGGAAACAGGGAGTTTGCTTTACCAACAATTCCTTGGACAAAGCAGGAGCAAATCAATATTGGTTATGCACATCAAACCAGAATGGTCACTACAGTCTAACTTGTTGCATTCACTGATATTGATCTTTTGAGAAATTCTAAGGTAGTCTACATGAAAAAATGCAAGATACCTTAAAATCACTTCTCCAAGTACATTCTGGGGATCATTCTGTTATACAGGCAAAGTCAAATTAATTGACCTGATCCAACAAATGCAATTTTAGAACACACTTACCAAATTACACCCCCTTAGAAAATTAGCCAGTTATCCATCAGAGCCCTACCCACTAGCTTATCTCACTCACCAAATTCCACCAGCAATGAGTAAAGTTACAGAAGGCCATGTATTTTATTTCCTCAGGAATTTAAGAACCACTTGTCCAAAATTTTTCACACTTTACCTGGGTGAATTACAACACCCAGAATGATTTAGGACAAGCTGAAAGATGTAAATCCTTCAAATGCCAGGAAATAGCTTTTACTTTTCTTATTGACCCAACCTAAGTTGAAAGAACGGAGAGCTTACTTTCTGTGTCAGTCAGCTTTCACTAGGTGATAATGCAGTATGAAAAAAAAATTTTTATTGGCTAATAACTAAGATTCTTCTTCATTCTAAGTCATAGGCTGAAGGAGCAGCAACTGTCCCCCCACCCCCTGCAATTCTAGGTCTTGTGGCAGAGAGAAAATCCACAATGACAGAACCATACAGTACACAATGGTTTTAAAGCTTTTTCTTAGACATAGTACTTACTTTCTTAGACACAGCACTACTTTCACTCACATTCCATTTGGCTAAAGCCGAGTTAGACATTAAGAGGGCAGAGAAGAAAAAAGCTCTCATGGGGAAAGACTTCATGTCACATGGCAAAAGGCAGGGATATATAATCTTACCAGAACAAGAATAACAGTGAGCTATATAATCTACCACACCTCAAAAATACATAATTATAAAAGCTTAGCACAACAAAGATTTCTAAACTAACAAAACTGAATCTACTCCATGTTCCAGCATTACCGTAACAGTTGTCATAGGATAAATCACCCAAACTCTCTAGATTTCACGTCGCTCAACTGTAAAACTGAGGTTAGACCAGATGGTTGCTAAGTTTGATTCTAGCTCAAATTTTGTATTATTTTACTAATGTCTAGCTATACTGATGCTCTTTTATAATTAATTTTTCATTATGAAATACACTGAACATGCAAGATATAAAGTCTGATATAATGAACACATGTGTATACATTATCCAGATAAATTAAAAACAAAGCCCTCTGTGTAACACTACCAGATAGCATGCTCCTCCTTCCCCATCCCCAACTCCTTAACACAAAGATAAGCATACTCTTGAATTTGATGTTTATTAGTCCCAGGCATACCTTATACTTTTTCTATAAATTCCCCTTTTCATTAATGAAAAAACACACCTTAAAGGGATAAAAGGAACTGACATTTATCAAGGGGTAATTATATGTCAAGCCCTAAACCAAGGCATATTCTTTTCCCATTTATTTAAGTGACAAGTTATACAAATTCAACTTTACATCTGAATTAATACATCAGTAACCACGCTGCTATCATTCATCTCATTACACAGATAATAATTAACTTAATAAGGTCAACAGACACCCAATTTCAGCATGGAGTTGTCTCCATTGCATATGAACATTTCTTATGCATTTCATCCTTTAAATTTTGCAACCAGGGAGTGTTCTAGCGTTCAAAATGCTAAGCGATAAACTATACTGTATTGGCCACAATTTTCTTCTCTATCTCTCTGAAAATGGAAGAGTCATTTGATATAATTGCTAAGGCCCATCCACACAGTAATGAGTTCTGACAGTACACACTCAATTTAACCACCCTGCACACTGGTTCATATATTAGCTCCAACAGGATTACCAAGAGGTTCTTAAACATTCAAGTATCTTTTTAAAAGTAACTTTTCATTAAGTCATCCAAGCAAATAACAACAGAACTCACTCAACAAACCAGAGAGTTTCCTCAATCTGATACAGAGCATCTAAGAAAAACCCACAGCTAACATCATACTTGATAGTGAAAGACAGAAAGCCTTCACCCTAAGATCAAAAACAAGACAAAATGTCTGCTCTTACCGCTTCTATTTGGCACTGACTAGAGGTTCTAGCCAGGACAATTAGGCAAGAAAATGAAATAAAGGTCATGCACCTTGAAAACAAAAAAGTGAAACTACCTCAACTTGCAGATGATAAAATCCTGTACATAGAAAATCCTAAGGAATCCACTAAAAATTGTATTAGAACCAGTAAATGAGTCTAGAAGGTTGCAAGATATAAGATCAAGATATTAAAAAATCTGTTGTAGGGCTTCCCTGGTGGTGCAGTGGTTGAGAGTCCACCTGCCGATGCAAGGGACACAGGTTCGTGCCCCAGTCTGGGAAGATCCCACATGCCGTGGAGCGGCTGGGCCCGTGAGCCGTGGCCGCTGAGCCTGCGCGTCCGGAGCCTGTGCTCCGCAACGGGAGAGGCCACAGCAGTGAGAGGCCCGCATACCACAAAAAAAATAAAATAAAATATAAAAATCTGTTGTATTTGTATATACTTGCAATGAACAATTTAAGAATGAAATTAAGAAAACAATTCCATTTACAATAGCATCAAAAATAATAAATTTAATAAAATGTACAAAACTTAATACTCTAAAAAACTACAAAACATTGAAGAAATTAAAGAAAACCTAAATAAGCAGAAAGATAACTTAACCTCTTGAATCAAAAGTCTTAATATTAACATGTCACTACTCTCGAAACTGATCTACTGATTCAAGGCAAAGCCTTGGCTAGGGTTGAGGGTTGGGGAAGAAATGAGGAATGGCTGCTAAAGCGTACAGGATTTCTTTATAATGTAATAAAAATGTTCTAAAATTAATTGTGGTGATGGTTGCACAAGTGTATGAATATTTCAAAAACCACTGAGTTATATACTTTAAACGGGTGAATTGTATGGTATGTGAATTACATCTCAATAAACCTGTTTTTTTAAAACAGCAAACTAGAGTTGAGTATTTTTTCATTTATTTTTAACCTATGACTTTTACTGAGTCACACTTTCATGATGGACAAAACAACTATACCAAAAGAACTGAGTACCGGTTCCTACTTTAGGGAATTTACATTTCTAGGCCAACAAGTATACGTGTAATTATACTAGTGATAAAGGGCAATATACAGAAAATAACAGCAATCTTGTTCTCCACGTGTTCATCTTAGATAAGCCAATTACTTTTTTTCCCTTTCCTAAATGGGACATCATTCTATGATGTTTATCTCACAGGATGGTAATAATGGGCATGAGATACTCATATAAGATAAACGAACAAAACAAATTTTATCAACAAAAACAGTACTGAGCATGGTGCAAATGAACACTCCAGGTACATATACGAATAAAGTCTTCCACACACGGAAAATGCAATTAACCATCTTTACCAAAAGGACTAGGAAGTCTTAAGTGAAGCAGGAGCATTCCCTTTTATTATAAACTGGCACTATAATCAAAAGGCCTTACACGTAATTAATGATAATATTTATAAATGAGGTATACTTACTGAACTTTCTGGAGTTACATAAAGCTTTGTCACATTTTATCAATACTGTCTTTATTCAATATGAAGTGTCTTGCCACTGTATTTACCAGTACTTTACACGTATCTTTCTAGAAATAATTATTAGGGGAGGTAATGGGGGGATGGGTAAAACAGGTGAAAGGGATCAAGAGGTACAAACTACAAGTTATAAAATAAATAAGTCACAGGGAAGTAATGTCACTGCACAGAGAATACAGTCAATAATACTGTAATAACTTTGGTGTGCAACATATAATATCGAATGTTTTATACCTGAAATATATAAAATTGTAAGTCAACTACACTTCAATTTTTTTAAAAAAGAAATAATTAGTATAAATTGACTGGAATACCTATGTTTAATGAAACACTTTGGCACATCTCATCATGTATTTAGTATAAGATTAATACATTTTAAGTGCCCAAGCTTCGTTGTCAGAAAACATCTTAAAATATGCTGGTATCATTATGACGTACTTCAGAGGTCATTTAACAAAAGAACAAAAAATAAAGTAAGTAACCTGGAATAATATTTATGAGCTACACAGTGTCTGGCATATAGTATACACTTAGTAAATACTGACTAAAAGAATAATAGGCTATATACATACAACTAAAATCAAAAATAATTCTTAAGCGAAAAAACTAAATTATTCTTTATAAAGCAAAGGTAGTAATCTAGAATATTTCTGACAGAATTGCAAACTAACATGCTGGCATGTTCAAATACAGCAGGTTTACATACAAAGGTCAACCTTCCTTTGAGGAGTCAGAATGCTTATTTACTAACAAAAAGTAACATATGCCTACTTACACAAAATGCTGCCTCTGACAGGGTGCAATACATAGCACCATTAAAATTAATCTAATCTGACATGAGAGACATTTTTCAAGGCTCATAAATCTTGTTTAGATAGTTGATTTTACATTTCAAAAACTAAAATACTGTTTCGAAAGAAATCTACTTTTGCTTATTACTACATAATGATGAAAATCCTCTAAAATAATAAACATACCCCAAAGGAAAACCCCTGCAGCCATCTTATCAGTTCTCTCACTGCAACAGAAACTGAAATACAATTTGCATAGTCACTGTGGTTGGCTAAAGAAAGCAGGTTCATGTAACCAATCAGAAAGCTAGAAATTGGGCAATCATAAGGGGAGAAATTTTTAATCTGCCCGGCAACAGCCTAAAAATAGAAACAATATGCTAGTATGAATCCCAGAATAGATGTGACTATAAGAGCAAAACCACCAGCAAAAAACCTTTACTTTCTTGGGGAAAAAAGATGCACCTTGCATTTCATCATCTAGAATATTAAACTTGCAACTTTTTCTTACTAAGTGGCAGTTAAAGAAAAACGAATGCTAAGCTAAATTAATGGGCCACTTTCAAGTTACATGCCATTATCCATATTATTTTACTTATATACATATGTGTGTGCATGTACATATATATTTAAGCATTCTTTTGTCAGGAGAAAAATTAAGCACTTTAATCATAGTTCTTACATCTCTAAACCTCTAAAAATCTCTCAAATCTGAACACCACTGCATTTTTTCCTATCACTTTTCCCCTGCAATCATTTGAGAATCTTACTTAAGGGTAAAAGACTATTTACTATGTATTAAAAATACAAAGATTAAATAATTTATCAAAGCAGATCTCTAAATAGGGTGGCGATTATGCCTTATTTATTTTTGACACAAACTTGTTCCAACATACAGTAGTGTCTTCCATATGGTAGACATTCAATAATTGTTTCCTCAATCAAACTAAAACAATTCCTGTCAGTGAGGAAAACAAACCATCTTATTGTATATGTCAAGTAAAAGTTAAACATGTAAATATATAATCTGTAAAATACTGCTATCTTTGGTTTTTCAATTTTGTCTAATGTGGGATAATATTAAAGTTGACAACACTTGACTTTTCTTATTCTGTCACCCAAGTAAAAGAATGTTTTTCATCATTCTAACTTTCCAACCTAAGTATGCTTAGTATGCATGTTTCCTTGTACATAACAAATTTACTTTGGAGAAATTTTAATTCCTAAAGATGGCAAACAATGTGCAGTCTAATGTAATAACTATGAAGATTATGGGCTACTGAGGAATGACCAAATTTAAAAATAAATAAACAGAAAGTAAAGAGAAAAGGAAAAAGAACTTTTTAATTTCAAAAATTTAAATTATAGCTGCTGAAATGAAAGGCTGGTTAGACAATCAAAGCATATTAAAACAAATGCTATTTATCAAATTTCACGTTCTATACATTTCTTACATCAAACCCTCCATCAGTATGTTTTAGTGATGTAGTAAATTAACTTTAAAATGTTTTCTTTGGTCAAAAAATGAATTCATGTATTTGATACTAGGAAAGTCTTAAAAAGTTCGTTATGAAAATTACATGTAAAGGACTTATTTTAATAAAGCTTAGAAACAATGTCTCTAAAACATATAAGAACGCAGAACAGTTTTAAGTAACAAAAAGAGCTCCTGTGAAGGATGAAGAAACATCAAATGAGCAATCTATTGAGCAGTATATCCTTTTAATCTAGACATTTAAAGATAGGTAGATTTTAAAATTAAGTTTAACCATGCCTTTTTAAAAACATAAATACTATTATTTTAAACATTCGTCTGAATGAAAAGTAACAGCTTATTGTCTTCACTTTTCTTAACGTTGTATTCACGTGACTTGGATATACAGATCTAACTACAACTGTATTCACATCTTTAAGATAACTTAAATATTATAGGTACATAGATCTTGTTTACTTATCTGAACAAATAAACTATGATCCTCATCACAAAGGGAAGCAGTATGAATTAACCTATGAGTTACAATTAGTGGGGGAGAATATAACAAATGGGTCAAAATTTGATAACAAGGCACAAGTGGGAAAAAGTATTTTATAATTCCAGATATGTAAGTCAAATATCCCTTTAGATATACATCTCAGCACTTCGTATTTTCTTAGGTATTATTTAAAGCAGTTATAATACTTTTTATTTTTACTTACACTAGCCAGTTTCATTTCAAGAGAACAGAAAAAGCATGAGGTTTGCAGAATATTATTCAAAGTAAACATTTTATCACACACCAATAGGAATTTGGGGGGGGATTGAATAATCAATGGCACCTTAGTGTTAAAAATTAGTACAGCAACTAAAATGCCCTGGACAAGTTTAGATGTGTTCCAGAAACATCACCCTCCATCTCTCCATTCTCTGCCCCATCTGTAGACCCTCCCCTCCAACAACCCACAGGAATTTAAAATGTCAGCTGAGAACCAGATGTTCTTGTGGCCCTAGCCTATGGGTACAGAAGTCTAACTTTAATAACAAATATAACTAAACTAAAAGAAGAAACCTAATCTTCTTTCATATCCCAGAGGAAACTCAAATTCTTCTTTGTACCTATAATTTTTCTCTTCTGTAGCAAAGCAATATTGCTAGTATGTTATCCCTTTGCAGCTCTAACTAAAATTCTATTTACCACAACTTTTTGAGCTGATCTTATCTGCAAATCTGTATCTTTCTTCAGTTAGAATTTCAGGGAAAAAAAGTTATGCTTTTGATAACAAGATCTCTCCTGGGCATACAACTCAGAATGGACCAGCACCCACCCCCAACCCCCCCAGGGAGCAAAAAAAGAAAAATTACGTTCCTAGTCTGAAATCTTTCTGGCAAACAATACGTGAGAATATAATCTACTTGCTTCAGGCAAATGTTCCTAAAAAGCTGAGTTAATACAGGTTGGGCTATCAGAAGCTACTATCAAAAGTTTGTGATGTATTTTAAGAAAATACAGAGTTCCTTTACCCAAAATCAAGGATTATCACTTTGTTTCCTCTTTCAGAACCTAAAAAAATCTGCAGATCTGACCAAAAAACACTATACTTTGGAAACTCTCTTAGTCTCTCTCCTCTTAACCATCAGACCAAATGAGCTGATGTTTTCCACACATTCTATGAACATACAATTGATAACCACAAGCATACTGAGATCTCATGTTCTTCTACTCTCATCTAAATCTGTTCATATTAGTTGTGCTTGTTACCGAATTCAGTTGTATGTTTCTAATTCAAATTACAGAATACAATTAAACTTCGTATACACTGATGAAACATGAATGCAAAAAAAAAAGCTGTTAGATCTGTATCGGTAAGAGAATAATGCAGAAAAAACGCAGATTGGAGAGATTTGGGTTAGGCAAATCATTTAAAATCTTTAGGTCTAAAGTTTTCCATCTGGAATAAATGGAAAACAAATTAGAAGACCTGAGAGAATACTTATATTTTGATTCTTAAATAAAATTTTAATAAATTCCACTCTAAAGTCCACTGCTCTACTGAGAAATGGCGAAGATAGCTTGGTGTATTCATGCATTTATCAAATGTCTACATGGTCACTATTAAAGGACAATTTTTAAGACACTAAAGAAACAATGTGATTAAAAGTATAAAAATATAGCCAAAATTTAAGTGTTACAACATGTAGATTTTAACATAAATGTGGGAAAAAAATATAGGCAGTAATACTATGTGTGGTCATCTTTCCACATGAATGACCACGAAACTTAGGAGAAGTACTCTATTTTCCACTAACTGCCATCTGTCCAGTATAGACTATTCAATCCTAATAATCAAAAAAAGGCTTTCAGATGTGTGATTACAAATAAACCCCTACAGAGCCCTTACTGTCTTCCTGATAGGGTTAGTACACCCAAGTTTTATGAGCCAGATTTCTAAAAACTGACTCTGCATAAAGAATAACTCAAATTTAAATGGGAGGGAAAAAAAGAGTATGCCTTTCTTACCAATCTCAATTTCAATTGCACTTCTGCTCATAACCCTATTTATAATTCAGTTAGTTACATCCACAAGACTTCACAAGTAGTTGCTTAGAAACAGCAACATGCTGAGTTCAGGGCTACTGGAAATCTGGCTGTCTGCCACATTAAAATATTTAACTGAGCCTAGAGCCTCCAGAATTTAAAAAAGAAGAAAGGAAAGAAAGGGAAAAAAAAAAGGAGATGGGGGATAAAAAAAAAGCCCAAAGAAATACAATGATAAATGCAATACACCACCAAGCTCTTTTCAAGGGTTCACAAATTCAGAATCAAAGACCTTATTTTGGTATTTTCAAATATTTGTTATATTTCTCTAGGAAATTTTTTATCATCTTTTAAATGTTGGAATAAAGAGTCTGAAGCTATTCTACTGGAGAACAGAAGAAATGTGATTAGCCACCTCACTGTTAATGGCATAACTGACTCAATAATATACTGTGCAAAGAATAGCCCCAGTCTGTAGGAAAATGACTGAGACTTCCTACACTAGATCTTGAAGGCCCAGAGACAAAAAACTATACATTCTCATCAAAGTACTCTATCCCTGTAGGCCTGGTTAAATACTAAATGAGAAATTTTCTACCCCAAACTGCACTGTTTTTCCATTTTAAACACCTCTAATAATTAAAAACTTAAGCATATTCAGAAATGTATTAACAACCTAAAAATTAACTGTCATTTTTCAACAGAACCTAAAAAGGCACTGAATACGTTTCAAGACTCATTTACTGATAAAAATGAAAATTAAGAACATAAAGACTGTTCCTTTAGCTGATAGTGGCTACTTCAAACCAACAGGAAACTTCACATTTAGTAGTAAAACACCATAGGCATTTCCACTAAAGGCAAAAACAAAAGTGTAATACTATATTCACACATTTATTGTTCTAGAAATCCTGACCAAAGCAGTAAGAGCTCAAACAAAAAAGATATAAAGAAGAAAACATTTAATTCAGAACAGCAAGAAAAAAAGGTATCTAGAAACATTAACATATAAGAAAAAGATTCATGAAGCTATGAAAATATGTGAAATATTAGAACTATGTTGGGTATATGACTCAATGTAGAAAAATATCAAAGGCACAGAAAAGTACTACAAGTCACCACACGTTTTGAGAAATACGTGAAAGATAAAAAACATAGTGGGGTTGCACTCCAGCCCTTCCCAGCTGGACCTTCCTTCCCTCTCTGCTCGCCCTGTCTTCTGTGAGTGCTGATCTGCTGATCTTCAGATCTTCAGATCTTCCGTGCACACCGGGTACTGCACTCAGTCAGGGTGCCTCGCACGTGCTGGTGGGCTGCAGGTGGCCAGCTCCAGGCTGTGCCACCGAATAGCCGGGGAGCGCGGCCCGGGGTTGGGAGGCGGGTCTACTGCACAGCCGCAGTGACAGAGGAGCCACTCCCAGTTTAAAAAAAAAAAAAAAGCGTAGTGGTATGGAATTAGTTCCCAGAATAAAAAAGAACATCTATTAGTGAATAAAAAGGACAAAAAATTCAAAAGAAAAGTAAAAAAAGAATCAAACAAGTAACTCATTAAAATAAGTTAGAAAAAATGTTCAACTTCAAAATAATCAGGGAAAGACAAAACAAAGAGAAAATATATATATATATATTTTTTTTTACATCAGATTGGCAACTACTTATTGTTAGCAATAATGTACAGCAATGAGTAGCACCATACATTGCTGGTAGAAGACTTCACTGTCATAACTATTTTCAGGGGCAAATAAGCAGGAACTGTGCACCACTTTGACACACCAAAGACACTTTGAGATGTATCTTAAATACACTAATAATATGTTTTAAAAAGGTAATATATCAGGATACCTACTGCTGCACTGTACTAGCAAACAATCAAATTTAACAGCCATCACTAATAGTTCAAAAAAAAAAAAAAACTTCAGCATCCACAGTAAAGAATAAAGAACACTGGGCTTCCCTGGTGGCGCAGTGGTTGAGAGTCCACTTGCCGATGCAGGAGACACGGGTTCATGCCCCGGTCCGGGAAGGTCCACATGCCGCGGAATGGCTGGGCCCGTGAGCCATGCGCTGGGCCTGCGCATCCGGAGCCTGCGCTCCGCAGCGGGAGAGGCCACAACAGTGAGAGGCCCACGTACCGCAAAAAAAAAAAAAAAAAAAGAATAAAGAACGCTAAGAAAAGTAAAGAATGTGGTAGATCTCTTTTAAAGGCATGAATATTAAGTGTACAAGCAGCTACAGAATTCACAGTACTTAACAGTACAAACACTGAAGGCAGACATACCTCTTTGAATATGGTATGATCACTTCCTTGTGAAGTTACCTGTCCAAGATACTTATTCTCTCCTTGCCTCAGTATCCTCATCTACGAAATTGAGACTATTATAATGCCTGTCCTCATAAAAATGTTATGGGGATTAAATGAGAATGTAAGTAGAAAGTTCTCAGACATATAAGTAGTCAGTAAGTGTTTCCAGTTTTTATGCAATTATGTTTTAAAATGCAAAATAATATATTTCTAAACATTTATATATCTCAATATATAATCTCTGAAATATCTCAAGTGATATTTCAAAGTCTGGAAGGATAAATGCCAAACTAGTTACAGCAGTTCACTTAGGGAGAAGACAGTAGAATATACAGACTTTCACTTAGACTTGCTATATCAGTTTCAATTTTAAAATGAAAACACATTCATGTGATTTTTATCTTAACAGTTAAGCTCATTCCACTTCCCCCAATCTCTTTAATGCTAATGCTAAACCAGGGCAGCAGTGACATTTATGAATGTGGAAAGGGTAGTGACCCACACAAACCCAGAAGAGACAGGGAAGGAAGGCTACCATTCAAAACACAAATTCCCAGCATATGCCATGAGAGGAAGTACCACCTCCTTCACAATCACTTGGGTCAGCATCTACCCAACATAAAACAGGAAAACTCAAACACAAAAAGGAGTACAATCAATTAAAAATTCAGGCTGGGGGGGGTGGGTAAGGATTATACAAAGGAAAAACAGAAAGAAAGGAGGCATAGGGGATACACCCAGAAGCAACAACTTTCACCAAAGAGGATTTATAGAAAAAAAGAACTGAGAAAAGAAGGAGAGAAGAAAAAAATTCACAGATCCCCCCTCCCAAAAAAAAGTTTTCCATAGAAAAGGCCTACTAATTACCAAAACAGACTAAATTAAAATAAGAAAAAAAAAAGTTTTTAACACTTAGACATACTGTGTTAAGATTTCAGAAAAACAATATGAATAAATACTAATATCTTAGAATTTTTAAAAAAATCATTTTTAACTACAAAGGAATAAGAATTAAACTGACATCAGACTTGTCATCAGCAATACTGAATGCTAAAAGAAACAACAATATCCAAAGTTCAGGGGAAAAGTTATTTTTAGCCTAGAATCCTATTGCCAGAAAATCAACAAGGATAGAAAAACTAAAGGTATTACTTCTGAGCAAAGTCTGAGGAAACAGATTATTGCTAACATAATTATATAAAGATATACTACAGACTCAAGACAGCAAAAGGCCCTAGGAAGAAACTCAGATAAGGGAAACAGCAATGCTCCATAAAACAAGTAAAACTCATGGGCAGACTGAAATATCTGAGGACCCACCATCTTTAAAACAAATATTCTGGAATCAAAATCCAAGATAATTACAAAATGGGAGTTGATGGACTTAGAGATTGTGGAATATGGCACAAAAATAAATAAAACTATCATCTAAAAATAACTTAGGTTTCAAGCTGGGTAAAATATAAATATCATCAAATATGTGCTATAAAAAAGAGACATACCTTAAAAGAGCATAAAACGTTGAGAACTAAGAGGTGGAAAATGATACATGACGCAAATGCTAACCAAAAATACAAAAAAAAAAGTTAAGTATACATATAAAGCCTATATGTAACATATTAAAAAAAAAAGTTCAAATTGAAGATCAAGTAATGGGACAAAAAAGATATTTCTAATTAATAAATGGTACAATCCACTAGAAACATTATCTTTGATATATCTAAATAATATCACTTCGAATAACATAAAGAAAAAACACGTTTTTAAAAATTCAGGAAAAGACTAATAAATCCACAAAGACACACCTTTTTCTAAAATCTACAGATAAAAACAAAAGTAATATTAAAAAATGCATTTCTCAATTAACATGCTAGAAAAACAGAAAAATAAATAGAATTGTATATCAAAAAACCCAGAATATGAATTTTTTATGAACAAAACCAACATACATTAATATTGACTGTGCATGTGGTGACAAGGAAATCATAAATTCCAAGACCACCCCCCCCCAAGAAAATTCCCACAAGGCCACATTCTCGGGCCATAACATAATACATTTAGATAAACAATAATGAAATGAGAGGGAAAGTTATCTCCTTATAAATTAAAAAAAAAAAAGAAAAACAAAACAACTTTGGATTAAGGAGGAAATCAGTGGTAAAAATAATAAAAACGACAAAGTATTAACAAAATACAACCCAGGGAATTCAACTAAAATGATACTCTGGAGAAAACCTTAAATGCACGTATTAATAAAAAAGCACAAACTCAAAAATGCTAGTAAAAGTTATAAACCCAAAGCAAGTAATTACAATAAAAATGGAAAATTATCATGGGAAACTCAATAAAACAGCAAGCAATCAATGAAACCAAAAGCCAGTTCTTTGAAAAGACTACTAAAAGGGGGAAAATATAGCAAGGAGAATCTAAAGAAAGCATAATAAACAATACTAGAAATCATGAAGAAAATATAACTACAAATATAAGGTAATACTCTTGGTTCAAATATTTAAGTATATTAAATGTTATCAATGGAATACATGAAAAAGACTGAGGGATTTTAACTTACCGCAAACTCAGTAAAATTCAACAGTGGGAGGAGGCTGCCAAAAATGTCAATGCAAAGTTAAACTGCAGAACAGAAGTACACAGTCAGAGGAAAGGGATATTTTTTAGTAATACATTTACTTATGAGCATCACAGATAAAGAGAGACTTTTAAGAACAGCAGGATGACCAGGCTAAAGAAGGACCTACAACAATGTAGTGTATGAGGAAACGTTGGAAAACAGAGGATATTTAGCCTAGAAAACACAAGGGAATTTTAATGGCTTTCTTTAAATAGTGCAGATCTGTCATGTAAAAAAGATAGATACACAGAGAAAGAGACAGACACAAGGTAGAGGGCAGGAACAAAACAATGAAAGGCCAATTTTGTCTCAAAATCTGCAAATGTTAATTTTTTTTCAGATATCCAACAAAAGAAGGAACTGCCTTAAGAAATTAGAGCCTCTCTCTTCTGTCATTAGAAAGGTTGACGCAGAAACTAGATAATTACCTGTCAGAAATACCAAACAGTAGACTCCCATGCAAAGTGTGATGTTAGAACTACTAGATCACTTAGGCCCATTTCACTTTGAAGATTTCATAAGTCTACACTGCTTGCTAAATAAATTTTGTTGCCTAAGAGGAACACAAAAACTAAAAATGCAAATTTTATCCCCCAGATTTTTGGATCACGCACACTCAACCTCAGCAGTCTCAAAGATTACACATCTTTATGCTCATGGCCTTTATTTTTTTGTCTTACCTGCTTCCTTTTAGGTTTATTTCTCTATAGACAGAATACTCCTCTGTCTTACTTTCCATCATCTTTCTCTTCCATGACCCCCAACTCTAATACCAATCAATAAATTCCTCTGTTTTTTGGTCTAACAACTCCTTGCCTCTTTACCTATATATATAAACCAGTCAGTCTATTTCCACCATCTTCCCAGCCCAATATTCTCCTAAACAATGGCTCAAGAAAAGTCTGAAAATATTTCCCAACCATGCTCTCCACACCAGGAGAACACATCCAACCTCATTCTTCCATCCAACCTCAAGCACATTAATCGAAATTGATATATTTCTACTATCAGCATTTCTCCAATCCTAAGGAATTTGTTTACTTAGAGGAAATACACCCACAAACATACATTTTTATACTTCAACAGAACATACGTTAAAACAATCATTTTAAAAATCCCAAGCAATATTGTCAAAGGGCGACAGGAAATAGTTCATGCCCCTGAAACATGAGTGTGCCTTCTATCACAGCTGGCCTCTATAGTTTTTTTTAAGTACTCAACTACACAGTAGTAACAAATGACGAGCTACCGTTCAGAATCTAGAGAACTGAAGTCCCACCTAAAACTAACACTTTCAGTTTGCAGAAAGAACCTGCTATTTAACTCCCAGAAGGCAAAGGCAGAGAACTGCCTAATCTAATTCATTTCCTCCACTTCTCTAAACTAGCCTCTCTAAACTACCACTAGAGTGGTAGCCTCTAAACTACCATCCTTCATTTCATCCAACTTCCTCACCTCCCCCTAAAATTATTATTAGATCAATCAGTAATATATTTTATCATTGGCCATACTGATATCAGTATGCATTTCTTTATAAACATAAATCTTCATATCTTTACAGTAACAATTATATATTCTTTATTTTATATAGTTTTTTACTTCAATGAGATTTTTTTGTATGCAATTTTTCAGACATACAAAAAAAGAATAATATAACAAATGCCTATGTACCTTTCACCTACCTTAAGAAATAAAATATTAGATTCAATGGAATTTCTAATTAATACACTCATGTTAGTTTTAAATTCTTAAATTCACTTTGTAAAATGGTGATACATTTAAATATGTGGAAATGGAAACGATGAGGGTGGTAGAGAAAACTTGACCATGTTTTATATATATATATATATATATATATATATATAAAAATACACATTATCTAATGTATGCCAATGAGCTCCTTGTAAAAACATAAGCATTCTGATTTTGATGAAGTCAAAGGGGTACATTTAAACTAAAACTTTATAGTTTAGTAAGGTTACAAAATGTCATCGCTCCGTATGTACCAGTTGGTGTCACTACAACGGAGAACACAGTAACAGGACTATAATGATGAGAGACCTAAAACTGATTTCTATGTAATGTGAATATATTGTATGCATGAGTAATGTTCACATATGACACCCACTGTTAATTTCAATTCGAAACCGAGGAAAATTAGAGAAGGTGAAAATAATATTTTTTTAAAAATCAAATCCAAATATGACATTCAGAATCTCCTGAAAATTAACATTAAACAATCTAGTAATCCTGGTATTACTAAAACTAAAACAAAGAAAAACTTCCCAAAGGTGAGAGACAGATGTAAGGCCTGAGGAGGGAGGGGAGGCAGAAGGGTTATCACAGAAAAAGGACCTGAATCTCTTACCTGTGGACAGCTTGATACTGTGAAAAAGATTTCCTCTTCTGTTAACCACTGCTACTCAGTTCATCTGTATAAGCATTAAAAGCTAATGCAGATTTCTAGATCAGCCTTTTTGAGCCTGAATTCCTCTTTTGGTACATATTCATTAAAAATAATAATAATAATAGGAATACAGTAGATTGGCTACATATTAAAATTCCTTTCAAACAGTGGTTCACATCTGTTATGTAGTTTGTGCAGCAAACATCCCATCAGCCACAAAAGCCAGAAGACATCAGACAGCGTGTCAATGAAGCTCACAGAACACTCAACATACATCTTCCAAAGGACTGTTGCAAGTGAAGATGCCTAGAATCAGAATTCTTTTGTATGGCTTTCTATGCTGCCAACTATTAGGTCTGCAGCAACTGTGTGCAGTTAGGTACCTCCCACATATTACCCAATAGTATCAATAGGCATGAATCTGTAAAAGCAGAATAGAAACTTAAAAGGCTTATAGCTTCTTACTATTCCACATATTCACTGGCAATTGTTCAGGTCTCAGTATTCCTATTCTAATGCATCAACTCTGCTCTTTCAGTCCAAAAGGCTGCATTCTTATACATTCCAAACAGAAAATCCATGACACATATTATTTGCTGCCCTAGTACAGCCAGACTGCAGTTACAGCTAGCTGGCGCCAGAAAGAA
The DNA here is from genome assembly GCF_949987515.2 of Delphinus delphis. Taxonomy (NCBI): domain Eukaryota; kingdom Metazoa; phylum Chordata; class Mammalia; order Artiodactyla; family Delphinidae; genus Delphinus; species Delphinus delphis. Next base: position 11,680,990 of record NC_082693.1, on the reverse strand, counting down.
CAATTTACATAAAGCAGTCCTCATTTCATGACCAAACTAAAGAAGAATACTGCTGAGTAAACCCTCCCCCATCCGTTCCCCAACAGGCACTGACTGGTTCTAGAATATATCTAGTTATCTATTTATTAATATGATTAAAATCCAGGTAATAAGAAAAAATCAACTTGTAGCTCTTATATAACTGAAATCCCACCTCCACCCCACCAAAAATATTTTTAACCCCCAGAGATATTCAAAAGCCTTAGTTTATTTGTGGCATGGGCCAATATAATTACATAAATCCAATGACTGCTATTTTTAACAATCATTAAAAATATAAACTATAATTCATATTAGCTAAACGCTGTCCTCATTCTACTCTACAGCTGCCTTTCAAATTTAACTAATCACTAAAATAGTAAATGATCATTAAATAGGTGTGTTCTTAGAACCAAATTGCTTTATGTTTCACCAAATATAACAGGACAATACATCTTCAGGTATCACTGTTGTGATGTTTAAATAATTCAACATATTTACCACTAGTTAATACTACTAAAGCATGCACTGAATATCAAAACTCAGGCGTGTTATATTACAAATATCTACACAAGAACATATTTTGTGTGGCATATTCTTTTTTGAACCTAAATCATTTGTGTATTGTTTTAATTGGCCAGATCTGACTGGGCAAGAGTTGAATTATTATCTATGAAAGTCCTCTGTTTAAAATTTTTTTATAGTTACTTTATGACCTACTAATAAATAGTTCTATACCTCCACTTCTATTTTTCCACTACTTTATTGAGTTTAAATATATTAAATTTCATTTTCAAATAATAAATGCGAAACTAGTTTAGTGCCACATCTAAAATGGTAATAAAATGAAAAGTATTTAATACGCTAACTAGGGGTTATCCAAAATATGTTCCTTATTTTTTAATCTTATTTTCAGCTGTCTTAAAACATAGGTCTTAAATTATCCCTATCACACAATAAGGATAATAAGGCCCTAGATAGGGGAATGATAAAGTTACGTATCAACAGGAATTGGTGGACTTCTAATATGTGGATAATCTTAAATGTTACCCACATTATCTTTGATAAGCTGTAGTAGATTTCCTCAAACAACTATACTCTCTTCTTAGGATCTGTGCCCCCACCAGCGGCAGATGAAGGTACAGGGACAAATGCATAATAAGACGGTGTAACTTCACATAGTAGACCCTGTATAAGCAACACTTTGTGGGAGGAAAGGTCTTATACCAAAACAACAATTGATCATAAAATCTCAGAGTTGGAAATCATCTAAGTATTGTATTCCTTCCATTTTTAATTTTGCTTCCTCCTTCTCTCTTTCTACTTTATACACCCAACTATTTGAATAAAAGTACTTTAAAATCAAAGGACCTAAAATCCTTTAGTCCATCAGAAAATATAATGTTAATGACAAGTATTTAGATACTGTTTTTGAAAGTCAAATAAGTTAAACAATCCCCTCACAATGAATTAATCATAAGAAGCTCAAATTCTCTACAGCCTGCTTAAGTGCCAACAATGGAAGTTACCATCTAGCTGAGCATTTCTCAAACTAACAATGGTAAAGACCCAATGTTTTATTTCCAATCCATTACATACCAATATTCTTGTAAAATACAATGAAAATGAATTATTTGGGGGAAAAAAGGCATATATAAATTAAGCCTTTTTCTTATTTGATCTGATATAAAATTATTTTATTAGACTGATGTGAAATTTCTAGACACTTTTTTTTTTTCTAGACACTCTTAATTTCAGTTATCTAATGGAGAACCAGGAACAGATGAACTGAGGAGAACTGACCTTGAACTGATCCACGGAACACATTCTGAGTAGGGCTCACCTAGGCACTACTTATCCCATCCTATCCCCGGCATTCTCAATCTCTCAGCATGTTAAGCATCTCATATTTACTTCTCTCTTCCTTTTTTCCCTGCCCCAATGTAAACTCCTTGAGGGCAAGGGATATTGTGTGTCTGCAATCAAAACAGTGTCTGGCAAATAACAGGGGCATAATAAATATTTGTTAAATTTGTTGAATCAGTTGATCAATTCACAGTCCATTTTTGTTCTCACTCTATCATGCTGCCCTAGCACAAATAAGAATGCTTGTTTTGTCCCCTTTAGGTTCTTTAAAGTCTTCAATTTGAGATTTAAACACCTTGCTCTCCGGCATTTTTACTGTATTATCAGCCAGGTCCCTAACAATCCCCTCTCCCTAAAGATCCTTTTCTAAAGTATCCAGTACCCCAGATTTCCCCCCCAATTTCATAATGATTGAAAAAAGAAACAGAGAAAAAAAAAATCTGTGCTGGAGGAAACCTTGTGAGGAAAAATAACCAATCTTACTCACACTTAATTTGTATCACACATACACTAGGTACTTTGTTATGCCCATTTAAATCCCAGTATCAACTCTGTATGGTACTTTATTCCCATTTTAAAGATAAGAAAGCTAAAGTTCTGAAAATAAGCAACTAGCCTCATCCCATAAAAAATAATGCATAAGACCTATTGAGCACTTACTGTAAATAACCATTATACTTTGAGCACTATTGTACGCTTTTCATATAAACTTCTAACTAGTGAGTGGAAGAACATGAATTCACCTTGACTCCAAAGTTCGTGTTCTTCCCTGTAGTCTAACCACCTCCCTTGTTTAATGGTCACAGAATGGCATTAAGAGCTTAAATAATTTATCCAAACTATACAACTACTCACTAGCAGCACCAGAACTATCACTTCTATACTAATACTTTCCACTTTGCATGCGATGATACTTGTATGTCAGCAAAAGAAACGCCAGTCAGATGACTCCACTGGGCAGCAGTGCCTGGTTTACTTCAGCAGGGAAGGTAGAAGCCCTCAGGAAGATGCAGAAGCAACTCTTTTCTCTGGTGTTAAACTCCCCCCTTCATTAAACTCAAAGAAAACTCCCTCCTTCATTAAACTCAAAGATTCGTTGAGTCAATAAGCACTATTTTCATCATCTCCATATTCACACATTAATGTCCAATAACAGACTGTTACAAATTACTGATGAGAACACTTAGTGAAAGCTCTAACCTGAGCAATTTATTAAAAATCCCTTCTTTGAATAAACTTTAAGCTTTCTCCCAAATCACTTTCTCTTTCGGGAGTGTAAGAAGTGGAAAACAGGGGAGCCCATCAGTGTTTCCTATGCAAGTTAACCGGTGTTTCAATTTTCGCTAAAGCTTTCTCTCTAATTTGAAAGCCATTTTCCAAAAATGAGTAAATTTCTTTTAGCACTTCCCTAGAGTTACCTATGTCATGGTATTACATGAATGCTAAGAAGCTGGCTTTTACTCTGGAAAATGTGGAATTCAAATTTAAATCAGATCATTATTATACACCGCCAACGTTTCACGGATCATGAAGGTAGTCTTCACGTAGTTGAGATGGTCAATGTTTTGTAAACAGAAGTGATATTTTTACAAAAATAACAGCCTCTGAAATTATCTAGTCTAGTGCAGTTAAGAACACTTTCTTTTAGGAACTTACTCATTTTAAGTGCTAAAATTTCTTAGCTCAATCAATTTAGGCAAAAATCTTTTATAAAGCTCATTTCATTTACCTGTTCAGGAAACTGCACATCTTGAATATAATTTAACATTTTTTTATTCAATATCATCACTATGAACATCAAGTCAACAAATAGTGATGTCTTTAATAGTGATAACATGTAAAGAAATGAGAATTTATTATCACATTAAAAGACCTCAAGGAACTTGTATGTTTCTAGTTTGTATTTTTTTAATCGCCTCACTTTCAACCAATTGTCAGTTTTTCCTGTTGTCACTGGATCTCCTTCAATCAGCCACCAATGGTACTCTAATATAAAAATCAGGACAAGAAAAACGTTAGCAATGTGCCGTATCTTCTAAAGAGCAAGCTGACTTTATATATGCTCTCTCTCCTACCAAGTGAAGTAGGTTAGATTTTACTTATGTTTACTTTCTTCTGGATGAGAAGCTGTATTTTAGATATTAAAGGTTGCCAACAATCTGTCAAGTAAGTGGAATAGGGATTGAAAAGGAACAGCTCTCAGGGGCCCAGAATCAATGAAGAGGACCAGCTGTGTGGAGTAGGCCCTATCTGAAGGAGACAGTAGCTACTCAACTGGAGGTTATTTTTCTCAAGCAAAAATACATTTCTAGCACTGCCCAATATTCTATTTTCTGACAGATGAGACATGCAGATTTTTGTGTAAAATCTGACAACTTTAAATGTTAACTAGAGAAATACGGCAGTGGTTAAAGGACCAAAGAAATCTGCTGGCTGCCAGTTTGTGGCCAGTGAAAGAGAACTATACTGTAAAGACTTTCATTTGTACTGAAACATATAAAACTCTAGGCCCTGAATTCACATCATCCCTTTAGAGAAGTTATTTTCTCACTGCATATTTGGACTACTCAGCCAGACTAGAACTGAAACATTTCTCCTACTCTGATTCTGTAATGACAACATTCTATATTGGCTTTACTTAATAAACACATCTGCCACTACCCACATACAGCAAAGGATGGCTAATTTATTTAACAGAGTAGAACCCAGGAGTGCAAACATGAATATATCAATTACCAAGTGGATGCTTGGTAATTACATCTTGCTTCTAAGCATGAGTTCTGCTTCTTGCTACTTCTTGCTTCTGAGCATGAGTTCTATGAGAAATTTCCCATTCTTTCTAAACATACTACATTCCCTGATCCAATCACATTTGATAAAGTATATGACATCTGAGAAGCAAAGAAACTGAAGAGCATTCAAATACTACTGGAAAATTAGCATGCCAGATATTTGTAGAGTATTTCCTGGTACTATTCAGAAACATTATATAAACTAATCATCAACATATCCTTGCCAAATAGATAGGATTTTTTCCCTCCATTTTGTACATAAGGAAATGAGAGTCAGAAAATGGAATGGCCAATATAAGAAAAGGGTAGCAAAAACAGAATTCAAATTTTGATTTGAACTCTTGGTTAGTGTTCTTTTCACTACCTCAACATTTCTCTTAAAGGTTTATGCTAGTGAAATGGCTTGTGAAAAAGGGTATTTCCTGGTACTATTCAGAAACATTATATAAACTAATCATCAACATATCCTTGCCAAATAGACAGGATTTTTTTCCTCCATTTTGTACATAAGGAAATGAGAGTCAGAAAATGGATGGCCAATATAAGAAAAGGGTAGCAAAAACAGAATTCAAATTTTGATTTGAACTCTTGGTCAGTGTTCTTTTCACTACCTCAACATCTCTCTTAAAGGTTTATGCTAGTGAAATGGCTTGTGAAAAAGGGTAAACAAATGGGGAGGACAAGAAGTGACAAAATAATAACATAACACCTCAATTACCCAGCACCCAGATTTATTATGCCCTCAATTATTCAGCGTAATAGCTAACCTGGAATTCAGCACAGAAAATTTGAAAACTGTCACCAACCCCAAAAGTAATAATCCCAGTGAGGTCTAGTTTATGTTTATAGTTGCAAAAATGCAACATGGCACTGAAAGAATTAGCAATAACATCCTGAGTAAACACAGAGTGTTGGTGTTTCCCCATGTATAAGTAATAATCAGTGGATTCATCTTGTGGAGGGGAGGGTGGATGTAAATATTACAGTCCACAATAGAAGGCAAGAAGAATGGATCATTAAAATTTCCCTGAGGTCCTACTCTGAAGGTTAACATAAATTGATCAATAATTTCAACCTGGCCAGTTTCTCTCCAGCAATAAAGAATATCAAACCAAGTAGCTGGTTTACATGGTATGCAATTTTTGAAATCCAGTGAGCTGTTCATACTATGAGAGGCAAAAAAAATAAGAGTGATTAGAGTCACAGCACATTCACTTTCCTATGTCATACTCACTCTAGGGCACAACCTTACTGAAGTGAAATGCACGATGGATAGAACCTCTCACATATATTGGATTTGTCATGCATATTGGATTTGTTATTCTTTTTCCCTTTCAGGAGCAAGCTCCTATATACATTTACATAAAGAAATGTTCAGATTATGAGAATCCATTATTATCACATAAAATAGTCCTAACAATGTCACAAAGTAGTAAGTTAATGGAAGTAAAATAAGCATACTACAGCTGTTGATAAAACTGAGCTAATTATTCCAAAAACATTTTAGGCCACTGAACAAATAAATACTGATTAACTTAGGAAAAACAATAATGTTGCTAAAAGAATTTTAAAATAAGAACAAGTAAAAACACAATTTGGGGGCAAGGCAGCAATTTTAAACTGTTAAATCATGTAAATATAGAACTTATATACTACCTTCATGAAAATTTGTAAGTCAAAAAAGAACATGAAGAATATATGTTCTAGAATACTTCTCAAACTGAATTCCATAGTCCCTTAGCGCCTGGATGTCTACAATTAAGTGACCTAGATCCTGACACTAATAATAAGATCATAATTGTCATACGTGATCTGGTTTCAAACCTTTATTTTCATCGTAACAGCCTAATTGTTCTCATTTTATTAAGAAAATTAATAAGTAAATGTTATAATTTTACATTATAAAATAATTACACAATAATAAAATACCATACATATATCCCTTTAATATTCTGGGGTCCTTCATAAGAATTTAAGGTGCAAAAAGTTACTGTCTTTTAAAAGTTTCTGTATTTAGAAAGATCAAAACTTACTGTTCTATGTCATATTAGTCAGGGATATATTCATAATACTCTATTGACAAAGCTAGAGGAATGCACAATACTATTTAGAAAAAAATTTATTAAGTACTGCGATCCAAACATCAGTGCTTTAATTATAACTAACTGTTCTGCTATCTGAAATAATACGTGAATAAAAATTTCATTCTCCTACTTTCTGGGTCACTATGGACTTACAATATCTCAATAAACTTTTCTATTGATACTTCAGAACAATGTTAAGAAAGCTTTTTGAAAATTTTGAAACTAAATTTACAAAATTATTGAGTCATTACTTTTAAATATATCACAGATTTTAACTAAGATAAGGTGGACATCAACAGTTCATTTCACTTAACTAAAAAACCGAGATTTACTTCAGCCCTGTTGTATAAGCATACATTAGATACAAAGAAAAAGGGTATCCAGACCTAGAAGATGTGAATTATTTCTAAATTCAAAATCTGAATCTGAATGCCAATTTAAGCAAAAAATAGTTAGGATGAAAAGTTAGCCCCATCAAAAATGTGAAAAATTGGATGGCTGGGAGGAGGCAGCATAATGAGAAAGAACTGAAACCCAGTTAAAAAAAAAAAAAAAAAAAAAAATCTAACAATGTTAAAAATTTGTTTATTTTTGTAACTGTGATTTACATCCAGAGAATTAACATTCTTCCCAAAAAGCTACCAAACAATACCTCCAAAACACACACACACACACACACACACACACACACACACCCAGAAAAATCACAATCTTCATGCAAAACACGGCTTACTTATGGCTTCTTTTTAAAAAAATCTACTGAGATAATATATTGTTTTTAATTTCTACAAATAAATATCAAGCAAACTAAAATATCCAACATAAAAGGAACATTAAGTTAATCAGGGCCAGAAAAGCACTACTGTGGTGATCAATTGTTCTGGCAATGTCAGAACATAAGACGGTGAGAAATTACAGGAATTTAACCTTTGACCTCACCATCCTATGTACTGTTTCCATAACAGAGGCTTCAATGTTCTATCAGCAAACATTTCAACTTCTTAGCAAGCAAGCTCTTAGTTCGCCTTCCTATATAAACTTAGTAAAATTCAAATGTTTTTTAATTAAAATGTTCAGAGATAAAGAGTAATGTGGTTCTTACCTCTGGTCCTGATGCATGTGACAAATCTCCTCAGTGGCATAGTAGCTGCCTAAGCAGCTACAAAGACTAGGTTAGCAGCCATTTTGAGACAGCTGCACTGTCTCAGTTGCACTAAAGTGTAATTAAGATGGCTCCAGTGTGCACTCAAGAACTCACACAGTGGAAACTCAGCTATGTATCAAACAAAGCCCCTCCCACTTTGTCAGCCTGCAGGAAGCTGAACACTGACAACAGCTAATGCATATACTGCAACAAACAATGCAGCTACTCACAACACAGCAAACAGAGAAGGCAGCAAGCCAGTTTTGTAACATAATGCCTGTGAATCCCGACTTGCAATACAGAGTTTGGGCACATCCTGATCCCAGACAGCTTGAAGTCCATGCCACATATTAGCAGTTACAGAGATAGAGCCAAATCACACACAGCAAACATCAGGGAATTTGCTTGAAAGAAAGCCTCCATTTCAGTCCAGAAAAAAAAAAAAAAGTCAAACTATGCTCAAGGTCCTTTTTTTTTTTTTACTCTTTTATAGTACTTTTTACATAAAAAGAGTGCCAATTTTTATAATTTCTAGAAAGTTAAGTTGTTTAAATCCTGATAATCGATTTCCATTTATAGAAGGCTAATTAAAGGTTTTTCCCACAGAATCTAAGCCCCAAAGTGCTCAAATCTAGCCGAATGGTTAAAGCTTGCAATCAAATTATTGAATCTTGACAATAATTTTAAATAACTGCTGGGGAAGACTAGAGACATTAGAGCTACAGTGGCAACAAAGCTTATTTTGAGTAATCTGCCATAAAGATAAAGAACAATTTCTTCTCTTCTGTAGTCCAGATGGTCACAAAGACATCTCCAGGTGAGTGGTTGGTCCCAGGGCAAATTAAATTTCATGCAGTGGCTCAGACCTCCCAACATTCTGATATGGGTGAAAAGCAAATAAAATAAAGAATGTAGACACCCCCGGGGGAAAAACAAATAGGAAGAACAAAAGGGTAAAACTCAGTCTGAAAGTGGGTGTATTAAGAAGACAAATTTGTTTTAACAGTAACCAACCATCAAGAGAAGGACAAAAGCACAGAAAGAACCTGTTTGCTTGATAGCTCACATCAGCTAGGAAATCCATCTTTTCCTTTTGTCTTACTTGGTTTACCATCCTAAAATTTAGCTGCCTTGTGCTGTTTTGTCTCTATCTACCACTAGATGTAGGTATTTATTAAAACACGTTAAGGGTGTAAGGGGGTGGTAGGGGTACAGCAAAAAGGAGACTGGCCCCATAAACTGATGATTGTTCAAGCTGAGTGGTGGGCACATGGAGCTCATTTTTTCATTCTATTTCTGTATATATTTGAAATTTTTCCATAATAAAAGTTAAAAAAAATACTCAGCTTTTAAAAAGTCTTTATTTATTCTCCCTGAGGTAAACCAGATAACGTAAACTGCTTTAAGTACTGTATGAGGGAAAAAAAAGTTTATAGTTGATCTAAGCCACATTAATTCTTCAAAAATATAATGGATTCTCTGAGGGTGGCTCGAATCTATTTGCTAAAAGCAAGAGGTAAACTAGGAAAGATTCGAACAGGATAGACATTACTGGAGCACTAGAATGTGGCTAAGGTTAACGGAGAGACAACCAACCAAAACATTTAGAGCTGCCTGATGAAGAGCAGCTGATATTCAAAAAGCAGATTCTTTCGGAAGCCTGTTCCACAAAGGTTTAAATTATGTAATATACCTTCAAACGTGCGGTGCTCCCCACACCTCCCTCAGCCTCCCCCGTCTCGCCAGACACCTTCCAATGTAAATACTAAATACTTTTTTCTCAGTCTAAGCTTTCCCGGGCAAGCTAAGATGCTGGCTATTGGCTATAAGATCTACCTTTTCACCCAATTTAGACTTCAAAATAAGAGACATAATCTAAGTTCCCTCCTTATACCAATCCTCCTCCAGCCACTACGATCATTTTACTACTAATTTACTATATCCTCTCTATTATCCCAAGGCACGTAAGTCAAATCAATATAATGATTGCCTACTTCATGCAAGGGGCTTTAGAAGACAAAGGAGTAGGGAAGTCCATTAATATAAATCAAGGCTTCATATAAGTTTTTATATACATTGTTTAAACTAATTCTCACATTAACCCTACAAGATAGGTTTTATCTCCAATTCGTGATCGAGGAAACATGCTCAGAAATTAAATAACTTCACGAAAGCGCTAATAGCTAAAATACATCCTAGACTACACTCAGCCCAAGCCTACTGGAGCTTTGTCTGTCCCTTCCCACACTGGTTCTGTTTCTGTGCATCACGGAAACAACTTAGGAAAGAATAACGGTTAGGCTGTTAGTCAGGTAAGTGGTGTCACTGCCAATGTTTCATTCACTCTTTATCCCAAAGAGACTATCCCGGTTCACCCAATAAACCCTACTCATGATTCAACCTAAATTATCTTATCACTGACAATCTCTTCCTTGCTCTCCTTTCCCCTTACTATGCCCAACCCACAAATTGCTGGTGTAATTGCTCTCTCAAGGTCTTTTATATATACCATCATTATACTTAGCATATTTCACTATTTATATCTTTATATATGAGTTCTTAAAGGACAGAAACAACTTAATTCACTTTCCACTCACTTTCATAGTGTGAAATAGTATTTATTTGCTCAATAGATGGTGAGTTGAAAGTAATTCCCTGTGTTTGCATTTCTACCACAAAAATCTCCGAAAATTCTACATCCTTAGGAACCTTCATTTTTAGGATCTCAACTCTTACTTTCTAGCAAGAAGAAGAAGTCAGCTAAGTTTTTAGTCTTGACCTAAACAGCTCTGTACTTCAAAACCCAAGGTGGAAAAAAATACCTTTTGCAGGGCATTTTTCAGTTTTTAAAGTGTTTTTAGAGGCACTACATAGGAGCTAATATGTGTTAGAATAAAGTCTGAAAAATGTCTATAAAAATTATAGAAATATATTATTTACTTTAAAAAGTTTTTAACATTACTAAGAAAGAGTACAGCTTGATTATATAATGTCATAGGTTAAAAGAAATTTGGTTTTGGAAGGGTTAGTCAGAAAACCCAATCATTGCTTATTTGTGAAAGCAAAACACATTTGGAAGGCATTTCTAATGTAAGGTAAACATCTCCATGATTACTCAATGTTTTACCTCTTCCTAAATAAAACTAGCCCTTTTCATATAATTTTTTCATTTCACTCTTACAATGACCATGTAAAATAATAGTGCTATAATCTCAAATTTTTCACGACCAGAGAATGTAATCATTTGCCAGGGGTCACACAAGTAGTAATGAAAAAGAACTATAGGAGAATTAAGTTTAGTCAACTATTACACTTTTTATATATCATATATCACACTATTAGAAAACTCTGGGGCTTCCCTGGTGGCGCAGTGGTTAAGAATCCGCCTGCCAGTGCAGGGAACATGGGTTCGAGCCCTGGTCCGGGAAGATCCCACATGCCACAGAGCAACTAAGGCCAGGCACCACAACTACTGAGCCTGTGCTCTAGAGCCCACGAGCCACAACTGCTGAAGTCCACGTGCCCTAGAGCCCGCGCTCCGCAAGGAAAGAAACCACCACAGTGAGAAGCCCGCACACAACAAAGAGTAGTCCCCACTTGGAGCAACTTGAGAAAGCCTGCACTCAGCAACGAAGACCCAATGCAACGAAAAATAAATAAATAAATTTATTTTTTTTTAAAAAGAGGAAAAAAAACTTTGCACATGCAGAATATTGAAAATTCCATGGAACCTAAAAAAATGGTTTCAGCGTATTAAGTAGAAAGTAAACACACTTTTCATTAATTTAGTTAATACACTTTAATTACACAAGTTACTATCAACGTTTTATATATATATATATATATATTTTAAAAGAGAAAAGGAACATTAGAAGGTTACTAAGATGATAAACTGAAAACACCTAACTTCACTCCCTCAAATCCCACTAAAACTACAGTGGAGGTATTTTTTGAAGGCATAAATCCTCAAGAACAAAGAGAAAAGTAAAAGGGACAATAGCTACATGATTTGCGGAGCTGGAAAATAAGCAGAACCACTGGTAACTAAGTCAGCAGTTCCCAAAACACTATATTCTAAGCTGCATTGGGGATAAATTAAGAACCAGTTTGATTTACATGGCAGAAACTTCAAAAGACATAGAAACTAGAAGAACTAAGCACTTTGGAAATTGGGGTGAAGGGAGCAAATAGTAGGATTGTATGACTAAAAAAGAGAATACCAGTGAAAGCTGTTTGTGAAGCAGTAAGATACCGTAGATGTCCCTCATCACATTCCACTGAATGCCTGCTCTCCCCAATCCTAGCAGAGGTCTGAAAACAATATCCACAGTTAAAAATGAGAGTAGCATACCAAAAAGACGGACTGAGTGCTCACTGAAGAGAATCCAATCCTCTTCCTCCATTAATCTCCCAGAATGCTAGCAATCCGATCCTTACTATGTATGAAAATGTAAGACTACTCTCTGAGGGTAGTTAACAAGCACAAGACACAAGGCCTTAAGGTCTTGGGAGCTCTCCAAAAGCAGCCCACCCAGATCAGCCTCTATAATGAAGTCCAAAACTGACAAATTTAGATATGCTAATCAACTTTTTACTCTTCCACAACATATTATATACAGTCAGGCAAGGAAGAGAAAGGCAACTAAGAAAAGTCTAAGAGTCTAAGATGGAAGACAGAAATAAAAAAAAAAACACAAAGCAACAGACTACACAGGAAGAAAACTTCAAAAATAAATTAATATCTATATATATCAAAAGATGCTGCATTCATTTGTCAAGAATAGAATACTACAGGCAAGGATTACAAAACAGAAATTAGGAATATGATAGAAAAAAATGAAAAACTCAATAAAAGGACCTGATGATAAGAAATCTACCTGAGGGCTTCCCTGGTGGCGCAGTGGTTGAGAGTCTGCCTGCCGATGCAGGGGACACGGGTTCATGCCCCGGTCCGGGAAGATCCCACATGCCGCAGAGTGGCTAGGCCCGTGAGCCATGGCCACTGAGCCTGCATGTCCGGAACCTGTGCTCCACAACGGGAGAGGCCACAACAGTGAGAGGCCCGCGTACCGCAAAAAAAAAAAAAAAAAAAAAAAAAAATCTACCTGAGCAAAACGACAAAGCTGTCAACAAGAGAGAGAAGAAAATTTGAGTATCCATCCAAAAATTCACATTGGAATGATAGAATGGCAGAAAATATCACCAATGAAATCATTTAAGAAAAATTCCAGGACTGAAAGGCAACAGCTGCTAAATTGAAAGGGCCTGATGAATTCCAGCAAACAATAATAAATAGATCCATTTGAAGGAATTAAAGTGAAATTTCAGAACACCTGGAAACTAATAACAGATTCTACATGCTTCCATTGAGGGAAAAAATCAAAAATAAGCACGGCTTCAGATTTCTCAGTAGTAACAGAAGCAAAAAGCTAATGGAGCAGTGCCTTTAAAATTCTAAAGAAAAGTGATTTCCAACCTAGCTTTGTATACCTAGCCAAACTATCAATCAAGCATTAAAAATATAAAATGACAATTTTCAGACACACATAAGTCTCAAAGAACATATCTCCTATATATTCTTTCTCAAAAAGCTACTAGAGAATGTGGTCCACTCCCCCTAATGACAGAATAAGTCAATAAAAAGACATAGCACATGGAAAACAAAGGTCCTACACAGAAGAGGGGTGAGAGAAATCCCCACAATGGTGAATAAAATTCTAAGGATGAAAGCGGTATACCAGATATAGAAAGCAAGTAGGCTAGCCTGGAAAAATGAAAATCAAGAAACAAAAATGAGTCACGATCCTTGCTGCCACTGTACCTGAGGAGGAAAAAAAGTGTCTTCTAAATAAACATTAAAAAATCCTTAGTAAAGGATTGTACCAAATCATCTCAACTATTACTATTACATGGATGAGATTCATGGATACAGGCATCCTGGTATAAAATTACCTTCATGGATGGACCTCTGTCATAACTGTATCAAGAGAATGAGTCATGATTTCCATAATTCTGTTATAGTTCAGGGCAGACAACTTTGTGTAAGTAGATTACTTAACTCTAGATCAGGAAGATAAGAATTATTTAGGACTAAATGAAATGATTTAATTGTGGTTAACATTTTCTTTTTAATGGTCATATAAGAAAAATACTTTCTTCTTAATCTACCTTTAACCCTCAATTTAAGATATATTTTGTATAAATAGTAATTTAAATAGTATCTTGATCCAATACCCTCAGAATTCCGGGGGGGCGGGGGGGCAGAATATCCTATGAAAGACCTTACTACAGGTTTTAAGTTAATAATCTATGAGAATATTTTAAGAACAATTCTATAAAAAAATACTGAATATATTGATTGGCCTTGTTTAAAAACTACTTAGAAGAATGATTAAATCTTGTATAAAGTATCATAACTGAGTCTCTCTACTTTTTATGAACCCACTTACATAGTTTCAATGAGAATCTGTTTTCCTTCCTTTCAGAATAAAATGGATAAATCAAATTTGTAACCATGACCACAGAAAAATGCAACGTTTAAAAACAAATCTCTTTTAATTAGCTATGACAGGGAACAAGGACTGCATCTCAAATGTAGAAATGATGCCTTCTAGGTCTTCACAGGAAATCAATATAGTATCTCTTTCATAACTTATGGATTCCCAGCTTTAAGAGGAATAAAGAATATCACTTCCTGACAGACAAGGAACACTGACAAATGTGGGACTCTTAGAGAACCCACTTACTTACAGTTTTAAGTAATGCAGGCAAAATCTCATTGAGATAAATTAAATGGCTCTTGGTTCCTAATCTTGTAATCAAGCAAATAAATAAGTAAATTATTATGCTTTATAAAACTAGACAGAACTTACCTCTTATATCAAATGGACATAGTTTTGTTAAGCAGACAAAGAGAAGCCTTTCTATACTTAACAATACGTCATTAGTTCAATAAACGAGTCAAACAAAACATCGAAATAAAGAATCAGAAAATTATTAAACAAACTTATATGATCAAATCTGTACCTTAGGGGCAGAAACTTGGCCACGGGAAGGGTTATGGAAGAAAACTGACACTTTGTTTTGCCTCAATTTTAAGTGAGCATGCCCAGCAAGTTCCATAGCTGAAGGGTAAATAAGGGGTGAGGGATCACCCTGCACCCTAAAATTACAAAAAGAAAACAGGATAATTCTATGTGGATCTAGCTCCCAAAATAAATGACTTCATCTCTAACTTTGGCAATAATGACAGTCTGAAGAATTATGACAAACCTTGAAGATAAATAATTAATGTGAGAAAATGGCTGCTTTTTCACCATGATGAGGCTCAGAGATTTAGTAATCTTTGAGGGGTTTTTATTCTTAAATACTCTGGTAGTGCTTTTTGGTTTTGTTTTTGTTTTAATTTAATGAATAAGTCCTAAAGCTGGACTCTCTCACAAACCTTTGCAAATAAACTACGTTTCTAAATTCATATTTTTCCTACTAGTAAGGGGCATGATTAAACCTACTTTTCTAAGTTGCTTTTTAAATGTATGTAAGTTCTAACTCCAGTAAGGAAGAATACTGTCATTTTCCATATATCTCCTTGTACTGCAGGGCTCCCTAAAGCTTCACGTAGCTGCCTCTTAGTAAATATTCATGTCTTACTAATAGATTCATCAATTGGTTGAAGCCAGAGATTAAAAGTGTGTCAGGAACAAATGCTAACATTTTATATAATTAATCTCATTTAATCTCTCAAAATAAGCCTACCAGGTAGGTGGTATCACCATTTTATATGTAAGAAATACTGCTGGGAAACACAAATTGGCCAGGTTCCAATACAAAATTACTGTACTTTCCCCTTCATGATATTACTAACTGGTTTTAGGAAAATTCTTTGTCTTTTCTTTTGTTCTTTCTTTTTCTTCTGTCAATTTGCTTGCATATTTTTAATTTGCCAACTATTATATCACTTAAAATATGTTTGATGGAGAAGAGAATTACACAACTCAAAATAATTATGTCATTCCATCTTTTCATCAAACCCTTATTAATTTCATACATATGTCCTTCAGAATTATATTTTAGAAACTTCTTATTAATAGGTAAGCAATGGTGTTTTTAAAATTTTTTCTATTTCTTAATGAATGGGATTGAAGAATTTTTTCCAAGTTATTTTACTGTTTATAATTTTCCAGATGCAAAGTGTCTGTCAAATCTTTTGACAATTTACCCAGTGGATGCTTGCTTAAGTAAACTTCATGGTTAATTATTTAAAAACAACAACTAAAAGTTCTGACATGTAGATTATCATGCATTAAATGAAAGGAGCTAGAACATCTTACCTTTTTTTTTTTTGCACCTAAAACAAAGGGGTTCTATTCTTTCAATAAGCAAATATTTATTGAATATTAAGGTAGGTATTGTGGAATGCAATTTTATACTTTTATTAGCAGTCTTATTATACCTAATTAGAAAGGGTTTGTCCTTAAAATGCGACATTTGCCAGATACATCAGTAAGATAAAATTCCTAACTGCAGGAAGCTTATAAAGTACTACACAAATAATCATAAACATAAAAGTTGAAAGGAATAAATGCCTTTAAAAGAGATACAAAGTAAAAAGAGAAATTAGAGAACTTCCAGCTGAGGATAACAATATCCTTTATTAGGTACATTATGTAGGCACCATGGCATCAATGATTTTTTATTTACAAAAATCAAGGATTTATATCAGAATATGTTCTCCTAAATGTAATACTTTCTTTCCCACCTCTGAGATTTTGAATACCCTCTTTATTCCCTTTACTAAGAATATCCTTGTAATTCTTCTTTTAAAATACAACTCTTCTGGGATATCCCTGGTGGTCCAGTGGTAAGACCCTAAGCTCCCAATACCGGGGGTCCAGGTTTGATCCCTGGTCAGGGAACTAGATCCCACGTGCCGCAACTGAAGATCCCACGTGCCGCAACAGAGACCCGGTGCAGCCAAATAAATAAATAAATATTTTAAAAAAAATTTTTTTAAATACAACTCTTCTAAGGTTTCCTTGACCTCCCCCCAACAGAGTCCCACTTTCTGTGCCTTACACAGATATCTATTGTGTTACACTTATCATCTACAAAGAGCTGTTTTTAATTAGTTACTTATTACTTATCAGATAAGTTTTACTTGTAAGCAAAGAATTTATGACCACAGTTATTTTTTACCTGTGTATATTACAAGGCCCTCAAAAATCACATTTTCCATCTTGAGAAATCATAAACTCAACTTTGAAACTAAAAGAAGCAGTTCAAACAATTGTCAGAGTTTACCTACAGTCCTTCATCCTTTTAAAGTAAGTTAACTGGCAAGATTCAAAGATAGTACACTGAATTCTTGCAAAACTAATCATGATTTAATGTTTTCAAAAGCAAGCAGAAAGAGGAAAACCTCTGCCTAATAAGGTAAATATTTATAGTAACTACAATCTGTCAGGAATCATGATTACAAAGCTCTCAAAATTCCATTTCAAAGGAAGATATATAGTTACAACTGGATCTAATTCTTAAAACAGAAAACCAGTTTTCAATATCAAATTATGAATTAATTAGAGACCACTTCTCCAGCTGCCTTTAGTAGCAGAAAAGGCTAACTGTTCTCTAATACCCATTTCTCTCCTTCTTTTATAAAATTTTCTAATTTTAGCTGAACACATGGTTGTCCAGCCAGATACTACATTTCCCAGCCAAGTATGTTCCAGTGATTAAATTCTCACCCATAACACATGAATCTAAATGATAGTACTACTTCCAGATGAGGCTCTCAAAACAATGAGCGTGCACTCCCATTGTTCTTTCTCCCTTGCCCCTGGCTGGTGAAAGCAGCCATGTTCAACCCAGAAATCATGTTCAACATATGGAAACCATACATTAAGCCAAAGCCACTTACAAACCTGAAGAGTTTTTCTCTGTATTATTACACAAGAGAAATAAACATCATCCTTAACAGTAACAGAGTGTCTCAGAGCAGTTTAGCCTTTACTGTAATCCAATCAGCTCCTGACATTGACTACCTAAAAGGAAATAAAAGAAGTTCAAAAACAGTCTCTTTTCCATACTCTTCCCCATTTCTTCCTTCTCTTGAGACATTTAATCTAATAATGGTAACAGGGCAGGTACACTCCTAAGCTGGCAAGTCTTAGTTGAAAATGAGCTGAAGCAGTCAAGTTGTTCGTTACTGATTCACCAAAATCTCTTTTTCTTTTGCTCCTGGTCCTCAAAACAGCAGAAACTCTTCCTACCTTCTAAGTTTACCTTTCCACAAAATGGAAGACATCATCTTGGACAATTACTGGCTCAAGGAGAGATCCTTTTACAGCCCTGTCCGTTCTCAGAACCACTATTCCAACATACAATTCAAGTTCCTCATTAGAATGTAAAAGTGCCATGCACATAATTCCTGGGTACCTACCAAGACAACAGTTCCCAAAGTAACACAGGGCTACACAAACAACAAAGAAAGGGAGAAAGGATTATACGGTTTGACATAATAACACTACTACCTCACATCATCATCATAAAAAGGGGTCTCTCTCCCAAACTAAAGGGAATATATCTAGTTATTCCTAGTTACTAGAACTATAACTGATAATTGTTTTTTGTATAACAAAAAATAACACAAAATTCTTAATAATATTCTAAACAATGAAAAATTGCAGACATGAATAAGTGAATATTTCTGATGGTAAAGTTAATATTTCTGATGGTAAAGGTCATCTTCATTTCCCAGACATTCATGTTTACATAGGCCCAATTATAAAGACTCTCAGGAAGATAATATCAACTGTACCCTTAGGCCTGCCACATTTTTTGGAAGGTGACCAAGGAGATGCCCGGGTCATTCTCTTAAAGACTCAAAAACCCAAAGATCAAAATTCAAAACTGAAAACGTTCACATTGTATAAATAAACACTAGCGCCCTGGTTTTCTCACTTTGCAGCACTTAAAAAACTGGAAATGCTGCCCAGCAATCATAGTGTCTCCGATACAAGATGGATTCCACCGTACAACCTGAAGCATATATAAACGGTTTAATTTTGTGGAATTCACTTCTCTGTTTTGAAAAAAGTAAAATAACAGAAAAAAAACACTGATTTCCTCTGCAGATTGCATGACAATCTAAGAACACTGAGAAGTAATTTTTAGTCTTGGACTCTCTAAAGAACATAACAAGATCAAATGGGCAAGGATTTTAAAAAAAGAAGCTCCACTAATGGATAGGTAGTTTCTAGATACTCTAGGAAACTAACAAGGACAATGCTCCCCAGAGCTACTTGATATTTTTTATAATCTACTGTTAAAATATCACCTTATTTTTATTTATAATGCCCTACAGCTGTTAGGAACTCAAAAGCAAGAACTTTACTCTCAAACTTCTTTCTACATGTGACTCCTTTGAAAAACTTGGTATGATAATGTATGAATTTTCCATATACCTCAAAACTTAAAAACAAAAAGTATAATAGAAATCTTTCTAAACCAAATCATACACCTCTCTGTCTTCTTGAACAAATTTAGCATAATTAAATATTCCTATAATTCAGAATCATAAGATCATCTATTACCATAATGAACATGCTATAAATAATGTGTCTTTAAGAATAACAATTCCCAAATTAAGTAACCTCAAAACTAAGTTTTTTAATTCTTGTTCTAACACTTGGAATCTGACAGCTCTTCTCTATCAAGATGCCAGCCATCTCTTCTTGCCCCTATCCATATGCATTTTTCTAGTAGCATTTCTCCTGTCCCTAATTAACTATTATAGTCTGAAAACACAGATACCACAATACATCAGAACTATGAAAAGTTCTCAGGTAAGGGCAAAGGTCATACACAAAAAAATAAAAATATGCAAACTGCTATAAATGGATTTGCTTGAAAAATATCCAAAGACAAAATTTTTTCATTAGAAAAAAAATGCTGAAGAAAAGCCAATAATATCTTAACACAATTTCTACCTATTTCCTAGAGTTATTTTTATAAAGCCAATAATATTTTACCATTTGATTTCTATCTTTAACTTCCTTGATTTCTTCTTTACATGCAACCACCAATTTTTCAAGTTTAACTATATTCAACAAAAATATTTTTACAATAATCTGACATTCTTTCCTGTACCTAATATAAAAATAATTTTTAAAAAGTAGGATTACAACTAAAATACACTATCAATCAAGATTATACTTTTCACTGCAATCAGCACAAAGAATAGATTTAATAGAGAATGAATGTATACTAATACTTAGGGAAACATCCTTATGAGAGGAATATTTAATGTTACCAAAAGAGACTAAAATGAAAATTTTTTACCTTAATTATATATTATTTATTAGGCTCCACACTGGCCAAAAAATGAATCAGATAACTTTTCAAATTTTCTCTGTTTAAAAAAAAAAAAAGGTCGGGCTTCCCTAGTGGCACAGTGGTTAAGAATCCACCTGACAGAAGACCTAAATACACATTTCTCCAAAGAAGATATACAGATTTCCAACAAACACATGAAAGAATGCTCAACATCACTAATCATTAGAGAAATGCAAATCAAACCTACAATGAAGTATCACCTCACACCAGTCAGAATGGCCATCATCAAAAAATCTACAAACAATAAACACTGGAGAGGGTGTGGAGAAAAGGGAACCCTCTTGCACTGTTGGTGGGAATGTAAATTGATACAGCCACTATGGAGAAGAGTATGGAGGTTCCTTAAAAAACTAAAAATAGAACTACCATACGACCCAGCAATCCCTACTGGGCATATACCCTGAGAAAACCATAATTCAAAAAGAGTCATGTACCACAATGTTCAGCAGTTCTATTTACAATTGTCAGGACATGGAATCAACCTAAGTGTCCATCAATAGATGCATGGATAAAGAAAATGTGGCACATATATACAATGGAATATTACTCAGCCATCAAAATAAATGCAGTTGAGTTATCTGTAGTGAGGTGGATGGACCCAGAGACTATCATACAGAGTGAAGTAAGTCAGAAAGAGAAAAGCAAATACCATATGCTAACACATATATATGGAGTCTAAAAAAAAATCGTTCTGAAGAACCTAGGGGCAGGAGACGAATAAAGACACAGACATAGAGAATGGACTTGAGGACATGGGGAGGGGGACGGGTAAGCTGGGACAAAGTGAGAGAGTGGCATGGACTTATGTATACTACCAAATGTAAAATAGATAGCTAGTGGGAAGCAGCCACATAGCACACAGAGATCAACTCAGTGCTTTGTGACCACCTAGAGGGGTGGGACAGGGAGGGTGGGAGGGAGACGCAAGAGGGAGGAGATATGGGGATATATGTATATGTGTAGCTGATTCAATTTGTTATAAAGCAAAAACCAACACAACATTGTAAAGCAATTATACTCCAATCAAGATGTTAAAAAAAAAGAATCCACCTGCCAATGCAAGGGACACGGGTTCGAGCCCTGGTCCAGGAAGATCCCACATTCCACGAAGCAACTAAGCCCACGCACCACAACTACTGAGCCTGCACTCTAGAGCCAGCGAGCCACAACTACTGAGCCTGCATGCTACAGCTAATGAAGCCCATGCGCCGAGCCCATGCTCCGCAAAAAGAGAAGCCACCACAATGAGAAGCCTGTGCACCACAATGAAGAGTAGCCCCCAATCGCCGCAACTAGAGAAAGCCCACACACAGCAACGAAGACCCAACACAGCCAAAAATAAATTAAATAAATAAATTTGGAAAAAAAAAAAAAAGGTCTACGTTAAATACACAAGAAAAATTCTGTTTTCAAATACTGTAGAACACTATCTTGGTAACCTATTTTTCTCATTTCTAACTTCATACTTGCACTATTTTCATGATGCTATATTCTAAAGCAGATTAAAACTGGAAATGTTGTCCTATATCCTCTATCATGTCATCCCTATTAACATTATACCATTATAGGAAACCAGTAAGATAACACCTTAATAGAAAGTAACAGTACCACAATTTTTCTCAGAGTTCCTAAAAACAATACATTTTTGTAGGATCTACAGAAAATGCATCATATTCGTGAATTAAAAAAAAAACTAACAGTATAAAGATGTAAACATACCCTAATTTAGGTTTTATGCAATTCTAAACAAAACTTCAAATAGTTGGTTTTTAAACTTTGCCAAATGTATGTACAAAAGGAGGGAAAATTAGCTTAGAAAATTGTGAAAAGGAATGATATCTACTGCCCCTTCATATATTTATATAGTCTATAGCACTACAGCAAATAAGACAATGCAGTACTGCTATATAAACAAGGCCCAGTTCCAGGGTTGTTAACCTGCTTTTAGATTTTACATTACATATTCTTGTGAGAAGCTGATAAAACTGTAACTCTTTCCCCAGGAAAAAAAAGCACATATGTACACTCACACAAAATTGCGTATATCATGGAATCCACGGAAGTTTTTTAAGTATCTCTAGAACCCCCAAAGGTCAATGGACCTCAAGTTAAATATCCCTAGTAAATGAAGCAGAATTGATAGCTCAAAGTAAGTTATGATCAAAAGGAGAAATGTATCATCAACATAAAATTCTAAGAAAATTAGGAAAAGATGGAAACTAGCAACCCATCTCAATGTCAAAATAAACTCCATATAGGCCAAAAGGTATTTTTTAAGATAATTAAAACATCTAGAAAAAATAAACAGAACAGACGAACATTTAGTTCATCTTACAATATTTTTTATGCAGAGAAGTCCTGGAAGAAATAACACATGAAAAAGCAGTGCATTTGACTTCATAAAAATGTAACAATTCTAAATATGTAAAACCATAGCAATTAAAAAAAAAAATCTTAACTAAAAAAAAACTTCAGGGCTTCCCTGGTGGCGCAGTGGTTGAGAGTCCGCCTGCAGATGCAGGGGACACGAGTTTGTGCCCCGGTCCGGGAAGATCCCACATGCCACAGAGCGGCTGGGCCCGTGAGCCACGGCCGCTGAGCCTGCGCGTCCGGAGCCTGTGCTCCACAACAGGAGAGGCCACAACAGTGAGAGGCCCACGTACCGAAAAACAAAAACAAACAAAAAATAAAATTCAAAAAATATGAAAAGCAAAGGGCTAATATCCATAAATAACTTACACATAAGGAAGACATTAACATTTACCACAGAAAAAGATACACAAAATAACCTCAAACAGCAAAGTCACAAAAAATGAGAAAGTTGCATATATATTAAATATTTAAAAGTTCAATTTCACTAGTTATCAGAAAAAATGCTAACCACCAAATTGATGGTGGTATAGGAAATGCTTTTCAATAAAACTAAGTTTTTATCAGTTTTGTAAATTACTTTAAAAGTCCTTTGTAACAGTAATTTCAAAAAAATATTATGAGATGTAGATCATGACTCATGTACAAGGATGTTCACTGCAGCTTTATTTATAATAGAGAAATGGGCAACGAAATGTTCAATAAGGAAAGAAAGATTTAGTAAGTCACAGTACATTCTTATTAAAGACATCAATATTACATAGCCATTTAAAAATATATTTCAAGAACATTTGATCATTTGGGATATTTTCACAAAATAACTATTATGTAATCATTAAAAAAAAATTTCAAAAGAATAATGAAATGGATAAATATCCACAATAAAATACTAAGTTAAAAGGGCAGGAATGAAATTATGATCCAAATGATAAACTAATTGATCAATCAATAAATGGAAATGTCACAAAAATCAGCAAAAAAGTGTTTATTTCTAATTAATTTTCAATACTTTCCAAATGTGCTATAGTGAAAAAGATTTTAAATGACTCCCAGTAACTTGCTATTCATTTGGTAACCTAGTCTTAATATTAACTGAAATTCCACAACATGCTTGTTATTGACAGAGTACCAATGAACAAACAGTAGATGTTCAGACAATTCATTAATCTTAGTTTTAAATTTATAGAACTATATTTGCCTTTCTAACAAATGTAACAGCAAGACTGTCCTACCAATACATATTTACATAGTACATTATGTTCTTCAGTGTTTCAAGTGCCTCTTATGATCTTCCACATTAACCTAAGAGGCAATCATTTGTATATGCAAATGAAAACATAAGCTTAAATATATAAACCAAAATATTTCACTTTTTTGGAAGTGCAGAATGAACCATGCCCTATAATCAAAGTTCTTTTCTTAACCTAACACATACACACACACACAGACATAGACGTAGATACAGAAAATACAATGTATTTCCAACTCTACAACACCTGAAATAATGTCTGGAGGGTGGAGGCGGTGTGCTGGGTAATTAGCCTGGAAGCATAAAAGGGAAAAGATTACACAACTGCCCTCTAAATATATTTCTCTGTAGAAGACTTCAGGGGTTCAAAAATTATATCAACAAATTTTCTGTTGAGAAAAAAAAGAATTATTCCCTTCACTTCATTCTATCTCCTTTGTGATGTCATTTTTTAAAACTCCACCAACCAAAAGTACTCCCTTCAATTACATCTATTTGATACTTAACCAGTTCTTGTAGGCAATAAAGTCCCTAAACCAACCAAGATTATAAAGCAATAGCCACTTCTTCATCTGACAAGTGACTGACTTAAACTCAGAGTTACATAACCAACCAAGAAAACAATTGTTGTATATACAAACCACAGATGAAATTTATGACAACCATTTACAAGTTTTCAGCTCAGTAAGAAATAATTTACACAATGGTAGAATTATATCAAATGTATAAAACTTCTCCCAGGGGTTTATATAAGATTTAAATATAGTGACACTACCATTTTAAAGTAAAATAATCAGTAACATACTTATAACTACTTTAAGAAACTAAAACCAGGAACATACAATTTTTTAAAATCTAACACAATTGTATCTTACACACATGTATATATGGCAGTTTGGTTTTTTTTAATCAACTGATTTATCAATGATTCACAATTTCCTCATAAAGGCCTCAGTGTAGTTGGCAGTTCTTTGTAGAATTCTTTATCAGAAAAATTTACCAAGTTTAAGTACTATACTTTATATATCATTACAAACAAAATGGTAAGGAAATGATTAATTTTAAAAGTCAAGGTACCAAAAATAATCTAACTGAAGCAGTAATGGACAAGTGATCAGAGACAGAAAAAATGTAAAACTCAAATGCAAGCAAGATCAGAGGCACACACTGATTAAATTAAAACTTCACCGACTGAGGATCAAATTTTTTTTAAAAAAAATAAATACCCAAGGAGATTGAGATTTCTTTTTAAATGACATTATACAGATTCTTCCAATGCCCCCTCCCCTTCATTTTTCCAAAACTCAAATTGTTTCTAGTTTGAAAACATTCCAACAGAACTGGTAAAGATAGGGTTAAAAATGTATTTGCAAATATGCAGTTCAAATAATTGCACTTCCCGTGAGAACACCACTAGGTGCTGATCTTCCGCTCCCTAAATACAAACTTGAATCCAGCAATACCCTTAAAGTGAAGTAAAAATCGAGAACCACAAGGGGACAATCATTTTTACACAAAATTAAGTCCACAGCTTCTCAGAGAATCGGAGAAATACAAGAAAGGAGTTTGAGGTCGGTACGGGAATACAACATAAGAGAAATGTTTTCCATTTAAAATATAGGAATTCGAGCGTAACAAAACGAAACCCCTCAAGAATGAGGAAAATTAAATCTAGAACCCGAATGGCGTCCAACAAGAACATTCTATCTTGAAAATGAATATTGCGCTTGCGCAGCCACCGCCCCGCCAGCTGCACAACTGCAGCTAGAGCCCGACCCCGCAAGATCACGTGCTCCCATGCAGCGCCCGCCCGCAGCTCCGCAACCGCGCAGGCGCAAACACAGCTCCCGCAGCCGCCATAATGCGGTCTCGACTCTAAAGAAATACAGTAATAATTTAACAAAATGTGGTTATAATAGACCCTGGGACTCACATATACCTTTCGAGGTGGGAGAGGAGGGAGGGGGAACCAAATTCCTTCCTACAGAGCCGTCCCGCGCCTCCGTCCCCTCCGCTGCAGCCTCAGTCTCGCGCGCTCCAGTCGCCGCGCCGCCGCCGCCGCTGCCGCCGCCGCCGCCGCCTCCGCAGATTCAAAAACAAACCCGCTTCTCCCTTGCACGCGCCGGGGCCGTTATGCAAATTATCGTAGGCGGGGCTCGGCGGTCGTAATATTGGTCACGCCCACCATGCTTTTAGCCAATGGGCTCACGGACTGGCCGTTCCCCATGCAAATCTTCTGGTTTTTTATTTGAATGAGAAAAATTGGCCCCGCCTCCTGCCGTGGAAAAGAGAAGGAAGTCTGAGGTGGTGGCGCTGCGCCTTTCAGTTGCAGTGAGGTGTGTTTTTTGAGTGGAGCCTTGCCCAACCAGTGAGTAGCGCTTTGTGAGCGCCCTCTATGAGCCTCAGGAAGGAAGGAAGGGAGGAAGGGAGGAAGAGAGGAAGGAAGGAAGGAAGGAAGGAAGGAAATAGGTGAAAGTTAAAGAGCTGAGGTAAAGATTTTCGAAAAAGGCTGGAGTATGTTAGGTTGTTTATCGTTTATATTAAAAAGTCAGAAAATATACCTCAAACTGTGTAAGTCACGAGGGAGTGGCACAAACACATCTTTTCTTTCCGTCCTGTGGCAGAGCAAGCGCTTCCAGTCATACCCTTCCACCTGTTGTATCCCTGTTATTCAGTTTTATTTAGGGAGCCAACCCTTCATGAAGGCCACAGAGTGTAATGAAAAAGGTGCCCCTGTATTTGTTGGGATATCTGGGCTTACGTCCAAGGACTCCTGCTTACGTGCCTGTTCCTTGAAATAAGTGTGTTACTCAGTTTTCTCTTCTCTAAAATGGTGATAATGGCTATAATTCAAATCAGTTGAGAGGGCTAAATGATAGGATAAATATAAGTGTGTTTTGCAAAGCAAAAGCAGCCTAGCAAATATATGGTGAGGTTTGGTTGTCGTTTTTTAACATCATTTCTCCCTTAAATTAATCTATTCGTTCAATATTTATTTAGCAATGCTGGTGTTCCAGACCTGTATTAGGTGCCTGTCCTCAAGAAATCTCTACTACAGTGAAGGAGACAGAAAAGTAAACAGGAAATTTTTGTAAGTAATAAGAAATTAGTGCAGGGTGGTTAATACTTATTTCTATAATTTGGGGCTTTCAACTTAGTTGAAATACTGCGTGGCTTTTAGGAGGATCACCTAATCTAGACTTGGAGAATCAGTAATGCCTTCCTAGAAGAAGTAATCTCTAACATGAGAACTGATTTAATAGATGTCTTGCCTAAAAGCTGGACTTCATTGTGAAAGCAATGAGGAATCACTTAAAAGGTTTTAAGTTAGGAAATAACACAATTAGATTTGCATTGCTTAATTGCTAAGCTTTGTAAAGTCCTTAGCACAGAACATAGTACATGGGTGCTCAATAAATTACAAATAGAGGCTCAGTTATAACAAATTATGTATTGTAATTTATTTAGTACGTAGTGCTCAATTATAAAATAGATGCTCAGCAAATTATAAATAATATCAATATTTAAAATTCCATTCTATAAAAAGAGAAATGGGATAGGAATAACAGAGTTCATTAGGTTTCTCTTTGTCTTCTATAAGCAAATAGAAAGGAATCATTTTTATAATAGTTCACTCTCAATTGTCTTGGCTAATGGCAAAGGGAAAGTAATTGAACATGAACTCCAACTGATCAATTTTCTTTCTTGCTCATATTCTAGACTTGCCTCCCTAAAACTCCAGTTAGACAGTTTTTATTGTGTTTGAATCTCCTCAAATATCCTCAACCATGTGTTTACAGTCTCTTTAGCTGTCTACCTGCTGGTTAATCTAACCAATCATTCATTGTTTCATTCAACAAGTACAGCCTTTATTATTTATTCACACACTGTTCTAAACATTGGGGATGCCCAGAGGAAATGACACTGCCTCTGGTAAGGAAAGAGTCATATATACAGATATACATTATGAGATCATTACTATCAGGGAGGTATATACTAAGTATATACTAAGTATAAAAGAAATGTAAAACAAAAGAACCTAAAACTTCCTCATGGAATATAGGAAAATTTCACAGAACAGGTGATGCTTGATCTGACTTATAATGTAGAACTTAAAGTGGCTGTCAGAATAGGTACAAAAGAAGGAGAATTCAAATTAGGTAAAACAGAAATGCAAAGACACTGAAAAAAGAAAAAGACATGGCTTCAATTTATAGGTGGGAAGATATTCAGAATGTTTATCAATCCTTGTGGTACCAGACACTGGTCCATTAGAATACAAGAAGGTTTGAAGACCCCCTATTTTATCAAATGTTAATCCTCTAGTTGTAGGATTGTGGAGAACCCAGGGGTTCTTCAGCTGGGCACCAAGACAGACTGGCTGGTAGGAGGGGTATTCATGGTAGGGCAGCTACTTACCAATCAGTACTGAAGGATTTCCATATTTTACCCACCATTGTGGGCTTATTTATATATACAGGCTGAATAGACTTCTAGAAAAAAAGTGCTGGAGTAAAGCAGTATCACAAAAAAAAAAAAATCCAAAAACAAAAAGCAAAAAACCCTAAAATAATAAACAGTTTTAAATGAATTTCAGTAGTAGCAATTGAGCAAGGAAAACTGAACTTTTGAAAAACAGTATAAACTTGAAAAAGGAACAACTGAAGAGGAAGACTGAAGTTTCTAAGTACTATAATATGAGACAGTCTAATTTAGTGATTACAAAAATGGGCTCTGAAGATTTACTACCTGAATTAAAATTTTTTCTCTACTTCTTACTTACTGCCTGTTCTAAACTTCTCTAACCAAATGGTTCCAGAAATATCAAATGCACATGAAAAAAATAGCCCTTATCTGGTAAGGTTTTTACAAAGATTAAATTCTGGTAAAACACTTCAAGGAATACTGGGTATATAGTAACACTTTGATAAGTGTTAGCTAATAGTAATCATAGTAGTAATAGTAGTACTAGTACTAGTAGTACTTGTCAGAGTAGTAATGGTACAGGCATAGATCAGCTTGAGCAGTTTCTATCTGTACATCCTATACTACCATTAAGAAAGAAAATGAATTAACCATAACCTGATAATTCTTATTATTATCCTACATTTCTCAGAGAAGTTTACTGAGGTGTTAATTAGGCAAACCTGGGAAAACTTAAGAAATAACTTTCTGGAATAGGAAGTGTGATAAATAGAATTCTAAGATGATCTCCACCCCTTTGCATTCACACCCTGACTCTCCCCTTGACTGTGGACAGAACCCATGACTTACTTCTAACCAATAGAATATGGCAAAGGTGAATGAATTTTCCAGATGTAATTAAGGTCTCATAAAAATTGATTATGAATAGATAAAAGAGAGATTATCTTGGATGGGCCTGACTTAAACTGGAAAAAGCCCTTTAAAAAGGAACTGGGACTTCCCTGAGGAGAGAGGTTCTCTTTAATGGTTTGATGAAGTAAGCAGCCATGTTGAAGAAGCCCACATGGAAAGTTACTACAAGTGGCCTATAGAATCTTTGGACAGCCTCTAGAACCTGAGGGTGGGCATTAGCCAACAGTGAGCAAAAAAGCCAAGACTCTCAATCATATAGCCATAAGGAAATGAATTCTACCAACAAACAAAATGAATTTGGAAGTAGATTCTTTACCAGTCAAGCTCTCAGATGAAAATTCAGCCCAAATAACACCTTGATTATAGCCTTATGAGACTCTGAGCAGAGGATCCATCTAAGTCAGACTCAAACTCCTGACCCACACAAACTGAGATAATAAATGCCATTATTTTAAGTTACTGAATTTGTGGTAATTTGTTACTAGGCAATAGAAAACGAATACAGGAAGTCATCAAAGAAGGGAAGGGATACCTTAAAATCTTCAAAGGTAGATAGGTAACCTAAATGGATAAAATGGGTCCTAAGTAAAAGATATTGCCTGGCATTCGTAAAAAGGCTAGAACTAGTACTGTAATTATAGCTGGGCAAGAGGGACCTGTGTTTGGGTCCTCATATTTTAGAAGGCCCCTACATATAATAAACATACACACACACATTTAAAAGAACACATGAATGCCTTTGTCACTCAGAATATGACAATCAGCAGTACCACATGGGGAACTGTGATCTTAAATATCTGCTCTCCTAATACTTTTCAAGGCCTCAGGGGAATGATTCCCCATATTTCTTGCTCTGTGTCCTCAAAAACAAAAGGAAACTATCAGAATGTTGTGAAGGTTAGGGAGTAGAGTTACACACACAGCTTTAGAGTATGCAAATATTTGAGCAGCAAGATAGGTAAGAAAAAAACTTTAACTTCTCAGATGCTTCTCTGCTATTAGTGCAGACTTAATAGATTTTTGCACAGCGAATTCACTTGCCAATAGTGTCAAACCTCCATTTTCTTGCTTTTTTGAATGTTCCAGTTTGTGGTTCTGTAGATACTCAGAATTTATTGCAGTATTCCTAACATTTGGGGAAAAAATTTAATATTAAATAATCCATGTTATTCTTATATTTGTATACCATACATGTAGATGTTGATGGAACATATATGAAACATGATATTCAGTTTTTAAATTAGCAACTAAATTACACTAAGTTCTAGAATTATAAGTAATTCTATTTTCATAAAAATACTTCATTCCTGAGCAATGGGTCAAAAAAGAAATCAAAGAGAAATCAAAAAATACATTGAGACAAATGAAAAAGGAAACAAAACATACCAAAACTTATGGAATGCAACAAAAGGATTTTCTAAGAGGGAAATTCATAGTTATAAATGCCTACATCAAGAAACTAACACAACATTGTAAAGCAATTATACTTCAATAAAGATGTTAAAAATAAATTAATTAATTAAAAGAAACAAGAAAAATTTCATACAACCTAACTTTATACCACGAGGAACTAGAAAAACAAGAACAAATGAAGCCCGAAGTTTGTAGAAGGGAGGGAATAACAGAGATCAGAGCAAAAATAATTAAAATAAAGGCTAAAAAAGAAATATTTAAAAGATCACTGAAACTAAGAGGTAGTTTTTTGAAAAGATAAAAAAATTGACAAACCTTTAGCTAGACTCACCAAGAGAAAAGTCTCAAACAAGTAAAATCAGAAATGAAAGAGGAGAAATTACAACCTACCAAGACTGAAGCATGAAGAAATAGAAAATCTGAACACACCAATTAACTAGTAAGGAGGTTGAATTAGTAATCAAAAATTTTCCAACAACAAAAGTCCAGGACCAGACAGTTTCACTGGTGAATTCTACCAAACATATAAAGGCAAGCTAATTCCAATTCTCTTCAAAATCTTCCAAAAAAATAGAAGAGGAAGGAACACTTTTAAATTCATTTTAGGAGGACAGCATTACCCTGATACCAAAACCAGAAAAGGATGCCACCAGCAAAGAAAATAACAGACTAACATCCCTGATGAACATAGATGCAAAATCTTCAAAAAAATATTAACAAACTGAATTTGATTAGCAAACAACACATTAAAATCATAGACCATGATAAAGTGGAACTTATTTCAGGTATGCAAAGATGGTTCAACATCTGCAAATCAATCAATGTGATACACCACATTAAAAAAATTAAGGATAAAAATCATATGGTCAGCTCAACAGATGCAGAAAAAATGTTTGACAAAATTCAACATCTATTTATGATAAAAACTCTCAACAAAATGGGTGTAGAGGGAACATACCTCAACATAATAAAGGCCATATACGACAAGCCCACAATTACTATCACCCTCAAGGGTAAAAAGCTAAAAGCTTTTCCTCTAAGATCAAGAACAATACAAGAATGCCCACTCTGGCCTTTTTTATTAACACTGTATTGGAAGCCCTAACCAGAGCAATTAGACAAGAAAAAGAAATAAAAGTCGTACAGATCAGAAAGAAAACAGTAAAACTGTCATTATGACAGTTTTATGTAGATGACATGATATGATATACAGAAAACCCTAAAGAGTCACAAAAAATCACACACATACACACACACTCACACACCTGAATAGCCAAAGCAACCTTGAGAAAGAACAAATCTGGAAGCATCATCGTCCCTGATTTCAAACTATATTACAAAGCTATAGTAATCAAAATAGTATGGTACTGGCATAAAAACAGACATATAGGTCAGTGAAACAGAATAGAGATCCCAGAAATAAATCCATAAATATAGAGTAAATTAATTTACAACAAAGGAGCCAGGAATATACAATGGGGAAAGGAAAGTCTCTTCAATACATGGTGTTGGGAAATCTGGTTAGCCACATGCAAAGGAATGAAGCTGGATCACTGTCTTACACCATATATAAAAATTAACTCAAAATAGATTAAAAACTTAAGTGTAAGAACTGAAATCATAAAACTCCTAGAAAAAAACATAGGTTTTAAACTCATTGACATTAGTCTTAATGATGATTTTTTTGGACTTGACACCAAAAACAAAGGCAACAAAAGCAAAAATAAATAAGTGGGAGTATATCAAACTAAAAAGCTTCTGCACAGCAAAGGAAACCATCAACCAAATGAAAAGGCAACCTACAGAATGGGAGAAAATATTTGCAATTTCATAATTGATAATGAGCTAATATTCAAAATATATAAAGAACTCATACACTCGATAGCCAAAAAAAAAAAAATCCAATTGAAAAATGGGCACAATATCTAAATAGACATTTTTCCATGAAGACATACAAGTGGCCAACGGTACATGAAAAGGTGATCAAATCACTAATCATCAGGGAAATGCAAATCAAGACCACAATGAGATATCACCTCACTCTTATTAGAATGACTATCACCAAAAGGACAAGAGATAACAAGTGTTGACGAGGTTGTGGAGAAAAAGGGAACCCTTGTGCACTGTTGCTGGGAATGTAAATTGGTGCAGCCACCATGAAAAACAGTATGGAGATTTCTCAAAAAATTAAAAATAGAACTACCATATGATCCAGCAATTACACTTTTAGGTATTTATCCAAAGGAAATTCAAATACTAACTCAAGAAGATATATGCACCCCCATGTTCCTTATAGCATTATTTACAATAGCCAAGATACGGAAGCAACCCTAAGTGCCCATCAATGGCTGAATGAATAAAGAAGATGTGGTATATATAGAGAGAACAAAATATTATTCAGCCATAAAAAAAAAAACGAATGAAATCCTGCCATTTGCAACAACATGGATGGATCCTGAGAGCATTTGGCTAAGTGAAATAAGTCAGAGAAAGACAAATACCATATGATCTCGCTTACATGTGGAATCTAAAAAACAACAAAAAAGCAAAGTAGGACTTCCCTGGTGGCGCAGTGGTTGAGAGTCCACCTGCCAATGCAGGGGACACAGATTTGTGCCCCGGTCCGGGAAGATCCCACATGCCGTGGAGCGGCTGGGCCCGTGAACCATGGCTGTTGAGCCTGCACGTCCGGAGCCTGTGCTCCACAACGGGAGAGGCCACAACAGTAAGAGGCCCGTGTACCACAAAAAAAAAAAAAAAAGTAGTTGCCAAAGGTATGGGGTAAGGAGGTGAGTGAAAGGGGTCAAAAGGTACAAACTTCCAGTTATAAATAAGTCATGTGTATGTAGTGTATGGCTTTGTGACTATGGTTTAAAACACTGTATTATGTATTTGAAAGTTGATAATAGAGAAATCTTAAAAGTTCTCACCATAAGAAGATATTTGTAACTATGTGTGGTGATGGATGTTAACTAGACTTATTGTGGTGTTCATTTTGCAAGATATACAAATATTGAATTATGTTGTATATCTGAAACTAATGAAATATTATATGTCAATTATTTCTCAATGTTTTTAAATTAAAACTTTTTTGCATCAAAGGACAATATCAAGAGAATAGGAAGACAACCCACCTAATGGGACAAAATCTTTGAAAATCTGAATGAAAATCTAGAATTTATAAAGAATTCCTATAACTCACAACAATGACAACAACCATACCCAATTCAAAAATGGGCAAGGGACTTGAATAGACACATCTCCAAAAAAGATATACAAATAGCCAATAAGCACATGAAAAGATGCTCAACACCATTAATCATTAGGAAAATGCAAATTAAAATCACAATGACATACCACATTATAGCAATTAGGAGGGCTATCACCAAAAACAAACAAATAATAATAACAAGGGTTGACAAGAATGTGAAGAAATTGGAACTCTCATGCATTGCTGGTGGGAATGTAAAATGGTATATCCTCTGTGGAAAACAGGTTGACATTTCCTCAAAAAGTTAAACGTAGAATTACCATAGGATCCAGCAATTCCATTCCTGGGATATAAACCCAAAAGAATGGATAGAGGGAATCAAAGAGATGTTTGTACACCCATGTTCATAGTAGCATTTGTCACAATAGATGAATGGTGGGGAAAAAAAAAAGTGTCCATCAACAGGTTAACAGATAAATAAGACATGGTATATACATACAGTGGAATAGTATTCACCCATAAAAAAGGAAGGAAACTCTGATACCTGCTACAATATAGGTAAGCCTTGAAAACTTTATGCTAAGTCAAATAAGCCAGACACAAAAGGACAAATACTGTATAATTCCACCTATATGAAGTACCTAAACTTGGCAAATTCATGGAGATAGAAAGTAGAATAAAGGGTTACCAGGGACTTGGGGAAGTGGGGAATGGAGAGTTACTATTTAATGAGTTCAGAGTTTCTCTTTGGGGATGATGATAAATGTTCTGGAAATTGATAGTGGTGATGGTTGCACAAAATTGTGGATATATTTAGTGCCACTGAATTGTATACTTAAAAATGGTTAAAATTGTAAATTTTATGTTATGTATATTTTCCCATGATAGAAAAAATAAAAGAACAGAGGACAAAACACGATCTTGGATATTATAAATATCATCACCAAACTTTTAAAATTAAAGTATTTTTGGAATAAGTTGTCAAGTTCAAGAAAGAAAAACAGTGGAAAATAGGAGAAAAAGAATTCTTTAAAAAAGGATTGCTCCAGAAGGTCCAGCATCTAACTAATAGTTCAAAAAAGAGAGAAAATATCTAAGAGAGGGGAGGAAATTTTCAAGATATATGAAGAAAGAATTTCCCAGAACTAAAGGATACAAGAGTCCTAATTCATAGTGTTCATTGCAATTCAATACAAAACATAGAACATGTACCTAGGCCCTTCACTTTGAAATGTCAAGATCTTGGGAAGAGAGGAAAGATCGTAAAAGCTTATGTCAGGGTGGGTGTAGGGGGACAATAGACCACATATTAAAATAAATAAAAGTGATATTAGTCTTCTTCTATATTGGAAGCCAGACAAAATTTTGAAGTATTATCTTAAAATTTCTGAGTAAACTGCTTCTCAACATTTAATTTTATAACTAAGCTATCAATCAAATATGAAGCTAGGATAGAGACATTTTCAGAAATGCAAAATGTCAAAACTTTACCTCTCATATGCAGTTACACAGGAATCTTAATCAAGGATGCCATCTACCAAAAAGAGGACATTAACCAAAAAGAAGTGAGTAGGTTCCAGGAAAGAGATCCCAATATAGTAGAGAGACAAAGAAAATTCAGAGGATGAATTAAAAAGGAAAAGAAGTCATGATCGGAGCAGGACAGGAGACTGCTTGAGAGAGGTCTTGAGAGAGAAATACTGGAAATATTAGATAATCTGATACATTGAACCATGTGAAAAATTATCTTTAGAGGATGTTTAAAGATGGGGTAAGAAAAAAAAAAAAAGATGGGGTAAGATAATCCTCGATAAAAAACTGCTCACCAACAAATGAAAAGCAGGGCAATTACTATTCATAAGAAAAATTAACTTAGACAAGGATATATAATCATAGGGTACTATTTGGTTCAACAACAAATAATATTTACCTGGTCTTACTAATGTAAATACTGGATGTTCAATTCATAATGCTTTAGCTATATTGAGAGAATAAAGGGAAGGGTAGTTTGGAGGAATGGGGTATAAGTGAGGTTAATTCTGATCTACCATACCAGTAGGTTATAAGTCAATGGGTGAACAAAGAGATAGTGATATATGAATGTCACTTAGAAACATGTGGCCAAAAAACAGAAGAACAGAGCATCAAAATTTTAAGTGGTTGTTTTTGGAGAAAAGGTTAGAGTAGGGAAAGGAGGAATAGTAGAGTGCTTTTTTTACTATAAGACTTTTAACACTATTTGATTTTTTAAACTATAGATCTGTATCTGGTAAAAATTAAAATGAATATGTTAATAAATAACTTCAGCAAATAAAAGGATAAATATGGTAATATGATAAAAAGATAGGATAGGATAAAAAGGATAGGATAGGATAAAAAGGATAGGATGAGATAGGATAAAAAGAATAAATAGGATAGAATAAAAAAGAATAAAACTATTAGATGTTCAGCTATCAACAAATATAGAGCTTCTACAATCACTAGTAAAATGACAGCACTGCAGTAAATTATGTATGCAGCAGTTACCCTTTGGTGGGAAGAATTTCTTAAAGCAGAATCTTTCTAGTTCTTTCCTTTTATACATGCTAAGCAGTATTCTTGATTAATTATATTGAGTTGAAGAATATAGAATAATTATCAAAGCATCTTGTCCCTAATTTTCATATGCCAGGTCTCATTCAATCTGTACTGATAAAATCACTTTTAGAAAATTAATTCCTGAAATCAATCTCTCTAATCCCCCTTTGTAGAATTATAGTGTTTTCAGTCACAGTATAAATTTAAAAATGACGGTACTGCTTTTGTATGGAAGGAACACTGTGATAAATGAAAGAAGCTGCTTATGGTCTGTGAAGAAAAAGGTAACTGGGGTTCCAGCTGCCCCAGACCCAAGCTGACTGTACTGATAGCTGAGAGGATCAGTGTATCTATACATCTGTAACCCACACATGGCACATCAATGAACCTTAGCATATCATTGTACCTTGGTACATCAGTTAGGAAGCTCTAGTCTACAAGACCCAAATTAATATTTTTTTCTAAGAAGAAGAAGACCTGTATTAAAAGTTTGTTGGAGAAGAAAGGAAACTAGAGGGGGAAAAAGAAGGTTTTGGGGGATGTTAAAGAGGGTAATACATATATTCAGCAAGGAAGTATTTTTAATTTATTTCTTTTTTAATTTTAATTTTATTTTTGTCTGCGTTGGATCTTTGTTGCTGTGCACGGGCTTTCTCTAGCTGTGGGGAGCAAGGGCTACTCTTTGTTGCGGTGTGCGGGCTTCTCATTGCCATGGCTTCTCTTGTTGTGGAACATGGGCTCTAGGCGCGCAGGCTTCAGTAGTTGTGGCACACAGTCTCAGTAGTTGTGGCGCACGGGCTTAGTTGCTCCATGGCATGTGGGATCTTCCCAGACCAGGGCTCGAACCCGTGTACCCCGCATTGGCAGGCAGATTCTTAACCACTGTGCCACCACGGAAGCCCAAGGAAGTATTTTTAGAAAGGGGAAGCAATGAAGAAAATAATATACTATATGCTGGGCCCTATATAGGGTGCTTTTAAAAATTATAACAAATTATACATAATAGATATTATCCTAATTTAAAATAATAAACATTTAGTTTCCAAGGTAAAATAACATAAGCATTAATGTGGTAATTTGAATCTGTATGACTGTAAGGTTGAATTAGAGATATTAAGCACAAAGCCAGCCAGTCCATATCCCTTCTAATGAAAGTTCCTAAAGTTCACAATAGTTGTTTTTTTTGTTTTTTGGTTTTTTTTGCAGTACGCGGGCCTCTCACTGTTGTGTCCTCTCCCTTTGCGGAGCACAGGCTCCGGACGCGCAGGCTCAGCGGCCATGGCTCACGGGCCCAGCCGCTCCACGGTGTGTGGGATCTTCCCGGACCGGGGCACAAACCTGTGTCCCCTGCATCGGCAGGCGGACTCTCAACCACTGCACCACCAGGGAAGCCCCACAATAGTTGTTTTTGTCTGTCCACAGATATTTCTCCTCCTTCTGGTTAGAGAAGTACATCATTCTGGGTTCAGTGAAGGGAGAATAATCA
The DNA here is from genome assembly GCF_949987515.2 of Delphinus delphis. Lineage (NCBI taxonomy): Eukaryota > Metazoa > Chordata > Mammalia > Artiodactyla > Delphinidae > Delphinus > Delphinus delphis. The sequence continues at coordinate 11,643,050 of NC_082693.1, read as the reverse complement.
CTAATAAGTGTTAGAATAGGATAACAATTGGTCACATGCTTTCAAGTGATAAAAGCTGATCACACGGTTGTAAGTGGTATTCATAACTGAATTCTTCTACTACTCATTACATGTTGCTATTCCCCTCAAATGGTTCTGTTTCCCTACCTGTGATGATCCAAACTTTTGTTTCTGAAGGGTTTGTTCCATTAATGGTCCTGATTTTACTGGTTTGTTGTAGTGTTCCCATTAATTTTATCACAGGATATGGGTGTACTAAGAGACACCCCCAGAGTAACTCCTGTGTTCCAGACATACTTCTCTTTATGTCCATTATGTAGCAACAACCTAATTTCCCCTTAATAGTATTAATTACCCCCAACCAGTACAGTATCATTCACTGGCACGAGTTGCCTAAAAACCAGGTAATTTCTCGTTTAATAAAATCAATGTATTCGCTGGTGGAACAGTCTTCACTTGGGAACAAATACCTCCAGATCAGCAGAGCCTAAAGTTGTGGGATAGGAAGCAAAGAATTCACTAGTGGAACATTAAGTGTAATTGCAAAAGGCGGCACTCGCATATCCAGCCTTTGATTTTGAGACTCATGAATCCTACTTTTGTCACTGAATCAGAGTATATGTCACAAACTGGACAACATTATCTCAGCCCCACAAAGTGTTGCCACCCAGTTGACATCATAACTAAGCCTTCAAAAGGCCATTCTTGGCTTCCAGATTTAGCTCAGAAAGCTGAAAAGAGTGTCACCCTTACAGCAAAATAAATTATCTGTGCAAATTAATGACTTTTCTTGAACCCGTTTGAGAACTGCAGCTATAGGGCAAACAACTAACCTGAAATCTGGAGAGAGACAGAGAAAAACAAGGTCTGAGCACTTTTTTACCTTGGCAGATGCTTCCAGATATCATTTAAGCCAGTAAGAAGATGCAGCTAGCAATTTTTTACCAAATGGCTAAAGTCCAGGTATGGGCTAAAATGAGTGTGAGGCTCCTGAGGGACATAGACATGCAGGGGATTGCACACTCTTTCAGGCTTTTCCTCCAGGAATCCAACCACTCCCATGAGGAAGAGTGGGGGAATCCTGAGAAAGATTGCTTCACAGCGCCGGCTGGGAGAGGGGAACACAGCCACTGCTGAAACCTGTCTCTCCTATCTCCTCTGTGGAACAAAAACCTTAATTTGCAGTGAAAAAAGCAACAAAAACTAACTGTAGGACAAAAAGAATGCTCTACCCCTATAGGAGGAGCAGGAAGACATGCTAGGCCTAGTATATATTTGCAAGAGACACAGAACACTTATGAAATCCACACCCCAAGACCCAAGTTTACAGTGCCTGCTTAAAGCTATGACTTAATCTCCACATTATATCCCCCACCCTTCCCCACCACCTCATGCTAAAATGATTTGACTTTTAAAATAACAGTACAATATGGCTGGGAGAGCTAAAAAAAAAAACACAGTAATGGAGGTGAAGAATGCTGTAAATGAGCTTATCAGTAGACTCAACATAGGTAAGCACAGAACCAATAAACTTGAAGATAAGCCAACAGAAATTACCCAAAGTAAAATGCAAAAAGAAAAACAAGAATGAATGAACAAACAGAACAGAATAACCAAGAGATGTGGGATAGTATCAAATGGTGTGATATATACATAATTATAATCCCAGAAGGAGAATTATAATCCCAGCTGAGGTCACAAGGCAGAATATTTGACTAAATAATGGGCAAAATTTTTCCAAAATTAATGACAGACAATAAGTCATATATCCAAAAACCTCAGAGAACCAAGTAGGATAAATACCAAAACCCCACAACTTAGACATATCATATTGAAAGAGCTGCAAACCAGACAAACAAAAATCTTGAAGTCATCCAGAGAAAAAGATACATTACTTACAGAGGGGCAAGGCTTAGAATTATAACATATGTCTCATCAAAAACTATGGAAGCGGGCTTCCCTGGTGGCACAGTGGTTGGGAGTCCACCTGCCGATGCAGGGGACGCAGGTTTGTGGCCCGGTCCGGGAGGATCCTGCGTGCCGGGCAGCGGCTGGGCCCAGGATCCATGGCCACTGAGCCTGCACATCCGGAGCCTGTGCTCCGCAGCAGGAGAGGCCACAGCAGTGAGAGGCCCACGTACCGCAAAAAACAAAAAAAACAAACAAAAAAAACTATGCAAGCAAGAAGACAATAAAGTGACATCTTTCAAGTGCTGAAAGAAAAAAAAAATCAACCCATAATTCTATACCTGGCAAAGGTATCCTTAGGGCTTCCCTGGTGGCGCAGTGGTTGAGAGTCCGCCTGCTGATGCAGGGGACATGGGTTCGTGCCCCGGTCTGGGAAGATCCCATATGCCGTGGAGCGGCTAGGCCCGTGAGCCGTGGCCGCTGAGCCTGCCCGTCTGGAGCCTGTGCTCCGCAACGGGAGAGGCCACAACAGTGAGAGGCCCGCATACCGCAAAAAACAAAAACAAAAAAAAAAGTATCCTTAAAAATGAAGAGGAAATAAAAATGTTCTCAGACAAATCAGAACTGAGGGAATTCACTGTCAATAGAACTACTCTAAAAGAAATGTTGAAGAAGTTCTCAGGGACAAAGAATATTAGGTGAGAAACATGGATCAACATAAAGCAATAAAGAGTATCAGAAATCAATAAATGAAGGTAAAAGAAAATATTTTCAATTACTCTAAAAGACAACTTAGTCTTTAAAGCAAAAGGCCATTCTACCATTCTATTAGGACAGTTGTTTTAGGTGATGGGGACATGGTAAGACTAGTGAATTCTATGAGATGAGCATATCACCATACGTCATTTGCTGTAAAATGAGTTCCTTGGTTGGAAATGCTATTCTTTGGAATATTATGATGAAGGCATTCTGTAAATCCACAGGTTGTAGTGATTTTGGCAGAAGTAGTGTAGGTAGGGAAGGTAAATATGCTTCCAAATTATATTAGTCTGAAATAGTCTGTTTCAGTGAGAACAGTGTGTACCCTTTGAATGATGGAATTAATCTAATGTAATCATCCTCCTACCAAGGTTGGCTTATCCTCCAGGAATGGTTCTAAAGCAGGAGGGTCATTGTTGATCTCTACTGTTGTAGCTTGGGCTCACTGCAATGGTTTTGGTCAGTGGAAATTCATGTTGCTAAGTCTATGCATAACCTCCATCCCTGACCACATGACCACTTTGTGCAAAAGCCCATTTAACAAGGACAGGGATGTCTGAGGAAAAATGATGCCTGACATCTGCAGAATGGGTCATCTTTTCTGCCTTATTATAAATATCCTCTTTTGTTGAGGTTGCCCTTTGGTGGTATTCACATCGGATGCAAATATCTCCATACCCTGTCCTCATTTGGAGAGGTCCATTCACATACCTCTACCCCAGACGCTGTGTCATCAGTCTTCCAATTCTGTATCATCCCTGACCATCCAGCCAGATGTCAGCAAATGCCCATGAATGTAGATCCATACTTCTGGCCAACTATTTGGTCCAGATACAGTAGACAGCTAAATGTACCACTTGAAATCCTGCCCAATGAGGTTTTTCCTTCACCAGTACTCTTCAGGTCCACCCCAGGGTGTGGCTGTGGGACTGCAGCCATCCAATTTCAGGTGGTGCCAGCATAGAATTCAGAACCATCTGTAACCCAGGCCCAAATTTTTCTTAGTTATAGGAATTTTCAGTGCATTCACAGGTGCAAGAGAGAGAAGAGGCAATGTAGCAGGAGATGGAACCAGACTCATAAAACTTACTACTTTCTGTAGGAGTTTCTCAAGACCAATCTAGATTGATGATAGAGTGCTGCTGTGCATACGTAATTTTAGGGTTTTATGTGTCTTACAATACTCAGTTCATGATGGGCAGCTGAGGTCACATGGTAACTTAGTGGCTTGTGGTCAAGCTATCAGTCTGTATTAGGGCCAATAGCAGGACAGAGCTGTTTCTCAAAGGACAGTAGTCATCTGCAGAAGATGGCATAGCTCTGTTTCAAAATCCTATAGGAGCCTGCCAAAGGCTTCATACAGTATCCCTATCCATACCAAAGAAAGCACAAGCACAATCATATCTGCTGAGTTATATGGCCCAAATGACAGAGCAGGTTGTGCAGAAGCCTCAATCTGATGCTGAGATTCTTCCAGGATCCACACCAAACCAGCAGGCTTTTGGGTTATCCAGTAAGTGGATCAGAGTATGTTGTCTCTAAAATCCAAAGAGGCCCAATAGGCATCCTTACTGGTAGGAAGAATCAGATGAAACAACTTGTACTTTATCTTGGAAGGGGTACCTTCCAAGTCCATACCCTGGATCACTGGACCCTATAAATCAACCAGTTCAGGAAAGGTCATTACTGGTTCTTCAGACAAGGGGAGACTAATTTACAGAGACAGAGTACAAAAGGCTATTTCTGATGCAAAAGATGCTTGACAAAATTTGGGTTCTTAGCCTAAATGGAGTCTCCTCTATGTTCCCACCCCAATTCTCTCACTCCTTCCAATCAATGTTCTAACATTAATATAAGAGACCATTTGATGTTATAATTTTAATTTGCATTGTAACCTAGCCATCCACATGACTAGACTTTGGGCTTGGTCAGAAACCTTGACACTCTGCAGCTAAAAGAAATAAAGGTTTATTTTAGGGCAGTCATAGAAGCCATCTTGTTCCTTACCTGGATCTAAAACTGGGAATTTAAAGTTCTGAACTAATCATTTTCTTTCTTCAAGTTCTATAGTGCATCTGGAAGCAATCAACCAACACTATTGTTTTTCCCCTAAGATAATCTATGGTATCAGCTATTTCTATAGGCAGTTGATTTCTCATGACCATGTGTTATAATTTAAGTAACTATTTTGCCACTTCATGCAATAGGCTACCATTTTATTACTGGCAACAGGGTCATTAATCCCAAATTTAGGTAGATCAGAGAATCAATTCTAAAGTCCCATCATCATGTTTCTGTTCCCCTGGAACAATTTTCAGTACCAATAACAATATCAGCTGAGTTTAGTGAGAGAAGCAGAGATCTTAATAAGTCTTATGGAATAAGAGATTTACTATAGGATTTAAACCTTCTACACCTGTAGTAGGAGCTGGGGAAGTAACAGCCAGAGAAGGCTAGTTGAAGGAACAGAGAAGGAGTCACCAACTAACTAATCAGAAAAGTAAAGCATATATAGCTGCCTAAGTGGGACTGCAAAGGGCAAGCTATTGCCTCTGCGTAGTTAGTTATTGCCTCTGTGTTTAAACCAAGTGTCTGTTGCTCATCAACAGGTTTGGCAGATAGGAAGACAAGTTGGAGGTGAAGTGAAGGAGAGTGAGGACCATCTGGAACTTGTCAAGGTCAATATATGACCTCTTTGTCTGTTCATCACCACATTTGACTAAGATAACCTTCAGAGAGCAATGGCCAGTGCTTCACTTCAGCTTGGTATGGGCTTAAGAGGGTATATATGCCGTGGTGGGTATTTGGTGGGTAGGTGAAAAATGGAGACACAATATGCTATATTTCAAAGAACAAAAATCAAATTAACATCAGACTTCTCCTCTGTTATATTAAATACCAAATACTTAATTGAGCAATATTGTAAGAGTTTTGGGAGGGAAAGGATGGGCCATTAGAAATTATGTTTAAATTGTCTTTCATGTAGAAAAGTAACAAATTTTATTCTTTGATATGCAAAGGTTCAGAAAATATATGACCTATCTACCCTTTTAGAAGAGCTACTGACAGTTATAGACCTATTTATCTAAGAGAGTCACCAAAATTAATACCTCCATAATTAGAAGGTTTGGGTATTAGTTAAAAAGATTTGTTTAAAAGAACTATTTATAGGCACAGCACACAACTCCCAACAAAAATTCTGAGAATAATAATTTAAGAAGCCATAATGAATTGACTTTACCATCCTAATGATCTTGCAAGAATGCAAAAGTGTGGATGCCTCCTTCTCAAAGAAAATTGGACAAAATTTAAAAACAAGCAGTCTCATTATAAATATTATTTTCCTTTAGGATTTGACAAAAAAAAAAATATTTTTTAGGTAACCTCACCTCAATCAAAGTATATACTTACTTTTAGAATTTCAATTAAATAATGAAATAATTATAAACTATCTAGCCCTAGGATAATTTCTGTAAGAAAATACATGAAAATAATGATGTAGCTTTATTGAAGTGATGGCATTTTGATTGAGTTTTGTCTTTCTATTTGGAATTATTTTCCAAATTATCTTTCATAAGCAATAATAAATTTGTTAATTGCAGGAGTTATGCTTCCAGGTAAGATGTAGTCAGTCTCACAATGCCTAGTCTAAAAGTCCTGCCAGAGGAATGGGTATGTTATACACACAGGAGAGAACTCCAGATTTCACCCTCAAGATGTTTGAAACCTGAGGTGAACTCAAACAAAATAAACTTGTAATCTAAACCCAACAGAGCATAATCCTGATTGGATCAAAGTAATGTTTCTCAGTCTAGCTTCCTGACAGTAGAAAAGACACGCACTCTCTGGGACAAAATAATATTTCAGTTCCCATAAATTTTTAGATATATAATGTTCAGCATACAATAAAAAAAAGAAATGAGACATGCAAATATGAAGGAAAGTGTGACTTGTCAACAGGGAAAACACAGCCATTAAAAGCAGAACCATAGATTACCCAGATGTTGGAACTGGCAAACAAGAACTTTTAAATTACTATTAGGAATGTGTTAAGGAAAACAGGGGAAAAGACATATAAAACAGTTAAAATAGGGCTTCCCTGGTGGCACAGTTGTTGAGAGTCTGCCTGCCGATGTAGGGGACATGGGTTTGTGCCCCAGTCCGGGAAGATCCCACATGCCGCGGAGTGGCTGGGCCCGTGAGCCATGGCCACTGAGCCTGCGCATCCGGAGCCTGTGCTCCGCAACGGGAGAGGCCACAACAGTGAGGGGCCCATGTACCGCAAGAAAAAAAAAAACAGTTAAAATATAGAGAACTTAATAAAAATAAATTTCTAAAAAACAAGCAAGTATATATTCTAGAACTGAAAGATACAATAATTGAAATTAAGAATTCATTGTATAGGCTTAGCAGCATACTAGATGTAGGATAAAGGATCAGTGAACTTGAAGAAAATCAATATATATTATCCAAGCTAAAACACAGGGAAAAGAAGAAGAAAAAAGAGATGAGAGGGCTTCCCTGGTGGCGCAGTGGTTGGGAGTCTGCCTGCCGATGCAGGGGACACGGGTTCGTGCCCCGGTCCAGGAAGATCCCACATGCCGCGGAGCGGCTGGGCCCGTGAGCCATGGCTGCTGGGCCTGTGTGTCCGGAGCCTGTACTCCGCAGCAGGAGAGGCCACAACAGTGAGAGGCCCACGTACCGCAAAAAAAAAAAAAAGATGAGAGAGTGGGAAGAAGTAAAGGAGAAGAGAACAATTGGAAGAATTTTGGAAAATTTTCTGCTGTTATCTCTTCAAATATTTCTTCAGACACTTACTTCTCCTCTCCTTCTGAAACATCATTTAGATTCATATTAGACTTTTTCATTATGCTAACATTTCTCTTATGCTCTTTTCTGTATTTTTCATTCTTTTTTTCTTTCTGTGCTTCAGAAAATTTTTCTGTTTTCAGTTCACTAATGATCTCTTTTGTGCTAATCTACTGTGGGACCCTTCCATTAAGTTGTTAAGTTCAGTTACCACTGAGGTGAGATTCTACAGTTTAGAATTAGAAATTCCATTTGATTCCCTTATATAGATTCCAGTCTTCTGATTAAATTCTCCATTCTTTCATCAGTTTTGTCCATCTCTACTGTGATTTTCTTGAACACATTAAAGTTCTTGTCTGCTGTTTTCAATATCTGGATCAGCTGTGGATCTATTTCTGTCCTCTATTTCGTCTTCACTTATCTATTTTATGTTCTTGTCTCTTGGCGTACCTAGTAATTTTTGACTGGATGCTAGATATCATGTATAGAAGTTGTAAAATCTCCAGATGATATTGTTTCCTTCAGAGAAGATTTACCCTCCCTTTTTCTTTGAAGACAATAGGTGCTCCTTTAATCAAGGGGCCACCATTTGGGTAAGGATTTTTGTCTGCCCTTGTTTTTTCCCCTATGCTTATGGTATACTTCTCCAGGACTTTCAACGAAATGCCTGATATGTTACCCTGAGCCCTTCCCCAGAAAATTCTAAATTCTAATCTTTACCTCCTTAGTACCTTGAGATTGCAAAACTCTCCACTCTAATTTTTGGAAGCACTCTACTTTGTTTCTTAGCTTAAGAATTGTAAAACTTAAGAATTTAGCAAACGACAAGGGGAAACTCTCTGCATGTCAACCTCAATTCTCCATTCCTCTCTTCTTACTGGCATCTTAGCTCCTCATGCCTTCATTTGTGTTTCTCTAGCAAAAACTGTGACAAAGCTCTGTTAATTTCTCTGTTCTCCAGTATTGGCTCTCTGGGTAAATCCTGGAATATCAATCTCTTGCTTTGTGTCCAGAAATAGAAACTTCCTCAGTGCAAAAGCACCAATAGACATCATCAATCTATAATAGGATACTCTATCATGTCCCTCAGATGTTTCACTTTAACTGAAGAACAAGCAGAACTGATTTAAGCAGAAGAGGGAGAAGATCAGATTTACATTTTAATATTAATATTTTACAACCTCTAATGAAATAATAAATTCAGGGAATAATCATCAATGGCTACTAAATTCATAGGCTCAGTTGTTCTCCACTTTTTTCTCGGGGATGCCTCACACTTTTAAAAATTATTGGACACCACAAGGAGGTTTTCTTTTTGAAAGTTATATATCTCAATATTAATTACACTAGAAATTAAAACTGAGAAAAATTTAAAACACAAGAATGTCATGTAGCATCTGAAAATCTCTGCTGTACACTTGTGAGAATATAAAGAGGAAAAGCAAATAATGTCTATTATTATTTTGAAATATTTTGACCTTGCAGACTCCCTGGAAGAATTTCAGAGATCCCCAGAGTTTATGGACTACGATTTGAAAACTATGGCATTAGCTGAAATATTGTTAGGAAACTCGATGATGAATGAATTAGGCTAACAATACCTGAACTCAAAGCCAATCTTGTCCACACAAAAAAGGGCATTATTTGACTCATGATGCAATACAATATGAAGTATACAGCACACATGCTTGCCAAAGAATATTGAACCCTAATCTAATAAAATTTCTAGATTTAACAAGTTTACAGGAAATACAAGGAATAGAAGAACATGTTTGCAATTAGCAAAATCTATAAAATGGGAAATTCTACATACAAATAAACCAGCTTTTTAAGCAAACAAATGGCAAAAAGAGGAAAAGGGAGGCAGGGATTATCGATTTTTTTTTTTAAACTGGAAGTTTGTACTTTTTGACTCCCTTCACCCATTTAGCCCACCCTCTCCACCCCCCTGTCTCTGGCACCCAGCAATCTGTTCCCTATATCTATAAGTTTCATTTTCTTTATGTTTTTTAGCTTCCACATATAGGAGAGATCATATGGTATTTGTCTTTCTCTGTCTGACTTATTTCACTTAGCATAACGCTCTTGAGGTCCATTCATGTTGTCATAAATAGCTAGATTTCATTCTTTGTTATGGCCGAATAATTTTCTATTGTTTGTACATACCAAATTTTCTTTATCGTTCATCTGTGGATGAACACTTAGGTTGTTTGCATATCTTGGCTATTGTAAATAATTCTACAGTGAACATGGGGTGCATATATCTTTTCAAGTGTTTTTGTTTTCTTCAGATAAATACCCAGAAGTGGAATTGCTGGATCATATGGTAGTTCTATTTTTAATTTTTTGAGGAATCTCCATATTGTTTTCCATATTGGCTGTACCAACCCACATTCCCAGCAACAGTGCACTGCTGTTCTAGCAGGTATAAGGCTATAACTCGTTGTAGTTTTGATTTGCATTTCTCTGATAATTAGTGATGTTGAACTCTGCCTATCTTTGAAGACTTCCATTTTGCCAGACTCATGTGAATATACCTTCCCACTATATGAAAATAGTCTTGTTAATGTCAATTAGTGTTGAAATATAACATCATTACCATATATAAACAAGAAATGCCCCAGTAGGACCAGGATACAGTCTCATGGGACCTGCAATCTACAGATGGTCAGATAATAAGGGATATAATGATATCCCTTATTATCATTATATAATCACATATGGTAGGAAGAGAAATTTTAACAAAATTACATATGTTAAGCTAGACTGAATCTGGTGTACAGGTATCCAGTGGGCTCCTGATAACATTTCATATAGAGAGATGCAAAAGACCGTGAGAACTTTGTCAAATTCCTTAAAATTTGTGACTTGACCATGTTTGTAGTTTTAGTCACCTTATCTGTTTCTTTACTGCCTTAAAGCCCTTAGTACATTCCATTTACTGAGGGTTTCCAGTGTGCCTAGTACTGTGCCAGGTATTTTAAATATTTTGTGTCATGCAGTCTTTACAACCATGATAGGTAGATATAACCTTCATAGTGGAGGAAATTAGGAATCAGAGAGATTAAGTGACAACCACAAAGCTAGTAAGTGGGAGGGACAAGATTTACATACTTGACTCAATATACCATAATCTTTTCAATACAACTGAGATCTCCAATTATGAAGTACATAGGAACTAGTAGAAAGCTGATTAAAAAAAGAGAGAGGAAAAATCTCAGGCCCGCCCCCAGACTATTAAATCCACATCTCTCTGCTAACTGCCAATCTTCGCCACATTTCAAACTCCTTAGTCAAAATTACAGAGGAAGCTAGGGTGTTTGTCTTAGATGTTTACAATCACATGTTTAACAGGTAATCTCATAGGTTATAAACTAGCTTCCCTCCAATCATGTACCTACCCTGATCTAATCATTAATCCTGAAATGCAATTCAAGGTGGCTTCCCTGAGTAGGGCTTGAGTTAAAAGAGGTTAGTGGGGGTGGTAGCTAGTATGACTTTATGTCCTGTATATTTCACTTTTTGGGTGTAATGCATGAAACGTCTCCTTATGATCTATCATGTGAAAAACTATAAATGTATTCAAATTGTTGTTAATACACAGTTTAACTACTCTATCAAAAAGTGATATTGGGGCTTCCCTGGTGGCGCAGTGGTTGAGAGTCCGCCTGCCGATGCAGGAGACACGGGTTCGTGCCCCGGTCCGGGAAGATCCCACATGCTGCGGAGAGGCTGGGCCCGTGAGCCATGGCCGCTGAGCCTGCATGTCCGGAGCCTGTGCTCCGCAACGGGAGAGGACACAACAGTGAGAGGCCTGCGTACCGCAAAAAAAAAAAAAAAGTGATATTGGACTTCCCTGGTGGCACAGTGGTTAAGAATCCGCCTGCCAATGCAGGGGACGTGGGTTAGAGCCCTGGTCTGGGAAGATCCCACATGCCGTGGAGCAACTAAGCCCATGTGCCACAACTACTGAGCCTGCGCTCTAGAGCCTGTGAGCCACAACTACTGAGCCAGCGTGCCACAACTACTGAAGCCTGCACAACTAGAGCCAGCGCTCCGCAACAAGAGAAGCCACAGCAAAGAGAAGCCCGCGCACCACAATGAAGAGTAGCCCCCACTGGCCACTAGAGAAACTAGAGAAAACCCACGTGAAGCAGCAAAGACCCAACAGAGCCAAAAATAAATTAATTAATTAATTTTTTTTAAAAAGTGATATTAAGACGTGTAGTAGGAGAAAAAATGTCCCCTCCCCTAAAAGGTGTATTTACTTCCTAACCCTCAGAACCTGTTAATACTAACTTATGTGACCAAAGAATGAATATTACCATGTATGGCAAAAGATGTGATTAAATTAAGGATCTTCAAAGGAAGAGTCTATCCTGTATTATCTGGGTGGGCCTGAAATACAATCAAATGTATCCTTATAAGAGAGAGGTAGAGGGATATTAGAAAGACACACAGAGGAGAAGGCAATGTGAAAACAGAGGCAGAGTTCAGAGTGATATGGCCAAGAGCCAAGGAATGCCAAGGAATGGCAGGCAACCACGAGTAGCAAAACGAGGCAAGGAATCACATCTCCCCCAGAGCCTTTGGAGGGAGTGTGACCCTGCTAACACTTTGATTTTGCACTTCCGAACCCCAGAACTATGAGAGAATAAAGGTGTGTTTGTTTTAAGCCACCAAATTTGTGGTGATTTTTTTATGGCAGCCACACTAAACTAATACAAGGGGTAATTTTCAAAGTTGGTTTTTCCCCTTCAGTTCAAAATCTCCAGGCATTTTATGTTAGCCCTCTGATTCCTTTGGGGACCTCTCCAAGTTTTACTCCTTGCTCTTCTTTAGTCTTTGGACTAAATTCTAAATGTAAATACCACAAACATTCCCTGTTGATCAGTGGTTTACAAATACTGGTGGCATAGGAATACCCAATCTTCACTCATCACTAATAAAGATTCTTGGACTCTACCGTAGTCTTTAGAATCTAAGAACCTAAGCATCTAAGAAACTAAATTTTTTGACAAGTAGCACAGATCATTTTGATAGGCCTCGGACCACATTTTATTTTTATTTTTATTTTTGCCACACCTCGCGGCACGCGGAACTTCCCTGACCAGGGATCAGATCCATGCCCCCTGCAATGGAAGTGTAGAGTCTTAACCACTGGACCACCAGGGAAGCCCAGACCACATTTAAAAAACCAATTATTTGAAATAGTGGAGGAAACATGAAACATTACTACATAAAGTCAGGCTCAGCTGTGAGTGATGGAAAATCAATAATACTGACTTTTAAAAGATAGAAGTTTATTTCTCTCACACATAAAAAATAGTCAGAGGTAGGCAATCCAGGGCTGTCACAGCCCTCCATTATATAAGAAATTCAGTCTTCTTCTAAATTGTTTCTCCTTGTATCTGACAGCAATATCATCCTCAGCATGGACCTTTTGCCTCATGGGACCAAAATGGCTGCTTGAGTGCCAGCCATTATGTCCACATTTGTCCTATGGGAAATTACCTTGATGCAACAGTAGACTTTAAGTACACTACCATGCAAGCTGTCACAGAAGTCATGAAACAAAAAGGTCTGCAGACCAAGTAAAGATGCTCAAATTATATGGTTTATTAAATCAATTTAAAACAGAATGAAAAACAAGGAAAATGAAATGGGATAACAATTTTGCACATTTAAGATAGGATGCAAGTGGGATGGAAGGACCACATTATCTGAACCCTGGGTTACATAATGTTCATATATTCTCTTTTTCTCTCTACCACACATATCTTCCCCTTTGATGGTGTGATTTTGACGAGCAGAGCTAGGATTTGAGCAAGGGAGCTTGGCAGACAGGAGGTGTCTGGAACCAACACACTCATGTGTTCTATCAGCAAGAAATGGGTGAGTATGCCTGGCTACCAGTGTAGCTCCCTAATTAGCCTGCTGAACAATTATGTGTGTTATCTATGTTTGTAGGGTAGAGCACATGTGAGGCCAGAATGATACCATAATGAATATCACTAATGAGTAGCTGTATTCCTTTCCTATTGTTGTGTCTCAAATTACCACCAATTTGGCAGCTTAAAACAATACCCATTTAGTAGTCACAGCTCTGTAGGTTAGAGGTCTGGCACCGCATGACTAGGTTCTCTGCTCAAGGCATCACAAGGCTGAAGTCAAGGTTCAGCTGGGCTGAGTTCTTGTCTGAGGCTCTGTGGACAAAACCACTTCCAAGCTCATTCTTCTTGTTGACACAATTCAGTTCCTGAAGTTGCAGGACTGGGGTCCCCTTTCCTCAGCGACTGTGAGCTAGGGGCTGCTCTTGGCTCCAGCAGGGTGCTGACATTCTTGGCAACGTGTCCCCCTTCCATCTTCAAGGCAGGAATGGTGCATCAATTCCTCTTGCTTTGAATCTCTGGCTTTCCGTCTCTGATCTCTAGGCCTGTGTGTAAAGGGCTCTAGTAGTTATAGGTCAGGCCCACCTGAATAGTCCCCCTATCTCAAGGTCAACTGATTGAGGATCTCAAATACATCAGCAAAATCCCTTCACAGCAACACCTAAATCAATGTTTGATGAATAACTAAGTGAAGATGTGTAGATAACCAGGGGCCAGAAATTTGGGGGGCCATTTTACAATTCCGCCTACCACAGCAGCCGCCTGAAGGATGGCCTCGCTGTTAGCCTAGAGATGTATCTACACCTCGTGACTTGACCTTTTTACCCCTTTCTACCTGTGACTAGCATTCTTGTTTGTCCTGTCATACACTCCTTTTTTTTTTTTTTTTTTTTTGGCCACACCATGCGGCATGTGGGATTTTAGTTCCCCCACCAGGGATGGAACCTGCTCCCCCTGCAGTGGAAGCACGGAGTCTTAAGCACTGGACCACCAGGGAAGTCCCTATACTCCATTTATTATATGTAACTTCAACATGTTTTACAAGTTACTAACTTACCTAAAATCTATATTTAACACATTTTATAAATTCTGCCCATGTCTCACAAGCTACGTGCTTACACATTATCTGTAGTTAACACCCTCCACGAGTTTCACCTGTATTTCATAGGCTACTAGCTTACCTGGTGTTTAGGCTTAGTACTTCTTAGGAGTTTCAAATATCTCATTTGTTTGTCTTATCCTGAATGTAAGAATTGAATATTCTCAAATAAGATGACACACATACATTCTTTCAGTCAGCAGGAAAAAGAAGGAAGTGAAAATGGTATGTCCCTACTACCCCCACTTAAGGACTTTCACAAACAGCATTTCTCCTTATATTCCACTGGTGAGAATGGGGTCACGTGCACATACCTAGCTTAAAGAGAGATGAGGAAAAGCAGTCTTTATTTTGAGTAGTCATGTACCTAGATAAAAACTGAATGTTCTGTTACAAAGGAAGAAAGGAATAGTGAAGGAAAATTTGTAATTTCTATTACAATTAGTAAAAAGACAAAGTAGCAATAATAATAAATATGATGTAGAGACTATGGCTAAAGCTGTCACGTCTGCAACTGGTCATGAGGCACTAGCTGGTGTTGACGCTTAGTAACTGACCCCTCCCTTTACCTAGACTGTGTGTGCTTTGCCTTCTGGCGGCACCTCAGCTTGTAGGAGTCTACTCCTCCTTTCCCTCTCCTCCCTCGCCTACTCACCCAACCCACAGTTGAGTGATTCAAAGCTTTAATTCTGAGAGCAATGAATCATTTGTGATCCTGCCTGTGCATGTCTCTGGTACTCTGGTACCACTAGATAACAGTAAGAGGAGATGCCCCCAGGAGTTCCCTAGGATTCTTGCTGTACTCTTCATTTCTCCTTTATAATCATGATCCATCATCCAGCTAAAGTCATTACTTCCTTTTCTGCCTCTTGCTTTGGTGTCATAGGAGCCTGAATTAGCCAGATGGTAGCTGCTTCTTCAAACTTATTTCCACTATTACTACATCCCATCTTCTTGGTTACTAAGGCTTGAGAGCTGAGAAGTCCATTGTTTCAAGCTCAGGAAACAAAAATTCTGAAACAATTATTAGGTGCCATGATGAGCAGTGCCACTCTCAAGTACACTGCTTGTTTCCTAGATTCATTCTTCCTTATAGGAGAGAAAGTATCTTTGTTGGTCACTGGTTCAGTACATTTATCACATTCTACAAGACAGGACTCTAACTTTTCAAAATGGGGTTCCCAATTTGATACCCTGGTTGGATTTTCAATAAAATATTCTTCTTTCTTCTAAAGCCAACTTGTGGGCACAACAAAGTATGATAACAATACTGTGGGCTTCAGCCTCATTTGTTTTGCTGTGAAGAGCTATGTGAGACAATGTGGATGGAGTGTCATAATGATGCATAATGCATCCAATAACTTTATATATGATGTCACTATAACTATGGAACTGAATACACAACCAGAGTGAGTCTAGGTGAGGACAAGACATTGTCCTCTACTTGTCAGGAGAGCTTGATGAAGTTGACTTATAATCAGGTAGACTGCTTCCCCTTAAAGCATGGATGGGCTCTCTCTCTATTTTCCTCTTAATTGTTCACTGATCACTGTGGCTTGCCGATTAAATCCTTAGCAGTGCTAGCAGATGAATTAGCCTTGGTGAAGTGAAGTCCAGGTGATAAACGCATGATGGCCTCCTTCACTGCCACCATTGCTGCTTTGCTCATGGGCCCATTGAGCAAGAACAAGGCCAAGGATGATTGACAATCACAATATGGGTCGTATCATCCAGCTAAATAATTAGCCATCATGTTTTAAGCAAGAATGAGTTCAGAATCAGACTGAGCCAACTGGGCATCAAATTCATTGCTAACTCTCATATCTCTAAGCCCATATTCTGACAAGTGGAATTAGTGATGTCCTGGGTCCTAAGAACTTGGTATGTTAGGTCATAGCCAATATCAAAAAGTTTTGCTATTTGCCCTCTCCCGCTGTGTGATGTTATATCATCCTTTCTGTGGGGTTTCTCATCTCACATATATTCAGATATTTCACTTTTAAACTTGTCAGAGAACTGCCCAACTGCCTGTAATTCTATTACTGTGGTTTAAACCATTCTTTGTTATGTCTAGTGTTTTTCTGAAGTACACATTAAGCAACCTCTTAGTAAGCTGGTTGTCAGATTTTTCTTGCAAATCCCACTGCTCTAAAGTTAAAACCATTGATATCTGGAGTGAGGCATCTTTTGGCAGGACTCATATTACAGTGTCTAATTACCCACTGCTTTTCTTTTAACTTCTGCGATTGCTGTGCCTGGACCACTACACCCGTTTTATTTTCTTAATAGTTGCCACTTGGTCTAGGTCAACCCCAATTTCTCCTAACACTGTAGTTACCAATTGTATTTTGGGTTTTGCCTCCATATCAGTTGGTATGGAAAATTAGCTTTCAAAGCCTATTTTCAAAATGTGTTCTAAGGACCTTGTGCTTAAGAATTCCCTGGGAGGTCTTGAGTAAAAATTCAGACTCCTGAGCTGATCTCAGTTCTATAGAATCAGAATATCTGAGTACAAGGCCAGGAATCTTCATTTTAACAAGCTTCTTAGGTAAGTCTACAATAAGAACCATTGCCTGGTTGGCCTTCTGTTATCAATTGAATCCTAATGGATAGAGAGAGGGGTGGATAATTGAATCTTGATTGATGAATTGGTTGGGACAGTGAAGAACCAGTAAAATATTCCTTCTTGGGAAAGAATTTATATTTCCTTTCAACATAAAACCAGATAAAGAAAGTGAGGCAAAAAGAGTTAATGTATTTATCTAAGATCACAAGCTAGAAGGAGTTATGCTGCTTTCTTAAACCCCTGTCCTATGCGACAGACATAAGGTCTTGGAGTAGACCACAGAATAAATACCTCAAAACATATAACTAAGTTGTAATTGAGTGGAAGAGCCAAAAGTAAGTTTTGCATATTATACAGGCATAAATAAATGTAAAAAAATTATTCATAATTATTTGTGAGGCGGCCTGAAATGTGGAAGTTATATTAGAACTTGATCTGCTTCAAACTCCATTTCTCCATTTTTAGAAATTCAGCTAAAAGTGTTCCTATTAAAGAAATATTAGCATTTATTTGCTTAAAAGGAAAGTAAAGGTATTACAATTCTTGCTTTTGCTAATAAATTAGGGAAAAATTCTCAGTGAAAGCAGTTTTAGGTGACCTGCAGGGCCCCCTGGCTTGGGATCGCAGCAAAATGCAAAAATGTGGCAGAAGTGACAGAAATAAATGAAAGTCTAGAGAAGAAGTAAATTTGAACTAATTTTTTTCACACTTTACTCTCATTCTTGTTAAGAAAATTTATCCAACACTTGGAACTAAAGCAGAAGGTTAATGTATGTCCTTTCAATGTTATACTTCATCCTGTTAACAGGTTGTCTCTAGTTCTAAGATTAAGTACTATGGTTTAGGACTGTAGAGGTACATATCACCATGCAGATTTTTTTTTTCTGGCAGATATATAAGTAATAAATGTTGTATAAAAAGATATCATCATAGGTTATAGCATTATGGACCAGTCGGATTTGAATCACTTTTGTACCAAATGTAACATTTTTTTCTGTATGTCTTTCTCGAAGGTTTTAATAGTCCTTAATTTCTCTAATTCTCCTTTAAATCAACTTTACAATCCTGCTAGTCCCCTCATTAATGAAAATTGTTGATGGTGTCATTCTATGTGTGGTTGAGTCATTTTAAACGTTTTAGAAATAAAATTATACTTTCACAGTTATGGAAGCTATTCTACCTAGATGCCAACCTGGACTCACCCAACTACAGCCAGTGAAATTGAGGAAGTATACCACATGGAATACTCAAGGCATTTCTCTTTTTGGCCTTTGGAGTGAATTCTAGGCAGCAATATAATTTTACTTTCATTGACTCTCCTGTATCTCCTTTTTTGTGCGACTCTGTTTTGTTTTGTTTTTTTGTTTGTTTGTTTTAATTCGTTTTTTATTTATTTATTTATTTATTTGGCTGCGTTGGGTCTTCGTTTCTGTGCGAGGGCTTTCTCTGTTTGCGGCAAGCAGGGGCCACTCTTCATCGCGGTGTGCGGGCCTCTCACTGTCGCGGCCTCTCCTGTTGCAGAGCACAGGCTCCAGATGCACAGGCTCAGTAGTTGTGGGTCATGGGCCCAGTTGCTCCGCGGCATGTGGGATCCTCCCAGACCAGGGCTCGAACCCGTGTCCCCTGCATCGGCAGGCAGGCTCCCAACCACTGCGCCACCCGGGAAGCCCTGTTTTGTTTTTATTTTTGGTTCTTGGCCAGGTTTGGTTCCAGTTTTGGTGTGCACATAGCTGGTAAATTGTTTCCCATTGGTAGCAACAAGAATTAGAAATCTGATTTTATGATATGAGTCTTTGGTGATCTCTATTGATTTGGTGGGAATCTATTCTTTGTTTAATGGGACATGGCAGAGAATTTTGGCTTATTCGTCATTTTGCTCACTTATTTGACGTTTTGTGAATCCAAATGAATTAAGCAAATGTTTTGTGCCCACTGGAAAGAAGACGTGTCTTTGGCTATCTGGACTGGTGCGTTTTTGTGTTCTGGGTTTACTTTTTGCCCATGGGTAAGGTTGCAGAAGAGAATCTTCGGGCTCTCAGTGTGTCTTTATGACTGTTATTAAAAATAGCATACACATCCCATTGCATGAGTACAAGGTAATATATTACTTTTGGAATCTGTTCACAAATTAGATTATAAAGCCTCTAAAGTTAAAGGAGCTCCAATTTTGTTGGTTTATAGAGACTAAAAAAATCTTACAACCTATAAAGAGCATAAGAATTCCAGGGGAAAACCCCTGAATTTCTAAGACTCTAAATGTGTTGGCCTTTCAAGAAGAAACAAATCTTCTCATTGAAAACTTCTAACTCAGATGCATTTATATATAAAAATCCAAGTTCACAGGACTATGGTGAGTCCTTGGACATATGGGACTAGTTTGATAGTTTTGGTTTTAAAAAAAAACTGTCTTCTTGATTTAATCAATAGAGAGTATAATATAAGAATTTAAGATTATGAAATATGTAAAATTATATATTCAATTAAATTGAATTATAGTTCTAATAAAGTTCTTCATATCAATAGTAATTATGTTCCACAGCATGTCAACTTAAACAAAATCTCCAAGATCCCTAGTTAATTTTAAGATGCTAATATTGGCTAATTAAAGGTTCATCTTTGATTACATGGAAAATTTCTAAATATGATAGAATACTGAAAATTGGTCATTATATAAAATATATATATATATAATATTAAGTATGCATGTATATATAAAGTATACATGTATTTTCATATATACTTTTCCTTCTTATGTTTATACATTATTAAACAGCTGTAAGTGTTCATTTTTGCAATCTTAAGAAAGTGTTTAAGTGATGTGTGTATGTATGTGGCTATGAGGGTCATCATAGATACGCTCCAATGACGTGCTAAAATGCTTACATATGACAAGTATCAACATCCTATCTCCTGGGTCTCTTTGTGAAATAGCAGTTAGTTAATTTGTTTAAAATGTATATGCAATATGGGTAATTAAGACTACAGGTAGTCCCCACTTTGCACAGTTCTGACATGCATGAATTTTAGTTACCACATTTTATTTTACCATGTGTATCATTTTATAATTTTAGTTACTGTGAGAGAGTAGAAAATATGTATTGGTCTCTGTCCCCCAGTTCCTGGCACAGGGCTCCCGAAACCCTTGTAATTTCCTGGGTGATAAGTGTCTTTTGTTCTAATGTGATGACTCCCAGGTGAGGGCTGGTCACTGGAAAGACCAAGCCATGATTTGAAGCTTGGAATTGTCGGCTCTGTCCCACCCCACCTCATTCTCTTGAGAACAGAGAAAGGCTGAAAACGGAGTCAATGATCGATCATGCCTATGTGATGAACCTATGGGATGTGATACTATCTCCAGGGCCATAGTGTCAGAATTAAGCTAAACTGCAGGACAACACCCAGCTGGTGTTGCAGAATTGCTTGGTGTGGGGAAAAAAGAAAAAACAAACAAACAAACAAACAAACAAAAAAAACCCAAACATTTGGTGACCAGAAGTGTCAGAAATGATATGTTCTGTGTGAAAGTAAAGGAGAAAGACCCAGGAGGAGAAATGTAGTTTTCCAATATAGTTACAATGTGTATTAGTTTCCTAGGGCTGCTGTAACAAAGTACTATAAACTGGGTGGCTTAAAACAACAGAAATTTATTCTGGAAGCCAGAAGTCTGATGTTGCAGCTCCGTCATTCCTTGCTTCTTCCACTTCTGGTAGCCCCAGGTGTCCCTTGGTTTACAGCTGCATAACTCCAACCTCTGCCTCCATCTTCATATGATTTTCTTCCCTCCTATCTTCACGTCATCTTCTTATAAGGACACCAGTCATACTGGACTAATTTCAGTATGACCTCATCTTAATCAATTACATCTGCAAAAACTCCTATTTCCAAATAAGGTCACATTCTAAAATACAAGGGGTTATGACTTCAAATTATTTTTTAGGATCATCATTCAACTTATAACACCATCATTTAGTTAAATAACACCAATCCCCCAATAACATGTTTCAAATTTCAATTATCATGGTATATTAATTGTAAGTAATTGCATAAAGTAAAAACTTTGCTATAGGTCTTATTAAAAAACAAGACAACAGACCCCAAATGGAGTTGCTTATGCTAATAAACCTCGGGTTACAGTTTCTGCTCTCCCAGAAATGGAATCTTAAACTAGTCAATTAGGAATTACCTCATCAGCACTAGTTACTAATCTGCCTGATAGACCCCTGTGATCCTCTAAAGGAAAGCAACTTTGCCATAACCAACTTGCTTTTTTGCCAAGTATAAATTCCTTGCTTCTGCTCTCTTCTGCTTATAAAGTCTTTCATCAAATACAGGTCCTCGGATCTCCTTTTTACCTGCTAAATTGCACGCTGCCTGCTTCAAATCAGTTTTTGCTCAAAAAACTCTTAAAATTTTTAATATGATTCAGTTCATCTTTTAACACAAAAATCACTATGTAAATATGGTCAGCGACCAATGTCACTTCTTTCAAGGTCTGTCGGTGACTGACCACTGTGCATATCATGGAAGTAGCAATTTGCAATAAGCAGCTAACACGCTTCCTTTGTACTATAGCAACAAAGGGAAGCAGTTGGAATGATTAAAACTTAGAAATATAGAGGAAAGTTCCCGTGACACTAAAATCTAGACTTCTGAGGAATCAAATAGGTCCTGAGGGGGCATCAGTCACTGCTGGTGTCTCTAAGGGTATTGAAGGCACACTAAAGTTCATCCGGCCACTGGTGGAAAAACTGCAAACTATATTCAACTGCTGCTACAAGAAGGAACTGCTGCTGCCATGGTGAAGAAGCACTGCCAGGGCGATGCTTATAGGAACCACAAGGAGACAGGACGCAGACAGGATGCAGTCCTCTAGTCCTGCAGTCTCCCTCTAACATCCCTTATGGAGAGAGCATAAAATGAAGCCATCTGGCAAAGCAGATATGTTGTATGAAGAATCTTAGCTTTACTATCACAGTGCAAAATATGGAATGGTGGGTTTGGAGCTAGAAGACAGTAACTTAATAACTGGTGCATGATTCTAGAGGCAATAGTGGCAGAGAAATATAACCAGGTATGCAAGGTAATGGGTTGTATTTTATTTATCAAGGGAAATTGTGAATAGTTGTGGGCTAATGTCCCTTGTTGATTGAGACTATAAAAAGAGAGCTAATGATGAAACTTAAATGATTATAGAAAATTGTAAATGATATGCAGAATGTGGACTTTATTTGCTGTGGCTTCTAATGCCTGCAATATCTGAAAAGAAGGAATGAGTCTGAAAAACCAGTAATGAATATGTTTTTTAAAACACAGGGGAAAAAAACGTAAAAAAAAACAAACACATGGAGGCTAAACGATATGTTACAAAATAACCAAGAGATCACTGAAGAAATCAAAAAGGAAATCAAAAAATACCTAGAGACAAATGACAATGAAAACATGACGATCCAAAACCTATGGGATGCAACAAAAGCAGTTCTAAGAGGGAAGTTTATAGCCATACAAGCCTACCTCAAGAAACAAGAAAAATCTCAAATAAACAATCTAACCTTACACCTAAAGGAACTAGAGAAAGAACAAACAAAGCCCAAAGTTAGCAGAAGGAAAGAAATCATAAAGATCAGAGCAGAAGTAAATGAAATAGAAACAAAGAAAACAATAGCAAAGATCAATAAAACTAAAAGCTGCTTCTTTGAGAAGATAAACAAAATTGATAAACCATTAGCCAGATCATCAAAAAAAAAGAGGGAGAGGACTCAAATCAATAAAATTAGAAATGAAAAAGGAGAAGTTACAACAAACACCACAGAAATAAAAAGCATCATAAAAGAATACTACAAACAACTCTATGCCAATAAAATGGACAACCTGGAAGAAATGGACAAATTCTCAGAAAGGTATAACCTTCCAAGACCGAACCAGGAAGAAATAGAAAATATGAACAGACCAATCACAAGTAATGAAATTGAAACTGTGATTAAAAATGTTCCAACAAACAAAAGTCCAGGACCAGATGGCTTCAAAGGTGATTTCTATCAAACATTTAGAGAATAGCTAACACCCATCCTTCTGAAACTCCTCTAAAAAATTGCGGAGGAAGGAACACTCCCAAACTCCTTCTATGAGGCCACCATCACCCTGATACCAAAACCAGACAACGATACTACAAAAAAAGAAAATTACAGACCGATATCACTGATGAATATAGATGCAAAAATCCTCAACAAAATACTAGCAAACAGAATCCAACAACACATTAACAGGATCATACACCATGATCAAGTGGGATTTATCCCAGGGATGCAAGGATTCTTCAATATACACAAATCAATCAATGTGATACACCATATTAACAAACTAAAGAAAAAAACCATATGATCATCTCAATAGATATAGAAAAAGCTTTTGACAAAATTCAACACTCATTTATGATAAAAGCTCTCCAGAAAGTGGGCACAGAGGGAACCTACCTCAACATAATAAAGGCCATATACAACAAACCCACAGCAAACATCATTCTCAATGGTGAAAAATGGAAAGCATTTCCTGTAAGATCAGGAACAAGACAAGGTTGTCCACTCTGGCCACTGTTATTCAACATAGTTTTGGAAGTCCTAGCCATGGCAATCAGAGAAGAAAAAGAAATAAAATGAATACAAATTGGAAAAGTAAAACTGTCACTGTTTGCAGATGACATGATACTATACATAGAGAATCCTGAAGATGCCACCAGAAAACTACTAGAGCTAATCAATGAATTTTGTAAAGTTGCAGGATACAAAATTAATGCATAGAAATCTCTTGCATTCCTATACACTAATGACGAAAAATCTGAAACATAAATTAAAGAAACACTCCCATTTACCATTGCAACAAAAAGAATAAAATACCTAGGGCTAAACCTACCTAGGGAGACAAAAGACCTGTATGCAGAAAACTATAAGACACTGATGAAAGAAGATACCAGTAGACAGAGAGATATACCATGTTCTTGGATTGGAAGAATCAATATTGTGAAAATGACTGTACTATCCAAAGCAATCTACAGAGTCAATGCAATCCCTATCAAATTACCAATGGCATTTTTTATGGAACTAGAAAAAAAATCTTAAAATTTGTATGCAGACACAAAAGACCCTGAATAGGCAAAGCAGTCTTGAGGGAAAAAAACGGAGCTGGAGGAATCAGACTCCCTGACTTCAGACTATACTATAAAGCTACGGTAATCAAGACAATATGGTACTGGCACAAAAACAGAAACATAGATCAATGCAACAGGATAGAAAGCCCAGAGATAAAACCATGCACCTATGGTCAACTAATGTATGACAAAGGAGGCAAGGATATACAATGGAGAAAAGACAGTCTCTTCAATAAGTGGTGCTGGGAAAACTGGACAGCTACATGTAAAAGAATGAAATTAGAACACTCCCTAACACCATACACAAAAATAAACTCAAAATGGATTAGAGACCTAAATGTAAGACCGGACACTATAAAACTCTTAGAGGAAAACATAGGAAGAACACTCTTTGACATAAATCACAGCAAGATCTTTTTTGATCCACCTCCTAGATTAATGGAAACAAAACCAAAAATAAACAAATGGGACCTAATGAAACTTCAAAGCTTTTGCACAGCAAAGGAAACCATAAACAAGACGAAAAGACAACCCTCAGAATGGGAGAAAATATTTCCAAACGAATCAATGGACAAAGGATTAATCTCCAAAATATATAAACAGCTCATGCAGCTCAATATTAAAAAAGCAAACAACCCAATCCAAAAATGGGCAGAAGACCTAAATAGACATTTCTCCAAAGAATACATATAGATGGCAAGAAGTACACGAAAAGCTGCTCAACATCACTGATTATTAGAGAAATGCAAATCAAAACTACAATGAGGTATCACCTCACACCAGTAAGAATGGGCATCATCAGAAAATCTACAAACAACAAATGCTGGAGAGGGTGTGGAGAAAAGGGAACCCTCTTGCACTGTTGGTGGGAATGTAAATTGATACAGCCACTATGGAGAACAGTATGGAGGTTCCTTAAAAAACTAAAAATAGAACTACCATATGACTCAGAAATCCCACTACTGGGCATATACCCTGAGAAAACCAAAATTCAAAAAGAGTCATGTACCAAAATGTTCATTGCAGCTCTATTTACAATAGCCCGGAGATGGAAACAACTTAAGTGCCCATCATCAGATGAATGGATAAAGAAGATGTGGCACATATATACAATGGAATATTACTCACCCATAAAAAGGAACGACGTGGATGGAACTAGAGACTGTCGTACAGAGTGAAGTAAGTCAGAAAGAGAGAAATAAATATCGTATATTAATGCATGTATGTGGAACCTAGAAAAGTGGTACAGATGAACCAGTTTGCAGGGCAGAAATTGAGACACAGATGTAGAGAACAAATGTATGGACACCAAGAGAGGAGAAGAGGCGGGGGGTGGTGGTGGTGGTGGGATGAATTGGGCTATTGGGATTGACATGTATACACTGATGTGTACAAAATTGATGACTAATAAGAACCTGCTGTATAAAAAAATAAAATGAAAAAATTTTTTAAAGTTCTGCAAAGTTTGCTCAGTTTTGTTTTTCTTTTTGCAGTACGCGGGCCTCTCACTGTTGTGGCCTCTCCTGTTGTGGAGCACAGGCTCCGGACGTGCAGGCTCAGCGGCCGTGGCTCACGGGCCAAGCCCCTCCGTGGCATGTGGGATCTTTCCGGCCCGGGGCACGAACCCGCGTCCCCTGCATCGGCAGGCAGACTCTCAACCACTGCGCCACCAGGGAAGCCCGTTTCCTCACTTTTGATGTACCTATCCATAAACAAAATTTTTAAAAGAGCTTATTACTCATTTCCTGCCAAATATTAATGAACGTAGAATTTGGTTTTCTTTCTATTAAAATGGCAAAGTTTAGTCTTGGTAGTAAAATGTTATTTAATGTTTTAGATAGAGAGGTAGAGAGGTAGATAGAGAGGTAGTAAAATGTTATTTAATGTTTTAAAATTTTAATTGTGATAAATACACATAACATAAAATTTACCATCAGCCATTTTTTTAAATAAATTTATTTATTTGTTTATTTATTTCTTGGCGGCCTTGGGTCTTCCTTGCTGTGTGCAAACTTTCTCTGGTTGTGGTGAGCGGGGACTACTCTTTGTAGTGGTGGCACATGGGCTCAGTAGTTGTGGCGGCTTGTCTTTGCTGTGGAGCACAAGCTCTAGGCACGTAGGCTTCAGTAGTTGTGGCACATGGGCTCAGTAGTTGTGGCTCATGGGCTCTAGAGCTCAGGCTCAGTAGTTGTGGTGCATGGGCTTAGTTGCTCCATGGCACATGGAATCTTCCCCGACCAGGGCTCAAACCCGTGTGCCCTGCATTGGCAAGTAGATTCTTAACCACTGCACCACCAGGGAAGTCCCTCATCAGCCATGTTTAAGTGTGTAATTTAGTAGTGTTAAATATAACCTATTTTTGTGTAACCAATCTTCAGAACTTTTTCATTATGCAAAACCGAAACCCATTAAAAGTCCCTCCTTCTGCCTTTTCCCCACCTCCTGGCAATCACCATTCTAATTATTCTTTCTATGAATTTGACTACTCTAGATACATCATATAAGTGAAATCATACAGTATTTGTCTTTTTGTCACTGACTTATTTCACTTAGCATAATTCATGTTGTTGCATATGTAGGAATTCCCTTCCTTTTCCAGGCTAAATAATATTTCATTGTATGTATATACCACATTAGTTTATCAATTCCACCATCAGTGAATATTTAGGTTGCTTCCACATTTTGGCTATTGTGAATAATGTTGCTGTGAACATGAGTGGACAAATTTCTCTTCAAGATCCTGCTTTCAATTCTTTGGGATATATACCCAGAAGTGGTATTGCTGGATTATATGATAACTGTTTTTGAGGAACCACCATACTGTTTTCCATAGCAGCTGTACCTTTTTACATTCCAACCAACACAAAAATTCGAATTTCTCCACATCCTTGCTAAGATTGGTTATTTTCAGTTTTTTGTTTATTTCTGATAGTAACCATCCTAATAGGTGTAAGATGATATCTCAGTGGCTTTTATTTTTTCATTCACATTTCTCTAATGATTAGTGATGTTGAGTGTCTTTTCATATGCTTGTTGGCCATTTGTGTATCTTATTTGGAGAAATGTCTATTCAAGTCCTTTGCCTATTTTTTGAGTTATTTGCTTTGTTATGGCTGGTTTTGTGTTGTAGGAGTTCTTTATATATCCAGGGTATTTACTAATCAGATATATGATTTGCAAATATTTTCTCTTATTACATTGGTTGCCTTTTCATTCTGTTGTTTCCTTTGGTGCACAGATGTTTAAAATTCTGATGTAGTCCAATTTATTTTTGTTGTCTATGTTTTGGTATATATCCATGAAATTATGGCCAAATCCAACGTCATGAGCTTTTTCCCCATATATTCTTCTAAGAGTTTTACAGTTTTAGCTCTCAGATCTTTGATTCTTTTTGAGTCAATTTTTGTGTATGGTGTAACTTCATTCTTTTGCATATCCAGTTTCCTCAACACTATTTGATGAAAAGACTGTCCTTTCTCTATTGAATGGCTTAGCATCCTTGTCAAAAATCATTTGAGCAAATATGTGAGGGTTTATTTCTGAGTTGTCTATTCTATTGTTTCATATATCTGTCTTTATGCCAAGACCACACTGTTTTGATTACTGTAGCTTTGTAATAAGTTTTGAAATCTGGAAGTGTGTGAGACCTCCAATTATGTTCTTTTTCAGATTGTTTTGGCTATTCGAAGTCCCTTGAGATTCCATGTAAATTTTAGGATGGAATTTTTTCTATTTCTGCAAAAATAGAACATTATATTTTACTTTCTGCTCATATAGAAAAGATTTGTTTTCTCACTAAAATAATGTTCTGTGCCTTCTACTGTACTTTATTTTTCAGGGTTTCACTTCTGAAAAAGCTAAGGTTCCTTGTAATTGTGTTACTGTCTGGTATGTTTTTTAAATTACCTTATTGACATTTTGATTAATAGACAGCTAAGCTCTAACAATTTATTGTTCTAAGGCATGTATGATCCTATCTTAATCATGACCATATCTCCTCTTATAGTTTTTTTATTTTTTTCCATCCAAAATTAGAACTTAAATTTAGGGATAAAACTTAAGATATCTTTTACACTTAGGGGTTTTCCAGAGATCCCCTTGGTGATCAAAATGATTTGTTCTGTTACCTTATTAAAAAAAAATAAAAAGCTGAAAATGAAGTTTGTTTGGTATGCTCTATATTTTTTAATTATTTCAACACTATTTTAAGAGGTGCATAGAAAGAACTTCCCAGTCAATATAGAAACATAACTTTCCTTGTTTAATTGTAGTTAAACATTTTTAAAATTAAAATTGTATATATTTAAGGTGTACAACATGATGTTTTGATATACAATACATAATAAAATTATTACAACAGGAAGCTAATTAAGATATCCACCTCCTCACACAGTTACTTTTATGTGTGTATGTGTGTGTATTATAAATACCTGATATCTACTTTCTTAGCAAATTTCAAGTATGCAATACAGTATTATTAACTATAGTCACCATGTAATACATTATATCTCTAGAACTAATTCATCTGTACAACAAAAACTTGTTATCCATTGACTACATTTCCCCGCTGCCCCCTACCTCCCTGCCCCTGGTAACCACCATTCTACTCTCTGCTTCTGAAATTTTGACTTTTTTAGATTCCACTTATCAGTGCAATCATGCGGTATTTTTCTTTCTGTGTCTAGCTTCTTTCTTTGTCTTAGCATAATGTCCTCCAGATTCATCCATGTTGTATAGTACTGTTGAAATGGCAAGATTTCTTAATTTTTTAAGGCTGAATAATAGTCTATTTTCTGTGTGTATGTGTGTGTGCATATGCCAGTTTCTTTATTCAGTTATCTGTTGATAGACACAAATTGTTTCCGTATATTGCTTATTGTGAATAATGCTGTAATGAGCATGAGATCACAGATATCTCTTTGAGATGCTGATTTCATTCTACATATATATATATATATATATATATATATCAAGAAAAATGATTTCTGAATCATATGGTAGGTCTATTTTTAATTTTCTGAGGAACTTCCATACTGTTTTCCATAGTGGCTGCACCAATTTACATTCCTACCAACAGTGTACAGGGGTTTCTTCTCTCCACATCCTTGCCAACACTTATTATCTTTTGTCTTTGGTAATAGCCATCCTAACAGGTGTGAGGTGATATCTCATTGTGGTTTTGATTTGCATTTTCCTGAGTAGTGCTGTTGAGTGCCTTTCACTTGATTAATTTTGAACAGGTAAAATATTATTAATATAAATATGTTTCAGATACTGTGTATACTTTATCTGGAGGAAGATTTGTCAGTGTTCTTACTGCCCCTAATATGTTA
Source organism: Delphinus delphis (assembly GCF_949987515.2). Classification (NCBI taxonomy): domain Eukaryota; kingdom Metazoa; phylum Chordata; class Mammalia; order Artiodactyla; family Delphinidae; genus Delphinus; species Delphinus delphis. The sequence goes on along the minus strand of NC_082693.1, from coordinate 11,613,544 downwards.
TCTTCAGGAAAACACTGATAAATATTTAATAAAATTGTTATGTATTTTATCCTATAAAGAATTTTTTTCTCCATTTTATTGGCTAGTGTTATTAATCAGAGCCATTCAGCATTATCAACATGTGGCTTCTGCTTTCCTCTCATGCTTGTCTAAGAGCCTTGCCATAAACTCCTAGTACAAATTGAATCTTCAGCAAAGGACAGCTTTAGAGCCTCATGAACAGGACTGTACCAGGTACTCTGTCAACAATGAATAGACTCATCAGTATTGGCTTCTGAGCCAGCGTTATTTATACCTTGTCATACTGTGCTGGAGGACTGAACTGTGATTTTCAGATCAAAAATCATGACTTTGTGAAAACCTAGTAACCCAAGATCTACATAGAACTGACTGAACTGATGAGAAAAAACTAATAATAATAATGGACATTTATTTGGGGTGGGGAGTATATTGTTGTATTACTCATAGTGTTCTATTTTCTGATAGATATATCAGGAAGCCCTTTTTCTATTTCTTCAAATTCTATCTCCAACCCTAAATATAGTAGGCTATGCTTTTTATTTTGTTATCTATTTTATACATATTAGTGTATATATGTCAATCCCAATTTCCCAGTTCATCCCACCCCCCCACCCCCACCCCCTGCAGACTATGCTTTTGCAAACTGAAATTAAACATTCTTTAAATGGTGTTTTGTTCTCCCTGATGCCTTGGCATTGAAGAATAAATACTTCTGCTGAGTCACTTTATTTTTCTTGCCAACATAATAATTTGCATACATTCAATAAGAATCTGTCCTACTTTCTATGAAGATACAGTTACATCAATTGTCCTATCAGGTCTATACTGGAGTATATTTTACAGAATGAATCTCATTTCATTAGGTATGAAAAGCCTACCATGAAGAAACTGGTAGGGTTCTTAATCTGTGGAAACCATACACATAAATGAATCAGGTTGCAATACGAGTCCAGCTTTTAAAAATATGTGTTATCAAGTCTAATTTTCAGAATTTTTTATGATCATAAGGAGGACTATTGAAAAAAATTATCCAAAACTCAGAAACAAGATTAAAAAATGACTGCATGTCCCTTTAATGTCTAACAAACTTCCCCAGCCCCCCCATCCAGGATTATTTAATTTTCTAGGGAATATGCTTTTGTGTGACTTAATACTTGATTAGACCCCAGACTTTGTGAAGTTGCTCATTAAGTTGTAAATTTTTTTCAGGGAAAGATGCAAATTATTTCTTTCCCATACGAAAACAAACAAAAAAACAAAACAAAAAAACCCAAAAACACTCCAAAATTTATTCCCAAACCTAACAAATGCATTTCTGTATGACTTTTCAGATGGACAGTTATATACCCTCCATTATTCTAATTCTTCTTTTAACTAACTTACCATTTAACTCATTAATGAGTTAAATAACTCATTAATGAGTTAAATAATAATCATTGACACGTGTTCATTCTATATTTGTATAAAAGTCATATCTTAAGAAATTATGCTCTTTTAAAATTATACTTTGGATGCGCATGCTATCAGGCAAGCTCTGCCTGCGGGAAGCAGCAGTCTCACAGGTGGGACCAGCCACAACCTGTCTGCTTCCCGCCTTTGCTGGAAAATGGGCCACAGAATATAGGTATTCTCAGACTCCCCAGCGTTCTCCTCAGTCTCAGACAACCCTTCGACCACAGAGAAGGGCACACCCCTAGAGAAGGACATGGTGACCAACATGGCCTAAGCTTCTTGGCCCTGTATTTCTCCTGAAGAAGGCTTAGCTCCTGGTGGCACGGAGCTGGGAAACCGTCACCAGAGTGACAGCGCTGCCTTTGACCCTACATGGGGAGGCTGTGCGCTCTGCCCTGTGTGACCCACCCTTCTCAACTTGCTCTCACCACCCTCCCACCGCCTACGCACCCAATGCAGGACCAGAACTGGCTGAGCTTCAGTGACCATAACTTCAGCAAAGACTGAAACCAGGACCCCTACCAGATGGAAACTGCTGACCATAAACGCTAAACCATAGACTGGCTGGAGCCAGAGATTTGATGACTGAGATTCCTGAAACTTCACCCTGTTACCTCACCTCTAACCAATCAGAAGAATGTCCAGGAGCTGATCACACACCCTGAGACCCTCACCCTAATGTTGCACTGAAAGCCATTAGGGAATGAGTGTTTTGAACACTAGCTGCCCGTTCTCCTTGTCACCCTGCAATGACGCTGTACTTTCCTTCACCACAACCCAGCGTCAGTAGATTGGCATTCTGCTATATTGGCAGAGTCGAGCAGTTGCAAAAAGAGACCATATGGGGCTTCCCTCGTGGCACAGTGGTTGAGAGTCCGCCTGCCAATGCAGGGGATGCGGGTTCGTGCCCCGGTCCGGGAAGATCCCACATGCCGCGGAGCAGCTGGGCCCGTGAGCCATGGCCGCTGAGCCTGCGCGTCCGGAGCCTGTGCTCCGCAATGGGAGAGGCCACAACAGTGAGAGGCCCGCGTACCGCAAAAAAAAAAAAAAAAAAAAAAAAAGAGACCATATGGCTCTCAAAGTCTGAAATATTATCTGGCCAGGCAAAACTATTACAAAAAATGATAACTAAGTGAAAAAATATATTATCTGGCCCTTTACAGAAAAAGTTTGCAGTGTCCTGCTCTAATCCATAACTGCCAACCTGCAGTTGCCCCATCCTCACCACACTCCTGCTCCAGGGCAAAAGTCAGGAAGGAGCAGACTTAGGATGAATTTCCTGCTTGTGCACACTAGTCCTGGTCCTGTTTTAGAAAGATTATCCTGCCAACTTCAAAAACTAAGAGAAGAAATTCCCCCAATATTCATCCTGACCAAAGATTCCAAAATGGGAGAGAGGGACGTGCTCTGCTTTCCACATTCCACATGGAAGGAGCTGTGGCATCATAGTTCTCCACCCACACCATCCTGTGTCTCCTCTCCAGGCTTTTGAGCATTCTATTTCCTCTCCTGGGAAAACGCTTCCTTCCCTCTTTGCTGACCTAACCATTTCAAAAATCAGTTCAGACACAACTGATGCCTTCCTTCATCACTCATAGATCCTCTCCTTAGAGGTTACTGGTTCATTCAAGCTCTCATTACATCCTGCGTTGACCTCTAACCTTACCATATGACATTCAAATTATTAGTAGATATGTGTCCCTAACCTGACCATGAGCTCTTCAAAGACAGGGCAGGTCCCAAGGGCAAGGACCATGTCTCAGTCATTTTTGAATTCACAACATGCATGGCAGTGCCAAGCACACAGTGGGTACTCAGTATATACCACTTATTGAACTGCATTGAACACTGGTGGATTAGTCAGCTCAGGCTGCCATAACAAAATACCACAGACTGGGTGGCTTAAACAATGGAAATTTATTTTCTGGAGGCTAGAAATCCAAGATTGAGGAGGCAACAAGGTTGGTTTCTACTGAGGCCTCTCTCCTTGGCTTGCAGATGGCTACCTTCTGGCTGTGTCTTCACATGGCCTTTTCCTCTGTGCTCCCATGGAGAGACAGATCTGGTATATCATCTACTTTCTTTTTCCCCACATCTCTTAGCATATACTAAATTCTCACAAATATTTAGTTCTATCTCTGGACTCCCTAGCCTGATCCATAAATTTGTCTGTCCATTTAATGTACCACACTGTTTGAATTATTGTAGCTTTATATTAGCTTTTAATATCTAGTAGAGTTAGTCCCACCTCATTGCCTTCTTCTTCAGAAGTTTCCTGGCTGTCCAAGTTTGTTCATATTTCACGTGAACTTTAAAACCAGCTTATCTAATTCCATATCCTCTTCCACCAAATCTCATTGGTGATTTTATTCATCATGTTAAATTTATAGATTAGTTTAAGAGCCTTTATATATATATATATTTTAGGACCTTTATATTTTATGATGTTAAGTCTTCCTATCCAAGTTCATGGTATGCCTTTATATTTATTAAAGTTTATTTTTGTATCTTCCAGTAATATTTTAAAGTTTTCTTCAATAAATATTTCACATTCTTGCTATGTTGGTAACTAGGTTTTTTCTTTTTCCTTTTTTGTTTCTAATGTAAATGGGACTTCCCCATCTCCATATCTGTTAACTGCTTGTTGTTTGTATACATGAAGATTTTTGATTCTGTATATTTATTTTGTACCCAGATATTGTATGAAATTCTCTTATTTTTGTAATACAGTTTATTTGGGTGCTCCAGATGTGTAATCATATTGTTTGAATATAATGATAACTTTACCTTCTTTCCTATTTTATATCTGTTAATTTCCTTTTTTTTTTTTTTTTTTTTTTTTTTTTGCGGTACGCGGGCCTCTCACTGTTGCGGCCACTCCCGTTGCGGAGCACAGGCTCCGGACGCGCAGGCTCAGCGGCCATGGCTCACGGGCCTAGCCGCTCCGCGGCATATGGGATATTCCCAGACCGGGGCATGAACCCATGTCCCCTGCATTGGCAGGCAGACTCTCAACTACTGCACCACCAGGGAAGCCCTGTTAATTTCCTTTTGAATGCTTCCTTGGGCTAATACCTCAAGAACAATATTAAATGAGAATGACAATTAAAAAACTAAAATAAAATAATACTTTGACACTCCCTAATAGCTTCTCTGATTTTCCTATTCTTATTCAAACTACATTCTGCTGTCAGTCTGCTCTTCCTAAAATACCATTTATGATACTTACTCCCCTCCTTGATGAAACACCCTACCAACAGGATAAGTTTCCAAAAGTCATCAGCCTGCTATTCACAATCCCTCACTGTTGAGTTCCAGTTGCCTTTAGCACCTTATCTTCCACACAAACTCTCATTCCAGTCAAACAAAAATATAGTACTTTTTTAAAAACCAATATGTCATATGAAAACAGTGAGATTAAAAAATCTCATCTGAATTGCCTTATCTGGTCTCCTCCCCTCTGTAATTTCTATTTCAGCAAGCCAGCTCATTTTATGTCAGCCATTAACTCCCCATGGAAAGTGAATGCCTGAATTCTTACAGTGTTTAACACAACATAAATAAAGATATACTGTGATGTAATAAAGATATATCTGGTCTTTGTTCCTGGTTCCTGCCACAGAGCTTCAAAAACTCTTGGAGAGGAGTATCTTTGTTATACCAATGGGTGACTCATCATGGGCCCCTAGATAGCCTCAGGGTGGGGACTGGTCACCAAGAAGACCGACCATGTGATTAGAGGATAAGATGCTTAAGATTTTGAGCCAGGGCTTCCCTGGTGGCGCAGTGGTTGAGAGTCCGCCTGCCGATGCAGGGGATGCGGGTTCGAGCCCCGGTCCGGGAGGATCCCACGTGCCGCGGAGCGGCTGCGCCCGTGGGCCATGGCCGCTGGGCCTGCGCGTCCGGAGCCAGTGCTCCGCAACGGGAGAGGCCACAACGGTGAGAGGCCCACGTACAGAAAAAAAAAAAAAAAAAAGATTTTGAGCCAGCCTGACCTCCAGAGAGGCAGCAGGGGGCTAGAGATTGAGTTTAATCACGTGGTCAATGATTTAATAAATCATGCTTACATAGTGAATCCCCAGTAAAAATTCTAGACACCAAAGCCCAGTGGAGTTTGCTGGTTGGTGAACATATTGATGTGCTGGGCAGATGACTTGCCTGGATTCCATGAGGAGAAGGCACAGAAGTTCTGCATTCCCTCCCAGACCTCACCCTATACGTATCTTCATTTTACTGTTCCTGAGTTGTATCCTTTATAATAAAACTAATTGTAAATAGAGTACTTTCTGAGTTGTTCTAGTGAATTATCAAATCTGAGGAGGCTATGGGGACCCCTGAATTTATAGCCAAGGCAGTCAGAAGTGGAAGTTGTGGCTGGCAGCTCTAGAAAGAGCAGTCTGTGGAGGACTGAACTCTTAACCTTTGGAATCTGCACTGACACTGGTGGTGATTAGTGTCAGAACTGTATTGCAGTATACCCCAGTTGGGATTGGAGTGTATATCTAACACTGTATGTTAATAGTTGACATTTCATGTATGGAGAAAGCATGTTAATACATTTGTCTGCTTTATCCAGCCGTCTTCTCAGGAATTCTCTCCCATGGCAGTGGACTATGTGATTTTTGCCTTTTGAGTACAGCTGATCTGATCAGAGTGGGTGTATGAACTATATGAACCAATAAGAGTCTGTCTTATTGACATGTGCATGGAATGTGTCTAGAAACACTGAAATGTTAATCTGGTGGTGGTGGTGCTGGAGCAGGAGGTGTCGGGTCCAAGCACGGGTTGGAGAAGAATTTCCAGACACAAGGCAGAATGTAAGGAAGACAGAGTTTATTGAAGAGAAGGGTCACTGCAAGAACAGCGGGCCAACTTCCCGGTAGCCAGGGAAGGTCGACAATGAGCATGGGTTGCTTGTCTGTTTTTATAGCCAGGAAACCTGCAAGTCATCTGCTGACTGGGCAGAGTATGTATACTTTCAGTGTGCTGAGTGGGAGAAAAACGGGGCAAATGTCTTTCCTTATATGGGATGGGAAAGGGACAGGGCATGCTCTGGGACATAGCAATGGTCTCATTGGGACAGAGTGATAGGAGTCCTGTAACCCTTTGTTCCGGCAATATTGGCCCTTTGAGTTTGTCTCGTTCTTTGTCCTTGGAGCACACCACAGGAGGTATCTGGCATAGTAAGTACCCAACAGATTTTTGTTGAATGACTACATGAAAGAGGTTTCTGTAACTTTAGGGCTTGAGAGGGCCATTTCCCCATATACATGGAAAACAGAAAAAAGTGAGAAGCAGAGGCAAAATGATCGCATGGATTGGGAAGGATGGTGAGATAACCACTTTGGACTCCTAAAGATTTTCCTATTCCAGACCTAGTGAGGCCCTTATACATCCTGCTTTGGTTTTCCTTGAAATGCACCTGTGTATTCCCTTTACATTTTCCCATTTGCCCAAGTTAGTTTGAGTAGATTTTGTGTCTAGTGTTTAAGGGTAATTTTCTAATGATAAAATCATGATTCTCATTACAAATATAAAAATAACATTTATTGAAGATTTTACTAACTCTATAGTTAAATGGGGAAACCAGCAAGGTGTTACAACAGATTCAAAGGAGAATCCACACAACAGACACATTTGTTGATCAAGAATATTGAAGTGGGGCTTCCCTGGTGGCGCAGTGGTTTGAGAGTCCGCCTGCCGATGCAGGGGATGCGGGTTCGCGCCCTGGTCCGGGAGGATCCCACATGCCGCGGAGCGGCTGGACCCGTGAGCCATGGCCGCTGAACCTGCACGGGCCGGAGCCTGTGCTCCGCAATGGGAGAGGCCACAACAGTGAGAGGCCCGCGTACCGCAAAAAAAAAAAAAAAAGAACGCTAACTTTGGGAAATTTTGCCCGGTAATATGAGAATTTCATTTAAGTTATATGAGAGATTCCTCACAAACTGAGGTGAAGTTGGGCTCTGAGTACATAATCAGAAGAGCACTTTCCTTTGGGACAAAGGGGACTCAGTTTGGAGTCCAGAAAAGACCTTATTTTTTGTGACTAAAGAAATTACTCTGGTACTACCTGATACTTGAATAACAGGAAAACTGTATTTTGTGTGATTTTGTAGCAAAGGAAAACTTAGTAATTCAAGACTGTAACTTAACTACTAGGAATGCTGTAGATTGGGTCATGAAGTGGGTGAAGCTTATGTCTGGCCATCTTTCCCTTTCTAATGCTTTCACCTCTTTCAAGTTTCTTTACTATCCAACATCTTTTATGTTCCATGTCCTTCTCAGTTAGCTAATTTCTATTTGTGTTATTCCTTTTTAAGTTATTAGTAATTTAAAAGTGGATTTTTTTCACTTTAATGTCTTATTTAATCCATTATATACAAAATACTATTTCAACCAGTAAATATTTTTAACAATAAGATATTTTACTTTTTTTTTTTGGTGTTGTCTTCAAAATCCAGTGTTTTAGAGTCTCAGTATGAACATTAACCTTTCATGAGAAAGACTTGATCTGTATTTAGATTTCATAAAATTTATAGTTGAAAAAATAAATTCATATACTCAAGTTCCTAACATACTTAAAATTGTTTTCTAATAACTGAATCAAATGAAGAGTTCTGCAGTTGGTGTTGGCTAGGAATTTAGAGAGGTGAAGGAAAGACAAATGGTGGAATTCTGGCAACATGGCAGCCTGCAGGAGAGATAGCTCTATCTGAATACATATTCTAATTCGTGAGCGATCCTCCTTTCTGCCTCTTGTTTCTACTGAGGTATGCTTACTTACTCACTACCACACAACTGCAATTGCTACTGACTCACTATTTAAAGTATTGAAATTTTGTTACATTCTTATTTTCCTTTCTTCTCTTTCAAGCAAAATATGTCAGGATCTATCATCAATTACTTATACCTTAACTGAAGCTTATTTACATTGTCTGCCTCGCCCAGATTTAATTGCATTTACCTTTTACTTTTGATAAACCTTCATCTAAGAGACCTGGACACCTAGCCCATGACCCTGATACAGACTTGACTGAGGAAAATAATCCTGATTCATGCCAAATGAAAGCTACACACTCTAATCCCACAGTGGGGTTTCAGGAGAGCAGGGCTCAGCAGAGGCAGCTGGATGCTGTAATCTCGAGATGGGTACCAAAGGCACAATGGATCATTTCCAACCAGCTCAGTGCTTATACAGCTGATAGAGCTAGGAATCAGTAGCCAATGATATCTCTCAGAGTATTTCCTTTCCTAGTATGGGCAGATATAGTTTATGATCTTTTGACTTCAAATATTATCCCATTTAGTAACACTCTTTCACTGAGCTCTCAATCTTTGGTCTCTAATAATATTTATTTTTTCTTTTATCTCTTTTCAAAGGAATTTCAGGTGTCAAGGGAGAGGGAGAAGAGTATTTGAGGAGTGGAGTAGTGAGCAGGGTAACCCTCCCATGGCCCCTGAAATGTTACTTGTCTCCATCCTGTGATTGTACCCAGTTGAGAATCACTAAATCTTCCATTTTATCATTAACAAAGATTTGGTCAAGTTTAACATGTTGTTCTTTGTGTTATTAAAGCAATATTAATTTTTATTTGCTCTCCAAATAGAAAATTATAATATGGAATATACTTATTCACACTGCACATATTTTCAGAGGTACAATAAATGTACTATTGATCTGTGCTTTGCTTTCATTCTTCAACATTCCTGAAATATGCTAACAATATAAACTTAAAGAGAAGATTGGTTAAACTTATAGAGAAGATTGGTTTTATTCCTTAAACTGGGTGTGTGGTTTGTAATCCAAGATTTTTTCTAGTTGTAGTGAAGTAGCTTCACACTGCAGATATCAGCTGAATTTTTTTGTGCTGGTGATGACAATAGAAGAATATTAAGAAGTGGAAAGTTGGGGCACAAAAACAGAAATATAAATCAATGGAACAGGATAGAAAGCCCAGAGAGAAACCCACGCACCTATGGTCAACTAATCTATGACAAAGGAGGCAAGAACATACAATGGAGAAAAGACAGCCTCTTCAATACGTGGTGCTGGGAAAACTGGACAGCTACATGGAAAAGTATGAAATTAGAACACTCCCTAACACCATACAAAAAATAAACTCAAAGTGGATTCGAGACCTAAATATAAGACCGGACACTTTAAAACTCTTAGAGGAAAACATAGAAAGAAAACTCTATGACATAAATCACAGCAAGATCTTTTTTGACCCATATCCTAGAGGAATGGAAATAAAAACAAAAATAAACAAATGGGACCTAATGAAACTTCAAAGCTTTTGCACAACAAAGGGAACTATAAACAAGACCAAAAGACACCCTCAGAATGGGAGAAAGTATTTGCAAACAAATCAATGGACAAAGGATTAATCTCCAAAATATATAAACAGCTTATGCAGCTCAATATTAAAAAAAACAAACAACCCAATCAAAAAATGGGCAGAAGACTTAAGTATACATTTTTCCAAAGAAGACATACAGATGGCCAAGAGGCACATGAAAAGATGTTCAACATCACTAATTATTAAAGAAATGCAAATCAAAACTACAACGAGGGGCTTCCCTGGTTGCACAGTGGTTGAGAGTCTGCCTGCCGATGCAGGGGAGACGGGTTCGTGCCCCGGTCCGGGAAGATCCCACATGCCACGGAGCGGCTGGGCCCGTGAGCCATGGCCGCTGGGCCTGCGCGTCCGGAGCCTGTGCTCCGCAACGGGAGAGGCCACAACAGTGAGAGGCCCGCGTACCACAAAAAAAAAAAAAAACTACAATGCGTCAAAAAGAGTCATGTACCACAATGTTCATTGCAGCTCTATTTACAATAGCCAGGACATGGAAGCAACCTAAGTGTCCATTAACAGATGAATGGATAAAGAAGATGCGGCATATATATAAAATGGAATATTACCCAGCCATAAAAAGAAACGAAATTGAATTATTTGTAGTGAGGTGGATGGACCTAGAGTCTGTCATACAGCGTGAAGTAAGTCAGAAAGAGAAAAGCAAATACCGTATGCTAGCACATATATATGGAATCTAAAAAAAAAATGGCTCTGAAGAACCTAGGGGCAGGACAGCAATAAAGATGCAGACGTAGAGAATGGACTTGAGAACACAGGGAGGGGAAGGGTAAGCTGGGATGAAGTGAGAGTGGCACTGACATATATACACTACCAAATGTAAAATAGATAGCTAGTGGGAAGCAGCCGCATGGCACTGGGAGATCAGCCCCAGTGCTTTGTGACCACCTAGAAGGGTGGGATAGGGAGGGTGGGAGAGAGACCCAAGAGGGAGGAGATATGGGGATATATGTATATGTATAGCTGATTCACTTTGTTATAAAGCAGAAACTAACACACCATTGTAAAGCAATTATACTTCAATAAAGAGGTTAAAAAAAAAAACTACAATGAGGTATTACCTCAAACCGGTTAGAATGGGCATCATCAGAAAATCTAGCTTTTTAATTTTTTCTGTAAAGCTTTCTTTTTTTTTTTTTTCTGTAAAAACACCAAATGGCAAATGACACCGGTGCTGTGAGAGGGTCCGGAGGGCCCGGAGGCTCCAGGGGCCCTGGAATGGGAGGCCGCAGAGGCTTCAGCAGCGGCGTCCATGGCCAGGGCCGGGGTCGCGGAGCTCGCGGAGGCAAGGCCGAGGACAAGGAGTGTCTCCGCGTCACCAAGCTGGGCCGCCTGGTCAAGGACATGAAGATCAATCCCTGGAGGAGATCTATCTCTGTTCTCTGCCCATAAAGGAATCTGAGATCACTGACATTTTCTTGGGGTCATCCCTCGTGGAGGAAGTTTTGAAGATCATGCCTGTGCAAAAGCAGACACTTGCTGGCCAGCGGACCAGGTTCAAGGCATTTGTTGCCATCTGGGATTACAACGGACGTGTTGGTTTGGGTGTGACGTGCTCTAAGGAGGTAGCCACTGCCATCTGTGCGACCGTCATTCTGGCTGAGCTCTCCATGGTCCCGGTGCGACGAGGCTACTGGGGGAACAAGATGGGCAAGCCCCATACTGTCCCTTGCAAGGTGACTGGCCGCTGAGGCTCTGGGCTGGTGCGCCTCATCCCTGCCCCCAGGGGCACTGGCATCGTCTCAGCCCCTGTGCCCCAGAAGCCACTGATGATGGCTGGAATTGACGACTGCTACACCTCTGCCAGGGACTGCACTGCCACGCTGGGCAACTTGGCCAAGGCCACTTCTAATGCCATTTCCAAGACCTACAGTTATCTCACTCCTGATCTCTGGAAAGAGATGGTGTTCACCAAGTCTCCATATCAGGAATCCACTGACCATCCTGTAAAGACCCACACAGAGTTTCCATGCAGAGGACCCAGGCTCCAGCTGTAGCCACCACATAGTTTTCTATGAGAAAAACAAAGTGAATGAAACTAGTTAAAAAAAAAAAAGAAAATCTACAAATAACAAATGCTAGAGAGGGTGTGGAGGAAAGGGAACCCTCTTGCACTGTTGGTGGGAATGTAAATTGATACAGCCATTGTGCAGAACAGTATGGAGGTTCCTTAAAAAACTAAAAATAAAATTACCATATGACCCAGCAATCCGACTACTGAGCATATACCCGGAGAAAAGCATAAATCAAAAAGACACATACACCCCAGTGTTCATTGCAGCACTATTTACAATAGCCAGGTCATGGTAGCAACCTAAATGCCCATCGACAGACGAATGGATAAAGAAGATGTGGTACATATACAATGGAATATTACTCAGCCCTAAAAAGGAACAAAATTGGGTCATTTGTAGAGACGTGGATGGACCTAGGACTGTCATACAGAGTGAAGTCAGAAAGAGAAAAACAAATATCATATATTAACACATGTATGTGGAATCTAGAAAAATGGTACAGATGAAGTGGTTTGCAAGGCAGAAATAGAGACACAGATCAGAGAACAAATGTATGGACACCAAGGGGGGAAAGTGGAGGGGGTGGTGGTGGGATGAATCGGGAGATTGGGATTGACATGTATACACTGATGTGGATAAAATAGATAACTAATAAGAACCTGCTGTATGAAAAAATTAAATTAAATTAAAAAAAGTGGAAGGTTGGGTTTCACTTCTGTAGAGTGAACATTAAAGGTTATTCATGGACGGTGGGGAGACTCTGCCTGTGTGTGGCAGGAGGTACATGGGAGCTCTCGTACTTACTGCTCAATTTTTCTGTAAACCTAAAACTTCTCTTAAAAAAAAAAAGTCTGTTAAAAAAATATATCCAAGTAGGAGTAAAACAAGGTACCCATGTAGGGTCTTCCTTGGACCACATTTTGACACAAATAATAGTTAACATTTACTGAGTTTTTAACTATATGATAGATGCTGTGCTGTGTGATTCACATGCCATAGCCAAGACTGCAGCTGGTCACCACATATGTTCTTCTCAGTTTTTAGCTGGGTATTTGGTTCCCTTGAATAAAGCCTTTATTTTCTTCTAGCTTCCCTTGCAGGTAGGTGTGCCAAGTAACTAAATGCCTACCCATAGGGCACAACTACAATTGGTGAGTACTTTTTTCTCTGGACAGTGTACTCAAAGGAAGAGAGCATACCTTTTTGCCTCTTCCTCTTAATAGCTTTGCAATTCTGCCGTACTCCCACACCTAGCTGAAAGGAATGCTTTCATAGTGTTGCACAGAACTGAGTTTTAACCAATAGTTATAAGCAAAAGTGAAATTGAGCAGGACCCTGTGGGGCTCCTGGGCATGGAAGCCCTCCTGTGTCCCTGTTTCTTTTTTGTAGGAAATCGGCTTCAGCCTCTATGACCTTCCCTGTGTTCCAAAGTGCAGATTCAAACAGTCACTAATCAGGGAAGGGAGGGGAGGCAGAGGCAAGGGAGGGGAGGCAGAGACAAGGGAGGAGCTGTCAAGAAACAATAGTGCAGTCTTGGGACAGGGTCCTGGTTCCACCTCAAGGGATACACATAACAATATCTTTGAGCTCTTTTGCAGAACTAAAACCCCCAACAGGGACTTCCCTGTTGATGCAGTGATTAAGACTCCGTTCTCCCAATGCAGGGGGCCCGGGGTTCGATTCCCAGTCAGGGAACTAGATCCTACGTGCATGCCGCAACTAAAAGAGTTCACATGCTGCAACTAAGGAGCCCACCTGCCACAACTAAGACCTGGTGCAACCAAATAAATAAATAAATAACAACAAAAAAACACCCCCCAACAAATGGAAGATGTTAACTACTTGATGAACCATTCTTCACTCCAGAGAGGTCACAGTTTTATAACCTCAAAAACCACACAAGCTCATCAGGAGGCCACCTGAGGCCAGATTAAGGGAATGCAGGCCCTGCACACACCTTGATCCTTATCAGCAAACCTGCCCTTGAACCATTGCTATAAAACTCCTCACCAGATCCCCCCAGGGGGGACAAACAGTTCTTAAGGGCATGAGCCTGCTGTGTCCTCCTTTGCCTGACAAAGCAATAAAGCTATTCTTTTCTACTTCATCCAAAACTCTGTCTCCAAGATTTGATTTAGGACAGGTGCACAGAGGCCAAGTTTTTGACATCAAAAGTAGTTTCACGTACACTTCTGGAAAATCGTCTTTAAAAAGAGGAGGCATGATCTTCTTCACACCTTTCTTTTTTCTACTCGCTAGAAGCTCCAAGTTTTTAAATTTATTTTATTTATTTTTGGCTGCATAGGGTCTTTGTTGCTGTGCGCAGTCTTTCTCTAGTTGCGGCGAGCGGGGGCTACTCTTTATAAACTGCAGTGCGTGGGCTTCTCATTGCGGTGGGTTTTCATGTTGCAGAGCATGGGCTCTAGGATCACAGGCTCCGGTAGTTGTGGCTCGCGGGCTCTAGAGCGCAGCCTCAGTAGTTGTGGTGCATGGGGTTAGTTGCTCTGCAGCATGTGGTATCCTCCCGGACCAGGGCTCGAACCCGTGTCCCCTGAACTGGCAGGCGGATTCTTAACCACTGTTCCACCAGGGAAGCCCTAAAAGCTCCAGATTTTGAGAAGGTTTTGAGGATGGAAGAGCAACAAGATAGAAGAATGGGTCCTTGAGGACTGGAACTGCTTTCAGACCCTGCCCCATTTACTTCCAACATAATATACATGAAAGAGAAAAAACTTCCATCTGACTGAACTATCTATTGTTTTTAGGTTTCTGTGTTTCATGCTAAATGGATTCACAATAAACACAGGATTAAATACTTAGAAGTGGGGTACTGAATCGAACAGAAAATAAATATCATAAATGGTACTGGCTTAGAAGGTGAGCAGCAGGTGCTATAGACTCAGTATGGCAGAGGCTGACCTTTGGTGACAAACATTCCCCTGCTTTAGCCTGAAAAGGAGACCATGTACTGACTGAGGCTATAGCTTTAGGGGAAATGATAGGAAAGATGAATGCTTCTGTGTGTCTTGACTGCTTCTTGACACTTTGAGCAAAGCCTTACAGGCTAGAGATGGGCAGTATAGAAACAGAGATTGACGGGACTACAGCTTTCCTAAAAGAACTGCTCTCTGTCTGAGGCCTGCAATCTAAGTTGATAGTATGGGACTTTGCAGGGATAAAACTACTTCTGCACCCCAAACTGAGCCAGTTATAAGCAGTGGCTAAAATCCAGCAGTTTTAGCAGATCAATTGCTAGCGAACAGCAGATTAAGGGTTCTTTCTTCTGACTCATCTGTTTTAAATGACTATGCAGTAACTCCATTAAATTTAGAGAGAAATGGATGGGCAGAATAATACAACCAATAAGTAAAAGACCAGTATTCAGGCTTAAAAAAACAATGTCTAAACAAGATCTTGGCTGTGATTACAAGGACAGGGAATGACTGAAAGTAAATAAAAAGGAATTCCTATTTGAAAGAATTATATTGCCTGCAAGGAGGAACTTCTGAGAGAGCAAAGCTGGGGGCCATGAGGACAGTATTAGTCTTCTAGGGCTGCCATAACAAAATACCACTGATGGGAGCTTAAACAACAGAAATGTATTTTCTCACAGTTCTGGAGGCGAGAAGCCTAGGATCAAGGTGTTAACAGGTTTGGCTTCTTCTGAGGCAGCTCTCCTTGGTGTGTAGACAGCTACCTTCTTGCTGTGTCCTCACGTGGCCTTGCCTCTGGTGTCTCTCTCTTTTTTGAAGGATACCAGTCATATTGGATTAAGGCACCACCCTTTGAACCTTGATTACCTCCTTAAAGGCCCTATTTCCAATACAATCACATTGGGAGACTTCAACATACAAATTTGGGGAAAACACAGCTCAGTGCATAACAAGGATAGCAAGTGAAGTAGTTCATCACCAAGAGCAGAACCAGGGAATACCAGTAGGCTAATCAAGGAACTCCGTTCCCAGGCCAGGGAATCTCCTAATTCCTGCCCAACAGGGTTTGATCATTTCTATGGACAGGTGCGAGTGAGTGCTGTTTCCTATTTTTCCTTATCCAATTGGAATTTTTTCTTTTTTTTAATAAATTTATTTTATTTATTTATTTTTGGCTGCATTGGGTCTTTGTTGCTGCGCGCGGGTTTTCTCTAGTTGCGGCGAGCAGGGACTACTCTTTGTTGCAGTGCGTGGGCTTCTCATTGCAGTGGCTTCTCTTGTTGTGGAACACGGGCTCTAGGCGCACGGGCTTCAGTAATTGTAGCACATGGGCTCAGTAGTTGTGGCTCAGGGGCTCTAGAGCGCAGGCTCAGCAGTTGTGGCGCACGGGCTTAGCTGCTCTGCAGCATGTGGGATCTTCCCGGAACAGGGCTCAAACCCATGTCCCCTGCATTGGCAGGCGGATTCTTAACCACTGTGCCACCAAGGAAGCCCCCAATTGGAATTTTAATTAAGGTTATTCCATTCCTGTTTTACCATTATATCAATATATCGAGTATGAGTGAGGGGGGAGGGAAAATGACTTTTAGTTTATGGATTTCTGGACTGTGAGTGGCTGCAACCTGCCATGATAGGGATGACTGGATATCACCCAGAGTTTGCAGACTTTGAGCTTAATGCAGTAACCAATGGCACTTTGCACTTATATCTCAAAGAGACAAGGTCTCTATGTGGAAAGAAGGAGCGTGTGGATGAGTGGTCTGTGGCAAGGATAGCTATTTGCCCCCTGATACCTGCCTTCTCACTCCTTCAAGTTTTAGCTGAATATAAGATTTCCTGAAATAAAGATTTCATTTCCCAGAATCCCTTGTAGCTGTGTGACTTTTCTTGGAAGTGTTTTTAAAAAGAATGAACAAACGCTACTTTACTTTTTTTCTCCTTCCTGCTGGCTGGAATGAGGACATGAGTTTTGGAGTTTTATTACCCGTATTACACTATAAAGTTTTCTGCTGTGGATAGCAGTGCAAAAAGAGCTGAAGAGCTAGATTCTTGTTGCTGTGGACTGACTACTGATAGGCTGTTTTTAGATGAGACAGAAATAAGTTATATATTTTTTTCTCCCCAATAATATTTTTATTGGTTACATGTCAAAATTATAATATTTTGAATCTTTTCATCAAATAAAATATTCAAATTATTTTCATCCATTACTTTTTATTTTTTAAAACATGGCTACTAGAAAATGTCAAATTACAAATGTGGCTCAAATTATAATTGTATTGGATAGCACTGTTTTAATTTTAGCTCTTCTGTTTAGGTTTATGCTTCAGGTTAGTTTTTGTATGGTTTTGTTCTTTTCCTTGTGTCTGTTTTTTCCAACATCATTTGTAGAAAACACTATCCTTTCCCCATTGAGTTACGCTTACTCCTTTTTCGTGAGCAGATATGTGCAGTTCTATTGATGTACTCTTTGTTCTATTCCATTGATCTGTACTATCCTTATTCCAATACCACTTTGTTTGGAGTACCTGAGCTAAAGTTTGTACCTCTATTTTCCCTCACCACTTTCTCTCCTCCCTGAATCCACTCCCCTCTGGCAACCACCTATTTCTTCTCTGTATATATGACTCTGTTTCTGTTTAGTTATGTTCATTTGTTTTGTTTTTTAGATGCCACATATAAGTGATAACGTACAGCACTTGTCTTTCTGTCTGACTTATTTCACTTAGCATAATAACTTCTGAGTCCATCCATGTGGTTGCAAATGGCAAGATTTCATTCTTTTTTAAGGCTGAGTAATATACCACATCTTCTTTATTCATTCGTCTATTGGTGGGCACTTAGGTTGCTTCCATATCTTGGCTATTATAAATAATGAACATAATGTTTGCTCGGATAAACACCCAGAAGTGGAATTGCTGGATCATATGGTATTTCCATTTTTAATTTTTTGAGGAATCTCCGTCCAGTTTTCCATATTGGCTACACCAATTTGCATTTCCACTAACACTGCACATGGGTTCCCTTTTCTCCACACCCTCACCAACACTTTTTATTTGTTATCTTTTTTTTTTTTTTTTGCGGTACGCGGGCCTCTCACTGTTGTGGCCTCTCCCATGGTGGAGCACAGGCTCCGGACGCGCAGGCTCAGTGGCCATGGCTCACGGGCCCAGCCGCTCCGCGGCATATGGGATCCTCCCTGACCGGGGCACGAACCCGTGTCCCCTGCATCGGCAGGCGGACTCTCAACCACTGCACCACCAGGGAAGCCCGCCTCCTCTTGATTGGTCTTTTGTCAGCTTAATTCTCAGAGCACAGGCACTGAACCTAAGAGGGTAGGAGAAAAGTCTTTTCTCCCCTACACCCATAACCTGAAGCTACCTGTCCCAGAAACCAATCCATTATTTACAATAACCAGCTCAGAAAGCCAGCTCGCAAGTCAGACTTGAAGAAGTCAGATTGCTATCTCTAGTGATAGTCCAGGAAACCAAACAATAACCCCTGTGACAACTAGCCCCATATGGCCAAGATTTGGTTAATAATTGATAGCTTCCCTAATTTTTGTTTCCATTTCCAACTTAGGACCAACCAGAAAAAGCCAATATGCACCCTAACCTATCATGGAGGATGCCCCACTTCTAGTTAGCTTGCCTACAGTTTCCCTATGCCAATGGCCTTTATTTGGGGCATATTTGAAGCCTTCCCTTTTTTTCACTATGAAGTTTTCCCACTCCTCTGCCTGCCTTTGAGTCTTTGCCAAAACACGAGTGATAGTGGCTGACTCCCTTGCTATAGGTCTTTGTTTTTATTTCCACAGAATGCCCACCCTTGTAACTTTCTATGTGGGGCTAGTGTTTGAAGTTATTCCTTATCCTCTCCATCTATATTGCCCTAATATCAATGGCTTGCAGTTTTAAACTTCCAAATATAATGATGCTTTTCATCCCTGGATAAGATTGCACTTTAATCTCAGCGAGACAGAATTTTAGGACACCAAGAGAAAAAGGTCATGGGATTTCACATGTCCTTTTCCCGCCAGATTTACTCACAAAAACAATATTTAGATTTTACCAGTACTGCTTTTGTCCCTTATCCTTTGCTTGAAGGTGGGAATCTACAATTGTGTGAAGTTTCCTAGTCTCCTAATATAGTTCTGCACCATCAGTGTCTGAAGGCTGAAGACGCTTGAGTGGCTGCCTGCAGCTTTACTATTGAGTGTCTTCAGAGAAGCTTCCAAGGGAGGTGAGAGAGTGTCTCGACCATGTTAGGTCCACGTGGTGTAACTGCCTTACAACCTCTCAGACTGGTGATTTACTTATTTGTTCTCGGCCCTCATTCTCACACTTGTGTGCTCTGCTGGACATTGTAAGGTGCTTATATTCTGTAACCTACATATAGCTGATGATTTTTGGTCAGATCCTGCCAATGGAGGGAGATTAAAAGCAAGAGGAAGGGAGATGTAACTCTCTTTTTCCAGTTTCAAACAGTGGTTGAAACAACAAAGACTGCACCAGTGATAAAAGAATGGAGGTGGCAATAGTACTGGTGGCAGAGGCAACAGTAGCAGTGATGTCTGGGGCAGGGAAAGCTGCAGTGACTCAATCAGCGGCTGATGGTTGCGGGTTCCTGGGCTGCAGCTCAGGCAGCTGGGCTCCAATAACAGAAACCTCACTTGCACACACCCTTGGCCTCTGCTTAATGAGTTTGCTCTCCTAGCCTGGGAATGGTAGTGTTGATTACTCAAAGGTCACCTTCCCCTCTCCAGACTTCCCAACAAGTTTAACCAATTCCTTTATTTAAATATCTTCTGGTTGAGATAACTAAATTGGTTCTTGTTTTCCTAACTGCGTAATAATGGTAAAGGTCGTCAGTGGAGACATTCAGTTAGAATTCTGCCCAAAGTGAAGTCTTTGTGCATCTTTCTTTTGTTCTCTTTGGGATATAAAGGGACAAGTTTCCCTCTTATCTCTTTGGGAAGATATTTGCCTTAGAGAAAGAACCTCAGGCAGTGGATTTGCATAGATTATTCATTCTTTCTTAGTGCAGATACATAAACATATTTCATAAAAAGACTCTCATGACCTTGACCTACTTTGCTTAAGAATAACATTCATGACATCTTAGTACTCTTTGTTGATAAATTTTAAAAATATAAACAATAAACATTAAAAAAAATCATTACCAGGGCTGAGCCCCATGTGGAGGTCTTCCAGAATATCTCCCATAACACAGGTTTTTCCCAATCAGTAGTCTGAGTTATGGTGAAGGGTTGTGAAGGTAAATTAACATCTGTCATTCTCAAACACGAGTTTCGCTCTGTATGAAGTCATTATGCGCTGGTGTGGAAGCACTGTTTTTTCTTTTTGTTTTAAATACTTCTTTGGCAATAAGAATAATGCCCTAAGCCCATGAGTCTCTCCCCATCCTTGCAGCCCTGACCATCCTGGCCCCCGCCTTGGAACCTCCCAGACCTTCCTAAATTCAAGCAGCTAAAGGGTAAATGACCCTGCTTCAGAACTGTGACCAGTGTCCTTTCTGATTGGTTGATGTCCATGCCAGTCACTACTGGGCTGGGCTCTGGCACCACTTGTCTAGTCCACATCTACAAGGCACATGCCTTGGTGAGAGCTGGATCCTAAACCCAGTGGGGAAGACTGGGCCTCAGATGTGGCTCTGGCACTCCAGCATCCAAGACCCAGGATACACCTAAGAATCCCCTGTTGATGGTCCCGAGTGACCCTCATACAGCTGCTTTTGGGAGCTGTAGTCTCTGTAGAATCTTAGCTTTGAGCGAAAAAAGGAGAGAAAATGCAGTGGGCATGTCATAGCAGGGGCAAATGTAGCCATGGAAAGATAGAGGTCTGTACTTTCTGCTGGCATTGCAGATACTCTCAAAACAGAGGGGAAGATGCAGGAAAAGACAAGGCTCTTGGAGTCAGTTTGGAGCCAAGAGTGATGTGAGGTATAGAAACCACTTTTTAATATTCATGTTGAATTTCATATCCATTTAAAGGTGATGAATTCATTAAAACTCATGGACTGCCCATTGATCAAGAACATTAATTTTATCAATAAAAATGTTAACTAATACGTTTTCTCTGTGTCAGGTTCTAGTCTAAAAGTATATTAACTCATTTAAGAAATCATCATCAATCATATTTTTTTTAAATAATTCTTTTTTTTTTTTAAATTTTACTTATTATTTTTGGCTTCATTGCTCCATGCGGGTTTTCTCTAGCAGGGGCTACCCTTCATTGCGGTCCACAGGCGTCTCATTTCGGTGGCTTCTCCTGTTGTGGAGCACGGGGTCTAGGAGTGCGGGCTTCAGTAGTTGTGGCTCACAGGCTCAGTAGTTGTGTGGCTCGCGGGCTCTAGAGAGCCGGCTCAGTAGTTGTGGCGCACGGGCTTAGTTGCTTCACGACATGTGGGATCTTCCCAGACCAGGGATTGAACCCACGTCCCCTGCATTGGCAGGCGGATTCTTAACCATTGTGCCACCAGGGAAGTCCCCTATCATATTTTTAAAATGAGAAAATTGAGGCATAGAAAATAATTTAAGATTTATCTGACCAGCCAGCATTTGAACCCAGGCAACGTAACCTGGCACATGAGCACACATTAATTGCCACCTTTCATCTGGCCTAAAGGATTAGCTTTGTCTTATTTTTAAATGGTGTTGCCTATCTGACTTTTGATAATATGTATATTGATCATATAAAAATTAATTATTATTAAAAATGTTTTACTAGAAAAATTTTGAATGGAATGGCTTTTAGTTCAGCAGAAACTGAGAAATCAGCACCGTGAAAAACACTGCTGGTGCTAAGAAAAACTGAAACTTATTTATATTACAAGCCACTTGAGGTCTATCAATTCAATTAAAATGTTGGAAAAATTTTATGGCAGTTCTGTCCATGGAATCATGATTCATACTGGAGCATCCTTTAGCTAGTGAGAGCTGCATCAAAGAGTAACACCAAATATTTTGAAAAATCAACAAATTACTTGGAAATTAGAATAATTTGAAGAACAATCTGCACCCAGCTTTTATCCTATGGTGCACAGTTCTACACAGACACATCCACATCCATACAAGGATAAAAAGTTTTATACAGATACATACACACACACACACACACACACACACATACACACATATTTTTATAAATAAAAAGTTTTATACAGATATACACACGCATATATACATATATCTTTTATAATTTAGAAATGGAAATTATATTTAATTTTTTTACATTTATATATTGATATATATGTTAATTTACAATACATATAGATGATCAAATATGCTGAATATCAGCTCCAGTTGCAAATATCAGCCAACCTCACCTCAAACATGCTAAAATAGTCAGTAAAGAAATTTACTTTTTCTCACATAACTAGTAGTCCAGGGTAGGTTGCAGGCTTAGTAATGCCATCAAGGGCCTTTCCATATCTGCTCTGTTTTCCTCAGCATGAGAGGATCCTTAGGCTGGAGCCCCTCATAATCTCAGCACAGCCTTCCTGCTGTTACATCTGTGTTGGATTAAAACATACCTACAAATTTTTTAATACTCCTCCCTGCAAAAGTGGAGCATAATCCCCCTCCTCTTAAATGTGGGCTTCATTTAGTGATGCACTTTTTACAGAATGTCATGGAAATGACAGTGTGTTGCTCCTGAAATTAGGACATAAAGGCATTGTGGTTTCCTCCTTATACTTTCTCTCGGATCACTTACTTTGGGGAAAGCCAGCTACCATGTCATGAGGACACTCAATTAACCCTATGGAGAGGTCCACAAGGCAAGTAACAAGCCTCCTGCCAAGAACCAGCAATGAACTGAGACCTTCTGCCAACAGCCATGTGAGGGCACCATCTTAGAAGTAAATCTCCTAGCTCTGGTCAAGCCTTCAGAAGACTGCAGCCCTAGCAAATATCTCAACCATAACTTCATGAGAGACCCTGAACCAGAGCCACCCAGCTAAGCTGCTCCTGAATTCCTCCTTACACTGTGGAATACTAAATATTCGAGATAATAAATGTAACTTGCAACATAGTGCTAGATAACTAGTGTCATATCTATATATGACAACAGTTAGGGGAAGAAAGGAGCAACTCTTCTCTTTCTCTTTTTTTAAATTCTTTTGAGAAACTTTTCTGAAGCTTCCCAGCAGACTTCTTTGTACATTTCACTGGCCAGACTTAGGTCACATTCCAATTTCTCAATCACTGACTGGTAAGAGAATATTACCATGATTGGCTTATGTTGAACAAGATCCATCACCCTGAGCTGGAGCTGGAGTCAGCGTCTCTGCAAACAGAAGACTGTATAGAGATAGTGACTTCTGTTAGGAAGGAAGTAGGGTCGAGGAATGGATATTGAGGCGACTCAATCAAGGTAGTCTAGAGCATGCTGTGTAACCAATAGCCACCAATTCTTAATGGCCTAACACACCAGAAGTTCATTTCTCTCTCATCCTACCTACCAGTGTGGTTTGGCTAGAAGACTCCGGCTGAAAGAGGTTTTCAGCTCAACACTTGCTCCTGTGATCTCCCAGAGACGGGATGGGAAAGTGGTGAATGGTTTACTGCGTCCTAAAGCTTTTTCCTGGAAATGACACATACCACCTCCTCTCCTATCTTATTGACCAAAGTATGTATACCTAGTTTCACAGTGATCAGATAATTCAATCTTATGTTGAGACCAGAAACTGGAAACGCAGAGATATTTGGTGAACATCACTGTTGAGTTACCAGGAGAAAAGCAGTGTCTGAAAAAGCTGCTTGCTGGAGGGACCAGAAACTGGGGTTGTAGTATGAAAACAGACTTTCCACACTCTACCCTCCGACATTCACAAACCTCTTAAGGAATCTCTCCTTTCCTGTTCTTTAGGAGCTGAAGTGGTCGAATAGATCAGATGTTAGGTACGTGGTGCAGGAGAGGTCCTAACGTAAGTGCTGGTGCTAGATCTTAGCGTAGCATGTGTGAACAGGTCTTAGCAGACTAACTGAAAATTTCAGTGAAAACAGTATTGACTCAGCATCAGGTATTTAACTGCACTCTGATATCAGGTCCAATAATGTGTAATTGTGCTAATAAGCCTAAAGTTATAAATAACATGTTGAAAAGTTAAAGTGCTGCAGTGTTGAGATCTGCAGGTCAGTAGCTCACTTTTTGCAGGATTCTTCATGCTTGTGAAGTGGCTCTTATTCTAACAAGATGCAGGGAAGCCTTCTGGGCAAGGAAACAGATCAGCTCTCCCGCGAGGCTAGTCCTCTAGTTCCAGTCCTGCAAAGGTCCTGACCTACTGGACTTCCCCTTCCCCTCTTTGCCTTTATCTTTTGAGTATTTCTTTTCCCTTATTTTTTTTTATTGTGGTAAAAGTCACATAATATGAAACATACTATTTTAACCATATTTAACTGTACAGTTCAGTGGCACTAAGTACATTCACATTGTTGTGCAGCTCTCACCATCACCCATCTCCCGAATTTTTCGCCTTCCTAAACTGAAACTCTGTCCCCTTTAAACACTGACTCCCCACTCCCCACTCTCCCACCCCCCTGGCGTCTACCAGTGTACTTCTGACTCTATGAATTTTACTATTCTAGGTACCTCATATAAGAGGAATTAAACAATATTTGTCTGCACCTAATGTACATTGGAATGCATTTTTTTGGAATGCATTTTTAAGGCTAACTTAATATATGTCCTGCAAACAGATCGTACCTTCTTTTTTTCCCCTGTGCTATATAGTAGGCACGCACCAGCCGTCTACTTCATACATAGTAGTGTGCATATGTCAATCCCAATCTCCCAATCCATCCCAGCCCCTCTCTCCCCTTGGTGTCCATATGTTTGTTCTCTATGTCTGTGTCTCTATTTCTGCTTTGCAAGTAGGTTCATCTGTACCATTTTTCTAAACTCCACATATATGCATTAACATATGGTATTTGTTTTTCTCTTTCTGACTTACTTCACTCTGTATGACAGTCTCTAACCACGTCTCCACAAATGGCACAGTTTTGTTCCTTTTTATGGCTGAGTAATATTCCATTGTATATAGGTACCACATCTTCTTTATCCATTCCTCTGTTGATGGATATTTAGGTTGCTTCCAAGTCCTGGCTATTGTAAATAGTGCTGCACTGAACATTGGGGTGCATGTATCTTTTGGAATTATGGTTTTCTCCAGGTATATGCCCAGGAGTGGGATTGCTGGGTCATATGGTAGTTCTATTTTTAGTTTTTTAAGGAACCTCCATACTGTTCTCCATAGTGGCTGTATCCATTTACATTCCCACCAACAGTGTAAGAGGGTTCCCTTTTCTCCACACCCTCGGCAGCATTTATTGTTTGTAGATTTTTTGATGATGACCATTCTGATTGGTATGAGGTGGCACCTCATTGTAGTTTTGATTTGCATTTCCCTAATAATTAGTGATGCTGAGCATTTTTCATGTGCCTCTTGGCCATCTGCATGTCTTCTTTCAAGAAAAGTCTATTTAGGTCTTCTGCCCTTTTTTGATTGGGTTGTTTGTGAGCTGCATGAGCTGTTTGTATATTTTGGAGATTAATCCCTTGTCAGCTGCTTCATTTGCAAATATTTTCTATCATTCTGAGGGTTCTCTTTTCATCTTGTTTATGGTCTCCTTTACTGTGCAAAAGCTTTTAAGTTTAATTAGGTCCCATTTGTTTATTTTTGTTTTTATTTTCATTACTCTAGAAGGTGGGTCAAAAAAGATCTTGCTGTGATTTAATGGCAAAGAGTGTTCTGCCTGTTTTCCTCTGAGAGTTTTAGAGTGTTCAGCCTTACATTTAGCTCTTTAATCCATTTTGAGTTTATTTTTGTGTATGGTGTTAGGGAGTGTTCTAATTTCATTCTTTTACGTGCACCTGTCCAGTTTTCCCAGCACCACTTATTGGAGAGACTGTCTTTTCTCCTTTGTCATAAATTAGGTGACCATAGGTGCATGGGTTTATCTCTGGGCTTTCTAACCTGCTCCATTGATCTATATTTCTGCTTTTCTGCCAGTACCATACTGTCTTGATTACTGTAGCTTTGTAGCATAGTCTGAAGTCAGGGAGCTGGATTCCTCCAGCTCTGTTTTTCTTTCTCAAGATTGCTTTTGTTATTCAGGGTCTTTTGTGTTTCCATACAAGTTGTAAAATTTTTTGTTCTAATTCTGTGAAAAATGCCATTGGTAATTTGATAGGGATTGCATTGAATCTGTAGATTGCTTTGGATAGTATAGTCATTTTCACAATATTTATTCTTCCAATCCAAGAACATGGTATATCTCTCCATCTGTTTGTGTCATCTTTGATTTCTTTCATCACTATCTTATAGCTTTCTGAGTACAGGTCTTTAGCCTCCTTAGGGAGGTTTATTCCTATTTGTTGCAATGGTAAATGGGATTGTTTCCTTAAATTCTCTTTCTGATCTTTCATTGCTAGTGTATAGGAATGCAAGAGATTTCTGTACATTAATTTTGTATCCTGCAACTTTACCAAGTTCATTGATTAGCAACAGTAGTTTTCTGGTGGCATCTTTAGGATTTTCTATGTGTAGTATCATGTCATCTGCAAACAGTGACAGTTTTACTCTTTCTTTTCCAATTTGAATTCCTTTTTCTTTTGAGTTTTTTTATGTCTGCCTGATAGCTGACTGACTGATAATCTGGAGCTAAAACTAACTTCTGACTCTGAGCTCTGGTATCACTCTAGCTAACTCAATCTCATTTTTCAGCTCTTGACAAGAAGCTCTCCAATTATCTCACTGCTCCACCCAGGCTTACTCTGTTTTTCATGTCCTTTTCTCCTCCCACACACACCTTCTTATTCCCATCTTTACAAAGCATGTATCATACCATTCTGCAATGGCTGACTTCCTGGGTATCTTCCTTCCCATCCTGTAAGCTCTTTGAAAGTAAGTTTCATGTTTTACATGATTTTTTAAATTCACAGGTTTAGTGTAGTGAAAAGTAACATAGTGCCTGATCGTTAAGAAGTGTTCAATGAATGTTGAACGAATATTTGATACTACAAGGATCAAACTTGGGGAGAGGGATTTTAAGTCCCTGAGTTCTAGGAATTTCCAACACTCTCAGAGTTTTTAGAAATTCATTGTAAAGATCCATTGTTTGCACTTCCTAAAGCAGGGTAAGCTAACAGTATCTGCTGAAATATTATTAACAGGGGAAAGGTCAACAAATTTAGGCCTTAATTTAGTATCAATAGTTCATCCAATTAACTCTGTACAAGGGTGACACTGGCAGTGGTTCTCAACTTTGTTCCAAGTTGGGTGGGTGGGGGGGCGACACCTATCATGAAGTCATCCTCTGGCAGCAGAATCTCTGGGGATGGGGCAGAAGGCGTAGTTTGAAGAAGACCCTCAGGCAATTCCTATAAATTCACCTGGAGGGGAACGTCACCCATTTTCCTTCCTCCCCCATCACTGCACAAAGAGGCAATGTTGAGGCAGGCCAATCTGATTTTGGTCTTGGAGATTTTATGATGGATTGGGCTCCCTTGGGGCACCCAGAATCAGGTAGCAGGGCCTTCATTACCATGAGGTAGCTGAGCTCTTACTCTTTCTGGTTCATAACTGTTTACAAATTACATTATTTATAGGTGTGGGCTTTTATGGAAGATCGTTTGTTATTGAGTTTACAGTAACTTTTGTTCTTGGTCTTGCGGCTAGGGATTGACAGCACGGTCCTGATGTCATCTTTAGGGAGGTCACGCCCTGGCTCAGCGAAGCTACAGCCAGTCTTCAATGCTACGGGTGTAGTCTGGCTGTAGATCACTTGAAAGCCCGGAGGAGTACAGTCACTGGTCGGCACACTGTCTTTCAGCCTTCTGAGCAGGAGTTTCTGAACTGCTGGAGTGGAGACTTGCAGGGGTGGGGCTGGAATGTCTTTCTCATTCCTTCTCCTCCTCCCCTCCCCCTTCCTCTCCTCTGCTGTCCCCTCTCACTTTCCTCCCCCTCCCCCTGCGCCGCCTCCTCCTTCACCTCCCCCTCCAGGCTGCGGTTGCTGGTTGCTGGCTGGGGGAGGGTGGCGAGTGGCTGGAAGCCCAGAGTGGGAGGACTTGAGCCCAGGGAGACCTGGTAGCTCCCAGGCCCCTGAGCACGTGGACATCAACCCTGTTTCACATTATCTGTAGAATTATTATAAAATAGGCAAAAAGGCAGGGCCAGCTTCACAAGGCGTTCTTAAAGGACGCAACAGTGTTTTAATTATAGTTTTACAGACAGCCAGTTCATTCATGATTACTAATCTCCCATCTGTAAAATGGGGATAAAACAAAAGTTAAACAAATATTACCCCAAAATAGGAAGCTTGCGCAACAAAGCTGTGTTCATTTCCTGTGAATAGTGGAGAGGAAATAAGTAACTGCGCTTTGTTGATTTTATTCCAGCCAAATACAAAGACGGACCTTATAACAACAAATGTTTTCCTTTGTTCTGGGCCTTGTAAAGAGTCATTTCTCTACAAAGAAAGGATCCCCTTTGTGCGTTCCCTGGCCCGACGGGCCGCGGGGATTATGAAGAGAAAGCTCTCTGGAGCTGTTTTCCTGGTTAGATACTTTGTTCTGGAAAGCAGGCTGGGTTGCCATGGCTACGGCTCCCCAGAGGCCTCGCCCTGCCCCTTTCCACCCGGCCTGCCGGTGCTGTCTGCTAGTACCAGGGCAGTCCTGACTTCAAATGTTCCTCCCGCACAGCATGGAAATGGCAGGGAAATTCCAAACTATAATTCCCAGATGGCCTCTGGAACCCAGAGGCAGAAAAAAAATAATCCCTTGTACGGCAGCCCTGAATTGTCCTTGAAAAAACCGCCGTTAGATTGAAAGCTTGTTGAAGGCAGGAACCACGTCCTCATCGCTGAACCAATCCTTGCCTCTCACGTAACCATCTTACCCCCCAGCCGAAGGGAGGCTGACACACAGTAGGGTCTGGAAAAAAGTTTGTAACTATTTGCCAGTGAGGTGGCAGTTTAGCAGGGGGTTAAAAGCAAAGATTCAACCAGAATCTTGGTCTGCCACTTAGTTTGATGAAATACCTAATCTCTCCAAGCTCCATTTTCCTCATCTCTAGAATGGGAGCGATAACGTCTAACTCCGAGGTATATGGTGAGTACTGAATAAGATAATTTAATGTATGAAACACTTGGTACTGTGTCTGGCTTATAGTAAGCTCTCAGTATTATGATTCTGATTATTACTGTTATCGTCATCGCTTCTATAGCCTCCTGCATGTTCTTGTGGGGAGAAACACTGTCCCCTACTAAAAAACAAACTGAAAAACCCTCAACAACAAAAAAACCTCCAGCAGAGTCTATAGCAGCCCCAGTCTAACAGTTAATGAAATGAATGTAAAAGTGCTGCGTAAGTTATTTATTTGTGTAATAGCGTCAACTAGGACATGCTAGTGACAAGCTTCGTTTATGAAAGATTGTTGCACATAAATAATGCACAGCGGATGTGTTCCAATTGTCTACCCATACGTCTATGGTATAAAGATTAAAATAGCACGGAGACATCTTTTAGTTTGACCTTCTCCCTCTCCCCTCCCCCAATCTGTCAGGGCATTTTGAAACCCCACAGAGCCGGTTTTGATTGAGTGTGCATGTTCGTGTGTGTTCGTGTGTGTGTGTGAGAGAGATCCGTACGCTCACAGGGGTCCTCACAGCCCTCCCCGCACCAGGGCTGCCTTCCAATTCAAACAAGCCTTGGGGTCTGGAGACACTTATCTTGTGCCTCTGGAAGATTCTAAACATCCTTGGGATACTCAGGGGAAAGGGAGTTCAGCACCCCACACCCCGAAATCTGCCCTGCCCTGCCCCCCCAGCTAGGTCGGGACTTGGGCTAGAATTCCTAGCCAGCCTTTGGAGTTTGGCAAGGCGTGGGGCGGGTGGTCAGGGGATGTAACTGGTCCGGGAAGGCTCCGAGCCCAACCTGGCCGCAGGATGTGCACACCCTCGACAAATGTGGACCACAGCTCAGACGACTGGGCTCTCACAGGAGCTACCTGAGGGTGGGGCTAATGAGATGTCCCAGGTTCCGGCACCTGGGGGAGGGGAAGCGCGGTCAGGGGCGTCATTCCACGCTTACCTAATACTGCTATGTCCCTCGGTTGAGAAGGTATGTACAGCTTGTATGTATTTTAGAGCACGAATGAAAAGAGCATGTGGACGGCACTGTCGTTAACGCACAGGGCCGCAGGAGCCTGGTAATTATATGTACAAGGGCCAAGTGTACGCAGGGTGCTCCCAGGACACCTTTGTGCCGTGTGTACAGAGGTTGTGCAATAATGCAGCAGAGGTGCGAAAAGGCGGTGTGAACTGCAGGGTGTGAAGTGTCCTTCCCTCTCCTTCAGACCCTCACACACATTCTACCCCCTCCCCCCCCCAGCACCCTCATTAAACCTCCGGACACATAATCCTCCCCTCCCCCACACCGCAGCCAGCTTTCTCTGAAAACTGATACCCTGAGGCCCTTTTCCCTTACCAGCCACAATTAGGGGCAGTAAGAGGGAAAATGCGGACTGGATCCAGGCACAGAGGCACTGCTCTGTCGTTTTTCCTTCTGCAATAGGCCGCTGTTCCGGCTCCAGGCCTTATATTTTATCTGACTTTGCCACTCCAGGAAGCAGCTTTAGGCTCCTTCGGGCCCAGGCCAACTCCACTTCTTTCTGCAAAGTCCATTTTGTATTTTCCATTTCACCCTCGTCAAGTCTCAGCCGAGGCTGTTGTTCTCAATCCAGCTCAGAAACTGGCTCAAACCGCCCTGAACTGGATTTGGTGGCTGTTGAGACAGTTTCTGCCTCTTTGTGAGGGCGGATCCGGCCTCATTTGCTCTTCAGTTTCCCTCCCTCCTGTTTTCCCAGTCACCACCAGCAATTCCCCTCCCCCCTGCCTCTCCAGTTTGGCATTTTTTTACCCTTCCCTGGGCCAAGGCCCCATGAAGTAGATTAAATTCTTTAATAAAATAGTGGATTTAGGTTGTAAACCTTCAGCTTGTGTTACATTAACTGTTTAGTTCTGTTTTTCTCAAATTTGTTATCTAACCAGTTGACATGGTGCCCTTAAAATCTTGGCTCTCGTTCTAACCTAGAAACATCTTAAATTTTCACTCTGGTTGGAAGTAAATTTAAATTTCACATCAAAGGCTGGAAGGTGTTGGTGCATTACATTGTTAATTTCTGTTTTGTAACTATATTTAAATCAAAATAATGTATTCATTTCTTTGTTGAGAAAGGGCAAAACATAATATGTATAGAATTTTTACACAGTTACTCATACTGGCTGTTGCAACTGCGCGATTCCCAGAGAAAGAACTGAAAACTTGAGATGGTTTTGGTTTTCGAACATGTAATTTTAACCCTGGATCAGGTTCTGTGGATTGTTCAGTGAAGAAGGCTGTTCGGAGAATGCGCGGGAACCATTCCCAACGCGATGCCGGTGGAGGCAAAACCGGGAATGCGAGGGAATGAGGAGAGGACAGGGCTGGGCTTTTGTAAGTTCTCTCTGTATGAAACTTAAGCATTTCTTATGTGTTGGAACTAGACAGGGAATAATTGTACAATACTGTGAAGGTATTAAATGTACGCTCTAAAGTGGCTAATTTTATGTTACGTGACCTTTTACCTCAGTTTTGAAAATTGAAGCGTTTCTGGACAAGAATTTTTCATTTTCTTGTGGTTTTTGAAAAATCAGAGACAGATAATAAGCAACCATTTTCGGGGTGTGGCTCTATTTGGTGCTTGACGACTCACTGGTCTCCCTCTGCTGGCCAAAGTGAGCAACGTGTCACGACGTCGCAAGGCCTTTTGAGCCTGTCTCAATTATATGTCGAAGCACAAATCCCGGGCTGCTTTACTGAGAATCGTCCTCAGTGCCTTGTTTCGTGTGCATTTTATTTGTTTTACTTACTTACGTGCTTGGTACAGGGCTCTTTTACTGCACGAGGATCACAGATGTTTTGCTTCTGCAGTGTTACAAAGGATTAATTATAACTCAGCAGTTTAAAATTCACCCCTACATCTCACAGCAGAACCAGAAACGTTGTCATTTCTCCTAGGCTAAAAACCAGATTTATATTGCTCATTTAAGTGTTTAGTTTCAGTAGAGCATAAAGCCCTGGAAAAAAGCCAATTATAACAGTAGATCTGGAAAAGCTATTTTTATCTGCACGAGAGGGCATCTGGCTTTGTGTAGTGACTCAGTACCCTGAGAAAAACTGGGTTTGGGCTAAGGTAGCCTTCAAAACGTACGTAAAAAAGGTGAATCCATCAATTGAATTTGTTTGTATGAGATTTACACATCTTAAGTAATTATTGTGGGAAGAAAAACAGTAGTGTATGCTGTACTGGAGGTCAAGTAATCTAGATCGGCCTTCTTGTTCCATCATCTCTTCCTTAAGGATCTTCCCACCTCTTGTTTCACATGCTTAAAATGCTTCTCCTTCCTCCAGTTCCTCCAATTCATGGTCAAGCCTCACCTGTCAAGGCTTTCCTTATATGTCACCTCTTCAGAGAAGCCTTCCTGCTTGGTCAAAAGTAGATTCCTTATACCCTGTTATCTCTTATATGGCATCCCCTTTTTTTTTGTTACAGCACCACTGTGACTTACAATTACAGTGTATATACTTGTTTTTTGTGTGTATTCTCTTCCTGCTTCACTAGCTTTCTAAATCCCCTAAGGGCCATATCTGTCTGAACAGAACTATTTAACCAGCCTTTGGAAGAGTACCTGGCAAAAAAATAACAAGGAATAGGTATTTGTTGAACAGAATAAGTTAAATTCAAATACCATGTCTCTAGCTCCAGCCCAGTACTTTCTGGACTACTTTTCTTCTTTTATACCTTGTAGCTTTTTCAAGAGTTAGCCTGTGTCCTTTTTCTCTTGTAAACCCTCAGTAACTACTGATTTGGTTCAGGGCTCCTCTTACCATAAAGGGAGAGCCACTGAGTGTAATGCAATCGTCACAGGTCCTCACATTTTAAGCCCGCTAAAAAAGAGAAACAGATGAATCATTTATTTCTTACAGTCTGCGTTTTCTCATCTGTAGCACTTGATTTGACTCTGAAACACCCCTCCTACCACTCCGGCCATGTGCCATCCCCGCCCCCAACCCTTTGATTTCTGAATCTGGAGTCCTTAACTTGGTGCCCCACCCACACCCACACAACAAAACTTTCCCTGCCGGGGGTGGGGGGTGGGAGTGGGTGGGGGGGTGGAAAGGGTCTACCAATTACTTCTTCAAAAAAGTTTCTCCCTCCAGTCCAGAGAAAGACTCCTCCATGCAGAGATTTAAATTCCCAGGAATTTCAAGTAGGCAATTTGCATTTCTGAGAACCTTTAGACTAGATGTCAGTCTTTTCTTTGGACTTCAGCCCAACACAAGAGTAATCCCTTTGGGGCATTTCTTTACCTAGGCTAATTAGCTATTATTACACTCTTTGGAAAGCTGCTCTAGGGGTTGAAGGACTTTTGTGACCTGTGGTTTTACTCTGTATTCATTGAATGGTTTTGATTGACTGATGGTTGTGTAACTGGTAGAATTTCCCTAGCTGCCTAAAAAATGCTGTGACTTTCACTCCTTTTAACTGGTATAGGGTAGCGGTTAAGAGACTAAACTACTGGAAGTCAGAAAAGCTCGAAGCTCTGAAGTCTTGGTTTTCTTACCCATTTTGGTTTTCATCTGCAAAAAGTGGATGTCCACTTTATAGAGTTGTAATAGTCATTATAATAGTATTTGTAGAGCAATTACTTTATGCCAGTTACTGTTCTATATACATAATACTACATAAATATATGATTAGAGACATAGATAGATTCATTTAATCCCAGCCACCCTTTGGAGTAGGTATCATTGTCTCTATTTTACTGCTGAGGACACGGAGCACAGAGAGGTTAGGTACCTTCCCCAAGGAAACACAGCTGGAAGGTGGCAGAACACATACACAAACCCAGGCTGTTTGGGTACTGAGTCTATGTGTTTCAAACACAAGTCCAATTTACCAGGCACAAGGTGAATGTTGCTAAGTGTTAGTTTCTTATCTCCTCCCTTATTTCCATGAAGACAGTCACTACTTCCTCCAGGTGTCTTTGGGTTTTTTTTTTTTTGCTGAGCCGCAGGGCGTGCAGTATCTTAGTTCCCTGACCGGGGATCGAACCCGTGGCCCCTGCGGTGGAAGCCCAGAGTCTTAACCACTGGACCGCCAGGGAAGTCCTCTTCAAGGTATCTTAATACAAAACCCTAGAAATTCGGAACCAACACAATCCCCTGCGTTTTCAGATGAGGAGATGGAAGGCTAAAGAGCTTGAACCATTTGTACTGTTGTGGCTGAATGGAACTAGAACTTAGCCCTCCTGACTAATCTATGAAGAAATAATGGTTCTCTGTATTAATGTGTTCTATTTCCTTCCTCTTACCATTTTTGAAAAGAAAGATCCTTTTATGAATTTCACTCCTACTCCCACTTCGTTTTCCGCAATTCAGTAACACAAGCTGCACTTGCAGAGACTTAACTGAATGGAATGCACTGCTCTGCTGCCAGAGCACACAAGGGAGTGAGCTAGCATTCGCCCCTGGCAAAACCAGGACGGAGGAAAATTAGCCAGCACTCACTCCTTCATTCTGCCTCACTCTTTTCCCTCTTGATCCCTTCCCTACTTGTTTCTGGCTCCAGCTCTCTATTCCTTTCCCTGGATTAAGAGTATCGAGCTACCGCTGGTGTCCACCCTAATAAAAATCCCACCCTGAACTGAGATAGGGGCAGTAAGCTGGGCTGTCAGTAGCTGCCTAGTCTCCCCCACAGCCCCGCTTGAGAACAGGAGAGAAAGCCCTGAATTCCTGTCTTCATTGTGCTTTTATCTCTCTCTATATATATATACATTTGCATGATTTAGTTAACCTGTGCTAGACATACTTTTCTCGAAATCTTTTTATGAAATACTATCTTTCCTACTGTTTTCTCACAGGGAATTTTGGCTTGGCCATGAACAAGTCCTGTGACAAAGCTCAAGAGACCACAATGTTTGCTTTATTTTGTTTGGCTTAAAATAAGAATTCTAAGAAGTATCACGTAAATGTCTGTAGTTGCAAAAGTGCAACATGGCTTTATAGTCTTTGAACAGCCCTATTCTAAAAGGCCACAATATGTAGTGTTATGCTGTAAACACAGAGAATATAATTTCCAAGGAAACGTATTCTTTTACTATCACGGAAGAGGAAATTGAGGGGGTTTTTTAGTTCTTCTTCTTCTTCTTTTCCTTAGCAGTTTTCTTTGAATTGGACCTTGGAGAAGTAAAGAGTATAATAAAGGGAGCTTCTGGCTGGACTGTTTGATGCACGATGAGTCACAGTGAGAAATAAGTTTGAAAATACAGGTTAGGTTCAGATAGTGGAAGTTCTTGATTTTAACAATACTTAAAAAAATTTTATGGAGTTTCTACAACGTGCCAGGTTTTTGTTTTCTGCATATGCTGTATAATGTAATCATCACACACAACCTGATAGAGACTGAGACTTAGGCAACTTGCCTGAGCTCACAGAGAAGGCACAATTCCTTTCTAGGAATTTATAGTCTTCTAAGCACTGTCATAGAGACACATTCACACTACAGTGTGTCACAACGCAGGGAAGGATGATCTCAGACGAGGAGCGGAGAAGGAGGAAGGCGAAAGGCAACCTTGAAGATTTAACAGAAGTGTTGCTGGAGCTGGGCGTTGAGGGAGGGGCAGGAGTTTGGGCCAGTGACGATGGGGGGAGGGGCATGTCGGTCAGCGGGGCTAGGACATTAAAGATACAGATACCTGAAGTAGCTACCTGAAGGTAGAGCATTGCACCTGGGGAACAGAAGAAGCTAAGCGAGCGGAGTGTAGAGTGAAAAGGTGAAAACAGTGGGAAGGGAGGCTGGAGGAGCTTGCAGGCTAGATCACCAAGGGTCTTGGGTGCCATGCAATGGCGTTTGAACTCATTCCTCTAGGCCTGGGGTTTTCAGCAGAGCACTCCTTCTAAACAACAGACATTTTGTAGAATTCCAATACCCTCATTTGCAGAAGCCACTAAATCATGTCACAGTGCCCTAGAGGTTTGATGAACATAGTGTTCTAACCCCACTTAGCAGGCACGGTGGAGCCAGTGGAGAATTCTAGGTTTGCCCAGGACTAAGGGGGAGTCCCTGGATGAGGCACTTTCAGTTTTAAAACCTGGATGATTCGTTTACTCTAGTTTTAAGCAGGAATGTAACATCTAGCATGAAATTGACTCTCTAGCAGTTTGGAGGATGGAATGGGGAAGCAAAGGCAAGAAATGCAAGGGACCTAACAGTTATCGGATAGCGTTATGTTCCAGAGGGTGCTCCATGCCTTCCTGATAGTATAGCTAGGTGTCATTTATCTTATTTTACTGAAACGCAGGAAGTTTCCCCCCCCACCCCCGGCAGCACTGCATGGCTTGCGGGATCTTAGTTCCCCAACCAACCAGGGATTGAACCCGGGCCCACAGCAGTGAAAGCGCCAAGTCCTAACCACTGGACTGCCAGGGAATTCCCTGAAACAAAGAAAGTTTAATTCGTCCAAGGCCATGCAGCAATAAGTGGCATCACTGGGATTTGGATCCAGGGCTGTTTGAACCTATGCTCCAAGCCCTATTCATTATATACAAGGGGAGGTCCCTGGAGACAAGGAGACTACTACTTAAAACTATAAAAATGACAGAGTGAATGAAAATGTAGGGGAAGAAGTGGGGAACAGCAGAGACTAATGGTGAATGTCTATATGTAAGGATGGGAAGAGAAATACAAGCCGTATCCCATCTGACACAAGGAGAGAGAGAGAAGCCAGGAGAGTATAGTTTGATGAAAGAAAATGGAAAAGTGATTTCACAAAGGAAAGGTTGGTGCCAAGTGTCCAATATGGTAGAAGCTGAGGGCAACGAGGACTGTGGAGAGATGACTGGAATTAGTACTAGGAGGTTGTTAATGAACTGTTTCAGGGAGAAGTCACTTTGGACTAAGTAACTGTGGTGGCTTTGTAACGTTGTCAGATTGGCTAGGCTGAACTCCGTTTCTCCAACGTTCCTTCCCAGTATGTTTCCCTTTAAGGGTGGGCCACAAGAGATATTAACGTGGAAGACTTTGATGGCTGAGTGAGCCATGGCCGTTTTGGCTTCTATTTCAGAAGATGGGGGCAGGCCCTTTTGTAGCTCACGTGAATTGTCCCTTAGCGGCTGGCTCCCCTCACTGGTGTGGGGCAGCAGTCGGGCCTGCAGCTGCTCTACTTCCCCTGGATCCTCCTTCGGCTTCTGTGACCCCTGGGCCACTTGTGTGTCTACCTCTGTAGGGGAGACTACAGTCTAGAAAGGGAGACAGATGATTAAAAAGTAAACAGTCAGGTATGTATTACACATGGTATGAATACTCTGAAGGCAAAACAACAAAACCAAATCAAATCAAACCGACCCCCTCCCTGCCCCCCCAGTGACAAGATACTGAGGTCAACATAGAAGGGATATATTGGTTTAGATTGGGAGACCAGGGAAGCATTTTCTATGATGTGCATGTAAGCTGAAATCCGAAGGATAAGTAGGACTTAAGAAGATCATTTTAGGGAAAAGGAATAGCACGTATTAGCCCTGAGGTAGAAGAGGCCCAGGTGTTCAGGGAACTGCAGTTGCCTGAGCTCTTAGAGTCTGGTAAGGAGAGAGAGGGACCTGAATCAGGACTGGAGAAGAAAGCTTTGTGGTCAGTCAAGGATTCTGGAATTGATCCCAGGAGTAATGTGAAACAATTTTTAGTAGTTAAGATTCTCTGGTTGCAAGAAACAGAAATACAAATCAAAGCAGCTGAAGAGAAAAATGGATTTTTGTTGGTTCACATAACTGAACCACAGGAAGCGCAGGACTGGAGGTAGCCTTAGGGGCGAAAGAACACAAGGTATAAAGACCATTGAAACTCTTTCTTTTTTCCATCTTCACTTCCCTTTACATGTCGAACTTCATCTCTATACTTAGATTTTTAATGAGACTGGATCCATAAATCACATCTCCATTGTTTTCCTCTTCCTTAGTCTACAACATTGTTCTTACTAGATCCAAAAGCTCTGAGTTAGAAGCAGATTACTTTGACCGGGGAAATAGAGAAA
Source organism: Delphinus delphis (assembly GCF_949987515.2). Classification (NCBI taxonomy): domain Eukaryota; kingdom Metazoa; phylum Chordata; class Mammalia; order Artiodactyla; family Delphinidae; genus Delphinus; species Delphinus delphis. The sequence continues at coordinate 11,575,596 of NC_082693.1, read as the reverse complement.
CAGCTAACAGTGACCTCTCACGTTCTTGAGAAATCTCCTTATCATAAAGTGTTGCCCAAATTTTGAAATGAGCATAATTATGTCACTTTCCTCATGTCTGGATAGTAAAGTACATTTTTTTTTAAAGTTGTTTTCTTTCTTTTTTTAATATCTATTTATTTATTTATTCTTTTTGTTTGTTTATTTTATTTTATTTTGGCTGCATCGGGTCTTCGTTGCTGCACGCGGGCTTTCTCTTTAGCTGCCGAGAGCGGGGGCTACTCTTTGTTGTGGCGCGTGGGCTTCTCATTGCGGCGGCTTCTCTTGTTGCGGAGCACGAGCTCTAGGCATGCGGGCTTCAGTCGTTGTGGCATGTGGGCTCAGTCGTTGTGGCTCTTGGGCTCTAGAGCGCAGGCTGAGTAGTTGTGGTGCACTTGCTTAGTTGCTCTGCGGCATGTGGGATCCTCCCAGACCAGGACTCGAACCCGTGTCCCCTGCACTGGCAGGCGGATTCTTAACCGCTGCACCACCAGCGAAGTCCCAGATTACCATAATTTAAAGCTAACACTTTCAAAGGAGAAGAAAGGGAGACGATATATAATGGCCGCTGTTCTGTGTCATACATCACATCCTGAAGAACAGGAATAGCAGAGACTCTTGCCCTAAGAGTGGCATAAGTTCCTTGCTCGCCAGACTGTTTGTCGTGGGCTCAGCTATCTGAAAAGCCTTCCCATCTTTATCATCACATGTGGCCACAGCCGAGGTAGTCATTAGGGAAGATTCCTTTTTTTCTTCCAACAGTCAAATTCCTTTGGGGAAGGTCTGGGGGACTTGAGTATTAATTGCCTTAGGGGTTGAGTAATTATAGGGCTTTGTTTTCCAAGCCTGGGGTTTCTAAGGCAATACAACTCCCTTATAATATTGGTGCATTTTTTTTCTATTCACATTTCTTGGGATCGTGACCAAAACCAAAATTCTTTTTTTCCTACTCTCTTGGAAACAAACATTGCTGCTTGGCCACCCACTAGCTCATAGCTTCTTGACCTCTATCATGGCCTATCAGAGGTGGGGAGACAGAACTAATTATCTCCTTCTTTTCTGGCTACATTCTAGTGGCTTTTTGCAAATGGAACAATTGTTCTTTTGTCAGGCAGGGAATGAATAACAGGAAGTGACTGGGCGTGATCTGTGGGTATCAGTATCCTGGCTTCCTTAGCATCCACTTCAGCTTGGAGTATGGAATTTGGATATTCTAATCTTGGAAGCCCAAGACTGTTACTCTCAGTCATCTTGGATTATCAACCATAGGAAAAATCTGTATTTTCTATTTTTTCTGTTTTTAGACAAGCCAGCTTCAAATAAAGCTTGGCTCTTCCTTGTTGGACCTTACTAAAAAGTAAACATTCCAACATAATAAATTTTCTATCAGGTTCTCCAAACATATTTTCTGTCAGGTCTCTAAACATCCAGCCTTGTTTGTTTGATACATGGAGAATCCTAAGATAAAATAGGCAGTAATTTAATCAGTTACTTTCCTATCAAAAAGTAAGAATTGATAATCATTCCTACTTGGGGAATGGGAGAGTCCTCACTACCCTGCACCTCACCTCAATTAGCCAATTCCATATTTGGGGGTCTGTTATTTTTAATATTTTTATTTATATTTTATTTTATTTTATTTTTTTGCCCTGGTGCACAGCATGTGGGATCTTACTTCCCCAACCAGGGATCGAACTCGTGCCCCCTGCACTGGGAGCACAGAGCCTTAACCACTAGACTGCCAGGGAATTCCCTGTCCGTTATTTTTAAATTCTGTATTCCTGATACTATTTGAAGCAATTATGTTTCCATTATAAGAGTCAAAACTCCAGGACTTCCCTGGTGGTCCAGTGGTTAGGACTCAGCACTTTCACTGCCATGGCTCTGGGTTCAATCCCTGGTCAGGGACCTAAGATCTCACAAGCCTGGCGGCGTGGCCAAAAAAACATAAAAAAACAAAAAGAGTCAAAACTCCAACTCAAATTGTATTCCATAAAAAGGATAATATATTGACTCCTGTAAGTGAAAAGTTCAGGAATAGCATTTGTCTTAGTCTGCTAGGGCTACCGTAAAAAAATACCACAGAATGGGCAGCTTAAAAAACAAATTTATTTCTCACAGTTTTGGAGGCTGGAAGTCCATGATCAAGGTGTCAGCAGATTTGATTTCTCCTCAGGGAGAGAGGCTTACACATGGTCATCTTCCCACTGTGTCCTCTGGTGGCCTTTTCTGTGTGTGTGTGTGTGTGTGTGTGTGTGTGTGTGTGTGTGTCTTCCTCTTTGTAAAAGAGCACCAGTTATATTGGATTAAGGCCCACCCTCATGACCTCATTTAAACTTAATTACCTTTTTAAATGCCCTATCCTCAAATACAGTCACATCAGGGTTAAGGCTTCAACATATGAATTTCGGTCATACACAATTCGTCTATAACAGTACTATTTTCATAGCTAATAGTACATGGATTTGGATTGATGGCCAAATGAGGTCATGAGGATTCTCTGTCTAATTCTTATCTTTATTTTCTTCTTTGTTGGTTTTATGTTCAAGCAGGCCTTCATGTGCTGGCCCTTTGACAACTCTAGATTTAATAGATTTAACTCTTATGATTTAATAACTTCAGTGGGAAGATAGTATCATTTTCTCGATAATTCTAGTAAAAAATTCCGTGGTTGTCTGCTGGCCTGGAATGGGATACGTGCATATCCTTGGGACAAGCATGAGAGCCAGGGCAAAAGGCTATGCTGACTGTCCAATCCTGGGTCACATGCCCACCCCTGGACCCAGGATGGGGGTGAAGTGCCCCAACTTGAACTACAGGAACTCAAGAGTAGGGAAGAAGGTGTTTCTCCAAAGGACATTAAAATGTTGCTATCAAGAAACTGGGGAACAGATAATGGCAGGTAAAATCCAGCAAATATTCCATGACATCTAAATTTTCTTCTAATGCCAGTATGTTATGACTTAATCCTGAATCAGTGAGTATTTTGAACCAAGCGTTGTTTTAAAGGACAGTGCTGGCATTGTTTATAAAATTCAGAGTTCTTTCCATAATCCTTGAAAGAGTAAAGGAAACATGTAATTAATTTTGAACTACAGAAATGCACTGAGGAACCTCCCTCTACTAAAAATGCTAAATTGGACTCTCAGAGGAACCATGCACCAGCTGTCATCTTAAGAAATACGAAGTTGAACTTCACCATAAAGGATCCTCATTCTGAGAGGATTTCTAAGATGGTCCTCTGCTGGTGGCTGTGTGCTGTGAGGGCTTCTCATGTTGCTTCTAGATAGGTGATTTAAATCAGTGTCTCTCCTCCCATCCCACTCATTTACAATATTAGTTAGTCATTAAGCTCTACATTTCATTTCAGTCATCTTCTTTCCTTTCACAGTATTCTAGTACTAAGCTTATGGCTTTATACCTGGCTTAATTGTGAAAGGCAAAACATTTTTATGCAAGAGTCCTTGTCCATATAAACAGTTTGAGTTACCCCACATCAGCATGTCTACCTTATTCTGGTAGCTCAATCTTGCAGAATCCCACAAAAAAATATTGCTCTCTCCGGGCACCTTTATAGACCTGAGCTGGCTATGGGCATAGCCATGGGCCTCCCTGTGTCAAGCCATAGGCATGAGTTTGGAACTCCTTTTGGTATCTGGGCAACCCATCTTAGGGGAGGAGGAGAGAGGGAGAGTACAGCAGATAGGGTTTGGAGAGTGTCCTGAAGGGAAGAAATGGGTGTGGGGACACTGTAGCCTTGGCTGGTCCCAGGCACTGGATGGGGACTTGGAAAATTTTGAGAAGGACCCTCCAAAGCACGGAGGGTGGGGAAGGGAAGCCCTGAGGCTTAGGACCCAGGAAAGGAGCTGTATTTGCTCAGGTCAAAGGTCGGTAGTGATCTTTCTATTATCTACAGGGTAAAGTCCAACCTTCTTTGTTTAATATTTTAATTCTTCCACAATCTGGCATAGTTCTCTAACAGGTATGGAGGTAGGGCCTTGATTCAGTGGTATTGTGGAGCCAGTTCTCACTGGCTTCCAAGAGTCAATTGTGGGCATTTCTTTCCAATTTCATGTTGAGTGATATCACATTGGTAGCTTGAAATTTGCCATGGAGGCTTATTGGCAAATGCTACAAATTATGCTTTTTTGATTTTTGTTTTTGAGAGGCAGTTAGACATATATCCATACGCCACTGATTAGCTTATTATTAAAGGGATGTCTTATTACTAGAGTGAAGGTAGGTTTTTGCCTCGGCCCCCAGGAAGGGATGTTTTTCAATGTGTGCCCTAGACAGAATATTTTTTGGAGCTGAGGAATTTGAAGGAAGAAGAAAATTTACAGGAAAGGGACAGAATTCTAGGAAGGTAGGTTTATGTAGTCACACTTAATTTAACTAAGGCCTTTTGCATCAGGCAGACGTGGAAAAGTCGGAAATCTCTCTAATTATTTTTGTTAATCCAGCTGATTTTAATACCAATACCTGATAAGGATAATACAGAAAACAGAATTAGAGAATACAGATGAATATGTAATATATTCTATGAATGCAGTATTATATGAATATATTCTAGAATGCAATATGACTATAGATGCAAAAATTGTATAAAATATTAATAAATGTAATTCAGAAATCTATCCTATTAATAATAAACAATGCCCAATTAAGGTTTATAGGAATGCAAGGATAGTTCAATAGCAGGAAAACTATCAATATAATTAATTATATTAATGTTTTAAGAAATCATATCATATCAAAAGACTTCAAAGTGATAATTGATAAATTTTAGTAGCCATTCCTGATAAAACTCTGGAGTAAAGGAAATAATTGATAGATTTGACTATATTAAAATGAAAACTTCTCTTCATCAAAAGCTATCACACACAAAGTGAAAATATAATCTACAGACTGGGAGAAAATTTGCAATATGAAAAAGGATTCTTATTCAGAAGATTTAAAGAACCACAATTCAGTATGTAAACGACAAAGAACCTGAAAGAAAAACTGGAAAAATATTTGAACAGAGAAATCACTGAATGAAAAGATACTGTCTTACTGTTAATAAATTAAATGCAAATTAAAACAATATGGGGACTTCCCTGGTGGTGCAGTGGTTAAGACTACGTGCTCCCAATGCAGGGGGCCCGGGTTCGATCCCTGGTCAGGGAACTAGATCCTACATGCATACCACAACTAAGAGTTTACATGCCACAACGAGGGAGCCCACATGTCACAACTAAGACCTGGTACAACCAAATAAATATATAAATAAATATTAAGAAAAACCCAACAATATGAAGTGACAATATGTATCCATCAGATTGGCTAAATTTTTGAAGCATAATACTAAGTGTTGGCAATGATGTGTTGGAAGTGTGAAACAACTGGAATTCTTATAGACTGCTGATGGAAGTATAAATTGGTACAGTCACTTTGGAGAGCAATTTTGCAACATCAGATAAGGCTGAAAAGACACATACAGGCATATCTCATTTTACTGCGCTTCACAGATATTGCATTTTCTACAAATTGAAGCAAGTCTGTCAGCACCATTTGTCCAACAGCATTTCCTCACTTCATGTCTCTATACCACATTTTGGTAATTCCTGCAATATTTCAAACTTTTTCATTATTATCATCTTCGTTATGGTCATCTGTGATCAGTGATTTTTGATGTTGCTATTGTAAATTGTTTTGGCATTTTGTTAGCAATAAAGTATTTTAAATTAAGTTATGTACATTGTTTTTCTAGCCATAATGTTATTGCACACTTATTAAGACTACAGTATAGCATAAACATGACTTTTACATGCACTAGGAAACCAAAAAATTTCTGTGACTTGCTGTATTGCAATACTTATTTTATTGTGGTGGTCCGGAACTGAAGCTGAACATCTCTGAGGTATGCTTGTACTTTATTGGGCACAAACCTTGTGCAGTTCCTCAGATCCCTTCTTTCTAAAGGCACTGTCCACCTCCCAGTTTTCACTAATACTGCTGCCTTTGCTTGTGACCTTGCCAAGCTCCCTGAGCTGGCTGGAGTTTGAGTTGAAAGCCCAGACTTTCATAACCCTCATATTACTTATGCCAAATCCTATTCACAATTAATGGTCTCTACACTTCCAGACTTGGATATAATGCTACACACAGGTTACAGGATTATAGGATTTGGCTTATAGGATTTGTCAGTTACAGGATTTGGCTTTAGGAGAGGCTGCCAAAAAGCCAGATGATGCGACCTTAAATGCAGGGGTAGGAAAGTAGTCAGCTCCTTGTGGGGTGAACCTTGACCTGTGAGAAGAGGGTGAGGGGAAGAGAGATGGGCAGATAAATCCCCTCTCCCTTTTTCATTCTATAGATTGTGCTGTGATGTACTTTCTCCTTCAAACGTTCTGGGAAAAGCTTCACATGCTGTGTGAACACATCTGCCAAGTGACCCACTATCTTATGGCTTGTTGTGATACAGGGTAATAAATTGTGTTGTATTGTTTTGAATCTTTTCTTACTTCACTTCTTTTTTTCCTTTTCTCACTGCCCTGGGCTTGTACTTTCTAAATGAAGTGGCAGTACCTTAATCTTTACCTCAGGCTCTGTTTTCTTGAGTTCTTAGTCTTACAATTCTACTCCTAGTTCCACACTATAGAGAGATTCTTACACATGTGCATAAGGAGGTATCTGTGAGAATATAAATTACAACCTCGTTTAGAATAGTAAAAATTTGGGAATTCCCTGGTGGCCCAGTGGTTAGGACTCCGTGCTTCCAACACAGGGGGCACAGGTTCGATCCCTGGTAGGGGAACTAAGATCACGCCTGCCACGCGGCATGGCAAAAAAAAAAAAAAAAAAGAGAAAAAAAATTGTGAACAGTTACCTGTTACTGTGGTGATTTGTACAAAGAGATAGAATACTGCGCTGAGAATAAAGGAACTGGAGCTGCATGTATAACATGGCTAGTTCTCAAAGTCATACAGGGAAGCAAAAAGAGTAGTAGCAAGGAAACTCATATTCTACACAACCATTTATATAAAGTTTACAGACATAAAAACAACGAATTTCTATATATGTGCATTTATAGTAGAAATATAAAAACGTTTTGGGGAACGAGAAGCATATACTTCAAGATAGCAGTTGCCTTTGGAGAGGGAGAAAGGGAACTGAGATTCGAGTGGGGTCTGTTGGGAGCGTCAGTGATACTGGAACCGTGCACCTCTGATCAGGACCTGAACTCACGTGCCGGGACTTGAACCCGCCATCTTTTAACTAGTATCACTCACCTGGTGTCTTGGACTTACCGAGGCTAAGTTTCTTTGTGTCTTAGCACAGAAGGAATTCAGCGAGAGGCAAAGTGAGAGGCGAGAAGTAGATTTATTAATATAGGACGCTCGTGAGGGAGGCAAGCGGGCAGGTGAGGGGGGTCTGCCCTGAGGATTAAGCAGACTACGTTTGTATAATCAAAGGGAAGTGGGGGAGGGGAAAAGACCACCTTCTTCCTCATTCTTCAAGTAGACGTCAGGCTTACATCACTAGCTCCTCCTTCATAATGGGCAGGGGAGTGTTCGACCCTATGAGGTCGAGCGAAGACTGTCATAGCGCTTTACTCACATCAGCAGGAGGGTGGTAACACATACTAAAATATGTTGAATCATCTCAGGTTTCCATATAATGAGGGTCTCCTACTTTGGAGCGTCACCTTTCCCTTAAATTCCTGTCCTTGGTCCTAAGGATCACACTCTTGCTGAACTCGACCCGCAGAATACAGGCCTCATTTTTTTTTCTTTCACTTAGTGACCTGGGGCGTGCCTCGTGCTTTTATTTATGGCTTTATAGTTAAGCAAGCCTGCTTCGTTCCACGACATTCCGATAGCTTTCTTGAGCGATCATTAACGTACAGTGGTCTCCCAAAGTTCCCTAGGTTTCCCTCTCTGTCTATAATTCCCTACTGGGACTTGTACAACTAGCTGTGTAACTATCCTACTCTATCCCTATCAATATCTGTAATGCTTTAGTTCTTAACCTGAGTGGTGGAGCACAGGTGTAGTGGTCTGAACAAAAATTGTGCTTAATATCTTTAATTTTCCTCTCTAGATCCAAGGTCCCTTTCTCTAGCCTGCTGTGTGCCCTAAGAGGCATAAACTGATCTATATGGACTGCATCAATGACCTTCCCAACTCTCTGGCTTCCACCTGGTTCCAGCTAGTAAGGAGGATCCAAAGGAGATGAGAGGGTGGGTGAAGAGTGAAGCTCAGGTGTCATCCTTATATTTCTATGCTGCTTAGTGTTTTCTTATTTACTTAAATATTCTACAAAAGCGTGGGTTACTGTGGATGTGGGGTGGGGTGGAGGTGCCAATACAGGTGAAAGTGAAGGAAAAAAGGGTAGGGAACCAGATTCAGAAGGAAAAATAGATCTGCCCGTTAAAAAAAGATCTAGAGATTGGATCTAGGCATATGGTTAAAGCTCCGTAGGGAACTGTTTCTCATCTAGATGGAACAGCCAGTGCAAACTCTTTGAGGCAGAAAGAGGCCAGTGTGGCTGGAGCTGAGTGACTGAGGGACAGGGTGGTAGGAAACAGAGGTGGGGGGCGCTGGGTGAAGTGGGACACTCTAGGAAATTGAAAGGATTTTGGTTTTCACCCTCATCTCTGAACTGACAAAATCATTTTGCTAATCTCATCTGCAGATTCTCTTATCATTTAGGAGATAATTTGTCAAATCCTCTCTTTCCCGCTTTCCACCAAGCTTCTAGTCAGTCTCTGCTAAGCTTGAGGCTAAGGGGTGGAGTATCTCTAAACCTCACGAGTGGTGCAAAGGACTAAGTGCATAGTTTCTGAATCAACACTGGAAGAACAAGTCAGATCTGGGTTGCCAGTCTAGTGGGATAAATAAAAGGGAGCCAAGGGAAGGGCTTTGGGGCACCAGGCCTGGCAAGAGGGAGGAAGGGGCAGCAGTGCTGGCCAGTGAGAGGGAGGGATTCAGGAAATGAGGTGCAGATGTGGCAGTTTAATTTATCTGAGTCAGAAATCTTGAAATCATTTAGAACAGCTACTTATCCTCTTACAATCTTTTGTTTGTTTGTTTTTGGGCCCCCCCCCCCCCAACTGTGCAGCATGTGGGATCTTATTTCCCCTACCAGGGATTGAACCTGCGTCGCCAGTATTGAAAGCATGGAGTCTTAACTGCTGGACCACCAGGGAAGTCCCCCCACCCCACCCCGCCCCACCTTACAATCTTGTCATCGACCTTGGGTTTCAGTTTCCTTTTACCAGTCTTAGTTCTATTTTTTTCATTCTGAAAATATTCCTATTGATAAAAAAAAGAAGTGAAATTGTTAAAAAAAAAATCTCAGTTTCTTTGTCATTTCTCAACCCAGCCATCCACAGCAGTTTTCCTGCTATGTAAATTTGATCATGTTGGGCTTTCTCTCACATTTAGGATAAAATTTAAACTTTTTTTTTTTTTGCCAGTGAGACTTCCCTAATTTTGTGCCCTCTTTATCATTTTGGCTTTATCTCTTGCCTCTTTTCTATCCCTCCCTGCAAGCTGGCCATTCCAAGAGTGCAGTTTGTGGTTAGAGTGGAGTTTCTCAACAGCGGCACTATTTGGAGCCAGAGAATTTGTTTGCTGTGGGAGGCTATCCTGAGCATTGTAGGATGTTTAGCTGCACACCTGTCCTCTGTCCACTAGATACCAGTAACACGTACTCAGTTGTGACAACTAAAAATATTTCCAGACATTGCCAAATATCTTCTGGGGGCCAGAATTCCCTTTGGTTAAACACTGCCGTGTCTGCCCTCGCTTCCTACTTATTTCTTCTACATGGGGTGACCTCCCTGTAGTCATCCTTGCAAACACCTGCTTATCTTTCAGTGTCTCAATCCTCTTTCCTTGGTAGTCCTGAATGACTCCCAAGATGAGGTTAGGTGAGCTGGGCCTCCCAGTTACAGAGCACCTTGCTGTATTAGAGCAAGATCCAATTGTATTCTGATTTGTTGGGTTTGCCTGCCTCCATATCAGACTCAGGGTTTAGAGGACCAGACTGTTTTCAAAATTTGTGTTCTCTGTATCTAGCTAAGTACCTAGCCTAAAATACTGACAATATCTAGCTGAATCTTTAAAACTTTACAAGTTTGAATGTTGGGTATGATTAAAGCAGTTTAGAAATGACACATAAAAGCAGATTAATCTTTTTCTCATAGCTGATGTGAAGTCTCTTGAGATCCAGGTTGTAATTTGTCACTGCATCTGAAATATGACACTTTGTATATATTTTATGAATAATTGCCTCTAGTTATTACATTTGCTTTGAGCACAATTTATAGATTATGTCTTGCATATCTACAACCCAAGCTTTAAAATTTTAACAATTTATGCAAATCTTATAAAGACATTATATGGTACTGTATATTTATAGATACATGTCTGTTGGATTTGAGGATCTTTATCAGTTAAGTACTGGGATATATGTACTCTTGAATAACCACCTTCCTAGAGCCGTACTATTATTTGACAATAGTTTAGTTTTTCTGCGTTTTGTTATTTAGGACCAACCACTCTTTTTAAATGGTTATTTCCATTTAGGAAGTTTGTTATCTATCACTGACAATTGTGAAAAATATTTTAAACATTTCTAAACGGTGCTATCCTTTACCAATGCTGCCATCTCCTGGATGCTATTAAGCACTGTAACAATCAAGAAGTTTATAGTTCATACACAGTGGTTTCCAAAAGTAACGTGATATGTGGCTCTAACAAAATGTCCATTTTCTCTTTTTCTTCCTTTTGTTTAGTTTGAAAAGGAGATATGTATATCTCCCAGGATATATATATCCTTCCTAACCACCTGCTGCTGGAGTCTGAATGGTATAGTACTGGGGTGAAAATGGATATGCTAAATATCTTAATTTTGCCCTCTAGATCTATTAGCCATGCTTCTCTACTCTGCTCTGTGTCCTAGGTGGTAGAGACTGATCTATACGAACTGTACCAATAAACTTCCTGGACTTTTAACTTCTAATTGAATCTGGGCAATAGGAAGCATTCAAAGGAAGTCAGAGCGGGAGAAGAGAGCAAAGCTGGGATGTTCGTTCCCCCCGCCCTCCTCCTATGAGGCCACAGGGCTCTACTCCTTAACTGAAGGTCATATTTCCTGGCAAGGGCCCTTACTGAAATAGCTCACTCTATCATAGGGAAGTAGTAATCACTCCGTCCCTGTATCCGTCAAGGCCAAGGAGGGTAACAGTACCTAAGTGCTATGAAACCTAGAGCCCTTCACTCTCCCCTGTGGCCGCTGTACATTCTGTCCATACCTTTGTAAATGATCCTTTCATTAAGTATTTATTAAATCCCTCCAGCTTGAGTGTGTCCCCTGCTGACCAAAACAACAGGAATAATGATAGCAGTTACCCATAGGTGTGTTATAAGGGTTAAATAAATAAAGACCTGACTAGTGCTTAACAGTGTCTGAGAAAAGAGATAAAGACGAAAGCAGTTAGAAACAAAATGATAGTGAAGGAGACCAAAGATGATCTGATACTAGAATAATTGCTATTCCTTTAGTGGTGAGAGCCCCCTGCCCCCAAAATGAAATATTTATATTGAAATATCTTTATAGGAAAGATTCAGAGATGTAAAAGAAGAAGACTTTCCTGATAGAAAGGAGTAGCTGAATCAGCAGATCAAAACTTTACACAAAGAGGAAAAATTGATCTAGAATGACCAACAGTAAGACTTGAGAAAAAGAAATAATCTTTAAGCAGCTAGGTCCCCCTTAAAGTCCCCTAAAAGGAGAGAAAGGAGGATTTATACTAGTATTTAATTCCAGAAGACATCAAGGTCTACAGAGTTCTAAGGGTAAGAAATGTGACCCAGGATGATAACCAGATATGGCAACTTTCCTTAGTGTCAGGGAATTTCTTGATTTAAAAAATGCCCAGAATATCATATTTCACAATAGTCATTCCCAAAGGAGTCTTACTTTTATTCGTGGTCACCAATGAATGTTTTACCATAATGGTAAACGCTTACCTATTAAATAATAAACATGACTTTAGAAAACACCTGGTAAAATGAGAAAATGGTTGTAATTTGTAAACTAAACCACGTATTTGAAGGATGAACCCCTTCAACTTTTAGGGACTTGTACCATTTGTTAGGGATTTCATCCTCGGTTTTGATAAAAAGGCTGTGAAGTTTACCTTGTGTACTTTATTTCTATTTGTTTATGCCCATACATCTCCATTATATAGTATGTTAGTATGGACCCAAGTAAATAGGAGTACACACAAAATTAGGGCTAAAAGTTATGAGCTGAGTTGTGCCCCCACCATTCATATGTTAAAGTCCTAACCCTACGTATCTCAGAATATGAGATGTATGTATTTGGAGATAAGGTCTTTAAAGGGGTCATTAAGTTAAAATGAAAGTATTAAGGTGTACCCTAATCCAATAGGACGTGTGTCTTTACAAGAAGAGGAAATTTGGACACAGACCTGTAAAGAGGGAAGATGATGTGAAGATGGAGGCAATGAAGCAGGAGTAGATGCCCTGGAAATCTGCCACCACCTGTTCAAGCAACTAGCTATTCTTTCAATACATTTTGGAGACTAATATTTTAAATACTGTGAGGACCATTGTGTCTGCTGAACACAATATTTGTGATAAGCAGCTCAGTCCTCTTGGTCATTTGAGGGCTGATGATCAGGCATTCAATCTTCACCAAGGCTCAGTAGAACTCCAGGACACCTTTCTGCAAAGAGATGTTATCTGCAGAAGGAAACACGGCTTTCCTCGCACACTTTAGATGGCTACCCCGTGATTCTCCTATTGCCACTTTCTAGTGGCATTCAGTCTGCTGCAAAAGCTGAATATGGGCCTGCAAGGCCATAAGGCCTAAGTGACAGGACAGCGTCTTCATTGCATCCAGGACCTGTTGCAGAGCCTTTTGTTGCTTATGGACCCATTCAAACGGGCAGCACACTCAAATATTTATTGCCCTTCAGATCAAGAGAGACCCTCAACGTGTCTCCTTTTTCTTGGTGGGAAGTGCAATGTTCGCAACTTATCCTTTATTTTGACCCAGACCACTCAATCCCTAGAAACTCACTAAAGTGGCAGGGCCCAGAATCTAGGGCAGCTTATCTCCCACCCTGTGCCACACATGTATATCACTCTGGCAAATAGGATATTCACTATTCCTTGCTCATCATTTCCACTTAGCATGATGTCATCCATGTTGTGGGCTGACATGACCTTCTGTGGTATTTCCAGACAATCGAGGTCTCTGTGAACTAGATCAGAGGTTGACATTTTTTGTAAAGAGCCAGATAGTGGATATTTTAGGCTTTGTGAGCATATGATCTCTGTTGCAACTGTTCAGCTCTGTGGTTGTAGTGTGAAAACAGCCATCAGTAACACACAGATAGCACATGAATGTGGCTATATTTCAATAACACTTTATTTATAAACACCGAAACTTGAATTTCGTATGATTTTCTTTTTTATAAAAAATTATTTATTTATTTATTTATGGGCCATGCCGGGCCTTAGTTGCGGCACGTGGGATCTTCGTTGCCACGTGTGGAATCTTTGTTGTGGTGTGTGGGATCTTTACTTGTGGCATGCAGGATCTTTAGTTGCAGCATGTGAGCTCTTAGTTGTGGCATGCGGGATCTAGTTCCCTGACCAGGGATCAAACCCGGGCCCCCTGCATTGGGAGCACGGAGTCTTAACCACTGGGTCACCAGGGAAGTCCCTCATATGATTTTCATGTGTCATGAAATAGTATTCATTTTTGGATCTTTGTCAACCATTTAAAAATATAAAAACCATTCTCGGCTTGTGAGCCATACAAAATAATGGCATTTGGCCTGTGGCTTGTAGTTTGCTGACGGCTGGATTAGATTATGGCAGAGAGCAAGAAAATTAACATAGACAACTGAGGCAAAACCTTGAAAGTATATTGCTGACCCTACCAGGTGAAAGCAAACTGCTCTGGTTTTTATACTTTATTATACAGAAATAAGCACGTGACATGTCAATAGCTGCAGACTGGACGGAAGGGGCTATATTGATTCACTCCACTAAAGGAGGCAAATCTGAAATAGTAGAGTCAGTTGACCACCTAATTAATTTTATGATAATCCATAGTCATTCTTCAAGATACTTCTGTCCTCTGAACATGACACATAGGCAAGTTAAATGGTAGTGTAAAAAGACTCACTACTCTAGAAACTTTCAAGTTGTTTTTTGCTTTTGTTTTTTAATTGATGTACAGCTGATTTATAATGTGTTAGTTTCAGGTGTATAACACAGTTACTCAGATATATATATATATATATATTCTTTTTCATATTCTTTTTCCTTATAAATTATTACAAATTATTGAGTATAGTTCCCTGTGTTGTACAGCAGGTCCTTGTTGACTATTTTATATCCAGTATTGTGTATATATTAATCTTAAACTCCTAATTTATCCTTCCCCCCACCCCCCTTTGATAACCATAAGTTTGTTTTCTATGTCTGTGGGCCTATTTCTGTTTTGTAAATAAGTTCATTTGTATCCCTTTTTTTTTTTAGATTCCACATATAAGTGAAATCATATGATATTTGTCTTTGCCTGGCTTACTTCACTTAGTATGATAATCTCTAGGTCCATCCATATTGCTGCAAAAGACATGATTTCATTCTTGTTTTTGGTTGAATAATATTCCATTGTATGTATGTAGCACTTCTTTTTTTTTAAATAAATTTATTTCTTTATTTATTTATTTTTGGCTGCTTTGGGTCTTCATTGCTGTGTGTGGGCTTTCTCTAGTTGCAACGAGCGGGGCCTACTCTTTGTTGCAGTGTGCGGGCTTCTTATTGCGGTGGCTTCTCCTGTTGCAGAGCACAGGCTCTAGGCACGCGGGCTTCAGTAGTTGTGGCTCATGGGCTCTGGAATGCAGGCTCAGTAGTTGTGGTGCATGGGCTTAGTTGCTTTGCGGCATGGGGGGTCTTCCTGGACCAGGGATCGAACCTGTGTCCCCTTCATTGGCAGGTGGATTCTTAACCACTGCACCACCAGGGAAGTCCCTATAGCATTTCTTCTTTATCCATTCATTTGTCGATGAACATTTAGATTGCTTCCATGTCTTGGCTACTGTAAATAGTGCCGCTGTGTACATTGGGGTGCATGTATCTTTTCGAATTATAGTTTTCTCCAGATATATGCCCAGGAGTGGGATTGCAGGATCATGTGGTAACTCTATTTTTATTTTTTTAAGAAACCTCCATACTGTTCTCCAACATGGCTGCACCAATTTCCATTTCCACCAACAGTGCAGGAGGGTTCCTTTTTCTCCACACCCTCCCCAGCATTTACTATTTGTAGACTTCTTTTTTTTTTTTTTTTGGCTGTGCTGCATTGCTTACAGGATCTCAGTTCCCCAACCAGGGATTGAACCCAGGCCATGGCAGAGAAGGCCCAGAATCCTAACCACTAGGCTACCAGGGGACTCCCTATTTGTATACTTTTTGATGATGGCCAATCTGACCAGAGTGAGGTAATGGCCGCTCTGTGAGCCATGGCCACTGAGCCATGGCCGCTGAGCCTGCGCGTCTGGAGTTTTGCTTTGCATTTCTCTAATAATTAGCGATGTTGAGCACTTTTTCAGATGCCTGGTGTCTATCTGTATGTCTTCTATGGAGAAATGTCTATTTAGATACTGTGCTTGTTTTTTATTGGGTTGTTGTTTTTTTGATATTGAGCTGCATGAGCTGTTTATGTATTTTGGAAATTAATTCCTTGTTGGTAGCATTGTATGCAAATATTTTCTCCCATTCTGTAGGTTGTTTTTTTTGTTTTGTCTATGGTTTTCTTTGCTGTGCAAAAGCATTTAAGTTTAATTAGGTCCCATTTGTTTATTTTGTTTTTGTTTCCATTACTGTAGGAGATGGATATCATAAAAGATATTGCTGCTATTTATGTCAGAGTGTTCTGCCTGTGTTTTCCTCTAGGAATTTTATAGTATCCAGTCTTACATTTAGGTCTTTAATCTATTTTGAGTTTATTTTTGTATATGTTGTTAGGGAATGATCTAATGTCATTCTTTTACATGTAGCTGTCTCCAGTTTTCCCAGCACCACTTACTGAAGAGACTGTCTTTTCTCCATTGTATATTCTTGCCTCCTTTGTTGTAAATTAATTCACCATAGGTGCGTGGGTTTATTTCTGGGCTTTCTATCCTGTTCCATTGATCTTTATGTCTGTTTTTGTGCCAGTACCATACTGTTTTGATTACTATAGCCTTGTACTATAGTCTGAATTCAGGGAGCCTGATTCCTCCAGCTCCATTTTTCTTTCTCAAGATTGCTTTGGCTATTTGGGATCTTTTGTGTTTCCATACAAGTTGTAAAATTTTTTTTCTAATTCTGTGAAAAATGCCATTGGTAATTTGATAGGGATTGCATTGAATCTGTAGATTGCCTTGCGTGGTATAGTCATTTTCACAATATTTATTTTTCCAATCCAAGAACACGGTATATCTTTCCATCTGTTTGTGTTGTCTTCAGTTTTTTTTATCAGTGTCTTATAGTTTTCAGAGTACAGGTTTTAGCCTCCTTAGGTAGGTTTATTCCTAGGTATTTTATTCTTTTTGATGTGATGGTAAATGGGATTGTTTCCTTAATTTCTCTTTCTGATCTTTCATTGTTAGTGTATAGATATGCAACAGATTTCTGTGCATTAATTTTGTCTCCTGCAACTTTATTGAATTTGTTGATGAGCTCTAGTAGTTTTCTGGTAGTGTCTTTAGGATTTTCTATGTATAGTATCATGTCATATGCAAACAGTGACAGTTATACTTCTTTTCCAATTTGAGTTCCTTTTATTTCTTTTTCTTCTCCGATTTCTGTGGCTAGGACTTGCAAAACTATGTTGACTAAAAGTGGTGAGAGTGGACATCCTTGTCTTGCTCCTGATCTCAGAGGAAATGCTTTCAGCTTTACACTGTTGAGTATGATGTTAGCTGTGGGTTTGTTGTATATGGCCTTTATTATGTTGAGGTATGTTCCCACTATGCCCACTTTCTGGAGAGTTTTTATTGTGAATGGATATTGAATTTTTATCAAAGCTTTTTCTGCATCTCTTGAGATGACCATATGGTTTTTATTCTTCAATTTGTTACTGTGGTGGATCACACTGATTAATTTCAGATATTGAAAAATCCTTGCATCCCTGGGGTAAGTCCCATTTGATCATGGTATATGATCCTTTTAATTATTGTTGGATTTGGTTTGCTAGTACTTTGTTGAGCATTTTTGTGTCTGTGTTCATCAGTGATATTGGCCTGTAGTATTCTTTTGTGTGTGTGTGTTATCTTTGTCTGGTTTTGGTATCAGGGTAATGGTGGCCTCATAGAATGAGTTAGGAAGTGTTCCTTCCTTTGCAATTTTTTGGAATAGTTTCAAAAGGGTAGGTGTTTTAACACTTCTCTAAGTGTGTGGTGGAATTAGCCTGTGAAGCCATCTGGTCCTGGACTTTTGTTTGTTGGGAGTTTTTAAATCACAAATTCATTTTCAATGCTTGTAATTGGTCAGTTCATATTTTCTATTTCTTCCTGGTTCCGTCTTGGAAGATTGTATCTTTCTAAGAATTTGTTCATTTCTTCTAGGTTGTCCATTTTATTGGAATGTAGTTGCTTGAAGTAGTTGCTTATGGTCCTTTGTATTTCCGTGGTGCTGGTTGTAACTGCTCATTTTTCATTTCTAATTTTATTGACTTGAGTTCTCTCTCTTTTTTTCCTTTTTTTTTTTTTTGCGGTACACGGGCCTTTCACTGTTGTGGCCTCTCCTGTTGCGGAGCACAGGCTCCGGACGTGCAGGCTCAGCGGCCATGGCTCATGGGCCCAGCCACTCCGTGGCATGTGGGATCCTCCCAGACTGGGGCACGAACACGTGTCCCCTGCATCGGCAGGTGGACTCTCAACCACTGCGCCACCAGGGAAGCCCCACATGTTTCTATTTTTTGCAGTTTTTTTTCCTTGTAGTTAATTTTTAATCTCATAGCATTGTGGTCGCAAAAGATGCTTTATATGATTTCAATTGTTTTAGATTTACCAAGGCTTGCTTTCTGGACCAGCATGTGATCTACCCTGGAGAATGTTCCACGTGCACTTCAAAAGAATGTGTGTCCTGCTGCTTTAGGATGAAATGCTCTATAAATATCAATTAAGTCTATCTGATCTAATATGTCATTTAAGGTCTGTGTTTCCTTATTGATTTTCTGTCTGCATGATCTGTCCATTGATGAAAGTGGGGTGTTAAAGTCCCCCACCATTACTGTGTTACTGTCAATTTCTCCTTTTATGTCTGTTAACATTTGCCTTATATATTGAGGTGCTCCTATTGCATGTGTATTTACAATTATTATATCTTCTTCTTAGATCGGTCCCTTGATCATTATATAGTGTCCTTCTTTGTCTACTGTAACAGTCTTTATTTTGAAGTCTGTTTTGTCTGATACAAGTATTGCTACTCCAGCTTTTTTTTGATATCCATTTGCATGGAATGCCTTTTCCCATCTCCTTACTTTCAGTCTGTATGTGTCTCTAGATCTGAAGTGGGTCTCCTGTAGACAGAATTTATACAGGTCTTGTTTTCGTATACATTCAGCTAGTCTGTGTCTTTTGGTTGGGGCATTTAATTCGCTTACATTTAAGGTAATTATCGATATGTATGTTCTTATTGCCATTTTGTTAATTGTTTAGATTTGTTTTTCTAGGTCTTTTATTTTATTTTATTTCCTTACCTCTTTTGTTCTCTTCTCTTGTGATTTGATGACTATCTCTAGAGTTGTGTTTGGATTCCTTTTTCTTTTTTGTGTGTATATCTATCATAGATTTTTGTTTTGTGGTTACCCTGAGGTTTTGGTATAGCAGTCTCTCTCTCTATATATATTTATTTTAAGTTGCTGATCTCCTAACTTCAGATGCGTTTTAAATATTCTACATTTGTCCTCTCCTTCTCTCACGATCACTGGTTTTGATATCATATTTGTTGTGTGTGGATGATTTCCTATCTTTACTGTATGTTTGCCTTTACCGGTGAGTTTTCCTATTTCATAATTTTCTTGTTTCTAGTTGTGGCCTTTTCTTTTCCCCCTAGGGAAGTTCCTTTAGCATTTGTTGTAAAACTGGTTTGGTGGTGCCGAATTCTTTTAGCTTTTGCTTGTCTGTAAAGCTTTTGATTTCTCCATCAAATCTGAATTCTTGGCTGTAGGTTTTTCCCTTTCATTACTTTAAATATATTGTGCCACTCCCTTCTGGCCTGAAGAGTTTCTGTGGAAAAATCAGCTGATAGCCTTATGCGGATTCTCTTGTATGTTATTTGTTGCTTTTCCCTTGTTGCTTTTAATATTTTCTCTTTATCTTTAATTTTTGTGAGTTTGATTAGAGTGTGTCTTGGCATGTTCTTCCTTGGGTTAATCCTGTATGGGATGCTCTGTGCTTCCTGGACTTGGGTGACTGTTTCCTTTCCCATGTTAGGGAAGTTTCCAGTGGTTATCTCTTCAAATATCTTTTCAGGCCCTTTCTCTCTCTCTTCTCCTTCTGGGATCCCTATAATGTGAATGCTGGTGCATTTAATGTTGTCCCAGAAGTCTCTTAAACTGTCATCATTTCTTTTCATTCTTTTTTCTTTATTCTGTTCTGTGGCACTGATTTCCACCACTCTGTCTTCCAGCTCACTGATTCGTTGTTCTGCCTCATTTATTCTGCTGTTGATTCTTTCTAGTGTATTCTTCATTTCAGTTATTTTCTTCAACCCTGTTTGGTTGTTCTTTATATTTTCTAACTCTTTGTCAAAAACTTCTTGTAACTTCCCACTCTGTGCACCCATTCTTTTCCTGAATTCTTGGGTCATCTTTACGATCATTACTCTGAACTCTTTCTTGGGTAGATTGCATATCTCTACCTCACTTAATTGTTCTTCTGGGGTTTTGTCCGGTTCCCTCATCTGGAACATATTCCTTCGCCATCTCATTTTGCTTAAATTTCTGTTTGTACTTTTGTGTATGTGGTAGGTTAGTTACATTTCTTGACCTTGGAGAAGGGGCCCTCTGTAGGGGTGTCCTGTGTTTTCCAGCAGTACACTATCCTCTTGTCACCAAAGGGCCAGAGATAAGCTGGTCCCAGGGTAGGTTCTGACCTGTGTCTGCAAACTCAGTTCTGCAGGCTGTGGAATAGTAATTTTCTTGTTTCTGGTGTCTGCCTCCTGGCGGATGAGGCTGGTCTAGAGGCTCGTGCAGGCTTCCTGGTAGGAGGGGCTGACGCCTGACCACTGGTGGGTGGAGCTGGGCCTTTGCCCTCTAGTGGGCAGGGCCATGTCAGGGAGTGTGTCTAGAGGTGGCTGTGGGCTCCTCTTTTTAGGAACATTTTAGGCAGCCTGTCTGCTGATGGGTGGAGCTGTGTTCCCGCCCTGTTGGTTGTTTGGCCTGAGGCATCCCAGCACTGGCGCCTACAGGCTGTTGGTGGGGACAGGTCTTGGTGCTAATGACCCAAGCAAGATGTCTGCTTCTAGCAAGAGTTCACGTAGATGAACACTCCCTGATATCCTCACCACCAGTGTCTGCATCCCCAAGGTGAGCCACAGTTGTCCCGTCTCCCCAGGAGATTCTCTGAGACCAGCAAGTAGGCCTGGCCCAGGCTCCTGTGAAGTCACTGCTTTTGTCTGCGGTCCTCGTGCATGGGAGAACTTGTGTGTACCCTCCTCAAGTAGAGTCTCTGTTTCCACCAGTCCTGTGGTGCTCCTGCAGTCGAGATCCACTGGCTTTCAAAGCCAAATGCTCTCGGGGCCTCTTCCTCCTGACCCTGGACCCCTAGGCTGGGGAGCCTGACATGGGGCACAGAGCTCTCTTTCCTGTGGGAGCAATTCTGCAATATATTTATTCTCCAGCTTGTGGATCATCCACCCATATGGTATGGGATTTGATTATATCGTCAGTACGCCCCTCCTACCATTGTGTTGTGGTTTCATCTTTATGTCTTTAGATGTAGAATAACTTCCAGTCTGTTTTATCAATGGTTGTTCAACAGTTAATTGTGATTTTGGTGTGCTTGTGAGAGGAGGTGAGGTCAAGGTCCTTCTTCTCTGCCATCTTGTCTCCCTATCCTCAAGTTTTTGATGGTAGCAATAATCTCTGATGTTCCCCCCAGGGAGGTTCAAAATATAATAAGAAAAACAATTAGTTGGAAATGATTATGTATAGTATAGTAATAATTTACTTTTTTTTAAACTTTTTTTTTGGGGGGGGCTGCTGAGCTGCACAGCTTGTGGGATCCTAGTTCCCTGACCAGGGATTGAACCCAGGCCCCCCGGCAGTGAAAGCGCCAAGTCCCAACCACTGGACTGCCAGGGAATTCCCAATAACAATTTAAAAGTAATTTTTTTTTTTTTTTTTTTTTTTTTTTGCGGTACGCGGGCCTCTCACCGTTGTGGCCTCTCCCGCTGCAGAGCACAGGCTCCGGATGCGCAGGCTCAGCGGCCATGGCTCACGGGCCCAGCCGCTCCGCGGCATGTGGGATCCTCCCGGACCGGGGCACGAACCCGTGTCCCCTGCATCAGCAGGCGGACTCCCAACCACTGCGCCACCAGGGAAGCCCTAAAAGTAATTTAAATATATGTAGGTTCCTATGCATATAATATACATACAAATATATATTACACTATTGAAATGGTTATTGCCTGGTTGTGTAATTATGGGTAATTTTTTTTTTTTTACTTTTTCACTTTTTAATATTTTTTTATTACTTACAATGAAAATATATTCCCTTATGGTCAGAAAAAAAGAGAATTTGCTTTTGTATGGATCACAAAACTGTTAATGTCAGAATACTAATTTATCTAAATGAGATATATGAACCAAATCCTGAGAATAGTTGCTACCAGAGCTAACCTTAGCAGATGAAAATATTTGAGTCATGAATCACTGTACCAATTTCACAACAATTTCAATTAACTCATTAGTCTTATTTTATTATTTAATTAAATATTTCATTTAACATACATCCCGTATTTATTATCGTACATATATTTACAAAGAGTTTTAAAAGCTCTAACTTTCAAATAAAAGAAAATTAGTTAATGGAACCTATTTGTAAATGCTTTCCAAACTACTTTCGTGATGTGTGAACTATGTAATGCTAAACTAACTGGACAATTCAGTAATGCTGTGTTCAGCCACTGTGCTGTAAATGAAGACGGTTTATCACTGTCTTGCTGTGGTGAGGCAGAGTGTGTGCGACTGCACAGTCACCACTGTAGACCGAGACACCCCTCTCAGCGCTACCACTAAATATTTAGAGTTAATTGGAGAAAGAGGAGAAAAAGATAATTACTATTTGTTTTTCTCCTTTAAAGTTTCCTTAAGTTTTCCTCTACCTTCTGAGCCTTTAAAATCCTAGGCTTGTAAATCATGGCTTATTCCTGGAGTCCCAGTGATTTTATTGCTGGTCAACGTAATGAATATAAAGCCAAGAGTGTAAAGACTTCTAACATGTGCTTTCTTCAGGAGTGCCTTTCTAGGCTCTTCGTGCTTGGGCATACTGGTGCTCAGTGGGAATGAAAGCGAGCTATTGTCATCGAGGATAAGTTCAGGGAAAGATTTTGACCCCCTGCAGCTGACAAGGCCTTAGATCATTAGACGAGTTATCTGAAGTGGGAAAACCCTTCCAGACGCCTTAGGTTTGGGGGAGAAAGTGAATAGAAGCAGGAAGGGAGCCCCAGGCTGGGCTTAAGAGTTCTTGGGTTTAGTCAGACTTTACTAATAAGTAGGTGTGTGACCTTGAGTTATCACTTAACTTCTTTTTGCATCAGCTTCTCAATATTCAAACGATATGATGTATTATATATTCTTGAGGGTCTTTCAGCTCTTCTATTCTCTGGCATCCCTCTTCCGAACTCCTACCTGGGCTTACCTCTAACAATAACCTTGCTGTATTCTAGTTACTGATATACTGTTTGTCACTCACACCTCGCCCTCCCTGCCTGTTCACCAGCCTGTAAGCTGCTTGAGATCAGGACCATGTCTTATTCAACTTCGTATTCTCAGCATCCAGTAACTGACATGAGCAGGGCATGTGAAAACACAATCTATATGTGATCAATTTGTGAAACTGTGGTCTGTGGAGACGCTAGTCATAGGCTCCATCGTCCTGAGTAGTGGGTGTAATTAGGATAAGAGGAATAAAGAGCAGATATCCACTAAGCCATTAAATGTTTTTATTTAGTATATTTAGGATGTGGTATAATTATGGCAATTTTACAGTGCATGGAATGTTTAATTTACCTCAGGAAGTGGCCAACTCTGAAGGTGAACCCCAGGTTTCTCTTAACTTCATAACTCAGGCTCCTTTCACTCTAATATGACTTTAGTGGCAATAATTGGTGGCATGGCCTCTGTAGAATAAGCTGATTGCTACAAATTTAGGAAAATAGACCATAAGAGTGTTTGGACTGGAAAGATCTTTTCTGAGATCCCATCTATGTAAAACGCACTTCAGCAGCGTCCTTATTTCTATTATTCACGCAAACAGCTTCAGAAGGAGGACTGGTACAGTGTATTTTATCAGATTTTTCTTTGTTCCTTGCATCTTTCCCCAGTATGCCTCCTCCTCAATTCCTCCGTGATCCTGCTTTTGCAATCTTGTGGTACTCAGTCTATACCACTCACAGAGCAATGCCATCCTGCCTGATATTGTAAATGTTTATGTACCTGACCTGACTCTAGCTCTGTACCTTCTACACCTTTGTACAATAACTGGTTCTGACACTGTGTACCAAGTAGAAGTTCAAAAAATGCTTTTTGAGTAAGTCTATCATCTATCTATCTCTTTTGAATTTATTCTGAAATTTACTTTAAAATATTTGTGGGATTTTTCTTTCCTCCAAGTAGAGAGGGATAATATGAGGGAGACCTAAAAAGATATGGTGATATTTTGTGGGAGCATAGTGGGCATGGTGATGTGTTGCCCAGACCCCCTTTCATTGAAGGATTGTTGCCACAACTACTGGGAGTGTTGTCAGTGGACAGCTTCCCTGGCAGTGTCTTCAGGATTACTTCAGCTCTAAAGAACTGATGCAGCCAAGGTCACACCCTTCCCAGGACAGCCCACATCCAGTGACTGACCAATCTGAGGGTATAAAGGCCTGGCCTTTTAAGCCCAATTTGGGACAGCTCTGATGGGCCATTTTAGCTTCTACTTGAGAAACAAAGCTAGGATTTTTAATTTAATTATTTTGTCTTTTTAAAAATGCAAGCACATTCATTAAAATTTTATGAGTAATCTAATTCAAAAAGACACATGCACCCCGATGTTCATTGCAGCACTATTTACAATAGCCAGGTCATGGAAGCAACCTCAATGCCCATCGACAGACGAATGGATAAAGAAGATGTGGTACATATATACAATGGAATATTACTCAGCCATGAAAAGGAACGAAATTGGGTCATTTGTAGAGACGTGGATGGATCTAGAGACTGTCATACAGAGTGAAGTTAAGTCAGAAAGAGAAAAACAAATATCGTATATCAACACATATATGTGGAACCTAGAAAAATGGTACAGATGAACCGGTTTGCAGGGCAGAAATTGAGACACAGATGTAGAGAACAAACGTATGGACACCAAGGGGTGGGGGGAAGTGGCGGGGGGTGGTGGTGGTGGTGGGATGAATTGGGAGATTGGGATTGACATGTATACACTAATAAGTATAAAATAGATAACTAATAAGAACCTGCTGTATAAAAAAATAAATAAAATTCAAAAATTCCAAAAAGAATTTTATGAGTAATTATTACTAATCTACAAAGTATTTTTGATCATTATCTTGCTCACATAATTGGGTTGAAAACTATTTTCTTTAGGAAACTCGATCTAGAAAGAATTTCCTTTTTCTTCCTTCCGTTCCTTATGTTATATCAAAATTTAGTATATAATAAAAGTGTCTCGATGGGATGCTGAGCATTTGATCCTTCTCATGTTTAAAAATTGGATTCATGTAATACTTGCTGAAGGTACGTGATAGAACAGAAAGAATATGGGTGTTGGAGTCAGACTGAGGGTTAACCTACCAGCTAGTATATTGATACATAAAACACCTAGAACATAGCAAATACTTAGTTAATGTTAGTTTACTTTTCTTTTCTATATTATATTTTATTAACTCTGCTGGCACCTTCACAATATTATCTCTTTGTACTCTTTTCAGCCAACATCTCTCTCCCTCCCCAGCCACTATTTCCAAACTTTAGTCAAAACAATCTTTTTAAAATGAAAATCTGGTAAGTCTCTTCTCTGCTTAAAATCCTAAGGCTTCCTATTGCTCTTAAGATAAAGAACAAAATTCTCACCTTGGCCTCTAACGTCCTGAATGTTCTGGCCCTGTCTGCCTCTCCAGATACGTCTCTCATTAGGCCGCTTTCCTTCATTCTCTCTAGTATAGCCTCTTTTACATCCTTCCAGGCCCTGCGTATTTTTTTTTTTTCTTCATCTCTCTCTGCTGTTCCCACTGCCTGGAATTCTCTATTCCTGCTGATCCCTCCCCTTTGGTTAGCTAGCTTCTTCTCATCCTTTAGATCTCTGACCTTCCTTCCCTCCCTCCAATTTAAATCATTGGTCTACACTCTCGTACAACCATGTTCCTTCACTTTGGGGCACTTATGTAAATTTGTAATTAAGCATCAGTGTGATTAATGAATTGATTTCTGTCTTTCCCACAAGACTAAGTTCTACGAGAGCAGGAAGCTTGTTTACTGAATTCTCATAGTGAGTATGGTGATTGGATCATAGTAGATAGCAAGTAAATATTTCATGATTTAATCAACAGAACACAGCAAGGTATGTGTATGTGCATAATTTTTATTAGTATTTTTTAATAAATGGGGAAACTGATGCTCATTTAAGTCCAAAGTCATACCACTTGTGGGACTTCCCTGGTGGCGCAGTGGTTAAGAATCCACCTGCCAACGCAGGGGACACAGGTTTGATCCCTAGTCTGGGAAGATCCTATGTGCCGTGGAGCAACTAAGCCTGTGCGCCACAACTACTGAGCCTGTGCGCCACAACTGCTGAGCCCACACACCGCAACTACTGAAGTCTGCGCACCTAGAGCCCATGCTTCGCAACAAGAGAAGCCACCGCAACGAAAAGCCTGCACGTTGCAATGAAGAGTAGCCCCCGCTCACCACAACTAGAGAAAGCCCACGCACAGCAACGAAGACCCAACGCAGATTAAAAAAAAAAATGAAAAACAAAGTTATACCACTTGTAGGTCCAGAGTACCTTACAAGTTTTAAAAAGCATATTTGTTTTTAAGAATATTTAAATACATTTCTCTTTCTCTTTTGTATTATCCATGTATTAAAATATTCTCATTGTTCTTGATCTAATGTCTCATTTTCTTCTCAATTGCTTAGAACTCAGAAGACTCTAATATACCTCTAAAATTCACATATGCCTTCTGACTTGTAGAAGACAAAGAGCTACAGTGACCCTGAAATATCAATATAATTGTTCAGCCTGTTGACTATGGCCCTGGGAATGTAAGCTGATCCCAAACTGACATTCCGATCAATTCATCAAACATTTCAGCCACATCAGATAGTTTATGCCAACAATGAGATTTATGGTTGGGGCCTTGGGCCATGCTGAGTCATTCTGACCTTTGGAGGGACTGGGGACTGAGTAAGGTCAGTCATGTGGGCAATCTATGCTGACGTGACCAATCCCTACCAGGAACCCTGGACGCCAAGGCTCAGGTGAGCTTACCTGGTCAGCAGTCTTCTTTATTGACACACATTGTTGCTGGGAGAAGCAGCTGTCTGTAAGTGCTGTCCATATGACTCCACTGCAAAAAGAAAACTAGAAGCTTTTCCTGGTTTCCCTTGGACTCCTTCCACTCCTTTTACCTTTGCTAGTTGTAATCTGTATCCTTTCACTGTAGTAAACAGTAACCATGAGTGTAACAGCTCTTCCGAGTTATTGTGTGAGTCCTTCTAGTGAAATATTGAGCCTGAGGGTGGTCTTGAGGACCCTGGTCACAGCTGCTTAGTAAAGATGTATTCTTTGAGACTGGGTGGGTTTCAAAGTTGACTTTACCGCTTGCTATGTGATCTCGATCAAGTCAGTTAACCAAACTGCTCTATTTTTGCATAATTAAAACAAGCATGGTAACATCTATGTTACAGTGTTGGTGTGAGGATTAAATGAGATAATGTAAGAAATGTGCCTGGCATGTGTTTAGTTAAAGGTAGCTATTATTATCACGTTGGGCTAAGGGGGTATAGGAATGCAGATTATTAAGACATACTCTCCACTAGCTAGTAATTTAGTAAGGAGGAAATCCTAGTCATGGGGACTGTGGGAAAATTAGGTTATTTCCCACTTGGTCCACTCTTTGTAGACTGATAACTGGTTGAGTCAGCCACACAAACTCCCTCCTACTCAAAGGCACGGCTGTCCTGGGGTACGGACAGGACAGGCAAAGAAGGAAAGGGCTTTTCCATCTGGTTCCGAAGATATATCTAAGATTCATACACATGCATTTAGCCTATATACATCTCTTTTATCACACCAGTATTAGGAGATGGAACCTCAACAGGGTACAGTTGGTCTTTTTTTTTTTTTTTTTTTTTGGCGGTATGCGGGCCTCTCACTGCTGTGGCCTCTCCCGTTGCGGAGCACAGGCTCCGGACGCGCAGGCTCAGCGGCCATGGCTCACGGGCCCAGCCACTCCACGGCATGTGGGATCTTCCCGGACCGGGGCACGAACTCATGTCCCCTGCATCGGCAGGTGGACTCTCAACCACTGCGCCACCAGGGAAGCCCCAGTTGGTCTTTTTGATTCTCTGACTTTTCAAGACAGCTCTGAATGTTCCTTTTAACCTTATTTTGCCTGATGACAACACTGGAGTGTAGGGAGAAACCATGAGATTGGCCTCTGCTGCTTCTCCTTTCCAGCCCCTCGCCTCACGTGCACACACACATGCCCACTGGGCCAAGTGAAGCCCTGACTTGTGGCATGGAGTCAAATCTCTGTTTCCTCTCATCCCTGATATTAGGATAAAAATCTCCAAACATCTAGGTCAGGCCAGGTTATTCCTTGTTTAAGGATTTCAAGGAAAACTAGAACCATATACAGTCTTAAATTTACCATAGGTTATATTCTGTAAATCAGTTGTCTCAATCTGAAAATCCATTTTCCATGGAAACCATGTCATATAATAATAACTCTTAAAAGTTTGTTTCGTTAGTACTGTACTTGACATATATATAGTCTTGCACTCTTTCTACTATAGCTGAACTTGGCTTTCATGTGTGGCACTGTGTCCCCTGATGTAGGCTTAGGACTCTGCTTTATATCCTGTTTTATCTCTGGGGACATAGTAAGAGACCCTCTCCCATTCTAACTCTCTGGGGGTAGCTCTTATGGATAAAACAGGTCAGGAGGTGGGTGTGGTGAGAGTTCCAGGAGATTATGAGAAGGGAGCATATATCTAGAAGGATGCTTTCAGAGATCTTAAATATTGAAAAAAAATTTTATTATCACACATAACAGTAGTTCCAGGGAAGGGCTACCCCAAGTGGCTTAATTATGTTAACAAAGACACAGACTTTCAATTTTTATACTCTGCTATTCCAGGTAGTGACTTCATTTCCTAGCTGGTAGCAAGACAATGGAAAGATTTCCCAGAATTCCCACAACAAACCTCCCTTCATGTCTCATTGGCCAGAATTTGGTCATTGGTTCATTTCCAAACCAAGCAGTAGCAAAGAGGATGGGATTACCATGATTTATAATATTATAACCTGATAGACAATGGCTGCTGGGCAGTCAATCCCAGTGCCCATTTTGGGCCACTTGCTGGTGTAGCCGGTGATAACTTTCAGTCTTTCTTCTGAGGCCTCAGGACTGACCCACTTGCTTTCCTCTTCCACTGGCATTGCTTCTTTCACTTGCTCACTGCTGTACAGAAAGGGACAGGACCAAAACCAAACATCTAAAAATTTTACCCCACTCACCTGATCTGAAGCACTTTGGGGATTTTTATTTTAATTTTGTATTGTTTTTATCTTATTTAAGTCTAATAACAATGACAATCATGTGGTAAGTTAAAACAGCTCCCTTCTCTCCCTTCCCCAAACACACACACACACACATACACACACCCACACACCCCACACCCCCACACACATGCACACACATTTTCTCCTGTATTCTCACTTCCTTCTTTTTTTACTTAGGTTGAGTATGGGAGTTTTAAGAGTGAATTTTTGGGTAAAGAAAGACTTCAATAGCATTTATTTGCATTTAGAGAAGAGCCAGACCTAGGGCTTTCCCTGGGTATTTCAGAGCCAGGCACACAGAGAACACTGTGGTTAGGAAACAGAGTGGGGATTTATGTTTTATTTTTAATATTTATTTATTTGGCTGTGTTGGGTCTTAGTTGTGTCATGCGGGAACTTTCATTGCGGCACGCGGGCTTCTCTCTAGTTCTGGCACCCAGGCTCTAGAGCGTGCGGGCTTAGTTGCCCCGTGGCATGTGGGATCTTAGTTCCCTTACCAGGGATGGAACCCACGTCCCCTGCATTGGAAGGTGGATTCTTAACCACTGGACCACCAGGGAAGTCCCCCAGAGTAGGGATTTAGTTTGAGGTAGATGTGGGTCTGGAGTTAGGAGGAAGGTCTTGGTCACACATTCCTCCTCCCTCCCATTTCCTATTGTTCCCACTAGTTTCTAAATAGCAAATCCTGCTCTGGGGCCGTGTAAGAAGCAGGGCAGGGTTTTGGCCTCACTGACGTGGAAGTAAAAGGAGTAAGCAGGGAATTCTCTGGCAAGGGAAGCTGAAAGAAAGGAGTTCCTGGGATAGAAATCAGAGGCTGCTGTATGAGAAGCCAAGTAGCTTTTTGACAGGCTGGACTGAGGTCACTGGGAAACTGAGAAGCAACTTGCCTCCTCCCTGAGAATGAAGACCTGTACTGACCCCGTGTAACGCCACTTACCCCGATTTTCCCGTTCACATCTAGACTCACATCCATGTTAGTTCCCCACAAACACACACCCATGCTCCCAGCACAAAGCAATGTGATTGTAGATATTTACAAATTCACACCTGCAGTAGAGCTCCGCTTCCATTAACACCCAATTAAATACACAAAGTACACGTTTTATTGTCACAAATGCCCAGAAAAGACAAAGCCCTTTAGTCGGCCTTGATTCAAAAGTATGTAAATGGAAAAAGTAATCTTTAGCCAATACCTGGAAACAATTTGGGAAAGACTGCACATATACACAAATTCAAGGATTATTGAAATTTTCACTCAAAAAAAGTCTAGATCTAATGATATGTGATCTCAGATGGAACCTAATTTTATGTGTTAATATTTTCAGTGTAAACCTACTGCTAATTGTTGAACAGCTGCCTCTTTAAGGAAGAGAAAAAGATGGGTTTATGCTGATTCTCTATTGCCTAAAATCAAGAGTCTGGTCTATATACAGTCAATGATGAGAAGGAGTATGGCTAAGACGAAAAAGAACTGAACCAACCCTCAGAAGAAATGAGGGTCAGTGATCCAAAACCTGGCCTCCCTTGTTATTTATTATGAGTTTGGACAAGAGTTTTGAAAAGTCCTAAAGAACAAATGTTCTGAAGCATCAAGTTTGTTTTCTAATATTTTCAACAATACAAGGTGAAACTGAATTCTACTGTGGACAAGGAAACTTACTCTCTATTTCCTTGGTGGTGCACTGAGGACTGTTGGCAAGGTAGTGGGGAGAGGAGAATGGGAGGAGAGGGTAAAGAAACAGGTATGGAAAGTGTAATCTGATTTTTTTTTTTTTCTCCGTGTTGATTTATTCTGAGATACGTGGCTAGAGAGAAATGAAGGGAAGAAATAAACTGCTGGCAGGTGAACGGTTGTAACAACGAATTCTCCCTGCCTTTCCTGTCCCCACTGGGGATTCTTTCTCAAGCTTTGACAACAAAGGTATCCAACATCCATTCTCCCTTCTTCCTCCCTAACAAATTCTTGATTATGTTCGGACAACCATCCTTTCCCCTTCTAACTTCAGGAGAAGACAACCATATCTTCATTTCTGGGGGTAGATCTTCATTAGTTTAAGCCAATTAACAGATGACATTCTTATGCCTATTACTGGTCCCGGGGTAAGCATGGTGACCCAAGTTGGCCTAAAGAGATTAACGTGGGGGGTCTTGTATTCCATATATTCCATACTTGGTGGAGAGGTTATATTTTTCTATTGTCAAACTTAAAAAGAGAGTTTATAATCCCAATTGCCATTGGCAGTCATCTTTCAGCTACAAGGGGAACCAGGCTTAGGATGAACCTGAAGCCAAGAGGAACAGAACAGGGACAATACCTGAGACCTTGATTATGTCATTAAGCTGTACCTGGAGGCTACATTAAGAGCACTTCCTGTTGTATAAGGTGTTATGGGCCGAATTCTGTTCCCCCCAAATTCATATGTTGAAGTCCTAAACCCCAGTATCTTAGAATGTGACTGTATTTGGAGTTAGGGGCTTTAAAGAGATAATTAAGCTTAAATGAGGTCATAAGGGTAGTCCTTATGACTTGTGTCCTTACGAGAAGAGGGAGAGACATCAGAGATACATGAACAGGACACAGAGAGAAGACAGCCATCTGCACACCAAGGATAGAGGCCTCAAGAGGAACCAAACCTGCCAACCCCTTGGTCTTGGCTTCCAGCCTCAAGAACTATCAGAAATAAACTTCTGTGGTTTTAGTCATCCAGTTTGTGGTATGTTTAAGAAGGGTTGAGCTGGAATTTTCTAATACTTGCATCATCATGTTGACACAGGATTCTCATGATCTCTGTCCCTGCTTCTTTCTGCAAGTCTACTTTATGCTGCTGTCCCACTTGCTTTCTCTGTTTCTCAGGACACAGAAGCCAGTTATTTCTGTTGCAGCCTTGGCTTTATATGGAATTTCTAGTAAAATAAATAAAAAAGACTGATTTGGGTCCATAAGTGCCCGTCCCAGAATACCAGAAGAGAAAATCAGATTGGTGCAGCCTGGGTCCATTTGGCACCCTTGCACCAATCAGCTGAGGCCTAGAGGACAGGAAACATAGCAGCTGAACGCTGAAGAAGGGCTTAGGGAAGTAGACTCTTCGAGAAGGGGAATGGGCACGTTCTCTTACAGGAGATATGGAGGCAGGGAGGAAATAATTGGCATTGAGAATATAGAGATCTTATTCATCATTATATTCCTGGTGCCAAGCACGTATAATGGACCTGAGTAAAGCTGAATTAAGCTAAGAAATAAAAGATGTCCAATTGCAGGTATGTAGAATAAATAGGAAATCTGTCTTTGTTTAGAGACACTGATTCTCCCTGGTCTGTGTGGTGTGTAGTCCAGATACCTGTGCCAAACCCAGGTCAGAAAAACTGCTTCCCTCAGCTGCTGGGAGTGTTGGCAGCTCTCAGCTCTCAGCTGAGTCTCTCTCAGAGAATCTTCCTTGGCTAAAGAGGAAGATTTAGCCAGTCTATATTTGCCTAGTCCAAGGTCACACCTTCTTCCTAGAGACAATTCGCACACCCAAACTGGTTGATGCAGGTGTGTAAAGTCCTAACCTCATTGCTTCAATTTGGGCAATTCTGGACGACCATCCCAACTCCAGAGCTCTGTTGGATAGCCATGGTCTTTGTTTTGACTGACTCACCGTTCAACTCTTCTCTCTACACAATCTTGTTTCTTTGTTTCCCCACAGGAGTTGATTCCAAGAGCAACTCCCAGTAAAGCCCCTGCATACAAATCTCTGTCTCAGAATTTGGTTCGTGGTGAATCCAACCTATAACAGTTGGTACCAGGAGTGTCTGAGAAAGCAGACTGTAAGAAAGGACTTTGGAAATGGATCTCTCACAGCCCAAATATCAACGAGAGCCCCATTAATGCTGGTAGAAATAGTGGATAGCCCAGGGCATGCAGTAGCAGTACAATTTTAAAAACTTTCACCGGTGGTGAACTTTGTATAGCAGTGGACGGAATGTACTGTCTGTCAGGTGCAGTGTATCACTCATTTGAGAACAACAGAGGAAGCAGTAAATATAACCATTATGAAACTGGATGACTATTGCCAAGGGCCATGGAAGCTCTGTAGAGAGACAATGAAAGGGTAATTAATTATCAATTAAAGGATAAATATGAAAGCAAGAGGTCTCCTTTGTAGCATAAAAGAGACTCTCATCTCCTGGAGGCCCCCAAAAAGCTGAGGATGACAAGAGTAGCGAAGTTCCAGAGAGAGTTACATTCTCAACCACAGCAAGACAGGATTGGTTCCACTAACCATCACTCCCCAGTAAGCCACTGGGGAAGTTGTGTTCTCCATCTCTGAAAACACTGCAGATCTCAGAGGGATCACTTCCACTAGGGGACACAGCAAGTGTTTCATTTCAACCACAAGCTATGGCTGTCACTCAGTTACTCATTCTCCCCAGAGATCAGCCGTCAAGGAAAGGACTCACTATCCTGGGAGAAGTTATTAACTCTGATCGTTAGGAAAGGATATATTTGGCGCCCACCGGATCCACTTGGCCTCTTTATACTCCCTTGCCCAATTTTGACTGTAAATGACAAGTAAAATAGGGGATATCTCAAAATCCTGAGAAGGGGATATTGACCATGGTCTGAGACTCCTCAGGGATGAGGTTCTGGGTAAGCCACCTAAGGCCAGAAGAGTAAAGGGAATCTAGAAGCAGTAGTTGAGGAGAAAGATGATGAGTATCGGTTACGGTCTTGAGACTAGCTGCACAGTGGGTACTCGAGTTCATTTCAGTAATCTTTCTCTTACAAGGCTCTCCCCAACCCCTTGCCACCCAAAGGTCCTTTAAAATACTAGAGGAGCTGCTCTTAAAACTGACACGAAGCAAGTGGATCCAAGAGGCTCAGGGATAGACTGCGAATGCTGTATTGCACCACTCAGAGTCCCCCCAACTGCAGGACTGGAGCCCTCATTCCTCCAGCCCTCATTCCTCCAGCTGCTGGGAGTGTTGTCAGCCGACAGTCTTCAGCTGAGTCTTCCTCTGGGACTTGGCCTTGGTTGAAGAGAGCCACCTTGCCCGAGGTCTTGACCTGGTCCAGGAGTAGCTCGTATCCAATGGCTGGTTGTTGTGAAGGTATAAAGGCCTGGTCTTCTCGCCCCAATTTGGAGCAACTCTGGAGTGTCATCCTGTCCCTAGAGTTCCCTTTAGGATTAGCTGAGGGCTTTGTTGTGACTGCCTGAACTTACAGCCTGATACACAGGATCTGTGACATTTGGCTGGAAACTTTGCAGTGAAGTTGAGTATGTATGTTGGTATGATGTGCTGTTTACAAGTCCCACGCCCATATTCAAATAAGTTACTAACAAGGAGGTAGGCATTATGTAATTACATTGTTCCTAGAACTAAGTACAGGTAGCATTGGAACAATATTTTCTCTAAGACAGACTGGCTCACCAGCTATCAGCACGAGCAATCTTTAGCTAATCAGGAATTCAAAGGGAACATAAACATTTAAATGTAATGGAATTATACCTGGGTGGAGGCATAAAGGATATTTCTCTCCCCCAGTAACTCTCATAGTTAGTTAGAGAGCTAGCATTGTTAAGATTCAATTTTCATTTCTTCAGAAAATAAATCAAATAGAATGTTTCCAAGTAGGATCCAAGAGATTCTTTGTGTCAATCTGGGCTTCCCCGCTGCCTCACTCAACCCAGACATTGCTGTACACAGAAAATATCCTTCTGTCTTAAAATTAAATTTTGTCGGAAACACTAACAGAATTTTTGCTACATACGGTCTCTTAAAAAATGGGCAAGCATTATTAAAGTGACACATTATAACGTGTAGGCTGAAGATCTGATTTTTTTCTCTCCAAACAACGAAAACAGTAAGTACCTAAATAAAAGAAGTAACATAGTTATGCATAGTGTGGTACTAATCCGGCATTTAGGCTGCAATTATAGTTCTTCTTTTTTCCAAGTTTCAAAACCACTACAATTAAAAAAAATTTTTTTCATCTTTATTAGATTATAATTGCTTTAAAATGTTGTGTTAGTTTCTGCTGTACAACAAAGTGAATCAGCTGTATGTATACTTATATCCCCTCCCTCTTGGGCCTCCCTCCCACCCTCCCCATCCCACCATCATCACAGCACCGAGCTGAGCTCCCTGTGCTATACGGCAGCTTCCCACTAGCTATCTATTGTATGCATGGTAGTGTATATGTGTCAATGCTACTCTCTCAATTCATCTCACTCTTCCCTTCCCCCCTGTGTCCACAAGTCCATTCTCTCCGTCTGTGTCTCTATTCCTGCCCTGCCACTAGGTTCATCAGTACCATTTTTCTGGATTCCATATATATGCATTAATGTACGGTACTTGTTTTTTTCTTTCTGACTTACTTCACTCTGTATGAGAGACTCTAGGTCCCTCCACATCACTACAAATGCCTCAATTTCGTTTTTTTTTACGGCTGAGTAATATTCCATTGTATATACGTACCATATCTTCTTTATCATTCATCTGTCGATGGACATTTAGGTTGCTTCCATGTCCTGGCTATTGTAAATAGTGCTGCAATGAACATTGGGGTGCATGTGTCTTTTTGAATTATGTCAAAACCACTACAATATATTAGAGGAAAATTAGGCAGGAAAAAGAAAATTTCTTCTTTTCCTCAGAGGATTGAGGGAAGAGATGAGGAAAGGGGAAAATATGTGAGTAAATATGGTCAGCCGAAATTGGAGTTAATATATCTCCATATCTAGAATTACTTATTACTTACCCAGACTGCTTTTTTTGTTTTGAGGTATGCGGGCCTCTCACTGTTGTGGCCTCTCCCGTTGCGGAGCACAGGCTCCGGATGCGCAGGCTCAGCGGCCATGGCTCACGGGCCCAGCCGCTCCGTGGCATGTGGGATCTTCCCGGACCGGGGCTCGAACCCATGTCCCCCGCATCGGCAGGCAGACTCTCAACCACTGCGCCACTAGGGAAGCCCCCAGACTGCTTTTTTGATGAAGAACTCCAATAATTATCAGTATTTGGCAGCAGGGATTACAGATTGTGTGAGGTTAATATTTAATTTTCCTTAGATATGACTTCCAATGGAATGTCAATTTGTGTGTTCTTAAGAGTATTGTACTGGGCTTCCCTGGTGGCGCAGTGGTTGGGAGTCCGCCTGCCGACTCAGGGGACGCGGGTTCGTGCCCCGGTCCGGGAAGATCCCACATGCCGCGGAGCGGCTGGGCCCGTAAGACATGGCCGCTGAGCTTGCGCGTCTGGATGACTGTGCTCTGCAACTGGAGAGGCCACAACAGTGAAAGGCCCGCGTACCGCAAAAAAAAAAAAGAGTATTGTACTGGCTCATTTCTTTGTTATAACTTTTTTTGTTTGTGGGGAAACCAGGAATTTCTCTTATTTGTTTTATTTTCATTTCTTTGCTTGGTGAATTTGATTGTGCGGCATTTGGTAATTCCATTGTTCTGTTAAAATAACAATAATAATAAGCAGATTTTTCACGATGGAAATCTTTTGAGTTCAGTGGGAGGTGTTCTTTGGGCTACTTTTTATTTAGCGGGATATTCTGAGAGCCAGCTATGATGAATACATAAATAGAGGGCTACAGGTCATGGAAATATATCAAAATCCAGTGGCTTGAGGAAAACAAAATTTAATTGGTTTAAAAATCTTTATAATGAAGTTCCAGTGGTTGATTTCAACCTGTCAGTATGGGTTGGTCAATGAAATAATTACAGAGTTTTTTTTGTGTGTTTGTTTTTGTTTTGTTTTTTTGGCCATGCCATGCAGCATGCAGGATCGTCCCTGACCAGGGATTGAACCCAAGCCCCCTGTATTGGGAGCGTGGAGTCTTAACCACTGGACCGCCAGGGAAGCCCCAATTCCAGGTTTTTTTAAATAGTAAAAGTGATTTGCATTTTTAAAGAGAGCCAACTAAACTTGGCTGCTTCATAACAACATTTTTTGCTTAGAAAACAATAATGTTTTCTTAACTTCTACTTTGTTAGCTAAGTCTTAACTAATAAACTGTTTCTGAGCTCTGTTTTTTTCTCATTCATTCTATTTCAGCTCCCTGGAATCCCAGAAATTATGGTCTTTCTCCTTTCTGTCATTTTACCCCCACAAGACGTTTGGCATTTATGAGGCCAATCTCATCAGCTCTCAAAGCTATTTGGGATTTTAAAGTCATAATCTCAGATCCTACAAGGCTGTCTGTCCTGATTCCTTAGGAGGTTGCCAGCCTTCCTCAAGACATGAAGAAATGTATCTGGCACATAGTAGATGCTACATTTAATTTTTTGAGTAATTAATAAACTCACGTGGTTTAGAAACAAAAACGTATAAAAAGATTTACAGTGAAAAGTCCCCTACCGGTTCCCCTTCCCCAGTACCCTCATCTACTTTTCCACAATCTCCCACAGATAATTCCTATTATTAGTTTTTGTTCCTTCTAGAGTTTCCTTACGTATATTCCAGTGCCACAGAGATCAACTGAGTGATTTCCAGCTTTTAACACCCAAATTTCTTATACTCTAAATGTGGTTCATAGGACTTGCCTGGCGGTCCAGTGGATAAGACTGCACTTCCACTGCAGGGGGCATGGGTTTGATCCCCGGTTAGGGAACTAAGATCCCACATGCTGCCCAGCATGGCCAAAAGAAAATGTGTTCACCATCTCCATCTTATTATCCCCTATTTACTCTTTTTTTCAAACAGACTTTATTTTATAGAGCATTTTATGTTCACAGCAAAATCGAGCAGACGGCACAGAGGCTTCCCACATACCCACCCTGCCCAGCTGCCTACAGCACACCCTCTCCCACTATCGAAATCTCACACGAGAGGTACGTTTGTTATAAATGATGAACCACATTGACAGATTATCACCCAAAGTCCATAGTTTACATTAGGGTCCATTCTTGCTGTTGTACGTTTTATGGGTTTTGACAAATGTATAATAACGTATCCACCACTGTAGTACCATACAGAATAGTGTCAATGCCCTAATAATCCTCTGTACTCTGCCAGTTTATCCTCCCTGCCTCCCTAACCCAAGGCAACCACTCATCCTTTCAGTGTCTCCATAGTTTTGCTTTTTCCAGAATGTCATATAGTTGGAATCATACAGTGTGTAGCCTTTTCAGATCGGTGTCTCTCACTTAGTAATATACATCTAAGGTTTCTCCATGTCTTTTCATGGTTTGAAAGTTCATTTCTTTTTAACTCTGAATAATATCTCATTGTCCGGCTGTACCAATTTATCCACTTACTGAAGGACACCTTGGTTGCTTCCAAGTTTTGGTGATTATGAATAAAGCTGGTTTAACATCCATGTGCCTGTTTATGTGTGGACATCAGTTTCCAACTCCTTTGGGTAAGTACCAAGGAGCATGATTGCTGGATCTATGATAAGAATGTTTAATTTTGTAAGAAACAGCTAAACTGTCTTCCTTTTTGCATTCCCACCAGCAACAAATGAAAATTTCTCATTTACTTTTGAACAAACTGCAGCCACTTTTCCACTTTCACCGCCTCACCAAGCTTCTTTTATTAGGATCATTAATGGTTTCCTAGTTGCTATCAATGGGCATTTTTTAGGCCTTATTTTACTTGACCTATCTGGTGATCGCTCACATCCACTTATCTCTCCCACCCCTTGATCTCGGATGCTAGTCTTTCTTGGTTTCCCTTTTACCTTTTAGATAGCTCCTTCTATTCTGTCTCTTTTGTGGGTTTCTTTTGTCTCTATTTATCCCTCAGTTGTTGGTATTTTAGAAGTTTTTCCTTTACTCACTTTTCTATCTCTGCATTCTTCAAAATTTCTAACATCAATTCAGGGAGTCTTGACTGAATTTCAGATACACATTTTCAACTGCTTCTTGGTAATCTTCACTTAGATATCTCTTAAACTGCAAAAATTCAGCATATCACTTCTATTTGTGGCCACCAAAAATACGCAAATCTCTGTTCTTCATTTCCAGCCCTGGTTAATGGTCCCTACCTGCTCACATCTGAAACCTGAGACCCTCTTAGATGCCTCCTTCTTGTTTAGACCTCCACATTCAAGACAACTGATTTTACTTCCTATGAATCTTTCCAGTCTGCCCTTTCTTTGCACTGCCCCAGCCGCTGCCTTAGACCAGCCCCGCATCATTCTTTCCTTGTACTTATACAATAGCCTCCTAATTGTTCTCCTTACTTCCTGTCTCACTCTCTTCCTTTCTCTCCTCCACACCAGTGTCTGGGTGATCTTTTTACAATGTAATCCTTGATTACATTGTTCCTCTTCAATTCTCACGGCCTTGAGAAAAAGGTAAGGTCTCCAGTGTGGTGTGCAAGGTCCTTCATGATCTGACCCTGCCCATTCTTTGACCTCATTCTCAACTAAGTTCCTGAGACTTCACGTGCTTTCTCAGGCCTCCAGGGAATGTCACATCTCTGCCTTTGCCCCAGATGCCCTTCTCTTGTCTGCCTGGGCATTATCTCTAGTTGAAAGGCTCTCTTTTATTTGGGGCTTTTCCCCCTTTTACTTCAAACTCCCACTCCAGCTGAGTTAAGCGTTCCTTTCTTTCTGTACCGTAATCCCTTATAAATGTCTCTGCAACAAGTTCTGGTCGTAATATTTTGTACTTCTTTTTTATTTCTCCAGGTGGACTTTTTATGGGCATAATGATTACTTTAACACTTATAAATGGCTTTCCCATATTCCCATTTCACTTAATTTCATGACACTCCCCCCCCCTTTTTTTTTTTTTGTGGCCGTGCTGCGCGGCTTGCAGGATCTTAGTTCCCCGACCAGGGATTGAACCCAGGCCCACGGCAGTGAAAGCACCGAGTTCTAACCACCGGACCACAAGGGAATTCCCCATGGCACTCTTTTTGTCTTTAAATTGCATAGAAAAGAGCCTGAGACAAGGTTGATATATTAATGCTTTATTTGGAGTGGAATCCCAGGGTAGCAAGAGTGAGGGAAGAAGGGAAGTAAAACAGGGAAGGAGGATAAGAAAGTATAAGTTGGTGTGTTATCAAGCTGGCCACTGCTTCACTAAGAGACATGGCCAGTGCTCTTCACACGGAGCATCTCCTGAGAGGTAGTATAGGTCCACTGTGCCTCAGAACAGACTGTTAGGTTTGGGAAGGAGGGGGAGTAAGGGATGCATTTGTCAGTGACTTCTTATTTCCTGCTTTTCATTGGCCAAAATCCATCCAATTATTTTAAAATTTGCCTGACTTCTAGATGGTGTTACCTGGCCCCTCTGAGTAGCTGCTGGGGATGCCCGAGGCATGGCATGTCTCACGGAGGGTGAGACAGCGGGTGGTGTGAGGAGAGGAAGCAAACAGGAGCTGGGCGGCGGCTCTCACTTGAGCAAGGAACCGAGGAGTGTGGGAGGGAGACGCAAGAGGGAGGAGCTATGGGGATGTATTATATGTATAGCTCATTCACTTTATTATACAGCAGAAACTAACACACCATTGTAAAGCAATTATACTCCAATAAAGATGTTAAAAACAAAAGCAAAAAATGAGGAGTTGGGGCAGGTTGCATCAGACCTATCTGGTACAGCACGGAAACTGGATCGAGTTCATCTGTGATGTTAGCAAAACCCGATTTTCATATTATTGATCAGGAGACTGAGATGAGAGAAACAAAGTATACTGTACAAAGTCACATAGCTATTATGGTTGAGCTCGAAGGTGTTTCAAAGTGTTTCCCCCTGTACATTTTGTGCTGCTTTGCACTAAACAAATGTACTTCTCAAGTTTCTATCTTTTCCTTTCTTATTTTTTCTCCTTCCTCCTATTTCAGTCCCCAGTTCGTAAGAGGAAGAAGCAAAGCAGTATACCCACATCTCATTTTTGGGTTATAGAAATTGTTGTTGAAGTATTCAGATAAACACCCAACATTATTTTTTGATGTGGAGGTTTAACTGCCTAGGCTTAAAAAGTTGGGCAGAAACTTTCCTTAGGATGGAACTTTTCAGTAGTGGAAGCAACAATTCTTTTCATTTACACATCCAAGCTAAATCTTTTTTGATCTCCTCAGGTGGAACAATTCTACCAAGCAAAGCAGACAGTACCACTTAATTCAGAATGTGTTTTTTGGAAGGAATAAATTTATGATGCTGATAGCAAAAAGTTTTCTCTCCTCTTCCAACTAACACCATTTTTTATACAAATATATTTTTTTAAATGAATATTTCAGCTGGCCAGTTCTAAATATCCTTAGTCTTAAATTTATTTGGTAGTATGAAAGAAGGATATATTTTTAATTTTAACTTTGTCCTGTGTTTATTGCATTGGGTACGAAGAATAAAAAGCCATAGATTAGAGCTTTGAATAAATCACGGCCATTCTTAATTGACAGATTTTTATCCAGCTTGGAAGAAGGCGTCACTTTTTTCCTGAGGTCAAACAATATTTGCCTTGCTTTTCCATATGTTATCTCCCAGGCCTTCCAATCTAATAATGGGAAGGTTTGAACATTTATTCTCTATTATATAGACAGTATGAAAAGAAGTGGGAATGGTTTCAATGTTCAACACACAATCTGAATTTATTTTCCTTGTGCTATCTTTTCTTTCTTTCCTTTTTCTTTTCTTTCTTTTTTTAAATATTTACTTATTTATTTATTTTGGCTGCACCGGGTCTTAGCTGCGGCACGAGGGATCTT
Source organism: Delphinus delphis (assembly GCF_949987515.2). Classification (NCBI taxonomy): domain Eukaryota; kingdom Metazoa; phylum Chordata; class Mammalia; order Artiodactyla; family Delphinidae; genus Delphinus; species Delphinus delphis. Next base: position 11,533,831 of record NC_082693.1, on the reverse strand, counting down.
TAGTTATGGCATGCATGCAGGCTCCTTAGTTGTGGCATGCAGACTCTTAGTTGCGGTATGCGCAGAATTAGTTCCCCGACCAGGGATTGAACCCGGGCCCCCTGCATTGGGAGCGCAGAGTCTTACCCACTGGACCACCAAGGAAGTCCCTTTCTTTCCTTCTTCAAACACTGTTGACTTCTGATTTAGTCAGTAATTACAAGTCCAGCCTGGTCTGTCCAAATGAATAAAGCAGAATGGTTCAATAGTAGGAAATCACAAAAGGCAGAATTTTTAGAATGAACTACTCACTTGGTGTGATGTCCCTCTCCAAAACACTTATCTGTAACCCAAGTTCTAGAGCCCAATTTATTGCTGCAAAGGCCTCTGGAGGACAGTTTAAAGTAGACTTTACATCTTCCTTGCTCAGAACTCCTGAGAAATGGCTGGGGACTGAGGTAGTGATGGTGAGGCCGGTACGCGGGCCTCTCACTGTTGTGGCCTCTCCCATTGTGGAGCACAGGCTCCGGATGCACAGGCTCAGCGGCCATGGCCCACGGGCCCAGCCGCTCCGTGGCATGTGGGATCTTCCCGGACCGGGGCTCGAACCCATGTCCCCCGCATCGGCAGGCAGACTCTCAACCACTGCGCCACTAGGGAAGCCCCCAGACTGCTTTTTTGATGAAGAACTCCAATAATTATCAGTATTTGGCAGCAGGGATTACAGATTGTGTGAGGTTAATATTTAATTTTCCTTAGATATGACTTCCAATGGAATGTCAATTTGTGTGTTCTTAAGAGTATTGTACTGGGCTTCCCTGGTGGCGCAGTGGTTGGGAGTCCGCCTGCCGACTCAGGGGACGCGGGTTCGTGCCCCGGTCCGGGAAGATCCCACATGCCACGGAGCGGCTGGGCCCGTAAGACATGGCCGCTGAGCTTGCGCGTCTGGATGACTGTGCTCTGCAACTGGAGAGGCCACAACAGTGAAAGGCCCGCGTACCGCAAAAAAAAAAAAAGAGTATTGTACTGGCTCATTTCTTTGTTATAACTTTTTTTGTTTGTGGGGAAACCAGGAATTTCTCTTATTTGTTTTATTTTCATTTCTTTGCTTGGTGAATTTGATTGTGCGGCATTTGGTAATTCCATTGTTCTGTTAAAATAACAATAATAATAAGCAGATTTTTCACGATGGAAATCTTTTGAGTTCAGTGGGAGGTGTTCTTTGGGCTACTTTTTATTTAGCGGGATATTCTGAGAGCCAGCTATGATGAATACATAAATAGAGGGCTACAGGTCATGGAAATATATCAAAATCCAGTGGCTTGAGGAAAACAAAATTTAATTGGTTTAAAAATCTTTATAATGAAGTTCCAGTGGTTGATTTCAACCTGTCAGTATGGGTTGGTCAATGAAATAATTACAGAGTTTTTTTTGTGTGTTTGTTTTTGTTTTGTTTTTTTGGCCATGCCATGCAGCATGCAGGATCGTCCCTGACCAGGGATTGAACCCAAGCCCCCTGTATTGGGAGCGTGGAGTCTTAACCACTGGACCGCCAGGGAAGCCCCAATTCCAGGTTTTTTTAAATAGTAAAAGTGATTTGCATTTTTAAAGAGAGCCAACTAAACTTGGCTGCTTCATAACAACATTTTTTGCTTAGAAAACAATAATGTTTTCTTAACTTCTACTTTGTTAGCTAAGTCTTAACTAATAAACTGTTTCTGAGCTCTGTTTTTTTCTCATTCATTCTATTTCAGCTCCCTGGAATCCCAGAAATTATGGTCTTTCTCCTTTCTGTCATTTTACCCCCACAAGACGTTTGGCATTTATGAGGCCAATCTCATCAGCTCTCAAAGCTATTTGGGATTTTAAAGTCATAATCTCAGATCCTACAAGGCTGTCTGTCCTGATTCCTTAGGAGGTTGCCAGCCTTCCTCAAGACATGAAGAAATGTATCTGGCACATAGTAGATGCTACATTTAATTTTTTGAGTAATTAATAAACTCACGTGGTTTAGAAACAAAAACGTATAAAAAGATTTACAGTGAAAAGTCCCCTACCGGTTCCCCTTCCCCAGTACCCTCATCTACTTTTCCACAATCTCCCACAGATAATTCCTATTATTAGTTTTTGTTCCTTCTAGAGTTTCCTTACGTATATTCCAGTGCCACAGAGATCAACTGAGTGATTTCCAGCTTTTAACACCCAAATTTCTTATACTCTAAATGTGGTTCATAGGACTTGCCTGGCGGTCCAGTGGATAAGACTGCACTTCCACTGCAGGGGGCATGGGTTTGATCCCCGGTTAGGGAACTAAGATCCCACATGCTGCCCAGCATGGCCAAAAGAAAATGTGTTCACCATCTCCATCTTATTATCCCCTATTTACTCTTTTTTTCAAACAGACTTTATTTTATAGAGCATTTTATGTTCACAGCAAAATCGAGCAGACGGCACAGAGGCTTCCCACATACCCACCCTGCCCAGCTGCCTACAGCACACCCTCTCCCACTATCGAAATCTCACACGAGAGGTACGTTTGTTATAAATGATGAACCACATTGACAGATTATCACCCAAAGTCCATAGTTTACATTAGGGTCCATTCTTGCTGTTGTACGTTTTATGGGTTTTGACAAATGTATAATAACGTATCCACCACTGTAGTACCATACAGAATAGTGTCAATGCCCTAATAATCCTCTGTACTCTGCCAGTTTATCCTCCCTGCCTCCCTAACCCAAGGCAACCACTCATCCTTTCAGTGTCTCCATAGTTTTGCTTTTTCCAGAATGTCATATAGTTGGAATCATACAGTGTGTAGCCTTTTCAGATCGGTGTCTCTCACTTAGTAATATACATCTAAGGTTTCTCCATGTCTTTTCATGGTTTGAAAGTTCATTTCTTTTTAACTCTGAATAATATCTCATTGTCCGGCTGTACCAATTTATCCACTTACTGAAGGACACCTTGGTTGCTTCCAAGTTTTGGTGATTATGAATAAAGCTGGTTTAACATCCATGTGCCTGTTTATGTGTGGACATCAGTTTCCAACTCCTTTGGGTAAGTACCAAGGAGCATGATTGCTGGATCTATGATAAGAATGTTTAATTTTGTAAGAAACAGCTAAACTGTCTTCCTTTTTGCATTCCCACCAGCAACAAATGAAAATTTCTCATTTACTTTTGAACAAACTGCAGCCACTTTTCCACTTTCACCGCCTCACCAAGCTTCTTTTATTAGGATCATTAATGGTTTCCTAGTTGCTATCAATGGGCATTTTTTAGGCCTTATTTTACTTGACCTATCTGGTGATCGCTCACATCCACTTATCTCTCCCACCCCTTGATCTCGGATGCTAGTCTTTCTTGGTTTCCCTTTTACCTTTTAGATAGCTCCTTCTATTCTGTCTCTTTTGTGGGTTTCTTTTGTCTCTATTTATCCCTCAGTTGTTGGTATTTTAGAAGTTTTTCCTTTACTCACTTTTCTATCTCTGCATTCTTCAAAATTTCTAACATCAATTCAGGGAGTCTTGACTGAATTTCAGATACACATTTTCAACTGCTTCTTGGTAATCTTCACTTAGATATCTCTTAAACTGCAAAAATTCAGCATATCACTTCTATTTGTGGCCACCAAAAATACGCAAATCTCTGTTCTTCATTTCCAGCCCTGGTTAATGGTCCCTACCTGCTCACATCTGAAACCTGAGACCCTCTTAGATGCCTCCTTCTTGTTTAGACCTCCACATTCAAGACAACTGATTTTACTTCCTATGAATCTTTCCAGTCTGCCCTTTCTTTGCACTGCCCCAGCCGCTGCCTTAGACCAGCCCCGCATCATTCTTTCCTTGTACTTATACAATAGCCTCCTAATTGTTCTCCTTACTTCCTGTCTCACTCTCTTCCTTTCTCTCCTCCACACCAGTGTCTGGGTGATCTTTTTACAATGTAATCCTTGATTACATTGTTCCTCTTCAATTCTCACGGCCTTGAGAAAAAGGTAAGGTCTCCAGTGTGGTGTGCAAGGTCCTTCATGATCTGACCCTGCCCATTCTTTGACCTCATTCTCAACTAAGTTCCTGAGACTTCACGTGCTTTCTCAGGCCTCCAGGGAATGTCACATCTCTGCCTTTGCCCCAGATGCCCTTCTCTTGTCTGCCTGGGCATTATCTCTAGTTGAAAGGCTCTCTTTTATTTGGGGCTTTTCCCCCTTTTACTTCAAACTCCCACTCCAGCTGAGTTAAGCGTTCCTTTCTTTCTGTACCGTAATCCCTTATAAATGTCTCTGCAACAAGTTCTGGTCGTAATATTTTGTACTTCTTTTTTATTTCTCCAGGTGGACTTTTTATGGGCATAATGATTACTTTAACACTTATAAATGGCTTTCCCATATTCCCATTTCACTTAATTTCATGACACTCCCCCCCCCTTTTTTTTTTTTTGTGGCCGTGCTGCGCGGCTTGCAGGATCTTAGTTCCCCGACCAGGGATTGAACCCAGGCCCACGGCAGTGAAAGCACCGAGTTCTAACCACCGGACCACAAGGGAATTCCCCATGGCACTCTTTTTGTCTTTAAATTGCATAGAAAAGAGCCTGAGACAAGGTTGATATATTAATGCTTTATTTGGAGTGGAATCCCAGGGTAGCAAGAGTGAGGGAAGAAGGGAAGTAAAACAGGGAAGGAGGATAAGAAAGTATAAGTTGGTGTGTTATCAAGCTGGCCACTGCTTCACTAAGAGACATGGCCAGTGCTCTTCACACGGAGCATCTCCTGAGAGGTAGTATAGGTCCACTGTGCCTCAGAACAGACTGTTAGGTTTGGGAAGGAGGGGGAGTAAGGGATGCATTTGTCAGTGACTTCTTATTTCCTGCTTTTCATTGGCCAAAATCCATCCAATTATTTTAAAATTTGCCTGACTTCTAGATGGTGTTACCTGGCCCCTCTGAGTAGCTGCTGGGGATGCCCGAGGCATGGCATGTCTCACGGAGGGTGAGACAGCGGGTGGTGTGAGGAGAGGAAGCAAACAGGAGCTGGGCGGCGGCTCTCACTTGAGCAAGGAACCGAGGAGTGTGGGAGGGAGACGCAAGAGGGAGGAGCTATGGGGATGTATTATATGTATAGCTCATTCACTTTATTATACAGCAGAAACTAACACACCATTGTAAAGCAATTATACTCCAATAAAGATGTTAAAAACAAAAGCAAAAAATGAGGAGTTGGGGCAGGTTGCATCAGACCTATCTGGTACAGCACGGAAACTGGATCGAGTTCATCTGTGATGTTAGCAAAACCCGATTTTCATATTATTGATCAGGAGACTGAGATGAGAGAAACAAAGTATACTGTACAAAGTCACATAGCTATTATGGTTGAGCTCGAAGGTGTTTCAAAGTGTTTCCCCCTGTACATTTTGTGCTGCTTTGCACTAAACAAATGTACTTCTCAAGTTTCTATCTTTTCCTTTCTTATTTTTTCTCCTTCCTCCTATTTCAGTCCCCAGTTCGTAAGAGGAAGAAGCAAAGCAGTATACCCACATCTCATTTTTGGGTTATAGAAATTGTTGTTGAAGTATTCAGATAAACACCCAACATTATTTTTTGATGTGGAGGTTTAACTGCCTAGGCTTAAAAAGTTGGGCAGAAACTTTCCTTAGGATGGAACTTTTCAGTAGTGGAAGCAACAATTCTTTTCATTTACACATCCAAGCTAAATCTTTTTTGATCTCCTCAGGTGGAACAATTCTACCAAGCAAAGCAGACAGTACCACTTAATTCAGAATGTGTTTTTTGGAAGGAATAAATTTATGATGCTGATAGCAAAAAGTTTTCTCTCCTCTTCCAACTAACACCATTTTTTATACAAATATATTTTTTTAAATGAATATTTCAGCTGGCCAGTTCTAAATATCCTTAGTCTTAAATTTATTTGGTAGTATGAAAGAAGGATATATTTTTAATTTTAACTTTGTCCTGTGTTTATTGCATTGGGTACGAAGAATAAAAAGCCATAGATTAGAGCTTTGAATAAATCACGGCCATTCTTAATTGACAGATTTTTATCCAGCTTGGAAGAAGGCGTCACTTTTTTCCTGAGGTCAAACAATATTTGCCTTGCTTTTCCATATGTTATCTCCCAGGCCTTCCAATCTAATAATGGGAAGGTTTGAACATTTATTCTCTATTATATAGACAGTATGAAAAGAAGTGGGAATGGTTTCAATGTTCAACACACAATCTGAATTTATTTTCCTTGTGCTATCTTTTCTTTCTTTCCTTTTTCTTTTCTTTCTTTTTTTAAATATTTACTTATTTATTTATTTTGGCTGCACCGGGTCTTAGCTGCGGCACGAGGGATCTTTAGTTATGGCATGCATGCAGGCTCCTTAGTTGTGGCATGCAGACTCTTAGTTGCGGTATGCGCAGAATTAGTTCCCCGACCAGGGATTGAACCCGGGCCCCCTGCATTGGGAGCGCAGAGTCTTACCCACTGGACCACCAAGGAAGTCCCTTTCTTTCCTTCTTCAAACACTGTTGACTTCTGATTTAGTCAGTAATTACAAGTCCAGCCTGGTCTGTCCAAATGAATAAAGCAGAATGGTTCAATAGTAGGAAATCACAAAAGGCAGAATTTTTAGAATGAACTACTCACTTGGTGTGATGTCCCTCTCCAAAACACTTATCTGTAACCCAAGTTCTAGAGCCCAATTTATTGCTGCAAAGGCCTCTGGAGGACAGTTTAAAGTAGACTTTACATCTTCCTTGCTCAGAACTCCTGAGAAATGGCTGGGGACTGAGGTAGTGATGGTGAGGCCGGTACGCGGGCCTCTCACTGTTGTGGCCTCTCCCATTGTGGAGCACAGGCTCCGGATGCACAGGCTCAGCGGCCATGGCCCACGGGCCCAGCCGCTCCGTGGCATGTGGGATCTTCCCGGACCGGGGCACGAACCCGTGTCCCCTGCATCGGCAGGCGGACTCTCAACCACTGCGCCACCAGGGAAGCCCGGCCTATCTGATTCTTAATTACCTAGCCTGAAAGTCCTCAGGTATATAAGCAATCCATCTAGGACCAAGGTGACACTGTTGCTTTATCTCAATTAGCTCTTGGTTTATCTTGGTTAGTTCATGATTGACAAAAAGGCAGAGGAAGCGCAAATTACCTCTTGCTTGAGCTGGGACATCCATCTTCAGCCCTTGGACATCAGCACTCTTGGTTCTCGGGCCTTCGGACACGGATTAAGTCTCTCCTGGTGTTCAGGCCTTTGGGTCTGAACTGGGACTACATCACTGGCTCCCTGGGGTCTTCAGTTCGCAGACAGCAGATTGTGGGACTTCTCGGCCTCCATAATTGCGTGAGCCAACCCCTCATTAAAAACCTCTTTCTGTGTATCTATATATATCTTATTGGTTTTGTTTGTCTGGAGAGCCCTGACTAATACAACATGGTAGGGAGGCTCTTATTAGAAGGAAGTTGGAGGCGGGGCAAACCTCAGGTGAACCCTATTCTAACTGAGGGCAAGAGCCCATTAACCATTAGCAACAGCTGAGCAAGACCAAGGGCCATAGACCCTGTCTTCTTGCTGCCTCAGCTTGGTGGGTATGGAAATTCCAAGTGTTGGCAGTTGTAAGGTAGAGAAAGACTCTAGAGCCCTGGTGTCTACGGCAAAGAAAGGAAAGAAGTGGAACCAGCTAGCCTGAAAGGGGTAAGCAATGGTTAGCTTTATGAAGGGTTTCCTGATGCCAGTTAACTCTCTTCATTTTTCTCTCTCTTCTTTCCCCCAAAATAACTGTGCTCAATATAAAATTCTCTTGCATTGAGCCAGGTCTAGTTGTAGGTTCGGGAGAGTTGGAACCGGCCCCCATTCTATTATATATATTTTTCTTACTCATCTCCTCTTACTTCAGGCCAGAAAGCCTGTATAGTACCAGGAAATAAAATAATAAAAGCCAGTCTTTGCTGCTGGCTCTGCGCCTGTGGCCAAGTGATTATTTGCAAGACCACTGTTAGGGTGCCAGTAGGGATCCCTCAAGGTGCCTGCTAATAACATAATCACACAGGGTGATTTTATTATTTTTTTTTTTTGCGGTTCGCGGGCCTCTCACTGCTGTGGCCTCTCCCGTTGCGGAGCACAGGCTCCGGACGCGCAGGCTCAGCGGCCATGGCTCACGGGCCCAGCCGCTCCGCGGCATGTGGGATCTTCCCAGACCGGGGCACGAACCGGTGTCCCCTGCATCGGCAGGCGGACTCTCAACCACTGCGCCACCAGGGAAGCCCACACAGGGTGATTTTAGGGTGGCTGCAGGCTGCAAAGCTCTTTCTGACGTCAAAAGCAATTCCATTCTCCTTTAAGGTTGGTTTCTGCCTTTCTTGTCCTGTCTTCCTCTCACCCCAGTCTGTCCTAGGTCCCACCCAGTGTTATTATAAAGAAACAACAGATGATGACATATGGAGATCACCTGCCCAGCCAAGGGAAGTATCTGGGCGCCAGATAACAACTACTGAAGGGGCAGCCCATCTGTGGGATGCCCATGCCCTTTAAAAGCTGAGCTTAACGTCTCGGCTCCGTCTTCCAACAGGGTCTGGTTAAAGTGTGTAGAAACTTTTAAAGCCATTTAAGAGTAATTCTATGTCTGTTGAATCTAATAAAAAACGTGGGCTTGTATTTCTGTTTCAACTTATTTTATTTTTCACTTCCTTTTTCTATTGACTTATTCTTAGTTTATTTTGTAAATGTACCAGGGCTGAATGGAAAAAAACAAACAATAAAAATCAGTTGGTCCACAAGCATTCAGAGGAACAGTGCTCCAAGTCATGCTGGCGCCTACTTCTTCCCCAAGTTGATGCAGGGCTGCTCCTCCCAGAGCCCCAAATGAGGAGTGGTGCAAAGACCCCGCAGTTCCCAGTGTTCTCCCTCAGCCTGTCCAACACACCTCCAGGGAACTAGAAACGCAGCAGGGTGTGGAGGGGGGAGCTGCCATCCACCCCCTCCCTCCCTCCCCCTTCCAGTCCTACAGTCCCCTGGGTCAGGAAAGAATGTTTCTTTAACCTCTACTCTACTTAAATGTGATACAGTCTATCAGGTCTAGCCCTTGATATATTTAGTGGGAGTTAAACTTTACAGAATCCTTTCTTTCTCAATTGTGCATTTCCTAGCCTATTGTTATGCTGCAAAATTCTCTTGAGTGTGACAAGTTGAATAATAACTTCTGCTCTCTTCCTTCCTTCTTTGACAGCCTTGATCCAATCTGCACCTCCTTCTCCCCCAGGATACTTTGGGTTTACTAGGAAGAAGCCATGTTTCCAAAAAGGTGAAAGGGAAAATCACATTTGTCTTTTTTCAAAATACAGTTTCCTCTTCCACAGTGTTATCAATTAAGTTCCGGCAACAGCATCACTTCTGCCTTCACATAACTACCACTGACCCCAAACAGCACTCTAATAACATCAGATTTATTCTCAATACATAGCTTGATTTTTATAGCATCACCTGCGGTAAACACAGGCAGCCTCTCATTCTCACCTTTCAAGTCTCAGCCTAAATGCCGCCACCTCAGAAATACCTTTCTTGATGAGTGTCATTCCTTAGTTTCTACCTCATCATTCTGTTTATTTTATTCATAACTTTCATTACAATGTATTATGTTGCTTTTCAGTTTTAAGTAAACTCCAATTTTTTATTTTATTTTTTCTTAAGCATTTTTCCCAGCTTTATTGAGATACAAGTAACATATATTGTGTAAATTTAAGGTGTACACCATGTTAATTTGATATATTTATATGTTGCAAAATAATATATTAGCATCAGCTAACACCTCCATCACATCACATAATTACTGTTTCTTTTTTTGTGGTGAAAACATTTAAGATCTATTCTCTTAGCAACAACATGTAACACAGTATTATTAACTGTAATCACCATGCTGTACATTAGATCCTCAGAGCTTATTCACCCTCTAACTGGAGGTTTGTACCCTTTGACTAATACCTTCCTATTTTCCCCTGCCCTCCTAACCCCTGGTCACCACCACTCTACTCTTTTTCTATGAGTTTGGCTTTTTTAGATTCCATGTATAAGTGATATCACACAGTATTTGTCTTTCTGTCACTTAGCATAAAGTCCCCAAGCTTCATCCATGTTGTCCCAAATGGTAGGATTTCCTTCTTTGTTACGGTTGAATAATATTCCAGTGTGTGTGTGTGTGTGTGTGTGTGTGTGTGGGGCACATCTTTTCTATCCATCACCTGTAGATGAACACTTACGTTTTCCATATCTTGGCTATTGGGAGTAATGCTTTAATAAACATGGGAGCACAAATATCCCTTTGAGATCCTGTTTTCATTTGCTTTGCATATAAATATACACAGAAGTGGGATTGCTGGATCATATGGTAATTCTACTTTTATATTATGTTGCTTATTTATGTGTTTACTTACTAATTGTTTTCCCTATAAAAATATAAGATCTAAAAGGCCAGGAACCTTTTACTTTAATTCATTATTGTATTCCCATTGCCTAGATAGAAAATGGCACTTAGCAGTGGTTTTTTTTTTTTTTTTTTTTTTGGCGATACGTGTGCCTCTCACTGTTGTGGCCTCTCCTGTTGGTGGGGCACAGGCTCCGGACGCGCAGGCTCAGCGGCCATGGCTCACGGGCCCAGCCGCTCCGCGGCATACGGGATCTTCCCCAACCGGGACACGAACCCGTGTCCCCTGCATCGGCAGGTGGACTCTCAACCACTGCGCCACCAGGGAAGCCCAGCAGTGTTTGTTAAACCTTTGTTGAATAGGTGAAAGGGCACAAGAGAGCCCCTTGTGGACGCTAAGATGGTGAACCCCTACTGAGGCAGGGATGCATTGCAACATCGCTCCCATTCGGCTTTCTGTACTTGGAAGATTCAAGTCCTATAGGTGTGATTGCATCTTGCTGTTCAGGAAGCAGAGCTAGTTTCAGCTTGAGATGGTCAAGTTTCATAAAAGGAGAAGCTGCTAGGTGGTGGGGCCTCCCCAGGAGAATTCAGGTAGCTAAGGGGTGAGGGGTAGGATTGTTACAGCAGATAGTTCCTTCTTCCAAGAAGGGGATGAGTCACACACCCTTTTGTGCTTGAAAACACAAAAAGAGAATTAATGGGACCCTGAGAGAAGGTAGGGAAAGGGAAAATGGTTATGTGCCAGAGGTCCTCACTTTCTCTATTGTGTCTGTTGCCTAATTTGAGGATTATTATTATTATTTTTTTATTAAATCATTGATTTTTAATGAAGTTAAAATAATTAATTGCATTTTGTTTTCATAGCTCTCCAAGTTATAATAGTACATAAATATCACCCAGAGTAGACTTTCTTTTTTTTTTAAATTTTATTTATTTTACAGCAAGTTCTTATTAGTTATCTATTTTATACATATTAGTGTATATATGTCAATCCCAATCTCCCAATTCATCCCGCCACCACCACCCCCACACCCCTGCTTTCCCCCCTTGGTGTCCATATGTTTCTTCTCTGCATCTGTGTCTCAATTTCTGCCCTGCAAACCAGTTCATCTGTACCATTTTTCTAGATTCCACATATATGTGTTAATATACGATATTTGTTTTTCTCTTTCTGACTTACTTCACTCTGTATGACAGTCTCTAGTTCCATCCACATCTCAACAAATGACCCAATTTCATTCCTTTTTATGGCTGAGTAATATTCCATTGTGTATATGTACCACATCTTCTTTATCCATTCGTCTGTTGATAGGCACGTCATTAGGTTGCTTCCATGACCTGGCTATTGTAAATAGTGCTGCAGTGGACATTGGGGTGCATGTGTCTTTTTGAATTATGGTTTTCTCTGGGTATATGCCCAGTAGCGGGATTGCTGGATCATATGGTAATTCTATTTTTAGTTTTTTAAGGAACCTGAGGATTATTTTTGTGGCCCAGGAGGTGTCTGGGCAAGTGACCAAGGGAAATGATTGTTGCAAATGAGCATCATGCCAGTGCCCAGGGCAGTGGCTGGAGCAGAGGACCGAGTAAGTACCATATTCCAAGGTAAAGTGGCCCAGGCAGGCTGCCACTCTCCTGACAGCATGCCACTTTATGGTCACAGCTAAAGATGACACCTGCTCTTTCCCTGGGGTATTTGTGACTCAGAGAATCAAGCCAACACAGCTGCTACCCTGCAGGGCATTACCATTCACTGCTGCAGCCAGAAATCTGAGAGCAACCCTGATCTCTGCCCTTTCCCTTATTTTCCACATTTGTCAATAGTCAGTTATATTGATTCCATCTCCAAACCATCTCTTGACTCTGTTTTCCTTTTCTCCTTCTCCTTTGCCCAAGACCAAACTATCATCTTTTTCGCCTAAATGATTGCAAGGGCCTCCTGAGAGGTTATTCCAAACCAAATTTGCTTTCTTCTATTTTACTTTTCAGATTTCAGCCAACATAATCTCAATCGGGTCCCTCCCCAGATTAAATTCTTCAGTGGATCCTTCTGTTGTTCAGTGATCCCCACCTTTCTCCTTAGCCTCATCTTATATTTTCTGTTCTCCTCTCAGTACTTAAGATTTTCCCCTATATTTTTCCAGTTCCTAGAACTTACTGTGATTTTTGTTTTTTAAACTTTAGTGCTTTTGCACTGCAGTTTCACTTTGTCTAGAACGCGTCCCTATGCTTCCTGCTGCCCGACACACCCAACAGGCAGTATCCAGCCAGCTCCTCTTCATTGTTCTGATCTTAGCTTTTATAAAAATATGTTTTATTTATAAAAATAGTTTTTCCCCAGCACACTTCTCAAAGAGTTATATGTGAGCAGGAGCTTAAGCTCCATGTAACTCATTGATGAGGGAGTCAGCAGGAATAATGCTCGTTCTAAGATGTGTTGAAGAACAGGGGTTTGTATATTCTGATAAGAAAGAAATGTCAAAATAACAATGTTAAGTTGTATGCAAAACTAGTTAATATCCTACGAGTATTAACAACATGGTTTACTATAAAACCATGACACCTTACCAGGTTAATCTGTATTCTTTCAGGTCTGTTTTTTTTTTTTTTTTTTTTGTGGTACACGGGCCTCTCACTGTTGTGGCCTCTCCCGTGTCCCCTGCATCGGCAGGCAGACTCTCAACCACTGCGCCACCAGGGAAGCCCCAGGTCTGTCTTTAAAAATGTCCCTTGTCAGCAGTGAGTTATTTTTTTAAGTGATATTTTCTGAGAGACTCACATGAAAGTCAAATAGGCTTATTAAAAATATTCTTTGGTATGATATAAAAGTATCAAGTAATCATCATTGTGCCTTATTTCCAAGTTTGGAATCAATTATTCTTAATTTCAGAAAAGTCTTTCCTCCTTCCTCAGCCTAGATTAGACTCTCCTCCTGATATATGCTCCCAGAGTACCTATATGTATGCTGTGTAACCCTTATCACAATCATAATTATAGGCACCACTTCTATATTCTCTGTTAGGAATTGGCTCACGTGATTATGGAGACTGAGAAATCCTAAGATCTGCAGTTGGCCAGCTGGAGACTCAGGAGAGCCGATGGTGTAGTTCCAGGAGAGCCAATGGTACAAATTCCAGTCCAAAAGCCAGCAGCTTAAGACCCAAGAAGAGTCTAAAGGCAGGAAGAAGACCAGTGTCCCAGCTCAAGGTAGCCAAGCAGGAGGAGTTCCCTCTTACTCAGCCTTTTTGTTCTTTTCATGTCTTCACTTGATTGGATGAGACCCACCCACTTCAGGGAGGGCGCTCTGTCTTAATAAGTCTACAGATTCAAATGTTAAGCTCATCTAAGACACACTCACAAGCACACACAGAATAATGTTTGACCAAATGTCAGGTTAACACATAAAATTGACCATCGCGGATTATAAGCCCCATGGGAGCAGGGACCTCCAGATTTGTATCTGCAGCTGCCTTCAGCAGCTTCCATATGATGTCTTATTGGCATCTTAAACTTGAAGAAGGCTGAAATTGAACTCCTGATTTTTCCATCTATTCACATATAGCTCCATATTCCACCCAAATGTTCAATTCAAAGACCTATGTGATATTCTTGATTCCTCTCTTTCCCATCTCGCTTAACCATGTACCAGCAAGTTCATTTGGTCCTACTGCTAGAATATATTACGAATTCGTCTACTTTTTTCTGTCTCTACTGCTACCACTCTCATCTTCTGCCTGGTCCATTGTGGTAGTTTATTTGTTAGTCTCCTGATTAAATTTTGGATTCTAAGATTTCAAGAATTCAATTCTCAGTTTCCAGAACTTTTTCATCATTCCGAACAGAAACTCTGTACCTATTAAACAATAATTTCCATTTCCCCTCCCCATTCTCTATTCTATTTTCTGTCTCTATGAATTTATCTATTCTAGGTATCTCATATAAATGAGTCCATACCATATTTGTCATCTTGTGCATGATTTCTTTCACTTAGCATAATGTTTTCAAGGTTCCTCCATGTTGTAGCGTATATCGGAATTTTATTCCTTTTTAAGGGTGAATAACGTTTCAATGTATGTATATAGCAAAATTTTTAAATCCATTCATTTGTTGATGGGTACTTGGGTTGTTTCCATGTTTTGGCTCTTGTGAATAATGCTACTATGAACATTGGGGTAAATCTGTTTGAGTCCCTGCTTTCAATTTTTTTGTATATATATGTAAAAGTGGGATTGCTGGATCATAATAATTTCATGTTTAACTTTTTGAGGAACCATCTTCAGGTTCACTTTTCATATGGATAGCCAACTTTTCCAGCACCATTTGTTGAAAGGATCATCATTCCCCATCGCATTATCTTGGTATTCTTTTGAAAATTAATTGACCATAAATGCGTGTCTTTTTCTGTATCTCTATTCTGTTGCATTGGTCTGTGTGTCTACCCTTATGTCAATACACATGGTCTCGATCACTGTAACTTTATTTTAAATCTTGAAATCAGGTAATGTAAGACTTACAGACTTGTTCTTATTTTAAAAACTATTTTGGTTCTTCTAGATCCTTTGTATTTCCCTATACATTTTAAGTATCAGCATGTTAATTTCTAAAAAGCCTGTGGAGATTTTTGATTGGGATTGAAATTGAATCTGTCTTTCAATCTGGGGAAAATCGACGTCTTCACAATACTGGGCCTTCTAATCCATAAGCATGGCATTCTTTCTACTTACTTGAGTCTTCTTTACTTCTTCTCAGTAATGCTTTATAGGTTTCAGTGTATCGGTCTTACACATATTTACTTATTTGTCCCTAAATATTTCATATTTTTAATGTTATAACAAATGTTACTTCAGAAAATTTTAATTTTCAATTGTTTGTTGTTGACATATAAAAATAGAATTAATTTATGTATAGTGGCTTTCTATTCTGAGACATTGTTAAACTCACTTTTATTTAATTCCATGAGACTTTTCATATAGATAATCATGTTGTCTGCAAATAAGGACAGTTCTACTTCCTTTCCAAAGTGTATTCATTTTCCTTCTTTTTCTTGCTTTATTCCTCTAGCTAGAATCTTCAGCACAGTGTTAAATGAAGGTGGAGAGAGTGGACATGCTTCCTGATTTTAGGGGGAAGGGATTCAATCTTTCTCCTTTAAGTGATATTAGCTTAGCTGTATGTTTTTCAAGACACCCTTTATCAGGTTGTGAAAATTCTGTTCTATTCTTAGTTTGTTGAAAGCTTTTTTTTGTTTGTTTGTTTGTTTTATCATGAATGGGTATTGAATTTTGTCTAATGCTTTACTGCCACTATTAAGATAATCATATGGTTTTACTTTTTTTAATTTATTTTATTTTTTTACATCTTTATTGGAGTATAATTGCTTTACAATGGTGTGTTAGTTTCTGCTTTATAACAAAGTGAATCAGTTATACATATACATATGTTCCTATATCTCTTCCCTCTTGCGTCTCCCTCCCTCCCACCCTCCCCATCCCACCCCTCCAGGCGGTCACAAAGCACCGAGCTGATCTCCCTGTGCTATGCAGCTGCTTCCCACTAGCTATCTACCTTACATTTGGTAGTATATATATGTCCATGCCTCTCTCTCGCTTTGTCACAGCTTACCCTTCCCCCTCCCTATATCCTCAAGTCCATTCTCTAGTAGGTCTGTCTTTATTCCTGTCTTACCCCTAGGTTCTTCATGACATTTTTTTCCCTTAAATTCCATATATATGTGTTAGCATACGGTATTTGTCTTTCTCTTTCTGACTTACTTTACTCTGTATGACAGACTCTAGGTCTATCCACCTCATTACAAATAGCTCAATTTTGTTTCTTTTTATGGCTGAGTAATATTCCATTGTATATATGTGCCACATCTTTATCCATTCATCCGATGATGGACACTTAGGTTGTTTCCATCTCCGGGTTATTGTAAATAGAGCTGCAATGAACATTTTGGTACATGACTCTTTTTGAATTTTGGTTTTCTCAGGGTATATGCCCAGTAGTGGGATTGCTGGGTCATATGGTAGTTCTATTTGTAGTATTTTAAGGAACCTCCATACAGTTCTCCACAGTGGCTGTACCAATTCACATTCCCACCAACAGTGCAAGTGTTCCCTTTTCTCCACACCCTCTCCGGCATTTATTGTTTCTAGATTTTTTGATGATGGCCATTCTGACCGGTGTGAGATGATATCTCATTGTAGTTTTGATTTGCATTTCTCTTCTGATTAATGATGCTGAGCATTCTTTCATGTGTTTGTTGGCAATCTGTATATCTTCTTTGGAGAAATGTCTATTTAGGTCTTCTGCCCATTTTTGGATTGGGTTGTTTGTTTTTTCGTTATTGAGCTGCATGAGCTGCTTATAAATTTTGGAGATTAATCCTTTGTCAGTTGCTTCATTTGAAAATATTTTCTCCCATTCTGAGGGTTATCTTTTGGTCTTATTTATGGTTTCCTTTGCTGTGAAAAAGCTTTGAAATTTCATTAGGTCCCATTGGTTTATTTTTGTTTTTATTTCCATTTCTCTAGGAGGTGGGTCAAAAAGGATCTTGCTGTGATTTGTGTCATAGAGTGTTCTGCCTATGTTTTCCTCTAAGAGTTTGATAGTTTCTGGCCTTACATTTAGGTCTTTAATCCACTTTGAGCTTATTTTTGTGTATGGTGTTAGGGAGTGATCTAATCTCATACTTTTACATGTACCTGTCCAGTTTTCACAGCACCACTTATTGAAGAGGCTGTCCTTTCTCCACTGTACATTCCTGCCTCCTTTATCAAAGATAAGGTGACTGTATGTGCATGGGTTTATCTCTGGGCTTTCTATCCTGTTCCATTGATCTATGTTTCTGTTTTTGTGCCACTACCATACTGTCTTGATTACTGTAGCTTTGTAGTATAGTCTGAAGTCAGGGAGCCTGATTCCTCCAGCTCCGTTTTTCGTTCTCAAGATTGCTTTGGCTATTCGGGGTCTTTTGTGTTTCCATACAAATTGTGAAATTTTTGGTTCTAGTTCTGTGAAAAATGCCAGTCGTAGTTTGATAGGGATTGCATTGAATCTGTAGATTGCTTTGGGTAGTAGAGTCATTTTCACAATGTTGATTCTTCCAATCCAAGAACATGGTATATCTCTCCATCTATTTGTATCATCTTTAATTTCTTTCATTAGTGTCTTATAATTTTCTGCATACAGGTCTTTTGTCTCCTTAGGTAGGTTTATTCCTAGATATTTTATTCTTTTTGTTGCAATGGTAAATGGGAGTGTTTTCTTGATTTCACTTTCAGATTTTTCATCATTAGTGTATAGGAATGCCAGAGATTTCTGTGCATTAATTTTGTATCCTGCTACTTTACCAAATTCATTGATTAGCTCTAGTAGTTTTCTGGTAGCATCATTAGGATTCTCTATGTATAGTATCATGTCATCTGCAAACAGTGACAGCTTTACTTCTTCTTTTCTGATTTGGATTCCTTTTATTTCCTTTTCTTCTCTGATTGCTGTGGCTAAAACTTCCAAAACTATGTTGAATAAGCGTGGTAAGAGTGGGCAACCTTGTCTTGTTCCTGATCTTAGTGGAAATGCTTTCAGTTTTTCACCATTGAAGATGATGTGGGCTGTGGGTTTGTTGTATATGGCTTTCATTATGTTGAGGAAATTTCCCTCTATGCCTACTTTCTGCAGGGTTTTTATCATAAATGGGTGTTGAATTTTGCCAAGAGCTTTTTCTATATCTATTGAGATGATCATATGGTTTTTCTCCTTCAGTTTGTTAATATGCTGTATCACGTTGATTGATTTGCACATATTGAAGATTCCTTGCATTCCTGGAATAAACCCCACTTGATCATGGTGTATGATCCGTTTAATGTGCTGTTGGATTCTGTTTGCTAGTATTTTGTTGAGAATTTTTGCATCTATGTGCATCAGTGATATTGGCCTGTAGTTTTCTTTCTTTGTGACATCCTTGTCTGGTTTTGGTATCAAGGTGATGGTGGCCTTGTAGAATGAGTTTGCGAGTGTTCCTCCCTCTGCTATATTTTAGAAGAGTTTGAGAAGGATAGGTGTTAGTTCTTCTCTAAATGTTTGATAGAATTCGCCTGTGAAGCCATCTGGTCCTGGGCTTCTGTCTGTTGGAAGATTTTTAATCACAGTTTCAATTTCAGTGCTTGTGATTGGTCTGTTCATATTTCTTCCTGATTTAGTCTTGGCAGGTTTTGCATTTCTAAGAATTTGTCCATTTCTTCCAGGTTGTCCATTTTATTGGCATAGAGTTGCTTGTAGTAATCTCTCATGATCTTTTGTATTTCTGCAGTGTCAGTTGTTACTTCTCCTTTTTCATTTCTAATTCTATTGATTTGAGTCTTCCCCCTTTTTTTCTTGATGAGTCTGGCTAATGGTTTATCAATTTTGTTTATCTTCTCAAAGAACCAGCTTTTAGTTTTATTGATCTTTGCTATCATTTCCTTCATTTCTTTTTCATTTATTTCTGATCTGGTTTTTATGATTTCTTTCCTTCTGCTAACTTTGGGGTTTTTTTGTTCTTCTTTCTCTAATTGCTTTAGGTGCAAGGTTAGGTTGTTTATTCGAGATGTTTCCTGTTTCGTAAGGTAGGATTGTATTGCTATAAACTTCCCTCTGAGAACTGCTTTTGCTGCATCCCATAGGTTTGGGCTCTTCGTGTCTCCACTGTCATTTGTTTCTAGGTATTTTTTAATTTCCTCTTTGATTTCTTCAGTGATCACTTCGTTATTAAGTGCTGTATTGTTTAGCCTCCATGTGTTTGTATTTTTTACAGATCTTTTCCTGTAATTGATATCTAGTCTCATAGTGTTGTGTTCGGAAAAGATACTTGATACAATTTCAATTTTCTTAAATTTACCAAGGCTTGATTTGTGACCCAAGATATGATCTATCCTGGAGAATGTTCCGTGAGCACTTGAGAAAAATGTGTATTCTGTTGTGTTTGGATGGAATGTCCTATAAATATCAATTAAGTCCATCTTGTTTAATGTATCATTTAAAGCTTGTGTTTACTTATTTGTTTTCATTTTGGATGATCTGTCCATTGGTGAAAGTGGGGTGTTAAAGTCCCCTACTATGAATGTGTTACTGTCGATTTCCCCTTTTATGGCTGTTAGTATTTGCCTTATGTATTGAGGTGCTCCTATGTTGGGTGCATAAATATTTACAATTGTTATATATTCTTCTTGGATTGATCCCTTGATCATTATGTAGTGTCCTTCTTTGTCTCTTCTAATAGTCTTTATTTTAAAGTCTATTTTGTCTGATATGAGAATTGCTACTCCAACTTTCTTTTGGTTTCCATTCACATGGAGTATCTTTTTCCATCCCCTCACTTTCAGTCTGTATGTGTCTCTAGGTCTGAAGTGGGTCTCTTGTAGACAGCATATATATGGGTCTTATTTTTGTATCCATTCAGCCAATCTGTGTCTTTTGGTGGGAGCATTTAGTCCATTTACATTTAAGGTAATTATCGATATGTATGTTCCTATTCCCACTGTCTTAATTGTTTTGGGTTCGTTATTGTAGGTCTTTTCCTTCTCTTGTGTTTCTTGCCTAGAGAAGTTCCTTTAGCATTTGTTGTAAAGCTGGTTTGGTGGTGCTGAACTCTCTCAGCTTTTGCTCGTCTGTAAAGGTTTTAATTTCTCCATCAAATCTGAATGAGATCCTTGCCGGGTAGAGTAATCTTGGTTGCAGGTTTTTCTCCTTCATCACTTTAAATATGTCCTGCGAGTCCCTTCTGGCTTGCAGAGTTTCTGCTGAAAGATCAGCTGTTAACCTTATGGGGATTCCCTTGTGTGTTATTTTTTGTTTTTCCCTTGCTGCTTTTAATATGTTTTCTTTGTATTTAATTTTTGACAGTTTGATTAATATGTGTCTTGGCATATTTCTCCTTGGATTTATCCTGTATGGGACTCTCTGTGCTTCCTAGACTTGATTAACTATTTCCTTTCCCATATTAGGGAAGTTTTCAACTATAATCTCTTCAAATATTTTCTCAGTCCCTTTCTTTTTCTCTTCTTCTTCTGGAACCCCTATAATTCGAATGTTGGTCCATTTAATGTTGTCCCAGAGGTCTCTGAGACTGTCCTCAGTTCTTTTCATTCTTTTTTCTTTATTCTGCTCTGCATTAGTTATTTCCACTATTTTATCTTCAAGGTGACTTACCCATTCTTCTGCCTCTGTTATTCTGCTATTGATCCCATCTAGAGTATGTTTCATTTCATTTATTCTGTTGTTCATCGTTGTCTGTTCCATCTTTAGTTCTTCTAGGTCCTTGTTAAATGTTTCTTGCATTTTGTCTATTCTGTTCCCAAGATTTTGGATCATCTTTACTATCATTATTCTGAATCCTTTTTCTGGTAGACTGCCTATTTCCTCTTCATTTGTTAGGTCTGGTGGGTTTTTATCTTGCTCCTTCATCTGCTGTGTGTTTTTCTGTCTTCTCATTTTGCTTATCTTACTGTGTTTGGGGTCTCCTTTTTGCAGGCTGCAGGTTCGTAGTTCCTGTTGTTTTTGGTGTCTGTCCCCAGTGGCTAAGGTTGGTCCAGTGGGTTGTGTAGGCTTCCTGGTGGAGGGGACTAGTGCCTGTGTTGTGCTGGATGAGGCTGGATCTTGTCTTTCTGGTGGGAAGGTCCACGTCTGGTGGTGTGTTTTGGGGTGTCTGTGGACTTATTATGATTTTAGGCAGCCTCTCTGCTAATGGGTTGGGTTGTGTTCCTGTTTTGCTAGTTGTTTGGCATAGGGTGTCCAGCACTGTAGCTTGCTGGTCGTTGAGTGAAGCTGGGTGCTTGTGTTAAGATGGAGATCTCTGGGAGATTTTCACCGTTCGATATTATGTGGAGCTGGGAGGTCTCTTGTGGACCAGTGTCCTGAAGTTGGCTCTCCCACCTCAGAGGCACAGCAGTGACTCCTGGCTGCAGTACCAAGAGCCTTTCATCCACATGGCTCAGAATAAAAGGGAGAAAAAGTAGAAAGAAAGAAAGAAAGAGAGAGAGAGAGAGAGAGGGAGGGAGGGAGGGAGGGAGGAAGGGAGGAGGGAAGAAAGGAGGGAAGGAAGGAAAGAAAGAAGATAAAATAAAATAAAGTAAGATAAAATATATTAAAATAAAAAGTAATTATGAAGAAAAAAAGTTTTTTTTTGCGGTACGAGGGCCTCTCACTGCTGTGGCCTCTCCCGTTGCGGAGCACAGGCTCTGGATGCGCAGGCTCAGCGGCCATGGCTCACGGGCCCAGCCACTCCACGGCATGTGGGATCTTCCCAGACCAGGGCTCGAACCTGTGTCCCCTGCATCGGCAGGCGGACTCTGAACCACTGCGCCACCAGGGAAGCCCAAGAAAAAAAATATTTTTTAAAAAGAAAAACAAAAAACAAAAAACGGACGGATAGAACCCTAGGAGAAATGGTGGAAGCAAAGCTACACAGACAAAATATCACCCAGAAGCATACACATACACACTCACAAAAAGAGGAAAAGGGGAAAAAATAATAAATCTTGCTCTCAAGTCCACCTCCTTAATTTGGGATGATTCGTTGTCTATTCAGTTATTCCACAGATGCTGGGTACATCAAGTTGATTGTGGAGCTTTAATCCGCTGCTTCTGAGGCTGCTGGGAGAGATTTCCCTTTCTCTTCTTTGTTCTCACAGCTCCCGGGGCTCAGTTTTGGATTTGGCCCCGCCGCTGCGTGTAGGTTGCTGGAGGGCGTCTGTTCTTCGCTCAGACAGGACGGGGTTAAAGGAGCCGCTGATTCGGGGGCTCTGGCTCACTCAGGCCGGGGAGTGGGGGGGGGAGGGAGGGGCACGGAGGGCGGGGCGAGCGTGCGGCGGCAGAGGCCGGCATGACGTTGCACCAGCCTGAGGCGCGCCATGCGTGCTCCCGGGAAAGTTGTCCCTGGATTCTGGGACCCTGGCAGTGGCGGGCTGCACAGGCTCCCCGGAAGCGGGGGTGTGCATAGTGACCTGTGCTCGCACACAGGCTTCTTGGTAGCGGAAGCAGCAGCCTTAGCGTCTCATGCCTGTCTCTGGGGTCCGCACTTTTAGCCGCGGCTTGCGCCGGTCTCTGGAGCTCCTTTAAGCAGCGCTCTTAATCCGCTCTCGCGCACCAGGAAACAAAGAGGGAAGAAAAAGTCTCTTGCCTCTTCGGCAGGTCCAGAGTTTTTCCCGGACTCCCTCCCGGCCAGCCGTGGCGCACTAATCTCCTGCAGTCTGTGTTCACGCCGCCAACCCCAGGCCTCTCCCTGGGATCCGACCGAAGCCCGAGCCTCAGCTCCCAGCCCCGCCCTCCCCGGCGGGTGAGCAGACAAGCCTTTCGGGCTGGTGAGTGCCGCTCGGCCCTGATTCTCTGTGCGGGAATCTCTCCGCTTTGCCCTCCGCACCCCTGTTGCTGTGCTCTCTGCCGCTGCTCCGAAGCTTTCTCCCTCCTACACCCGCAGTCTCCGCCCGCGAAGGGGCTTCCTAGTGTGTGGAAACATTTCGTCCTTCACAGCTCCCTCCCGCTGGTGCAGGTACCGTCCCTATCCTTTTGTCTCTGTTTATTCTTTTTTCTTTTGCCCTACCCAGGTACTTGGGGTGTTTCTTGCCTTTTGGGAGGACTGAGGTCTTCTGCCAGCGTTCAGTAGCTGTTCTGTAGGAGTTGTTCCACGTGTAGATGTATTTCTGGTGCATCTGTGGGCAGGAAGGTGATCTCTGCGTCTTACTCTTCCGCCATCTTTCTTACTACTCGGTTTTACTTTTTATATGGACTGATTTTCAAATGTTGAACTAACCTTGGATTCCAGGATAAACTACTTAAAAAATATATATATATATATACACACACACATATATATGTGTGTGTGTATATATATCTCTTACCAAATTTGATTTTTACATATATTTTTAAAGGATTTTTGCATCTATGTTCATGAGGGATAATGATATATACCTTTCTTATAATATTTTTATCAGATTTGAACTATCAGAATAATAATGACCTGATAAAATCAGTTGGAAAGTGTTTCTTCATCTACTTTCTCTAAGTGTTTGTGTAGAATTGGTATTATGTTTGTTTAAAAGCTTCACCATTGAAGCCATCTGGGCCTAGACATTTTTCTGTGGAAAGATTGTAGCTACAAATTTAATATCTTTAATAGCTATAGGGATATTCAGGTTATCAACTTCTTGAATGAGCTTTATTTTATTTTTTAAAGGAATTTGTCCATTTCATGTAAGTTATTAAATTTATTGGAATAAAGTTATTCACAATGTTTTCTTATTATGTCTCTAGAATCTGTAGTGTTACCCCCCTCTGGAATATTCCCTCTCAGGAATATCTTCTTTCCTGATATTTGTAAGTCGTGTGTTTTTTTTCTCTCTTAAGTCTGGCTGGAGGCTTATCAATTTTATTAAGCTTTCAAAAGAAAAGGTTTTTGGTTTTACTGGTTTTCTGTATTATGTTTTAAATTTTCTGTTTCATTGGTTTCTACACTTTTATTTTTTACTTTCTTCTGTTTGCTTTGGGTTTAGCTCTTCTTGTTTCTAGTTTCTTATAGAAGAATTTCAGATCATTGATTTAGACCCTTCTCCTTTTCTAATATAGGCATTTAATACCATCTACATTTCTCTCTAAGAACTGTTTTAGCTGCATCCCACAATTTTGATATGATGTTTTATCATTTTTATTTACTTCACATATTTTCTAATTTCTCTTAGGTTTTATTCTTTGACCCTTGGATTATTTATAATTATGTCATTTAATTTCCAAATACTTGGAGATTTTCCAGACACCATTCTGCTACTGATTTCCAGTTTTATTTAGTTGTGGTTAGAGAACATACTATATATGATTTAAAGACTTCAAAATTTATTGAAATTTGCTTTATATCCAAAAGTATAGTCCATCTTGGTGAATGTTCCATGTGAATTCAAAAGGAATGTATATTCTGCTGTTACTGGGTATAGTGATCTATAAATGTCAGTTAGGTCAAATTGGTTGATAGTGTTGTTTAAGTCTTCTACAGCTATTTCTGTCTACTTGTGCTACTGTTTACTAAAAGAGGAGTATTTAAATTTCTAACATGTTTGTAGGTTTTTTTTTTTAATTAATTTATTTTTTGGCTGCTTTGGGTCTTTGTTGCTGTGCGGGCTTTCTCTAGTTGTGGAGAGTGGGGGCTAATATTTGTTGCAGTGCATGGGCTTCTCATTGTGGTGGCTTCTCTTGTTGCAGAGCACGGGCTCTAGGCACGCGGGCTTCAGCAGTTGTAGCACGCAGCTCAGTAGTTGTGGCTCACGGGCTCTAGAGCGCAGGCTCAGTAGCCGTGGCTCATGGGCTTAGTTGCTCCGCGGCATGTGGGATCTTCACAGACCAGGGCTTGAACCTGTGTCCCCTGCATTGGCAGGCGGATTCTTAACCACTGCGCCACCAGGGAAGTCCCAGTTTGTAGGCTTTTCTATTTCTCCTATCAGTTCTTGATTTATATATTTTCAGGCTCTGTAATTAGGTTAATATACATTTACAATTATTATATTTTCTTAGTGAATTGGTCTCTATCTTTAAGAAACATTTCTCTTAAACCTGGTAAAAACTTCTTGTTCTAAAAATCTACTCAATGTTATATTAATATTCACACTTTAGCTTTCTTTTGATTAGCATTTGCATTTTATATCTTCTTCCTCCTTTCTATGTTAACCATCTGTGTCTTTATATTTAAAGTGGGTTTCTTCTCAGAGTTAGTATGCAGCTGGGCCTTAAAAAAAAATTCAAACTGACAATCTCCACTTTTCAATTGTTTAAACCTTTTATATGTAATGTAATTATTTATATGCTTAGGTTTAAATGTACCGTCTTGCTAATTGTTTTCTATTTGTGTCAATTGCTTTTTCCTTCTTTATTTTCTTTTCCTGACTTCTTTGGATTTAGATATTTTTTCTGATTTCATCTTGCCTCCACTAGGCTTTTAGCACTTTTTAAAATTTTAGTGATTGCTCTGTGAAATGTAATATACTTTTTAAACTTTTTGCAGTCTACTTACAATCATATCCTACTATTTCATATACAGTATAAAAATGTTACAACAGTACATTTACCTTTCTCCCTTCCTTTCCTTTGTGTTCCTGTTATATTTTACGTCTACATATGCTGTATATCCACAATAATTGTTATTCTTACCATATAAAAATATATTTAATATTTAGTATATTTCAATTCTTACTGTACAAATATAAATATATTGTTATTCTACTATAGTCAGTAACCCTTTTTGACAACTTTACTGGAATATAATTGATGTAAAATAAAATACCCATATTTAAAGCATATAACTTACTAAGTTTTGACATAAGCACATACCTGTGAAATCAGTACCACAATCAGCATAACGCACATATTCATCACCTGCAAAAGCTTCCTTATGACCATATGTGTGTGATCTTTCCTTCTTCACTGTCTATTCCTGTTGAGATGATCATATGATTTTTTTTGATATAACCTATTAATATAGCAAATTACAGCTTCAGTCCTCTAGTCCTTTCTTATGGTTCTTTCCCTGGTCTTGAGTATTTTCCTCACATGCACGCACCTTTCAAAACTCAGCTGAATACTTGATGAGACCTTTTGCAGATCTCTGAACTTCTCTCATGCTTTAGCTCACTCCTCTCCAGGACTCTGCCCTGCAAACTCTAGCCATTTCGCCTTTTAGGACACCCAGCATCCTCTCCCCGACTCATGGAGACTAGCAGGCTCTGCTTGGGTTTCCCCTCCCTCTGCAGCAGCCTGGAAACTGAAAGCTCTAGGTGTATAGATAGCAATGTTCACACTCAAAGTTGGGAGAACTGTCTGGCCAAGGCTATGAGGACGGGTGGGACAGGCAGGCATCAGAGAGAGATAGGACAGTGGATTGAGGGGATTGCAGGGCGGAGGGATAGTTATTTGGGGGAGGGAGATTGGATCATTGTAAACACCTTAGAGAAGAAGGTAAATAATGAAAAGCTGGGTGAAGGAAGGGAAAGGAACGTGTATTGAGCATAATTCTGGCTGCACAGGCTGACATAAAACCAGTGCTTCAGTCAGTCCAAAAATGATTTTATCCCAAAATTCACTCTAGGCCATTTGTGAACTAGGTGTTTCTCTTTAATCACTCTTTCTCCTCATGAAACTGAGTGTGACTCTTAGGGGCCCCTTAAACATCACTACGCTGTTGCTCAGAGGGAAACAAGTGTTACGTCTTCAGTAGGCCCCGATCCACTTAGGATCGAAGCTCCTTTAAGAACTCCAGGACCTTCTGGAACTGATTCAGATGCTACACTCCATGTCCTTGGCCACTGTATGTGGTAAGCCTGATTCCTCTTGCCTAGATTTCTCTAGAGAATCCTGCTTTTATACTAAAATATTAGAACTCTGTAGACTCCTGGGAGAGTAGGCACTTGAGGGCGATTCTATTGCAGGAGTAGGGAAGAGGCTGATAGGCAAAGCATAGTCTTTGGTGGACGGTGCAGATGCGGGGTAGAAGGTTAGGCAGTTGGCCAAGCCACGGAGGTCCAACAAGAAGCAACGAGTGGAACATTGGCAACAAGCGGGGCCCCAGAGGGCAATCCAAGAGTCCGGCAGATCCAGAGAGGCCGTCAGCAGCCTGCATCAGGGTTGGCTGATGCAAACACAGAGGAAACAAAGATTAATCACTCTCCTGGGCTCCCTGTTATCCCTCTCGAGTGCCGTGCCTATCATTTGCTCATTGGGTCCAGAGTTTTGGAACACAAGATTATTGGCGCTTGGCGGAGACTAAATTATTCACGCATTCTTTGACTTACCAGCTTGTAGAAACCATAATTCTAGTCTTTACAGCCTTTATAGGAGTTCTGCGTTTGAATGGGGGAATCTCACAGATTAAGGTTAAAATTAGGAGCAGTGAGAGGCATTTAGGGAGAGGACAAAGGGAGTCTTCTCCCCTATGCATTATAAAACTTAAAACATTATGTTCAGGGATAAATAATGAGACAAGAAATAGATACACAAACAGATTATTTTTTCTTGAGTAAGCATGTGCTTCTTCTAGTGTCAGCGTTTCAGGGCTTTGGGGGTTATGCATAATACCCTGTGTACATCACTACCACTGCATTTCCACACTGTCTAATAATCATTTATGCATCTGCCCCCCACACCAGACTGAACTCTGTGGATAGGAACTGAGTCTTATTAATCTCTATATCCCTAGCACCTAGCAGTGATGAATGATAAAATGTTCATCACTTTCTTACCAAGCATGTGTTATTCCAGAAGTGCTTTGAATTAGAAATTCCTTCACAGCGAACATCAGATCTTTCTTTTCCAGTGTAAGTAGGAAATAACTCAGAACAATACCTAACAGGCATTTAGCCTGTTGATGATGCTAATGATGACATCTAGTTTCCATGGCAACATGCACTTATCCTTACAGTGTTTCTTGGACTATGTGAAATTTGGAAGAAAAAATACATACTTCTTCCCACATTGTGAGAAAATCTTTTGTATTACAGTATTTCTGTCCATGTTCTCTTCTTTCTAAACGTATTTATTCTGAGTAGTTGAGTCAATGATGTACATACTGTGGACTATAATGAGGTCAAACCCAGAAATGGTATTGGTGGTGGTGAGGGAGAGAAGCAGAGAATAAGGGATGTGGATTGTTAAAAATGCATAGGTGGCAAACTCATTTCAGCACACATTTCCTTCCTTTCTTTTTCTTTTCCTGCATTTTCCTTCTCTGATCCTCATAACTCAACTAAATCCAGCTCTCTTTAAACCTTGAAATCACTTCACTTTCTGCAGAGACCATGCTGAAAACTGTGAAAGGGGGTATCTAAGCTGCTCTCCCACTCAATCCTTTAGTAGCTCCCATCGCCTCAGCCACAGTGTAAGCTTGTCCGCTGGCCATAGGGAGCCTTTTTTTTTTTTTTGCGGCGGGGGTGGGGGTTGGTCACACCGTAGCTTGTAGGATCTTAGTTCCCCAACCAGGGATCGAACTCGGACCCTTGGCAAGAGAGTGCAGAGGCCTAACCACTGGACCACCAGGGAAGTCCCAAGCCCTTCCTTAAAGAGCCTTCAGCTACTCTTTCTCCTATCTCCCAGCTCCTCCACTTCGCATCTTATGAGCAAGCTCTTTTCAAGTCTCTGAACCCTGTTGGTTAACCTGGAATAAGTTACCCCTTTCTCACCTGATGAGCTTACGTTTATATTTCAAATCTTGCTTTAGGCCTTCCCTTCTCTGGGAAGTCACTTTGGATTCCCTCTCACCTCTGGTTTAGGTGCTGACCCACGGGCTCCAGAACACCTTGGGTTCCTTGTACAGTTGAACTGAGGCCACCGTACTGTAAACTGAATCCCTCAGTAGACAGCGAACACTTTTAGAACAGTGTCTTTAATCTTTAAGTCTCAAGCCCCAGGGTAATTTAAGGCTAATTGGGTAGGTTCTCAACTAATGCTTCTGAATGAATGAATGAATGAATGAAGTGGCCCAATAATACCTGGGACTCCTTATGCTCACGTTCTACCCCCACTAGAGTTATTTTAATACATTAGAGAGGTGTGATGTTGAAACTTAAACCTGTGGGAGAGTCAGAACATGTAACATTGCTAATAGGTCCAAATCTAAGAGGAAGCATCTGCCTCAGGTCTTGGCAGATTTCCTTGCCTCCCTCTCTTCTGTTCTTTTATCCAACAGATGTCTGAGTACTGCAACCTCAAGATGATTAATAACTCAAGCGTTGGGGGAGGGCAGGAGTTTTGTACTTCTTACCAGTACTTTGGACTCAAATCTTTCCATTCCCATGTGTGATAACAATTTGATTTTCCACTGTTGAGGTGTGTGCCTATATGGTTTAACTATGAGTGACTGTTAAGAATTTATCATTACTAGTTATGGAAGAAATGGCAGGTGGGCTTAGGCTCCTGAGAACCAGCAGAGAAGAAGAGGGACCAGGAGTCAGAGCCAGTGGTAGAGGACATTTAGGAAAGGAAAGCAGTTGGTTTTGAGGAACCTGAAAACAAGACAGAAGCAGTCCAGTGTGTCTTTGGTTGATGTCCTTACTGATTTAGGCATCTAAACGTATGACCATGACCTTCTGGGAGGCCTTGAAGTTACTGTAAGGAGCTTGACATCCAAATGAAAACTTGTATTTTCTCAGTCAATACATAGTAAAAATACAATTATTGGTATATGAGAGTTTCCATACTTAAAAGACTGGAAATGGATCTTGATAAACTAGTAGTTCTCATCCTGGGCAATAATTACACACTGATTTTGTATTTGTAAGCACCTTATAATGTACAAAGATCTTTTACTTACACTAATTTATTTTATTTACCACAATTCTGTAGGATAAGATAGGTAGGTATTGTCATTTTTCAGATACAGAAACTAAGACTTAGGCTGTGACCTGTATCTGGTCTCATGAGTTTGATTCCGATGAGCTGAGGTTGCAAATTCCACGGGTCTTAGTCCAGTGCTTTCTTCTCTACATCACAAAGTTCTCCGTGGGGAAAAAAAAACGTATCCAGAACCAAAGATAGAGAAAGATGGGACCGGATATAAAATACCCACTTCTGAAAAACCAAAGAAAAGAAAGAACAGGGCTGGGAGCAAGGTTGGGTTCTTCTGCCTGACAGTGGTATTGCAAACTAAGGGATTCTGGAAGTAAGATTTGGTTATGAAATTGAACAAAGGTACATTATGAACAAGTAACCATAAATATTTGTGCTTTTAAAAAATCTTCCCCATTCATTAAGACATGGTCTTTTTTGTTTTTGCATTCAAGACAGACCCAAAATTATGCTGTTGAAAATTTAGTTTTAGAATAGATATTAGAGATAATTGAAAAGGTTATATTCCCAAGGTCATAGATCTAAGAATGAACTTCAAACTTTTATTGTAGTACCAAAGAAAGGAACAGATGTGACACACATTCAATAAAAAAATGTAGTGCCTTTATTGAATCATTAGAATATTTATTCTAGGCAGAAGCGTAACAAAGAGTGTATAATTCCTACAGGAAAATCTGCATCTATCAGACCCAAACTGTGCTAATGTAAGCATTTTAAAATTGATCATCACACAGATGTAGAGAACAAACGTATGGACACCAAGGGGGGAAAGCGTGGAGGGGGTGGAGGTGGTGGTGGTGGGATGAACTGGGAGGTTGGGATTGACATGTATACACTGATGTGTATAAAACAGATAACTAATAAGAACCTGCTGTATAAAAAATAATAATAAAATTCAAAAAAAATAAAATAAAATTGATCATCATCTCCTGTTTAGTTTAGTTAGAAGAGTAGGGAGTAGCAACCCGTATAGAAATGGATCGTCTATGGAAGTCCTCCAAGTAGATAATAATAGAAATAACTATGATTTATTATTGTTTATTAAAGGCTATGTAGTCTACTAGGTATTCTATCTACTATCTATTTATATTATTAAGAAATTCCCCTTAGCTATTAAAATTAACCTAATTTTAAAAAAAAGCTTATATAAGAATTAACCCAGTTTTACCAAAAAAAAAAAAAAAAAAAAAGAAGCTTAAATAAGCTAAATGACTTGTCCAAAGTCACATAGGCAAAAACAGTAGGAATAGAACAGGGATTTGAACTCAGAGGTGTCTGAACTATTAACGTTATTCTAGGTACTCCTAAAATAAGCAATGTGCAGTGTTCCCTGGAAACCTCTGAAACTGAAATCTAGGTCTGACTATTGTAAACACATCATCTTATGTTTAGCTGTCAATTCTGTGTACTTGATCCAAACTGAGAAAATTTGGGTGCATTCTAGATAGCAGTCACTAGGTGGAGCCAGTGCACTGAAAAGCTATCATAGGCTTTTTGGAGACCAGGGCAGGATTTATTCTTAGGAAGTCAGCAAAGGCTGGTTTTGATTGGAAAAGTGCTAAAAAGATCACTCCCTCTGACAGCTGGCTTTTTTTTCTTTTCTGGATAATGTAGATGAAGAGGAAGATGAGAGGTCTCTGGAGGTGTAGAGAATTGCTGGAGCTAAGAGCTATGTGGGATGAATGCATAATCAACGAATTCTGTTCTTTCCCAGAAGTGGTTTTAATAATCTGATGTGTGGCTGGGCTGGTGGGTTGTGGAAGCAGAGCACAGTATCACCCTGCCCTGTGTGGTCTTCCTTCTCTTAGAGATTCCAGCCTTTCACATGATATAACACTGAGCTTACCTCATTGTGTCTAGTGTTTCAAACTGAATATGTCTAAAATGATGATAGTGATGATGACAGTAATAACTGCTATTATCTTAGCATACATGTGCACAGTACTTTATAGTTTGTAGATCCCTTTCACTTGCATTCATTACTGAATGATGGACCCTCTAGCTGGGACTGAATCAGAAGACATGGGATAAGGGCAGGCTTGGATGAAAAAGTCTAGGAAGATGTTATACTAGTCAGGGTTCTCCAGAGAAACAAAACCAAAAGGAAGATATATATATATATATATATATATATATATATATATATATATATATATAATATTGAGAATTCACTGAGGGTCAAATTGTTCTTGCGCTTCCTGTCTCCTCCAGTTCTTTTTGCAACAGGACTGAGGAAAACAACTAGCCACCTGTAGAGTCATAAACAAAGATGCGTCAGGGAACAATATACTAAAGTTCACTTAGTGCTCTTCCCCAAGTTCCCTTGGAATCATGAGTTGTCTTTACCCAGATCCAGTGATTGGTTGCAGGTATGTTTCAGAGTTCACTCAGACGCTGGTTTGTGTTGTTTCCACTTCCTGTATCAGTACAGGCAGTCCTTGTTTATGTCCACAATGCATTCTTGGAAACCACACCATATAGGGATCTGTGGTAACGCAGATCACTCTCCCGCTCAAGACCAGTGTTTTAACTGAAGGTCATGGTCCCTTTTCAGTTTCTCAAGGTGCCCACATTTATTGGCTCATGGTTCCCTTTTGTCTTTAAACCCAGCAATGGCTGGTTTTATGGAGACCGAGACAGAGAGAGAGAGAGACAGATTGATTTAAAAATTGGCTCCTGTGATTGTGGAGCTGGCAAGTCCAGAATCTGCAGGGTTGGCCCTTAGGGTGAAGACCCAAGGAAGAGTCCATGTGGATGTTGCAGCTCAGGTCCAAAAGCAGTTTGCTGGCAGAATTTCCTCTTCCCCGGGGACCTTGGTGCTTTTTTTAAGGCCTTCAACTGATTTGATGAGGCCCATTCACATTTTAGAGAATAATCTACTTTACTCAAAGTTTAAATGTTAATCCTATCTACAAGTTACCCTCACATCAACATCTAGACATGTTTGACCAAATAACTGGGCACTGTGTTCTAGCTGAGTTGACATATAAAATTAACCATCACAAGTATGCAACAAATTCTCTGCTGGACTTGA
The DNA here is from genome assembly GCF_949987515.2 of Delphinus delphis. NCBI lineage: Eukaryota > Metazoa > Chordata > Mammalia > Artiodactyla > Delphinidae > Delphinus > Delphinus delphis. Next base: position 11,501,038 of record NC_082693.1, on the reverse strand, counting down.
GGGGAAAATGGTTTTTGCTAGGGTTCAAAGCTGTTCATTTCAACTTCAGCAAAAGCCATATATACTCACCTTCTGTTCTGCCCCTGAAGTCTTGATAAGCTGGCACTGCTATTCTGCATAACTATACAAAATATTTTAATATAAATATATTAAAAAATCAAGAATTCTATAAAGCATGGCTTCCAACCTTATCGTTCCATGTTATGATTATTAGGTAGTTTTGAGATTTCTTTTTTGTAGAAGTACCTAGCAAATGCAAGTAATGAGTAAAGTGCTATTCACGTAGAGTATAGAAGCATCAACTACTATTTCTGAATGAGTCCCTCAGAGAGAATATGTTTGGATTCCCTCATTTTACAGATAAATGGAGACATTAAAAGAATAAAATAACTTGTCCAAGGTCACACACAGATATTTCATGAGAGAAGCCAGGTCTTCTGCCTGCAGTTTCATTGTTCTTCCTGTTGCACCATGGGCCACCATATAAACTTGCAATAACACACACTTGCAGCACTACAAATGCCCAACCAGTTGTGCTGTGCAACATGTGTCTAAATATGACCAACAAAAATAGGAAACGTCAGTGTCGGGGGGGCAATGGTTAATAAAGAAAAAATACGAAAATGTTGAATCCTAGTCTTTCCCAATGAAGTGGAGATGCTAACTGGAATAAATCTCTCCTATACAGTGTGGCAAAGAGTGAGAGGAACATAACTGAGCCTGCGGCTCCTATGAGCACTAGGCTTAGTAATGGTGCTGTGCTATCTGCGTGTAGCCTATCAAGTCCTAGCAAGTGGCTTTGTGTCTTCTGCAAACTGAGATATCCCAGGTACACACCACTACAAAAATTATGTATACAAAATAATTAAACCATTTCTGTAAATAATTCTGCGAATACTTCTAAGTAAGTGGGGGTTACAGATCGGAGGCAATGGGGGTCTGATCAGTTTAGTCAGCCAGGGAATCTTGGCACCCCATGCTGCCTACCAAGAGCCCCATTTAGACTGTTGCATCAGTTGAGGGAAATAATAAAGCTGACTTTGGATTAATATGTGGGGCTCTTGGAGAAAATGTGGTGCCACTTGAATATTCACAGTTTGGCCCCAAGAGAACTTACGTAAAAAGTGCTCTAAGTGAGAAACTTGAAGGAGACTGAGAGAAAGCAGACACCTTTATCAGAGTTGTAATAATAGTGGGGAAAGAGTAGTTCTCCATGTTGAATGGAGCATCTTTGGCTGGATGGAAAGGAGAGCAGTCTTCAGGTTTGTGAGCAGAAGCTACTTTACCTTTTATGATTGAGCCTAAGAAGTCATATAGTTCACTTCTGCCATAATCTTAAACTAATCCAGATTCAAGGGTTGAGAACCTAGACTTCGTATCTCAACGGGAAGAGTGTCCAGTCACGGGTAAGAGGATAGTATTGTGAATGTCTTTGGATAATACGATCCACTGTGGACACAGAAGAGTGAAACATCATGGCTTTGTTCAAGGAATACTTCATAACATTGGCATTTCTTCTTCTTCCTTCTCAAAACAGTAAGCAATAAACGTTTTCTTATACTTTCCGGGGAGAAGGATTCCCGTAGCAAATCTGGCTAGGCAAATCTCTCAAAATCTTAGGGCCTCAATATTCTATTTTTCAAACGAGTATAATCATACTTTGCCTACTGCCAGGATGCTTCTTTCTCCCCACAACTCCCAGCTTTGTTGAGGTATAATTGACATACAACATTTTGTAAGTTTAAGGTGTACACCGTGATGATTTGATATACTTATGTATTGTGAAATGATTACCACAATAAGGTTGTTAACATCTCATCACCTCAGGTAGTTGCTATTTATTTTGGGGGGGGTGAGAACATTTACAATCTACTCTCTTAGTCAATTTCCAAATTTCCAGTATATAATATGGTATTGTTAACTGCAGTCACCATGCTGTACATTAGAGTCCCAAAATTTATTCATCTCGTAACTGGAAGTTTGTACCTTTTGGCTGACGTTGCCCCATTTCCCTCACGCTGCAGCCCACTGGCAACCACCAATCTATTCTCTGTTTCTGTGGGTTTGGAATTTTTAGATTCTACATATAAGTGAGATCATACACTATATGGCTTTCTCTGTCTGACTTATTTCACCTAGCATAATGTACTCAGGGTCCATCAATGTTGTTGCAAATAGCAGGATTTCCTTTTTCCTCAGGGCTAAATAATATTTCATTGTGTGCGTGTATATATACATATATATATGTGTGTGTGTGTGTGTGTGTATATGTATGTGCACCACATCTTCTTTATCCATTTATGGACACTTAGGTTTTATTCATATCTTGGCTATTGTGAACATGGGAATACAGATAATCTCTCTGAGATCCTGATTTCATTTCATTTGGATACATACACAGAAGTGGGATTGCTGGATCATATGGTAGTTATTTTTAACTTCTTGAGGAACCTCCATACTGTTTTCCCTTGTGGCTGTAACAATTTTCATTCCCACCAACAGTGTACAGGGTTTCTTTTTTCTCCACATCCTCACCAGCACGTGTTATTTCTTGTCTTTCTGATAATAGCCATCTCAGCAAGTGTGAGGTGATATCTCATTGTGGTTTTGATTTACAATTCCCTGTTGATTAGATGTTGAGCACTTTTTCATGTACCTGTTGGTATGTCTTCTTTGGAAAAATGTCTGTTAAGTTCCCCTGCCCATTTTAAGTTGGATTTAAATTTTTTCTTTCTTTTTTTCTTTTGACTATTGAGTTGTATGAATTTCTTATACAATTTGGATATTAACCCTTTATCAGATAGATGGTTTACAAATATTTTATCCCATTCTGTAGGTTACCTTTTCATTCTGTTGATTTTATTGTACAGAAGCTTTTTAGTTTGATGTAGTCTTACTTATTAATTTTTGCTTTTATTAATTGTGCTTTTGATATCATACACAAAAAAAAATCAAGGCCAGTGTCAAGGAGATTTTTCTCTATTTTTTCTTCTAGGAGTTTTGCAGTTTCCTTATTTATATTTAAGTCTTTAATCCATTTCAAGTTAATATTTGTGAATAGTGTAAAATAGGGGTCCAATTTCATTCTTCTGCATGTGATTATCCAGTTTTCCCAGCACCATTTATTGAAGAGCCTATCATCTTTTTTCCCACTGATTATTCTTGGCTTCCCTGTCAAATATTAGTTGACTGTATATGTGAGAGTTTATTTCTGGGCTCTCAAATCTGTTCTGTTGGTCTGCGTGTCTATTTTTGTATCAGTACCATACTGTTTTGATTACTACAGCTTTGTAATATAGTTTGAAATCAGGACGTGCGATGCCTCCAGCTTTGTTCTTCTTTCTCAGAATTGCTCTGGCTGTTTAGGGTCTTTCATGGTTCTGTCTGAATTTTATGGTTCCAGTTGTCTTTCTATTTCTGTGAAAAGTGCCATTGAAATTTTGATAGGAATTGCATTGAATCTGTAGATAGCTTTGGATAGTAAGGACATTTTAACAATATTAATTCTTCTGATCCATGAATATGGATATCTTTCCAATTGTGTCTTCTTCAATTTCTTTCATCAAGATCTTATAGTTTTCAATGTATAGATTTTTCACCTCCTTGGTTAAATTTATTTCTAACTTTTAAATTAATTAGTTAATTAATTTGTTTATTTATTTATTTATTTGGCTGTGTTGGGTCTTCATTTCTTTGCAAGGGCTTTCTCTAGTTGCGGCGAGCGGGGGCCACTTTTCATTGCGGTGCGTGGGCCTTTCACTGCAGCTCTCTTTTTGCGGAGCACGAGCTCCACACGCGCAGGCTCAGTAGTTGTGGCTCACGGGCCTAGTTGCTCCGTGGCATGTGGGATCTTCCCAGACCAGGGCTCGAACCCATGTCCCCTGCCTTGGCAGGCAGATTCTCAACCTCTGCGCCACCAGGGAAGCCCCTCTATTTTATTGTTTCTCTTTATTTCTTTTTCAGATACACTGTTTTTAGTATATAGAAATACAACTGATTTCCATATAATGATATTGTATCCTGCAACTTTACTGATTAGTTCTAATAGTTTTTTGGTGGAGTCTTTAGGATTTTCTATATGTAGGATTATATCATCTGCAAACAGAGACCATTTTACTTTTTTCTTTCCAATGTGGATGCCTTTTATTCCTTTGTCTTGCCTGATTGCTCTAAGACTTCTAGTACTATGTTGAGTAGAGGTAGTGAGAGCGAGCACCTTTGTCTTGTTCCCGATCTTAGAGGAAAACCTTTCAGCCTTTCATAATTGACTATGATTTTAGCTGTGGGCTTGTCATATAAAGCCTTTTTTTAATGTTGAAGTGCATTCCTCCTACACCCAAACTGTTGAGAGTTTTTATCATGAAAGGATGTTGTATATTGTCAGATGCTTTTTCTGCATCTACTGAGATGATCATATAATTTTTAACTTTCCTTCTATTAATGTAGTTTATCACATTTACTGATTTGCATATATTGAACCATTTTTGCATTCCATGGATAAATCCCACTTGATCATGGTGTATGGTCCTTTTAATGTGCTGTTGAATTCAGTTTACTAATATTTTTTATTGAGAATTTTTGCATGTATATACATCAGGGATTTTGGCCTGTAGTTTTCTTATAGGGTCCATATCTGGCTTTGGTATCAGGGTAATTCTAGCCTTGTAAGATGGGTCTGAGAGTGTGCCACCTCTTTGATTTTTGGAAAGAGTTTAAGAAGGATTGGTTTAATTCTTCTTTAAATATTTGGCAGAATTAACCAGGGAAACCATCTGGTCCTGGGCTTTTCTTTGTTGAAAAATTTTTGATTACTGACTCAATCTCCTTATGTGTTATTGGTCTGTTCACATTTTCTGTTTCTTTATAATTTAGTCTTGGTAGGTTGCATATTTCTAGGAATTTATCCATTTCTTCTAGGTTATACAATTTATGTTCATAGTAATCTCTTTATGACCCTGTGTATCAATTTATGTTCATAATAGTCTCTTTATGATCCTGTGTGTTTTTGTGGTGTCAGTTGTAATGTCTTCCTCTCTCATTTCTAATTTCATTTATTTGAGGCTTCTCTCTTTTTCTTAGGCTAACTAAAGGTTTGTCAATTTTGTTTCTCTTTTCAGAAAACCAGCTCTTAGTTTCATTGATCTTTTCTATGGTTTTTCTGGTCTCTATTTCTGCTCTGACCTTTGTTATTTCCTTCCTATTGGTAACTTTGAGCTTAGTTAGTTCCTGTTTTTCTAGTTCCTTGAGGCATAAAGTTAGGTTGTTGACTTGAAATCTTTCTCTCTCTTTTTTTTTGGGGGGGCCACACTGCATGGCATGTGGGATTTTAGTTCCCCGACCAGGGATTGAACCCACGCCCCCTGCAGTGGAAGCGTGGAGTCTTAACCACTGGACTGCCGGGGAAGTCCCTCTTTTTTTCTTAACATAGGCATTTGTCTCTATAAACTTCTCTCTTGGAACTGCTTTTGCTGCATTCCATAAGTTTTAGTATGCTGTGTTTCCATTTGTATTTGTTTCAAGTTTTTTTTTTATTTCCCTTTGGTTTCTTCTTGACTCATTGGTTGTTGAGAAGTGTGTTGTTTAGTTTTCACACATTTGTGAATTTTCTAGCTTTCCTCCTGTTATGATTTCTCATTTTATGCCATTGTGGTTGGAGAAGATCTCTGATATGATTTCAATCTTAAATTTACTAAGACTTGTTTTGTGATCTATCAGTGATCTATCCTGGAGAATGTTCAGTGTGCATGTGAGAAGAATGTGTTTTTCCGCTGCTGTTGGATGGAATGTTCTGTCTACGTCTCTTAGGTTCATTTGGCCTAAAGTATGGCTTAACTCCAACATTTCCTTACTGATTTTCTGTCTGGGTGATCTGTACATTGTTGAAAGAGTTATTGATGTCCCCTACAATTATTGTATTGTTATTTCTTTTTTCCTTCAGAGTTGTTAGTACTTGCCTAATTTGCTTGGGTGGTCTGATGTTGGGTGCATATATATTTACAATTATTATAACCCCTTGGTGAACTGACCCCTTTATTATTATTATCATCATATAATGACCTTCTTTGTCTATTATTACAGCTTTTGAGTTAAAATTTATTTTGTCTCATATAAGTATAGCTACCTCTGCTCACTAGGTTTCCATTTGCATAGAGCATCTTTTTCCATCCCTTCACTTGATCCCTCTCGTGACAGAATTCTTAAGCTTGTGTACCTTCTCTTGATCCTGCAAGGTACCAGGCAAGGTACTGAGAGGTGTTCCTTTTGGTTTCTCCAGGGCAATGCTGAAGCTTAAGTTTGTGGTCTTTCCCTGGTCTGCAGATTTAGGTCACCTTTCTGTGTGTGCTCACTAGCTATCTGCCAGGGCAAGCTCTTGCTGCCATCAGGAGTGCACACAGAGATCCAGCCACAGGGTAGGCATGCGTGTACGTGAGGCACGTGGAGCTCTGGGGGGACCCATGGGAAGAGCACCCCAATGGCTCATGCGAGGGCTTCTTGATCGAGTCCATGAAGCCTTCAGTAGGATCCACATCCCTTTAATGCCCTCCCGGAGTTCTGTCTGCCACTCTCCCAGCCTCTTCATGCCTCCTAGTCATGCAGATCATGACAGTACTCTGGCTGGGGTGAGAGAGAAATACACTTCTTTGGCAGAGTCCTGCACATCTGTGGAAGCCAGGTACTCACTCACGTACTCTCTCTCCCCTTCAGTAGGAAACAGATGGTCTCTCTTGGCACTGAGCTGTGCTACTTTGGGGGAGGGGTGACATGGGTAAAGTCAAGTTGTTCCTCTTACTATCTCCAATGCATCCAAATTCGTGTGTGTGTGTGTGTGTGTGTGTGTGTGTGTGTGTGTGTGTGTGTGTGTGTGTATATATATATATATTTTTTTTTTGCTGGAACTTCACTGGACCTCTGGACTTCCACAAAGGCTCTCTTATCCATGGGTGATTATCTAAGACAGTGTTCTCCAGAGGCTCCTGAACCATAGCTGAGAGGGGCTGGAGCCAGTCTGTGGGCCACTGCAGAGTCCACAGCCTGGGACCAAGGTCTGTATGCCTATTGCCTGGTGCCTGGGTGGGTGATACTCCTCCCAAGTCCCTTGGCATGTGGTGCTGGATCCCACAGCTCCCACAAAGACATTTTTGTTAGTGGGTGTATGCCAACCTGCTGTTGTTGAAGGGGTAATACAAGTGAGGGCTGTCTTTCAGCCATATTGCTCACAGGAGGCTTTTGAAGGTCATGATAGAATACCTATAAAAATTACTTGAAGCTGGTAAAACACCATTCATATTCATCTGTTCAATCATCCATCCATTCATCCACCCAATCACCATCCATTCACCTTGATCAACCTATTCTTTCATTTATCAAATACTTATTAAACATCTACAATATGTCAATCTCTGTACTATGGCATGGACTCAGTGTAAGGAATTATTGGTTCTCTGATGAATATTCCTGAAAACCACTTTCTGAAGCAATGCCAGTAAATTAGAATCAGCACTCTCTCAGAAATATTTAACCAGTGTGTACAGACTAATTGGTCACTAAAGGTTAATGTCTTATTTTAATGTTCCAGTTTAACGTTTCAGCTTCTTTATCAAAGGTAGTGAAATTTTACAACCTTTTCAGAGAAATTCTGCTTTCTGCAATAGCCACACAGATAAGCTCAAATAATCTGCTTGGCTTGATCGATCGCAAGTAGCTACTTACCTGCTCTGTTTGGCCAGAATCGTAGGTTTGTTATCACAGCGTTTTCTCAATGTTATACATCTTTTAATGGTTGTCTTCCAGCATATTCTTGGGTTCACATTGTAGTACAGCGTTTCTTAATTTATAAGCAGACTGAGAATTAATTATTTACAATTTGTTTAAACAACCGTATTGTGGACCTGTAGTATGAGATATAGTAGCCAAGATAGCAAAACCTACAACTTTTTGTTGTTTTATTAATTACAAAATATCATCACCACCCAACACCAAACAAATCCCTTCTGTATATATTATAAGAATTCTGTGAAATGTTATTGCAGTTCCATCTATCCCAGATCTCCACACAAATAAATCTTTGCAAGAATGTTTAGGCCGGTGTGATGTGTAGTGGTTAAGAGCATGGCTCTGGAGGAAGACAGATTGGGTTTGTATCATGGCTCTGCAGATACTAGCTGTGTGACCTTAGACAAGTTACTTATCTTCTTTAAGTGTCAGTGTCTCCGTCTCTAAGATGTGAACAGTAATACCTATTTATGTGGCTGCAATTGAGAAAACTAGAGAAAGAACGCTTATGAAGCTCTGGTAAGATTCTTTGCCTAAGGTCTCCATAAATACTGTTTTTTAGTATCTGTGTTATTTTGACTAAGCGGAGGGGAAGAGGTACCATGCAGTTCTTATTTTTTCTACATTTTAGCTGTAGATTATTTTGTGGTAATATATTTTGCATGTTTCATATAGAATTAGGTTCAGCTGTGAGTTACAGAGGGCTAAAACAACAGTGGCTTTAAAGATACAGACCACCCCACTTTCTGTATAAAAGTTAGGCTCTCCAGGGCTGGTGTGTAGTGGTTCTATTCCCTGAAGTTTCCAGGAATCAAGAATCCTTAGAGTTTACGCCTCTGCCATCTTGAGGTTTCAACCATTGTCCTCATGACCTAGGATGTTAGCTAGAGCCCCAGTCACCATCTTAAGATGCAGAGTGGAGGAATACTTGAAAAAGAAAGTGGATGAAAGCAAAGGATATGACAGTGACCTTTTGAGGGAGGTCTCCAAAAGCTGCCACATATTTTCATGTTTATCCAGTTGTCCAGAATCTAGGCACATGTTCAGACTTAGTTGGAATGGAGGATAGAAAACGTATTCTCTGTTCTGAGTGGATATTTGTTCAGCTTAGGATTGCAAGTCCTCCTACTGGGAAGGAATGGAGAGAACGGGTACTGGAGAACACTGGCAGACATCTCGCACAGTATGTAACCTGTGTATCAAACAGACTCAACTCATTGTGGTATAAATGTGAATGATTTATTTGTCCAATAACTTCTACCAACTTTGCTCTGCTCAACCACCTTTTCCTCCTGGGAGCCAGCTCCCTCATGATATTTCAGTCTGGTTCCTTGTACTTACTCACTCTGGGCTCTTCAGAACAGTCTCACTTCGGTTTGTGAGCCCCAATCTCTTCATTTAAAAACATCTGTCTGAAATTTAGTTCAAAACTCTCCTCCTCCTCGCCCCAGTTCATGCCGGATTAGTAGTTCCAGGGTAGAGGTTAGAGGCACCTGGCACCATGGGCTCCCTTTCATCTTCCCCTTTCCTTCTCCTACTTACCTCTCTGAGACTGAGTCAGGGACAAGCATAAGGGACACAGACGGTGACCTCTTCCTACCTTTCTTTTGACCATTCTCACTGCTCTGGCTGGTTGCTTGAAGGCCCAGTGGAAGCAGTAGGGATTCCTTTAAGCCTTGCTGACACGTCTCCATCCTGCAGGCTCCATTGGCATTGGTTGTCCTTTGTAAGCTTCATGGCCATCTGCCCTTCATGGCCTCCTACGCGGGGTCTATAGCCACTTGTGGAATCTATCTTCTGCATGCCTCAGGAAACAGGAACCCAACGGGACCATACGCCCCTCTCAACCAGGCTACGCCCTGGTGCCCTGCTCTGTGGTGTTCTTTCTCCTGCACTGGCGGCAGGTCAACAAGCCTGGTGGCCTCAGACTGCTTAGACATCTGTTGACTGAAAGAAAAATGTACAGTGTAAGAGTTGTAAGTTTCAGTTTTATTCAGGGACTTCACTGAGGACTGTTGCCTGGGAAACAGCCTCTCAGTAGCTCTGAGGGGATTGCTCCGAAGAGGTAGGAGAAGAAGCCACTATGTATATATGATTATGGCTAGGGAATGCGTGCAATCACATATACATCATGAGGAACAGATTTCTCAGTTAATAGTTTTAGTGAGTTTCTATGTATGGGAAAATGTAGGAATCTGGGTTCATTAAAATTTTTTCCTGAAATATCCCTAACTATCTAAGGGTGTTTTTCCAAAGCACAGAGTGCCTTATCTTGTTTTTCGTCCTGAATTCCTTTCAGGGTGTCCTGGAGGTCAGCGACTGCAGTGGGTGATGACTCGATCCTTGGAGAACTGGATGGTGAGCAACAGTCTTTGCTTTACACACTCAATGGGGGCAAGTCCTGCCCCCTTCTTTTTTTTCTATTGTGGTTAAATATATAAAAACACAAATTTGCTATTTTAACCTTTTTTCAGTGTTTAATTCAGTGGCCTTAATTACATTCACAATGTTGTACAACCATCACTACTATCTATATTTCCCAAAGTGTTTCATCACCCAAACACCCGTACCCGTTAAGCAAAAACTCTCTGTTTTCCTCCCTTCATCCCCTGATAACCTTGAATCTACTTTGTGTCTCTTTGAATTTGCCTATTCTAGGTATTTCATATAAGTGAAATCATACAATATTTGTCCTTCTTGTTCGGCTAATTTTACTTAACATAATGTTTTCATGGTTTATCCATGTTGTAGCATGTAGCAGAAGTTCATTCTTTATTGTGGTTGATTAACATTCCATTGTATGTATACAGCACATTTTGCTTATCCATACTTTTTGGCTATTGTGAATAGTGCTACAAAGAACACTGGCATACAAATATATGTTTGAGTTCCTGTTTTCAGTTCTTTTGGGTGTATATCTAGGAGAGGGATTGCTGGGTCATCCGGTAATTTTATATTTATCTTTCTGAGAAACTGACAAACTGATTTCCACAGCATCTGCACCAGCAATGTAGTAGGGTCCTAATTTCTCCACATCCTTGCCAACACTTGTTATTGTCCCCTTTTCTGATTATAACCATCATAGTAGGCATGAAGTCATATCTCATGCATTGTGGTTTTGATTTACATTTCCATGATGACTAATGATGTGAAGCATCTTTTCACGTGCTTGTTGGCCATTTGTATATCTTTTTTAGAGAAATGTTTATTCAGGTCCTTTGCCCATTGTTTTAAACTGGGTTGTTTGTCTTTTGGGGACTCTTACCTTCTTGTAGCTACTACAGCGAGAGAAGAAAGAGGAGAGCTTCTCTTCAGGCTGCTGAGTTATCCAAGAAGTCATCTTCTCACACCTCTGGTCTTCCTCTTGTGGCTGTTTATGAATCAGTTTGGGCTCTGTTGTCTCTGAAGTTGGAGGAGGGGGTGCAGTAATGTGATGCTCACAGCAAGAAGTAGGCTTTAAAAACTGCATTCCCGGTATTCACCTCTGGAGGTTCAAGAAGATCTTAATCAGATCTTACATGAACCTGTTTCACTTATGCGTAGAATAATTCAGTCTCAGGACAGGAAGAGACCTTAGAGTTCATCAGGTCCAGCCCCATGATTTTACAGATGTGGCCTTGCAGGTCCTGAAAGGTGAAGTAACTTTGCCCACTGTTCTGCTAGTTTATAAGTGATTTTTTAAATGCCTGGTTTATGTGTCACTATGACTGGTTGTAAAAGTGTGCCTTCCCTTTTTGTAATCTGGAAGAGGAACACATTAGAGATACGACCTATTTCTGTTTTCCCTTCTCCATGTGACAGAGGTTCAAGGGGAAAATATTTTGCTGTCATTTCTAGCATATGGATGGTTTCTCAGCTTTTGGGGATCAGGCTGTTGTACCAAGTGAATACAGATGAGCATTACGCTTGCCTAGTACTCTGCTCTTTGCAGAGTGGTAGCATTTTCTTTCTTTCTTTTTTTTTTTTTAAAGCAAAGCTTTTATTTATTTATTTTTATAAACTTTATTTATTTTTGGCTGCGTTGGGTCTTCGTAGCTGCGTATGGTCTTTCTCTAGTTGTGGGAGCAGGGGCTACTCTTCATTGCAGTGCGTGGGCTTCTCATTGTGGGGGCCTCTCTTGTTGCAGAGCAGGGGCTCTAGGCGCGTGGGCTTCAGTAGTTGTGGCATGTGGGCTCAGTAGTTGTGGCGCACGGGCTTAGTTTGCTCAGCGGCATGTGGGATCTTCCCGGACCAGGGCTCAAACCCGTGCCCCCTGCATTGGCAGGCAGATTCCTAACCACTGCACCACCATGGAAGTCCTGGTATCATATTCTTACAACATCCTGACAATTAGGGAGCAGGTGAGTATTCCTACTGGATGGGTAAAGACATGACCAAGATCATCAGTAAACTGGGGGCAGCTTCCGGTGCAGATGACAGCCCCTCATCTCTGTGAAGGTAGTCTGGCTGTCACCCTACTGACGATCAGCAGGCTGCAGTGCAAGGAACATGAGGATGTAGAGTCAGAGAACTCAGGCCCCATTCCCCTGACCAACTGCTACCTTAGGCAAGTCACTTTATCTTTCTGATTCACAGTCTCCTCACCTGTAAAGCGGAGACAAAAATAACACTGATCTATCCAATTGTTGTGGGAATCAAGACAGAAAGTCGAATTAAAGTCTTTAATGAACATAGAGAGTTATACAAATGTTAGTGATTTCTGTTATCTGGCTGTCTAGGTAGGGGGTCACTTTGTGTATTATAAATAAGACTTTGTAAGGTTTAATGGCATTAGAAGCTTAGGAGAGTTTCAGAGGACTCCTGCAGCAGAAAAGATGATGTGCTCTTCATCCTTAGGTCTTATCCTAACCGTAACCATTGTTATTTAGAATTCAACAGACATAACAAGCTAAGTCTTCTTGAGATATTCTCCACTTTGTAAATACAAGCTTGCCTTTTACAGTTCTTTCACCCTCGGAAAGATGCAACGTTTAACTCATTCCACCTAGCATTTGAAAGGTCAGTTGTGAAAATCTGAAAATCTTTCTAACATACAAATCCAGTCACAACGCTCTTATTATTAAACCTTTTTACTCCCCGTGGCTCACAAAGTCCAAATTCCATAGCTGCAAATCCTTTTCCTGTCCAGGTGGACGAGAAATATGTAAATGGATATGATAATCAAACCCGTGCCCTGGGTGTGCAAGGCCTACCGCGGTCCAGCCCTGGTCTGTGTGCTCAGTCTAACCTCCCGCCTCTGGTTCCCACACACCCACGGCACGGGCACAGCCCCTCTTACCTGGGACCACAGATGCCCGCCTGTCCTGGCTCTTTGTTTGCTGGGCCTGCCTCAGCTGCACAGATGCCCTGCTCCCTCGTCACTTTCGTGTTTACCCTTTAAGACGCAGCTCAGAAGCCACGTCATCTGTGAAACCACCTCTGACCTCTTCTTCCTCACAGGGAGGATTAATCATTCTTTCTCTGTGTGAAAATAAGCATTTCCCACGTGATTCTGTCTTTTGTTCTATTTCATTTGAGATTTTGTCTAGCTATTAGTCCTCCAGCATTTTGAGGGCTGAGCAGAATCTTCCTCTTTGTCTCTCTGCACCCTAGTGCCCAGTGCCACATGTGGAAACATCAGGTGCTCAATACATGTTTGCCGCATGAAAGTTTGTGGAAGACCATAGGGCAAGATACACTGATGAGATAAACGGGAACTTGTTCGTGTTGTCTGATTTAAAACTCGCCAGCAGTCCCTAGAGCCTGGAACTATGCCCATCATTGCTTTGGGTCTCCATCCCCTCCGTCCAAGACTGAAAAGATTTCTCCCTTCTCTAGTCATTAATTAGACATGAATGAGACAATACAACAAGGCCACCCTCCTGACCTCTGGTGTAGCCAATCAGTCTGTTAATTGGAGAGACAGGGCCTGTGACACCAGCAAGCTGTGTGACTGTAGCCGATCTCTCCTAGTCTCTGGGCTTCAGGTTTTGGAATCAGGGAGTTAGACTTCATATTCTCAGAGGTCCCTCTCAGTCCTGACTATCTTCTACATGGTTGATCCCGGGAAAGCCGAATGAGGCAGAGGACAGGTAAATATATTTCAGCTGGGGTAGACACAGTGGCAGGAGAAGGGGCAGGATCGGGGTGGGTCAGGTATCAGCATGAAAACCCTGCATTCCTTCGAAACTACAGTGTCCTGGGAATTCCCTGGCGGTCTGGCAGTTAGGATTCCGCGCTTCCACTGCAGGGGCCCAGGGTTCCATCTCTGGTCGGGGAAATGAAAGCCACGCGGTATGGCCAAAAAAGAACAAAAAACCTAGAGTGTCCTGTTGTTGTTGTTGTCTCCTCGTTCCTCTCAGCACAAGAGTAACGGCTTCTAGCTCAAAACGCCTTCTTCAGAATGCTAACCGCTTCCCCATGATGCCCCCTAACCCTGGAAATGTTTCCTCACACCTGGTCACATGATCCTTCCGAATATCCCCTACCCACCCTTTGAGCTCTGTGTGCTCTTTTCTGCACCTCCCCAGAATCTCAACAAGTTAATGCCTATGAGATCAGAATGGGAAACAGCGGAAGGGTCAGATGAAGCCTAGCATATACTTACTTGGATGAGAGCAGAGGAGTCAGTGAAGAGGAATAAGAATGGGAGGTCAGTGAGCTCTCTGGATAAAAAAGAGGACGTGGAAAAAGGGAAGGGTCGGTGTTGGGAGGGAGGGCTGGGGAATGAGACAGACTTAGGAATTTTACTGCAGGTCTGTTGTACGGCAGATTTTTTTTTTTAGGAAGGAGCTTTCTGAAAGAAAATATAAGGTACGAGGATTGCACACCAGCACACAGGGTGAGGATAAGAATATTTCAAGAGCATAGAGTTAAATATTTTACAAAAGGCATTGTATTAATTTTGGTATGTCTTTTATTAAGTGAAAAGTAGAGACATTTATTGGATGGACTGGCTATAATTAAATATTTAGATAAATTCTAATATTTATTGCTCCAAAAGAGACAAAGTCCAACAACTAACCAAAACTGAGAAGCCTGCTATCAAGAAAAGGGCTAAAAGAAACATTTTGTCTTCTTTTATTTATTTATTTATTTTTGGCTGTCTTGGGTCTTCGTTGCTGCACGCGGGCTTTCTCTAGTCGCGGCGAGCGGGGGCTACTCTTCGTTGCGGTGCACTGGGCTTCTCATTGCGGTGGCTTCTCTTATTGCGGAGCATGGGCTCTAGGCGCTTGGGCCTCAGTAGTTGTGGCACACAGGCTTAGTAGTTGTGGCGCACGGGCTTAGTTGCTCTGCGGCATGTGGGATCTTCCTGGACCAGGGATCAAACCCGTGTCCCCTGCATTGGCAGGCGGATTCTTAACCACTGAGCCACCAGGGAAGTCCCAATGTCGTGAAGCTTTTGCCGCATGTTTTCTTTTTGAATTTTATTTTATTTTTTAATTTTTATTTTTTTGAATTTTATTTATTTTTTATACAGCAGGTTCTTATTAGTTATCTATTTTATACATATTAGCGTATGTATGTCAATCCCAATCTCCCAGTTCATCCCACCACCACCCCACCGTCCACTTTCCCCCTTGTCTTCTTTTATTATAGTGAAGAAAATGGGAGGCAAAACAGATTAAGGGAAAAGAACAAAAAATGAAAAGAGGACACAAAATGCCCAGTGTTAAGGGACCGAGCACCAGCCATGATCCAGTGACCCCAGCACAGCACTTCCCCCTCGATTTCCCACCGCAGCAGCTTCCCCTTACGAAATAAGAACAGGGTAACGCTGGCTAGTCAGAAAAATGTTGCTCAGAATTCAACTAAAGATAAGTAACAGCAAAGATATATCCAGTTCCTCGGCAAACTACTTGCTGTTGCATAGCAACAACTGCCTAGTTTTATTTCTGTCACAGTATTGCCATAAGGAAGTGTTGAAATTAAGTATTTTTAACAAATGTAAACAAACAAGCTAGCATACCTCACTGCACCCAGCCAAGCCACCTGCCCCCTTCTCAGTGAGAAAGGCAGCCTCTCAAAGCAGGAGATAATCAAGGTGGTCAAAGGAGAAACAAACATTTATTGGGTCCTTACTAATAATCTCTTTCTGATTTATCTCACTTAATCCTGACAAGAACCATGTGAGGCCCGTCTTGATCCCATTTTGCAGATGGGGAAACACACCTAGAAGCATACAGTAACTTGACCAAGGTCACCCAGCCAAGAAGGGGCAGAATTGGGTTTTAAACATTCCCCTCACCCTTTTCCTGTCTGATCAGTCATCTAGTGCTTTCCCATCACTGCAGTACAGTGAGGCCTGAAGCTGACTGTGGAAACAACTCTCACCCCTTCTGAAGGTGTCTGCAGCACACTAGTCATACCTCCAGGACATCTGGAAATGTTTGGACCCACATCTGACCCCTTGGGCCAGCTGTTTCATGGTACAGATTTACCTGAGAAAATCTGAGTTTATGATTAGTCTAGTGCAAGAAGTGCAGAGAAAGGCAGAGACTGTGAAGACACAGTCTTTCCTCAGGGCACTTGTGTTCTGATCTATTTGAGGGGAGTCACAATTCCTGGTATTGGCATTTACAGACAGGTGTTTAGGAGTTATTCAAGAAATAAGTTTTCTATGAACTGAGACATTGACTTTGGTCCTTTGCCTTTTATAAGAAGGAATAATACACCAAATGCAAGGAACCCAAGCTGTAGACATTTTTGAAATCTCCTCTGCTTACAACTTGGGGGTGCGTGTCATGGAAAGATCTCACTTCTGATTGCCAACCACCCATGTGGTCCTTACATAGAGGAGGAATTTAATGCAACAGACATTCACTGAGTACCTGTTGTACCAGGGTACAGAGCTGTATTATCCTGACCTCTGATCTCAAGAAATTCTTCAACCTCATTGAGGAGGTAAATAGCATACATACAGTTAATACTGTGTGATGGATAAATGTTATAACAGATGTAGGCTTAAAGTACAGCAGGGGCACAAAAATAGGTGTCATCCAGTCTGGTGCATCAGAAAACGTTTTTTTGGAAGAGCACCCACATGATCATGTTAATGCAGGTCTCAGGATCACTGAAGCATTCCACGTAAAAAGACAGCATGCGGCCATGAATCCACAGCAGCTCGGGAAGCCTGGAGTATAAACTGTTGGGAGGGAGATGACATTGGAGAGATGAGTAGGAGTCAGTGATGGTGTGGTATCTGTGTACGCTGGGGGTGGAGTTTTGGTACAAGGTTAGGCAGAGGCATTCATTCAAAGGATGATGCCAACCATTGACAGATTTAGAAGCAGGGGGGTAACCTGCTAAAATCTGTGCCTTAAGAAGGCATATCTAGTGGCAGTTAGGAGGAAGTAGATACAGCTGGGCAAGATTAGATGGAGAAAGATCAGGAAAACACCGAGTAAAACAAATTTGAAGAGATTTCTTTGCCAGAGTTCTCTTAAAAATGTCGAATGTGGGAATGAATACTGTGAAATGGCTCTGTTGTGGGTATTCTCTCTTTGTCCCTCCAGACCCACTCTCTACTCTTTCTACTATGACTCTAAGAGGCTGACCTTCTGAAAATGTCCCCTGCCTTTTGGTTTCTTGTTGGGTTCAGTCAGTGGGAGTCACTAGCAGGAGATTCAAGGGTAGGCAGAGAGACAGGACAGGAAATTTACACACCTCCCTCCACAGAGCCTTTGTCAGTAGCTCTACTGCGAGGTCAAGTTCTATCTGGGAGGTCCGTTTTCCATAGGCATAGCTAGCTCTGGGTCCTAGAGCTACAGTTCTGTCCTAACTCTCGTCGCTTCAGACCCAGCAGTGGCTAGCTTAGGGGAGCGTAACCGTCTCTTGCTAGTTCCCTTAGCCTACTTGTAAGCAGATAGGGTAGGGGTCCCTGGAGAAAGAGAACCAGGCGTGGCTTTCTTGACTCAAGAAAAGCCCTTTGGGGCCTAAACCATTTTGTGATCTAAGCCTGGCCACAATGCTTGCCCTTGAACAGGTCTCAGTAATAATGATTTTAAGGAAACAAAAGAACAAACTGTTATTAAGCAAGAGAAGTAACAATAACAAAGATAGCAAATCAGTTGTAAGGACTCCCAGTTCTTTTTCAATGGTAAAGACTAGCCTGAAGTCTTTAGAAACTAGCTCTTCTTGAGCTGTTGTGCAGAATTTAAATCCCCCAGGCGCTTAAACCCCAGAACAATTGGAACCTAAGGGATGATGATGGTGTTGACCTTTTCTCACCCTGGATGACTTCAATCAACTAAAGCTTGGACTCTGTTGACCAGACTGCCCAAGCCCCTTCATGAATATGCGTGTACCCTTAGCTTAAAACTTACCCAGTTTTGTTTTCCAGGGAGGCACTGCTTTGGGAAGGATTCCCTGTGTTCTCCTTACTTGCTGCAATTTATAATAAATTCTTCCTTCTCCCACTCTTTGGCTTGGATGTGTCTTTTGGCTTGACACCCAACAAGAGGGGAACCCAGTTTTCAGGTAACATGCTTACACCTTTGTAAAAAGTCCCTTCGTCATCCAAGTATCTTAAGTTACCATGTTGGGATGTGATCCAGTTTCCTGCTGGGACCCTGACTAATACAATCATGGAAAACTCTGCTTGAGAAGCATCTGTTGGCTTCATGCTCGATGATCTGGGGCAGAGAGAATGAGCGTTTGAACCAAGACTGGCATAGCAAATATGAAGCGGAGGACACAGGTTGGAGAGATACTCAGGGAGGAGAACTGACAGTGCGGTTGGGAGGTGGGGAGGAGGTAAGAGAGCATCTAGGGTGGCTTCTTGGCTTCGGGCTGAGTTGGGTGGTATCGTTCACCAAATTACAGAACACAGAAGGAAAGACAGGTGCTAAGGAGAATATGAGTAGTATTTGGGGGACATACTAAATTCAGACTGCTTCTGGGCCCTTTAGGGGGAGGGACTGTTGTTCATCTGCTGACTTGAATGAAGAACACGTGAAGCTCAAATTTTTTTTTCATTGCTGCTCGGAATTTTCCCTGTTTACTTTTGCCAGTCTTTTCCTCACAATCTTTGAAATATACATATCCTTGGATGTGTAAATATATGTTTCTGGTATCGGTATCTTTTATTTTTTTTTTGAGAATAATTTCTTTTTGCCTGCTGTTTTATTTTATTTAAAAAAATTTTTGGCCACTTTGAGCAGTTTGTGGGATCTTAGTTCCCTGACCAGGGATTGAACCTTGTGCCCTGGGCAGTGAAAGCATGGAGTCCTAACCACTGGACCGCCAGGGAATTCCCTCTGGTATCTGTATTGTGGGCCATATTGATCTTCTTAAAAGGCCCACACTTGTCCCTGTTTTCTCTTTATCAAGCTAAAGCAAGGTCTCTTTAAGACAGACATGAAAAAGCCTTCAGCTGCCAGCCAGTCAGGCACTGCTAAGCGCCCACACCCCCTTCTAGTCTCCAGTCTCCACTGCAGAGGGCACACTGCCCATGCCTGTCACAAGGTGGCAGCCCTGGCCAACCGACCTGTGTGAACAAGTGGGTGTTGACATGAATCCCCCTGCCTCTGCCACCCAGTCTGTTCTCATCCCCATTGCAACCTTAGCTCAAAAACCTTCAACAATTAGAGAAAAGGAGTTCAAATTCCTTAGCCTGAGGACCAAGTCACACCCAAAACAATGAAGGAGGAAGCAGAGGCCGTGATATTTGTAATGGTAATGAATGGAATATCCCCAGGGGAGAAAGGAGCTTCTAGGGAATAAGCATGGGGATTTCTAGGTCCCATTCCATTGCCTGAGGGTGGGGTATGACTTTAACTGGGGGAAGCAGTGGATTTCCTTCTATTCTTTCATTTTTTTTTAGCCTGCAATTCTTTTAAAATGCTTATTGCATATATTGTTCCTACTGTTCATTCAGCAGGCAAACATATACTGACTTTATTGTAATTTTTCATCACGTTTGTCTTTTATCCCTAATTAGATTTTTAAGTCCGAGCATTTTATGTTCCTTACGACCCACAGATTTTGCTGTGCTTAAAGCAGGTGTCAAAAAAACACTTGTTGAATAAATGCGTGAATATATTGCTAAGTGTAAATCACCAACATAGAGCTCACCTTGAATGGAAAGGCCTGAGGCAAGCGCCCAGTTTACCCTTTAAGGACAGCTCTCATTTCTTTTAATCTTCATTCAGCTAATTATCTCAAGGTCAGTGAAGCTTGAGAGTAGGAAAAAGATTATTATAAAGAATGGAGTCGAGTTCAGTAGGTTAGTGCAGAGGCTCAGCTACTTGCTTGCTGTAGAATCTTGAGCAAATTACTTCATCCACTCAGACCTTATTTCTTTATCCATGAGATTCATCCATTATGGAGAGTCAGCACAGTGCAGTGAAAGGAGCTTGATCATCGATCAAAAGGTGTTGGTTCTAGTCCCTGCTCTGTTGTTAGTGGTATTATCTTAACCTCCTTAAGCCTCAGTTCTAAAATTCTATGTATGTGAACACTTAAATAACTGAAACTAAAACCATGCACGTGTGGATTAGATCTATTGCTGTATTAGAAATCACCCCTGAATTTGACAGCTTAAAAGAACAAATGTTTAGGATCTCATGCAGTTTCTGGGAGGTTCTGACTCCGTCTCTCACAGGGTTGCAGTCCCGTTGTAGATCCAGGGCTACAGTCATCTCAGGGTTTCACTGGGGCTGGAGAAGCTTGAGCTTCCAAGCTCATTCAAGTGATTATCGCAGGCCTCAGTTCCTCAGTGGCTAATGACTGGAGCCTTCAGTTCTTTACCATAGGGCTGCTCACAGCATCGCAGCTGTCTTCCCCCAGAGCAAGAGATCCAAGAAAACCAGAGCTAGAGATACAGGTACAGATAGATGGGGGAGCAGGGGGAACCCAACACTGGGCTGCAGTCTTTTATCACCTAATAATCTTGGAAGTGACCTCCCATCATTTCTGCTGTGTATTGTTGGTCACGTAGACCAATCCTGGTACAGTGTGGGAGCAAATTACTCAAGGGTGTGAACACCCAAAACAGGGATTATTGGGGGCCATTTCGAGGCTGGCTAACACAGTGCTCAACAGTGGAATTAACAGTCTTGTCAAGTACTACTCCTTCCCTTTCTCATCTCCTCTGATCTCTCCCCAGCCAGAGTATAATCTTGTTCTCCCCTGTGTCCCCCTGTGCCTGGCACATGCTGTGTGCTCACTGTTCGTTGAGATGAAATGAATGAGTATTACACTTTCTCCATGCTTTTTTTTTAAAAAAAAAAGAACATGAGACGGAGGGAATCTTAGCGAGACTTTACCGTACCTTATCTCTTTACAGATATGGAAATCAAGGTCCAGAAAGGGCTCCTTATTTGTTAGCAGTGGAGCTAAGGCTAGAATCTGATCTCTGAACTTCCCATTCTCTGTATTTTCTACTTCCCTCTCTCTTAACTTCAGTCTTTGTAACTTGGAATTATCCTTGACACGGAATTTAGTAGCTCTGTTAATAAATCATCTACCTCTGCTGCTCTGCCTTTTGTGCCATTGCCTTCGTTCCTCTTCTATTGAAATATTCAGTAACGCTTTCGTCTGATTTTCCTTCTCTATTATAATTTTCTCTTTCTGTTCACCTTCCGATTCCCTGGCCCTAACCCTAAACGTACTGAATGGCCAAGGTTTCATGGATATTAAATTCTAATATTAACTTGCACTATCATCTTCCATGCTCTGTTTATTTTTTATTCTTGTAATACAGTTCATAATTAAGTGTCTGAAAGGGTTTGTAGTTTAAAAGGCAAAGGCAAAAATCCTTTTGCAGCAGGTCCTGTTTAAATCACAGACCGCATTTTTGCTTCGTTTCTCCATTTCTTTCCCTTGTCTATTATTTGAGATATCGGCATTTCTAGCGTGAAGATGCCTCTTGCGCGCTTGCTGATATATGAAGCAGCCTCCTTCCCTCTTCTTCCCTCTCCCCTCTCTGATGGTAGCACTTTTCCTGTGAAGCTATTACAGCAGGTTCCAACCACATTGCGTTATTTACACGTGTCTCCCCTGTTGGACTGGGCACCCTGAGGGTAAGCATCATGGCTTACTCATAGTTTGTACACTCCAGTATCTCATGGTATAGTTCCTAAGAGGGTCTTCATACATATTTGTCAAGTTGAATCAACCAACTCTTCATGTCGTTTCCAAGATTAAAGTGTCCTCTTCCTAGTAGTGATCATTCTTACATAAGATCTTGTATTTCTCTGAGTTAGAGACAGGGATTGTTACTTTTTCAGGCTATCATTTGCTCTCCCTGGGGTGCTCTATAGTCCTAAGTCTGACCTGAATGACCAGAGCTATTTGAAAGCCCTCCCGCCCAAGGCAATGTACAGTTGTCCCTTGGTATCCGTGGGGGGACTGATTCCAGGAGCCGCCAGTAGATGCCAAAATCCGCGGATGCTCAAGTCGCGAAGTGCGCCCTCTGTATGAGTGGTTCCACATCCACGGATTCAGCCGTCCTCAGTTCCGTAGTACTGTACGTATTTGTTGAAAAAAACATGTGTATAAGTGGATCAACACAGTTCAAACCCGTGTCGTTCAAGGGTCACCCATAATTTGAGGTGTGCCTGGAAAACCTCTCCCCATCAAGTGTGGTCCTTTTTCAGATAAATCCAAACCCCTTCTCATTGGAGACTGAAGACTTATCTTACAAGAGGCTCCTTTTGAAATCCAGATGTCTCAAGGAGAGGCTGTGGCTTGTCTCTCGTCTGCTGGCGCCTTAGCAGAGTTAATATTTTAGTATAAATAGCTACAGGAGCAAAGCAGATTCCTGTTAGAATGAAGTCCTCGGTCTGGAGTGGAGGTGGGGAGGGAGATGGTGAAAGTGGGGGTGGGAAGAGCAAATACAGACTGCAGCCGGCCCTCCTCACTTATCCCGCATGGTGAACAGCAGCTGCTGCAAAGAGGAGGGAGAAGCAGAAAAATGCCCTTCGTCCTGTCACACTTGCTCTGGCTTCCTGCTCTTCTCTTTTTCTCACGTATACTTCGTGAGAATCAGCCCTGAGGGTGCCACAGCTACTTTACTTTGGTGACCACAGCAGCCTGGAGGGTCACTCTGCTGCATGCAGCTCCCGCAGCTCTAGGCAGGTTGTAGGGACACTTTCGCCTGGCAGAGGGTGCTGTGCTGGCAGCCTCCCTCTGTCAATGGCCTTTCCTCAGCCACTTCAAAGTTACCGCTCCAGAGTTAACAACTGCAAAGTTACTTGTTTTTCTGTGCTGCCACACAACGTAACCCATTTACTGGATGACAGATATTTACTTTTAAAGTTAAAATCATTAAAGTTAATTGAAGTTATTTTTGAGAATTTAACTTCCCCCCGCCCACCCCATCTAAATTCTTAGATGGCGTTAAAGACTCAGGTGATGCCAGGAAACAGGGTTGGATGTTGACTGCCCTCCTTTTGCAGCAAGAAGGTATATTTGCTGCCCTTTACTGATGGCTGCGTCTTCTCCCTTATTCAGGCCACCACAGAGCAGGGGTAGATCTAGGGCCCCAGGAACAGGCTGTATTTTATGCCTTCGAGGATGTGGGTGTTCTCTGGCTGAGCACGTTCATGATGGCTCATTCCTCGGGTCTTAAGGAAGTGCTTAGCTCAAGGCAGAGTCTAGGTGAGAGGTGCTGGGCTGGATGTGGTACCCAAGGAGGGGGGCCTTCGTGGCCCACCTTAGTAGTTCCAGGCACGTTCTAGGCCTTGCCATGGTGATGAGAGTGTCTGTGCATGACTGGCCCATGACCAGCCTGTTATCACTGATGTGTTCTGGGCAGACCCAACAACCAGCAGCATAACCCTCAGAGAGTCTTTCGCCTGTCCCATGGAACTTCTGCCCTGTTATTCCTGGAAACTGCCCTGGGATGGACACCAGATCCTTACCCCCGGGCTCCTCAGAAATTGCTCTCCAGTTGCATTTAGGCCTGTGAAGCAGGAACTGCTGGAGCTGCCTAATGCTTCTTAACATTTCAGTGTTGTTACATTTATAATGTTATTCAATTTAAAAATAATTGTATTTTCTACTTTGCAATTCTTATGTTCTCTTTCATTCAGCTGTTTAATAATGTCAAATGCTTAGAACCCAGATTAGAATTTCTTACAGTGGTCTCTGATTAAACCCCAATAAAAGTACAGTCAGAAAAACTCATAATATAAGGCATGCTGACTAAACTCTTGGAAGCTCAATTTGCATTTTGTAAATCTTAAACTAATTTGAGGATTATGCCTTAAACTAAAAAGCTTTATGGGTACTTTGGCAAAATATTAACAATAATAAATTAAAAAAAAAACCCAAACTTAGGTAGTTTTGTTCATTCATTCATTACTTTGCCTATTTTCAAAAAATGATTTGAGACAATGTACCATAATTCTTTAAACCCACTGAAATAAAAATACAAGGATGAAGACAAACCAATGAAAGACACTGAATAATTATTCTGGACTGAGGGAAATGTCTACTTTTAAGTTCAAGACTTAGTTTCAGGTTTTCCTATAGCCAAGGCAAAAAGAGAAGCACATTCGGTTACATCTCTCTCATATCGATTATGAATAAGCATATTGGACAAATGTCTTCCTGGAGCTAAATTGTAAAAAAAAAAACAAAACAACAACTATATTGTGAATCTTTGGGGATGTTGATCAAGATAGTAGGCATATCTTCAACTAAATAAGATGCTTTTTATTTAGTATTAGCTATACCAAGTTTTGATTTGTAAAAAGAGGGCATGGTATTAAATTATAGTTTGTAAGACCATTTCTATAAAGAGCTAGAGTAGTATTCAGATATATAAGTTTCTGCTGAGATGACATGATATAGCTAGTCTGTCTTTCTTGAGCATCAGCAGTCTTCACTGGGTTTTTACTGGGAACTTAGAAATGGCACTTCAGAATCGAGGTTACTGGTGGGAATCTGAACCCCAGGTATCCTGTGTTATTTGAAATAATATTCGTATACATTAGAGACATGGAAAGTTGGTGTTTTATTATGCATTCTAAAGACTGACTTATCTTCTTATCTTGATGACAGACCACTCCAACTCTAAATAAATGAAAAAATACCTATAAAATATTAATAAAGCATCAGCAGACTTAATGAGATTCAGAAGGCCCTCGGGAGGTGTGAGTGCTCCATTGGTAGAGGCAATCTCCCGTGGGCCTTGAACTTCCCTAGACATCCTTGCTGAGTGTGCTAGATTGCAGGGCCTGCCCATCTCCTGGCGCTGAACAGTTTTTGTAGCTGTAGCCACACAGGCAACTGAGTAGGTCTAGGTGACCGCAGCGGGACTGCCTTGTACCTACTTGTTCTCTAGAGGGAAGGGGACTAACTAACTTCAAAATATTCATTATTGCTCCTTTTATTTTAAATTCATTTTAAGTATCTTTCTTTTCTGCTTGCTGCAATGTTTGCTGCCTGATCAAAAAGTTCTGGGCTTTAGGCCCTGGATTCCTCTCCTGTAAAGCAACCAGCTGTGCATGCAGGTATCGTTTGGTCTCATCATGTCACCCCTGTTGGGACTTGACAGCAAGGGGAACTGAGGCAAATCTGCTGATGTTCACGTTGCTCACTGTGCAGTGAGTAATAAAGACCTTTGTGTCTGACCCAGAAGTCTTTGGTCTTCTGTCCAGGAAACTGTGGTGGACTATATGGTCAGCTGGCGAGTAGAGGAAAATCTCAGACTCTTTACTGCTTTTGACAGTCTTTCCCAATGTCATCATGCCTTAATCTTCCTTCCTCTTCAGTTGCCTCTTTAAGGCAGATTCATTATGCCCATGACCGCTAAGAGTGTTTCCTCCCACCGGCAAGTTTATTTTCCCTTTACTTTATTTACAACCACCATGATTGGGAGTTATAGTCTGCAGCTTGAATGAGAATCGTGACAGTATAAGAGGCCCTGGGCGGGATATACAGTCCTTAGATACTCCTGTCACAATGATAATAGTAATAACAATAATATTTTCATCATTACGTATGAAAAAAATTGAGACTCAGATTGTACAGGTTCTTCAAGGGCACACAGCCTGTGAGCAGCAGAAACGTAATTGAAACCTAGACCTGCTGACCCTTAATCATTATTCCGTATTACTTCCCCAACAGAAGTTTCCAGTTCAGTTCCATATTTCTATATATATATATATATATGTGTGTGTGTGTATGTATGTATTTCGTTAACCTCCTACCTACCCCTCCTTGCTAGGGATTAGTAACCTCTTTCTAATCTCAGCTCAAGTCTTATGACTGTTCCTGTGTTGTCTTCTCCCTTCGTCAGTCCTGTCCTCCCCCGCATTGGCTCGAGTCCCCTTCGCTTTGCTTTGGGCTGACAGTCGAATCAAGTAATGGTGGAACCAAGGAAGTTACAGTGACCCAGGGAATCCTCAGCATTTATTCATAATAACTGATGAAGTTAAAAAAATATTCTTAATCCCATCTCCAAAATACTCATTGCCGCTCTTTTTATTTTTAATTTTTGTAAGTATCTTTGATTTTTTGGTCCACTTGTCTTTGTGTCTGCACGTTCTGTACAATGTTAAAACTGTTCTGCTGATGGGTGAGAGATGAGTCCCTTTATCTGTGATGTTGGGAAATTTATTGAGCGTCCATGAGGCAGATGTGGTGTTTGTGGTGGGAAGGGCCAGTTTCTCACTGCTCCACTTGGAAGAACACCTCTGACTCTGAATAAGAATAGAACTTTCGGGCTTCCTTGGTGGCGCAGTGGTTGAGAGTCCACCTGCCGATGCAGGGGACGCGGGTTCGTGCCCGGGTCCGGGAAGATCCCACATGCTGCAGAGCGGCTGGGCCCGTGAGCCATGGCCACTGAGCCTGCACGTCCGGAGCCTGTGCTCCGCAACGGGAGAGGCCACAGCGGTGAGAGGCCCGCGTACCGCTAAAAAAAAGAATAGAACTTTCCTCCATTTTCTTTCCTACGTTCCACTTTGAAATAGTTCACAGACACAACTTGACCAAAGACTCCTATCTCCAGGCCAGTAGGTCTCCCAGGCAGATTCCTCATTACTGTTATGTTGAAATAATTTCTTATGACCTGATTGCAAGTTATAAAACTAGCAAAGGAATAATAATATTGATAATAATAATTATAATTATTATACTAACACCACTACCATTTGTTGAATATTGACAATTCACAAGGCTCAATACTAAAGTTTACAGGTATTATCTCATTTAATCGTTTTACCTCTGTATCTAAGGTGAATATTATTTTCACTCCATTTTACAGATGAGGAAATCGAGGTCTAGAGAAGTCAAGTAGTTTTCCAAGACTATTCAGCTAGCAGGTGGCAGAATTCCATCTTAGGTATTCAGATGTCAAAGCCTCTTTCTAAACCACCGTGTTCTAAAGAAGACGTTTCACAAAGTGTGGTTCTAAGAACAACAGCATCAGCATCACTTGGGAGCTTGTTATTAATGCAGATTCTCAGGTCTTATCTCATATCTACTGAATAAAAAGCTTTAGGAGTGGGACCTGGCAATCTGTTCAAATAAGTCTCCTCAGTCAATTCTTATGTATGCTAGGGTTTTGCAATCACACTCCAGAGCTTTTCCGTCTCCATTTAAGTATCCAATATCAATTCCATTAATATCGGTAATAAATAACTTATTTAAAAAGGGCACATTTGTTAAATATGAATTTGTTAAAATGCAGATTGCCATTAGACTGCACCATCAATAAAGTATATCTGGCAGAAAACCAGAACCTAAGTCTAATGAAGCCTCTAGTTCTAACTGCCAGTTTGCAGGGACTACAGGGGACAGAGAAACATGTTAAATGACACCATGGGAATGCATTCAGCAAAATCCAAACTGCGAGAAATTCTATAGGATTAATGACCTGGTTTCTTAAGCAAGTAAATTGCAGTAAAAAATATGAAGGAGAAATATATAGGTTAAATGAAAGGGAAGAGGCGTCAACCAAATGCAGTGTTTGGACTTTGGATCCTGATGAAAACAAAATTAAAAACCAAACAAAACCGTATAAACAATTTTTTTTTTTTTTTTTTTTTTTTGCGGTACACGGGCCTCCCACTGTTGTGGTCTCTCCCGTTGCGGAGCACAGGCTCCGGACGCGCAGGCCCAGCGGCCATGGCTCACGGGCCCAGCTGCTCCGCGGCATGTGGGATCCTCCCAGACCGGAGCACGAACCCATGTCCCCTGCATCGGCAGGCGGACTCTCAACCACTGTACCACCAGGGAAGCCCTATAAACGATATTGAACAATCAGATATTTAGGAGCATTTAAATGCTAATTGGACATTTGATTATAAGGACTTAATTTTTAAAGCCAATGGTATTGTAGTTATGTCTTTAAATAAGTCCTTATTTCTTCAAACATACATACGAGGGTATTTACTGAAATAGAAGTTCCTGGGGTCGAGCCACTGGATTTAGGGAAGATTATGGTGTCTCCCCAGATTTTCCTGGCATCCATCCAGATTATCATTTGCACGTCCATACCCCTCTGC
This sequence comes from Delphinus delphis, assembly GCF_949987515.2. NCBI lineage: Eukaryota > Metazoa > Chordata > Mammalia > Artiodactyla > Delphinidae > Delphinus > Delphinus delphis. The sequence goes on along the minus strand of NC_082693.1, from coordinate 11,472,827 downwards.
CCTGTGTAGCCCCGATAGTGTGGTATGTAGCACAGGCTTAATTTAGCTCAATCCCATATCCTAGCTACACTTTCTAGTTTGAGGATGGACCAATTAAGCAGGAAGAAAGTTGTCTGGAGATTTTTTGGGAAAAAAGTTTCCTTGTTCTTCTGAGCAGACTCTAGGAAGAAACTCAGACTTGCTTTTCTAGGACACAGATGTTGTAGCCAGTTGCTCAGATGGCCTCCTGAAATCCACGCCTTGTGTAGTATCCTTCCACATTGAATTATGGCTGACCTGTGTGAACAGCAGGATGATAGAATACCGTGGAAGCAATGGTGCATGACTTTCGAGGCTAAAGCCACTGCAGGTTCCTTCCTTCTCTCTTTGACTTCCTGCTCTGGGGAAAGCTAGCCACCGTGTCAGGAAGACTCTTGGAGTTCTGCGTACAAGCCCACATGGAGAGGAACCAACTCGCCAGCATCAGTCTGTCAGCCATATGAGCAAACCACCTTGGAAGTGGATCCTCCAGCTGTAGGCAGTCCTTCAGTGTCTGCAACTTCAGCTCACATCTGACTGCAACTTCAGGAGAAATGCCTAGCCAGAATCCCACAACCAAACCACTACAGAATTCCACACCTTCCAGACATAATAAACGATTGCTGTTGTCTTAAACAATAGGTTTAATGTAATTTGTTGCACAGATACAAATAATGAATATACTAGAGAAAAAAACTGTAGCCTAGAGAGTTGTAAGTAGGCATCTTGTGACCATGGGAAGGAGCCAACTTGAGGTGAAGTTACACTTTTTTTTTTTTTTTTTTTTGCGGTACGCGGGCCTCTCACTGCTGTGGCCTCTCCCGTTGCGGAGCACAGGCTCCAGATGTGCAGGCTCAGCGGCCACGGCTCATGGGCCCAGCCGCTCCGCGGCACGTGGGATCCTCCCGGACCGGGGCACGAACCCGTGTCCCTTGCATCAGCAAGCGGACTCTCAACCGCTGTGCCACCAGGGAAGCCCGGAAGTTACATTTTGGAAGGCGAAACAGAGAGGTTGAAAAGAGCTTGATTCCTCATTGTCATCACTGAAGCTCATCTCACTCTGTGTTTTGCAGATCATGAGCAATAAATATTTTATTCTTCTTTATTTTAATTTAATTAATTAATTAATTAATTAATTATTTTCTTTTGTGGTATGCGGGCCTCTCACTGTTGTGTCCTCTCTGGGATCTTCCCAGACCAGGTCACGAACCCGTGTCCCCTGCATTGGCAGGCGGACTCTCAACCACTGCGCCACCAGGGAAGCCCTAAATATTTTATTCTTAAAACCAGTTTGGGTTTCTGGTACTTTTAACTGCTTAATTGGAGTAGGAAATATGAGAATTTTGATGGCATGAGTTGAATGTAGGGAGAGTCTGAGACTAAACAGAAGGAATAATCAGTGAATGGAAAGGTGTCCAGAACGGGTGGGCTACTGTATTAGTTTCCTAGGGCGGTCAGAACAAACGACCACAATCTGGGTGACTTACAACAACAAAAATTTATGCGTTCACAGTTCTGGAGGCCGGAAGTCCAAAATCAAGCTGTCAGCAGGGCTGGTTCCCTCTGGAGACTCTGGGGGAGAGTGTGTTCTGCGTTCCTCTCCCAGCTGCTGTTGGCTGCCAGGGCTCCTTAGCTTGTAGGTGCATCACTCCAGGCTCTGCCTCTCATGTGTTCACATGACCTTCTTGTATGGGCACCAGTCATTGGATTTAGGACCCACGCTGATCCAGTAAGGTCACCTTCTGAGGTTTCAAGTCGTTATGAATTTGGGGGGGCGGGCACTATTCAACATGGGACTGCTATGCTTTATAATGTTTATTCATTCAACAGATTCTTATTGAGGGCCTACTGTGCGCTAGGCCCAACATTAGCTACTAGGGATAGAGTGACAAGACAGATGTGGCACATGTCCTATATGAAGCTCACAGTCCTTACAGTCCAGTGTAGAAGACAGATATTAAACAAAATGGTTGCAACTATGATACAAAGTTCAAAACAAGAAACACTGGTGTGATGGCGTCACACAAGAAGAGATCTAAACCATCTGAGGTGGAGTGGGGGGTGATTGAAAAGGTCTCCTTGTGGAAGGGACATCTAAGCCAAAACCAAACAGCAAATAGATGTTAGCCAGGTGAAGAGTATACAAGCCAGATTACTACAGACTGGTGCTGTGAATGAGCATTTGCCTTTTTAACAAGCACTTTAGTAATGCTCAAGCATGATGGACTTCAAGAACCCCTGCCCTGGGGCCTCAGCTGACCCAAAATATACCCCAGTCTCCTCATCCACCACCTGTGGGGAAGACTCTCTCTCTCTGCTCTCCCACTCAGCCCTGAACTAGGATGGGGCAAGGTCGGGGGAGGCCCCTTATTACTGAGCCTCCCCACCCATTTGGACACATGAGCCCCTTTCTACCACCATGCAGAATCAACTAAATCAAGCATGTAGCTTGTATCTAGGTTAGATTTTTCTCCTCTTCAGTGAGCTTTCTCCACTTTTTCCCTTCCTCTGACCCTGCTCTATTTTCTGCCACAGACTAAGCCTATAGCTTTGCATTCTAATTGCTAATTTATTTGCCATTGAATTGTAGAAGGCCAGCTTTCTCATGAAAAACGTCTTAAGTGTATGTTGCACTCATTCAGTGTTTTCTAGGAGGAAAAGGCATCTACATTTTTTCATTTCTTATCTTCATCAGCACTAAAAGTTTTTGTTTTTGTTTTGTTTTGTTTTTAAGTATCTTTCCATCAGAATAAAAGATGTAGTCCACAGTAGCATTCCTCAAATATCACAACTGGAATAAAACCAAACACTGTAACAAGTTTGGGACTGTTTCTCAGGGAAACTCTAGTAGATTCTTACAATTTGGCTCCTTTGCAAGGTTAACAAGAGTAACGTTTAAAAAATATATGATCACAGATGTTAGAGCTTTTCAGAATCTTGGAGGTTATGGAGATTCGGAAAGACCATCACCTCCTTTATTTCACAGATGAGGACAAGTAAATCTGGAGGTGAGGTGAGTTACATAGTCATTCTTAGCCAGTTGATTCAAAACTCCTCTCATTCCTCAAAAACTGTTATTTATTTTTAATGACTTTGGTTCTCCAGCTTACTTCGCATTTATGCTCCTTCCAGTCTCTTCAGGTTTCTCCTCCTTATTTGTTGCCCTGTAACTCACAGGAAACCCAGCACCCTCCTTCCTCTGCGGAGTTGGTCCGGGGTCTCAGAGAAATGAGGGTCACCTTATAGCAGGACTGGGGGACTTGTGCCTACCTTGAAGCTCAGGCTTCGGAGTCTTTTTTGTTTTTTGAAAGGTTATGCATGTCTTCAACACACCGAAAAGAAAAAAAAATATATTTTAAAGCCGTTTTCATTCGTTGTCTTCAGTCTAAAAATAGGGTGACAGAGGGATCGTGGGACAAGCAGCAGGAGCAGGGAGGAGTCGGTTGCCACAGTAACCAGTGAGCCATTTCGCTGCATTTGCCTTGACTGTGTGATTTCTGGGAGTTCTTCCCCCTTTCCTGCTCCTGTGCGTGGGGTGAGGGTAGGTGGTGGAGGCATTTTTAGATTATATAACATGGAACCAGATTCCTTACTTCCGGACTCTCCGTGAAGATGCTATTCCCTTTTACTTCCCCACCCTGCCGCAAACAGCCTTGGGTCATTGGCTTTGCTGGGGACTAAGAGAAAAGATTATGATCACACTCATCTCCATGTACAGTAGTGCCTGTCTTGAACACTTCCCAATTTTTGACAACCTAGTTCCATAGAAATATCTGCCTCCACCCCCTCCCTCCCGATTCCGATCAGGTCCTCAGATGCCCTGGGCTCCAGCAGCCCACCAAGAGGCTACCTCCTGGAGCTCTCTTCTGTTCCAGAGAAGAGAGAGGCAGCCCTGTGTGCGGGTCATGTCAGGGAAGTGGCTCTGAAGCTGACCTGGTTCTGCTGTCCTGACCGCAAGCTCCACCCTTTCCTGATTTGCAGATGCTGGGATCCGGGTACAGCCCACATCAGAGTGTAAAGAGCACTGGCTTTGAAGGCAAACAGACTTGTGTTTGAATTGTGAACCCACCACCTTGGGCTAATCGTTATTTGACATTTTCGAGCCTGTGTCTGCCATGTATTAGGCACCGGATGAATGTTAATCTCTTCTCCTCCTTCCCTGGTTTTCCTGTCCATCTGTACCTCCTTCTCCCCTCCCAGCTGTTGTCTGGCTCTGGTTGACCGAGGCAGGCTCACTCCTGTATAGCGTTTTGGAAGAGCTAACGTATACATTTGAGGGCTCACCCTCTCCGTTAAAGGACCTTTTCTACCCGACTCTCCACAGCCCTCCTCCTCACTGGCTGCCTCGCGTCCTCACATGACATCCCTCCAGGCTTCAGACCTTTCCTGACTTCTTTTCATGGAAACACATCTGTTCTCGATCCCATTCATAAAGAAGGAGCACAGTAGGTGCCTGCATAGCTCATCAGGTTTAAATCAAAATGTAAAAGTGTGTTCAGTGTATCCAAATGTGTTAAAGTGATGCATGAAAAACTCCAATCCTTACTGCTTATTAGGGTGATCAGGAATGAACGAGAAGTGGAATGGGATGTATTAGTTAGAAATTTTTTAGTTGCAGTGATGGAAATCCAACCTGAACTCACCCAAGCATAAAAAGAATATATTAGCTAAAGTAAGTGGGAAGTTCAGGAGTGGAGCTGTCCACAGGATCCCAGAGATCCAACTACTAGTGTCAGAACTTTTTCTATTCATTAATTCTGCTTGTCTCTGAGTGGCTTTATCCTCAGCTTACCATAGTCAGACTTCCTCAAAATGGATAACCTGGCCTCAGATTTACGTCTTTCCAGCTTCTATGACCTAAGAGGCAAAACTTCTCTTCCAACCCAAATTGGATAATGCCAGGGAAAAGCTTTGGTTAGCTTGGTTTGGGTCTTATGCTCACCCCGGACCAATCCCTTTGTCCAGGAGAATGGGGTCCTATCTGACCACGTTGCGTCCCATGTCAGAGAGGTGACAGGCCACCAGGACGCATGATTCACTGGGGGAGGATCAGTTCTGGAATGCTGGTGGAAGGCAGAAACAACAGCGGGTCACTTCAGAAGAATAACTGAGATGAGGAATGCCTGACCAGTCAGAAGAGTGCTGGGGGGAGGCAGAGGTGGGTACAAAGCAAGTGCTTGGTTGCCTCTGAGGAAGGAGACAAGGCTCTTGCCCTCAGGGAGCTCTGAATTCAGTGCAGGAGAGAGGACTAAAAACACAAAGAGAAAGAGATGGAATTGGAAGCAGGGGCCAAAATGCACATACATAGCCAGAGAGGGACTGAGGGAGGACTCACAGTGAAAGCTTAAAGTTGCACACCCTGTGTCAGAGGAACCGCCTGTTGATAACAGCATCATATCTCAAGTTGGGTTCTGTGGACCTCCAGGGTTCCATTTGATGCTGCTAGGTCCTCAGAAGGAAAAATGAAAAAGGAAAAGAAAGGAAACAAAAGAAAAGGAAGGAAAAGGAAAGGAAAGGAAGGAAAAGGACTCTGGCCATGTTTTGGATTTGGAAACTGTGGCTTAAGTTTAATTAGTTTTTAAAATTTTTCTGTTCTCTTTATTATAGTAACGCTCAGCCACACTTATTTGACAATAGAACAAACCCTCCTAACCACAGACCACTTACCGGCCTCTTGAGGTGGACCTTTGTTCCATAGATTGCATTTTGGAAACTACGCCATAGAGGTGTGCACACAAATCGTGGAAACAATTAGAACGTCACATTCAGAAGGACCTTTACAAGTGTCTGAACACTCCTTTTTTTTTTACATCTTTATTGGAGTGTAATTGCTTTACAATGGTGTGTTAATTTCAGCTTTATAACAAAGGGAATCAGCTATACACATACATATATCCCCATATCTCCTCCCTCTTGCATCTCCCTCCCACCCTCCCTATCCCACCCCTCCAGGCAGTCACAAAGCAGCGAGCTGATCTCCCTGTGCTGTGCAGCTGTTGCCCACTAGCTATCTACCTTACGTTTGGTAGTGTATATATGTCCATGCCACTCTCTTGCTTTGTCACAGCTTCCCCTTCCCCCTCCCCATATCCTCAAGTCCATTCTCTAGTAGGTCTGTGTCTTTATTCTTCATGACCTTTTTTTTTTCTTAGATGCCATATATATGTGTTAGCATACGGTATTTGTTTTTCTCTTTCTGACTTACTTCACTCTGTATGACAGACTCTAGGTCCATCCACCTCACTACAAATAACTCAATTTCATTTCCTTTTATGGCTGAGTAATATTCCGTTGTATATATATGCCGCATCTTCTTTATCCATTCATCTGCTGATGGACACTTAGGTTGCTTCCATGTCCTGGCTATTGTAAATAGAGCTGCAGTGAACATTTTGGTACATGACTCTTTTTGAATTATGGTTTTCTCAGGGTATGTGCCCAGTAGTGGGATTGCTGGGTCATATGGTAGTTCTATTTTTAGTTTTTTAAGGAACCTCCATACTGTTCTCCATTGTGGCTGTATCAATTTACATTCCCACCAACAGTGCAAGAGGGTTCCCTTTTCTCCACACCCTCTCCAGCATTTATTGTTTCTAGAATTTTTGATGATGGCCATTCTGACTGGTGTGAGATGATATCTCATTGTAGTTTTGATTTGCATTTCTCTAATGATTAATGACGTTGAGCATTCTTTCATGTGTTTGTTGGCAACCTGTATATCTTTTTTGGAGAAATGTCTATTTAGGTCTTCTGCCCATTTTTGGATTGGGTTGTTTGTTTTTTTGTTACTGAGCTGCATGAGCTGCTTGTAAATTTTGGAGATTAATCCTTTGTCAGTTGCTTCATTTGCAAATATTTTCTCCCATTCTGAGGGTTGTCTTTTGGTCTTGTTTATGGTTTCCTTTGCTGTGCAAAAGCTTTTAAGTTTCATTAGGTCCCATTGGTTTATTTTTGTTTTTATTTCCGTTTCTCTAGGAGGTGGGTCAAAAAGGATCTTGCTGTGATTTATGTCATAGAGTTGAACACTCATTTTTTAAAATTAAACTCGTTAAGATAATTCTAGATTCACATGAGTTGTAAAGAAATATTACAGAAAAATCCTGTGTACCCTTTACCTAGTTTAATGGTAACATCTTGGGAAACAATAGTATACGGTGCCTATCAGGTTACTGACATTGATATGGTCAAGATATTGAACATTTTCATCACCATAAGGTCCTTCACGTTGCCCTTTTACAGTTATACTTACTTTCCCTCTGCCCCACCCCCCCTTAATCCCTGGAAACCATTTTAGGGATTTGATATTTGTCATTTCAAGAATGTTATGTAGTTAGAATCATACAGTATGTAACCTTTTGTGATTGGCTTTTTTTTCACTCAGCATAATTCTATGGAGAATATGTATACCAATAGTTTGTTCTTTTTTATTGCTAAGTAGTATTCTATGGTATGATTCTATCACAGTTTGTTTAACCACTTATCCATTGAAGGACATCTGGGTTCTTTCCAGTTTGGGGCTATTATGAATAAAGCTGCAATAAACATTCATGTACAAGTTTTTGTGTGAACATGTGTTATTTCTGTGACATAAATACCCAGATCGCAATTGCCTGGGTGACAGGATACTTGCATGGTTACGTTTTGAGAGGTCTTTATGTCATTCAAGATACTAGTCCTCTGTTGGATGTACAGTTTGCAAATATTTTCTCCAGTTTATAGCCTGCTTTTTCATCTTAAGAGAGCCTTTCACAGAGCAAATAAATTCTTTTAAAGCCAAATTTATCCATTTTTCCTGTTGTGGATTATGCTTTTGGTGTTAAGCATAAGAACTCTTTGCGTGTCCCTAGATCCTGAAGATTTTCTCCTATAAAAGTTTTATAGTTTTATGTTTTACATTTAAGTGTGTGACCCATTTTGAGTTAATTTTTGTATAAGGAGTGAGACTTAGGTCAAGGTTTATTATTGTCACTTTTTGCTTATGGATGTCTAATTGCTCCAGCACCATTTGTTGAAAAGGATATCTTTCCTCTATTGCATTGCTTTTGTACCTTTGTCAAAAATCTGTTGGGTCTGTTTCTGTGCTGTCTATTCTGCTCCACTGATGTGTGTGTCTGTCTCTCTGCCAATACCACACAGTCTTCATTACTATTGCTGTATAATAAATATTAAAATCAGGTAAACGGATTGGTCCTGATGTTTTGGACTGAATGGTTTTGTCTCTGCCACTCCCCAAATGTATATGTTGAAGCCCTAACCCCCAGTGTGGCTGTGTTTGGAGATAGGGCCTATAAGGAGGCAATTAAGGTTAAATGAGGTTTTTGGGTAGGGCTCTGATCCAATAGGATGAGTGTCCTTATAGGAAGAGACATCAGAGGGCTTTCTTTCTCTCTCCTCCCTCATACACACTCAGAGCAAGGGCCATGGGAGGTGAGGGCCTAGCAAGAAGGTGGCTATCTGCAAGCCAGAAAGAGAGCTTTCATCAGAAACTGAACCCTGCAGGAATCTTGATCTTGGACTTTTCAGCCTCTAGAACTGTGAGAATATTAATTTCTGTTGTTTAAGTCACCCAGTCTATGCTGTTTTGTTATGGGAGCCCTAGTGACTAATATATTCACTTTAATCTTTTTTTTTTCAAACAATTTTTAACTTATCCCAGTTCCTTTGTCTTTCCATATATGTTTTAGAATAATCTTGTCTATACCTAATAAAAATATTGCTGGGATTGTGATAGGAATTATGTTAAACTTTTACATTAATTTGGGGGAGATTTAACATCTTTACCAGGCTGAGTCTTTCCATCCGGGAGCATAATACGTCTCTCCATTTATTTAGGTCTTTAATTTTTTTCACCAGTGTTTTTTAGTTTCAGCATACAAGCCCTGTACATATATATATATATATATATATATATATATATATATATATATATATATATATATATATTTTTTTTTTTTTTTTTTTTTTTTGCAGTATGCGGGCCTCTCACTGTTGTGGCCTCTCCCGTTGCGGAGCACAGGCTCTGGACGCGCAGGCCCAGCGGCCACGGCTCATGGGTCCAGCCGCTTCACGGCATGTGGGATCCTCCCGGACCGGGGCACGAACCCGCATCCCCTGCATCTGCAGGCGGACTCTCAACCACTGCGCCACCAGGGAAGCCCCATATATTTTTTTAAGATTTACACTTAAGTACTTATTTCTTTTTATAAAAGCAATTTTAAACAGTATTGTATTTTTAATTCTGATATTTATTTGTTCATTGTTAGTATATGTAAATACAAATGAATTTTGTATGTTTATCTTGTGTCCTGTGACCTTGCTGGATTCACTTATTAGTACTAGGTGGAGTTTTTGTAAATTCCATGGGATTGTATATATTCACAATCATGTTATCTGCATATAGGACAGTTTTCTTTCTTTCTAATCTGCATGCCTTTTATTTCTTTTTCTTGCCTTATTATACTAGCTAGAACTTCAAACACTATATTGAATAAGAGCAGTGAGAGTGGGCATCCTTGCCTTTTTCTTGATCTTAGGGTTAAAATATTCAGTCTTTTACCATTAACTGTAATTCTGAAGCTTGTTTGTAGATGTTCTTTATTAAATTGAGGGAGATCCTTTCCATTCCATATTTCTGAGAGGTTTTTTTTCTTTCTTTAATAAATGGTGTTGGGCTTCCCTGGTGGCGCAGTGGTTGAGGGTCCACCTGCCGATGTGGGGGATGCGGGTTCGTGCCCTGGTCCGGGAGGATCCCGCATGCCGTGGAGCGGCTGGGCCCGTGAGCCATGGCCGCTGGGCCTGTGCGTCCGGAGCCTGTTGTTCCGCAACGGGAGAGGCCATGGCAGTGAGAGGCCTGCATACCGCAAAAAAAAAAAAAAAGGTGTTGAACTCTGTCAAATGCTTTTTCTGCATTGATTATGTCAATGTGAGTTTTCTTGTATAGCCTAATTTGATGAATTACCATTATTTTCAAATATTGAACCAGTTTTACATCTCTGGAATAAACCCTGCTTGGTCATGGTGTATAATTCTTTTAAAATATTACCAAGGACTTCCCTGGTGGCGCGTGGTTAAGAATCCACCCACCAATGCAGAGGACACGGGTTTGATCCCTGGTCCGGGAAGATCCCACATGCCACAGAGCAACTAAGCCCAGATGCCACAACTACTGAAGCCCGTGCACCCTAGAGCCCATGCACTGCAACTACTGAGCCTGTGTGCCACAGCTGCTGAAGCCTGCATGCCTACAGTCTGTGGTCCACAACATGAGAAGCCACTGCAATGAGAAGCCCACGCACCATAGTGAAGAGTAGGCCTCACCACAATTAGTGAAAGCCTGCGTGCAGCAACAAATGCCCAACACAGCCGAAAAGAAAAACTAAATAAATATTGCCAGTTCTGAAGCAGAATCTGGCCTCTTTACTCTGACACTGAATTAAATATCAGAGACAGAGTTTTGGGTGAAGTAGAAAAGAATAGCTTTATTGCTTTGCCAGGCAAAGGGGGCTACAGTGGGCTAATGCCCTCAAAACTGTGTGTCCCTACCTAGAGGGGTTAGTGAGGAGTTTTACAGTAATGGTTCAAACAGGGCGTGATCAGCTCATCGACATTCTTCTGATTGGTTGTGGTGAGGTAAGTGGGAGCATTACCAATCTTCTGGTTCCAACCTGTCTGGGGTCTACATGCTTGTGGGCAGCATACAGCTAACTTCTCCCACCTGGTGGGGGTTTCAGTATCTGCAAAACAGCTGAAAGATATTGTTATGTGTATCCCTTGAGGGGGAGCCAGAACCCTGCCGGAAGGCTGCACTATTGTTTCTTGTCTGTTCCTCCCTTGTCTCTGCATTGCATCCACTCCTCTCCCTTCCCTAATTAACAACTGTTTGAACTTGCCCATTGGAACTCAGGGAAGGTCATGGAGGCTGAATGAATCCTGTTTCCTCTAATCAAGAAATGGGGGACACAGAAAGGCTTTTGGAGCTCCACAGGGTCCGGCTCAGTTTTAGCTCTATTTGGTAACACATTGTTAAGTATTTTTGTGTCTGTATTCGTGATGGACATTGGATTTTAGTTTTTTTTTTTTTATTGTCTTTTTCTGGTTTTGGTATGAGGCTAATACTATCCTCATAAAAATGAATTGGGAAGTGTTTCCTTGTCTTGCATTATCTGGGAGAGATTGTGTGGAATTGGTGTTACTTCTCCTTTAAATATTTGTGGAACCGTCTGGGCTTGGAGATTCATTTTTTGGAAGTTTTTCAAATTATGAATTCAAATTTCTTAATGATTCTAGGACTATTCACATATTTATTTTATTCTGCCTAAGCTGTGATGGTTTGTGCTTTTTTTCTGGGGAATGGCTTCATTTCACCTAAGTTGTCAAATGTATGTATAGAGTTGTTTGTAGTTTTGCCTTATTATCTTTTTGAGGTATGCAGAACCTGTAGTAATATATCCAGTTACATTCCTGATTCTGGTAATTCAGTCTTCTCTCTTTTTCTTCTTTGTATGTCTTGCTAGAGGTTTGTCAATTTTACTGATTTTTGAAAAAAACCTGAAATCTTTTATCATTGATTTTCTCTACTGTCTTTCTGTTTTCAATTTTATTTATTTCTGCTTTTATCTTTATTATCTCCTTTCTTCTACTTACTTGGAGTTTATTTTGCTCTTCATTTTCTAAGTTCTTAAGATGAAAGTTTAAATTATTTATGTGAGACTTTCCTCTTTTCTAATATATGCATTTAATGCTACAGATTTCTCTCTCAGCACTGCTTTAGCTGTGTCCCACAAATTTTGGTATGTTCTATTTTCATTTTCTTTCACTTCAATGTATTTTTTAAAATTTACCTTGAGATCTCTTCTTTGGAATGTCCTGTTTGGGTTATAAGTATTTGGAAATTTTCTTTTTATCCTTCTGTTATTGATTTCTAGTTTGATTCCATTGTGGTCAGAGAACACACTCTGGTTTAGATTCTTTTAAATTTGTTGAGGTTTGTTTTATGGCCCAGGATTTGGTCTATCTTAATATATGTTCCATGGACACTTGAAAAGAATATATATTGTGCTGTTGTTGAGTGGAGTGTTCTATACATGTTTACTGATCCTCTTAGTTGATGGTGTCAGTGAGTTCTTCTATGTCTGTGCTGATTTTCTACATAGTTTTTCTATTAATTATTGAGAGAGGGGTGTTGAAGTCTCCAACTATAATTTGAATTTGTCTGTTTATGTTTTCAGTTTTATCAGTTTTTCCTTCACGCATTTTCCTGTTCTTTTGTTTTGTGCATATATTTACTGCTAATCTCTATCTTTTAATTGGTGTATTTAGACCACTTATATTTAAAATAACTGTTGATGGATTAGGGCATAAGTCTGCCATTTTATGTTTTTGTTTCTGTTTGTTCTCTCTGTTGCTTTTTGTTTCTCTGTTTCTCTTTTTTCTGCGTTTCTGTGGGTTACTTGAACATTTTTTAGAATTTCAGCTAGATTTATTTATAGTGCTTTTAAATGTATCTCTTTGCATAGTTTAAGTGGTTTCCCTAAGTATTATTACATTCTACATCCATACCTTATTACAGTCTACTTCTATCATCATATTATCAGTTTGAGTGAAGTGTAGAAACCTTACTTCCCTTTTTTTTTAACCCATTCCCATTTATAATATAATCTCTTAAATATTTCCTCTACATATATTCAGAACCAAATAAGGCCATGTTATATTTTTTGTTTTGATCATCAAACATAATTTACGAAACTCAAAAGGAGAAAGAAAACCTATTATATTACTCAGTTTTTCTTACTCTGTTCTTTCTTCCATCCTGATGTTCCCAGCTTTATATTTTTAATAATTTCCATTCTGTTTAAATAACTTCTTTTAGAATAAATCTGCTGAAAATAAAGAATAGATCTGCTGGCAACAAGTTCTCTTAGTTTCTCTTCATCTGAGAATGTCGTGATTTCCTTTTATTCTTGAAAGATATTTTTGATGGATATAGGATTCTAGATTTACAGATTTATCTTTTAGCACTTGAGAAATGCTGTGCCATTTTATTCTGGCCTCTAAGGTTTTGGTGAGGAATCCAGTGTCTTTTGAGTTGTTTTTCTCCTATTGATAAGGTGCCATTTTTCTTTAGCTACTTTCACGATTTTTCTTTAGTTTTCACAAGTTTGACTATGATGTATCTTGGTGTAGATTTCTTTGGGAATAATAAGGCCTTTAAGATTTGGGCATTTTCAGAGCCAGGTTATTCAGGGAGGAAACAGTATTTTCACTCTTTTTAAGTCAGGGAGAACCTCATCTATAGGATTGTCTATCCTGTAACTGTAAATGCTGGTGTAAATATTTCTGGCACTTGAACTTAGAAGAAAATTTATCTGTTCCTTAAGAGCGGGGTCCAGAGTCCTCTGGATGTCCAGTGGTTAGGACTCGGCACTTTCACTACGGTGGCCTGGGTTCAGTCCCTGGTCTGGGAATTAAGGTCCTGCAAGCCATGTGGCATGGCTAAATAAATAAATACATAAAGAGCAGGGCCCATAGTGATTTTTAAAAACTATATCGACAACAGCATCTAACAGTGGCCATTACCAACTTGATTCGTAAGTGAACTTTATGAACAAATATCCCCCCGAGAGAGGCTGCCCCAGCTGGGTGGACTGAGCAATCCTGTTTTCCTCCTTGACTTAGAAATTTCTTACCTTGATTATTTGCCTTCCCCTTGCCACAGAAGTTCCCTGTTACTCAACTTTGAGTGTAAAAGCTGGAGTGACCCCAAGCTTGGTTCCAGGCTCTTGACTTTCCTTTACCTCCCTCCCTCTCTGTGCAACCATATCTAATTTAATTGTTTTAAATAACATCTATATGCTGATAGCTCCCTTATTTATATCTCTAGTCCTGATTTCTTTCTGAACTTCAGACTCAAATAGAGTTGGATTAATCTCTACCATATTTGTAACTGTTTTCTATTTGTTGCTCTTGTTCTTTGTTCTTATTTTTGTCTTCCACTCTTTCTGCCTTTTTTGGTATTAACTGAGCATTTTATATGATTCCATTTTCTTTCCTTTCTCTGCATTTCAGCTACACTTCTTTTTCTTCTTTTTTTAATTGCTTTTTTAGTGGCTACCCTCGAGTTTATAATATACATTTGTAATGAATCCAAGTTCACTTTCAAATAACACTAAGCCTCTTCATGGGTAGTGCAAATATCTTCCAGTAACAGAATAATGCTCCTTCCCCTTCCCAAATCTTGTGTCATTGCTGCCATTCATTTCACTTATACAAGCATGCATACACACACACACACACACACACACACACACACACACACACACACAAAATTGAATAAATTGTTGTTATTATTAAACAAGCTGTTATCTGTTCTGTTAAGGATAAGAAAAATAAAAGTGTTTTATTTTATTTTTTCAGCTTTCATTTATTCCTTCTCTGGTGCTCTTCCTTTCTTTATGTAGATCCAAGTTTCTGATGCGTATCATTTTTCTCAGAAGAACTTCTTTTAACATATCTTACAAGACAGGTTTACTGGCAACAAATTCTCTCAATTTTTGCTAGTCTGAGAAAGTCTTTTTTTCTACCCTTCACTTTTGAGGGATAATTTTACAGAGTACAGAATGGTAAATTGGTGGTTTTTTTATTTCAATACTTTAAATATTTCACTCCATTCTCTTCACATTTGCATGGTTTCTGAGGCGACACTGGATGTAATTCTTTATTATTTGGGGGGGGCGTGTTTATCCAGTTTGATGTTCTATGAGCTTCCTGGATCTGTGTTTGATATTAATTTGGAGAAATTTGGTCATTATTGCTGCAAATGTTTCTTTTATTCCTTTTTGTCTTTCTTCTCCTCTGGTATTCCCATGATATGTATGTTACATCTTTTGTAGTTGTCCCACAGTTCTTGGATATTCCATTCTATTCTGTGTTTTTCAGGATTTTTTCCCTTTGCTTTTCCAACTTAGAAGTACCTGTATTGATGTATCCGCAAGCCATGTCCAGTCTATAATAAGCCCATCAAAGGCATTCTTCATTTTTGGTATGGTGTTTTTGATCTCTAACATTTCTTTTTGATTTTTTCTTAGAATTTCCATCCCTCTGATTACATTGTCAATCAGTTCTTGCATATTGTCTGCTTTACCTGTTACAACCCTTACTATATTTATCATAGAGGTTTTAAAACGCCTGTCTGATAATTCCAACATCGCTGCCATATCAGTCTGGTTCTGATGCTTGTTCTGTTTCTTCAGATTGTGTTTTTGCATTTTAGTATGCTTTGTAGTTTTTTCTTCATAGCTGGACATGAGGTACTGAGCAAATGGAACTTCAGTAAACAGGTCTGAGCTGTTGGGGGCAGAGAAGCATTCTCTTGTCCTGTGATCAGGTCTCAGTCTTTTATTGATCCTGTACCCTGGACTGGGAACTTTCCCAGTGCTTCTCAGCCCTCTCCCTGCCCCCACAATGGGACAGGATGGGTAGAGCGGGCTAGAATCGGCTATTTCCCTTCTCCTAGGTTAATCAGGCTCTGATAAAACCCCAGCAGGTTAGGCTCTGATTAAATAGTTTCTCTTGGAAGAAGGCCTTGTTAGGAACAGAATCTTCTTGAGTGTTTCAAAATGGTTATTTCTCCATCCCTTTGCCAAAAGCACAAGGGAATTTTTTTTCCCAATATTCACTCTGGTAGAATTCCTGGCAGTAAAACTCGAAAGTGTAGGGGGCCCTCACGACTGGTTCCCTTGGTTTTTTTTAACTTTAAGACTTGTCCACACTGAGTCTCCTCAATTGATCAATTACAATTAAGATTTTCTACCCCAGCACTGTTTCTTATAGAAGTTTCTGCTCATGGGTTTCTACTCTGGTAAGTTGTGATTGCCTGTATTCACTTGTCTCTCTCTCCAGTCTGAGGGGCAGAAGTTTGCTCTGTGACCTAACTTCTCTGCTTGATCTAAGAAAAGCTGTTGATCGTTCAGTTTGTGCAGCTTTTTGTTGTTAGAATGGAATGATGACTTCCAAGCCCCTTTCATGCTGGACTGGAAACCAGAAGTCCAAACTCATGTATGCTGATGCCCACCACCACACCAGTCCCGTGTCCTAACCACCAGCAGGTCTCGTGGGTTCTACCACCAATACACAGCTGAATCCATCTACTTCTTTCCCACTTTGACTAATCAGAACAGTCAATTTAGCATTATCTTTTGCCTGAACAACTTCAATAGGTTTCTAAATCATCACTTGGCTGTTCTACTCTTGTGTGCCTATAATCAATTCTCCATTGGCAACGTTGAGTAATCTTTAAAACAAAAACCAGGGACTTCCCTGGTGGCGCAGTGGCTGAGAATCTGCCTGCCAATGCAGGGGACACGGGTTTGATCCCTGCTCCGGGAAGATCCCACATGCCCTAGAGCAACTGAGCCCATGCGCCACAACTGCTGAGCCTGCGCTCTAGAGCCTGTGAGCCACAACTACTGAGCCCACGTGCTGCAACTACTGAAGCCCACGTGCTGCAACTACTGAAGCCTGTGCGCCTAGAGCCCGTGCTCCACAGCAAGAGAAGCCACTGCAATGAGAAGCCCACGCACTGCAGCGAGGAGTGGCCCCCTGCCTGCTGCAACTAGAGAAAGCCTGCACACAGCAATGAAGACCCAATGCAGCCCAAAGTTAAAAAAATAGAAAGCAAACAAACAGATGTAACTTCCTTTTAGAACTTACCAATGGCTTCCCATTGTACTTAGAATAAAATGCATTTTCAAGTAATGTTCTACAGGCCCTACCTGATATAGCCTTCCTGCTTCTCTTAACTTATCTCTACCTCCTCAGCCACTGCACTCTAGTACAGACCTTCCATTTGCTTCTTGATGTGCATCTTATCAGCTTGGGCTGCTGTAACCATGACCATAGACTGGGTGACTTAAAAAACATATATTTATTCCTCATAGTTATGGAGGCTGGAAGTCTGAGATCAGACTGCGGTATGGTCAGGTTTCCGTGAAGGCCCTCTATCTGGTTTACCAATGGCTGTCTTCTCATTCTATCTTCACATAGCAGAGAGAGAGCGAGCGAGCTAGCTGTCTGGTCTCTTCTAAGGGCACTAATTCCATTCATAAAGGCTCCACCCTCATGACCTACTCATCCCTGAAAGGCCCTACCTCTAAATACCATTACATTGTGGATTAGATTTCAGCATATCAGTTTGGGGGGGACACATAAAAATTCAGTGCACAACAGTGTTCTAAGATTATATCAGCCTTGGGGCCTTAACACTAGCTCTTCCTCCTGCCTAAAATGTCCCTCCCCAATTCTTCACATGGTTGGCTCTGCCTTGTCATCCAGATCTCAGTGTAATTTGTGCTTCCTCAGTGTGCTGGTTAGTTTATGGTCAACTTGGCCAGGCTAGAGTGCCCAGTTAGTCAAGCAAACACTAATATAGGTGTTGCTGTGAAGGTATTTTGTAGCTGTAGTTAATATGTACAACAGTTAACTTTAATAAAAGGAAATTTTCCTGAATAATGTGGGTGGTCCTCAGCCAATCAGTTGAAAAGGCTTAGGAGCAAAATTGAGGTTTCCCTGTGGAAGAAGAACTTCTTTCTCAAGACTGCAGCATCAGTTCCTGGCCGATTGATCCAGCATGATGGTTTGCCCTACAGATTTTGGAGTTGCCAATACCCACAACCACAGAAGCCAATTCCTTGAAATAAGTGTGTGTGTGTGTGTGTGTGTGTGTGTGTGTGTGTGTGTGTGTGGTGTAGTGTGTGTAGTGTGTGTGTGTGTGTGTATGTGTGTGTGTATGTGTCCTCTGTTTGGTCTGTTTCTCGGCTGTTTCCTCAGTGACAGTGCACCTGACCTGTCGCTCTCTGTTAGCCCTTCTCCATGTCACTCTTTAGCACGTAACCCTGTTTCTGTTTTCGTTTTCTTTAAATTCATTGATTAATTAATTTATTTTTGGCTGCATTGGGTCTTCGTTGCTGTGCACGGGCTTTCTCTAGTTGCGGCGAGCGGGGGCTACCCTTCATTGCAGTGCACGGGCTTCTCATTGCGGTGGCTTCTCTTGTTGCAGAGCACGGGCTCTAGGCGCACGGGCTTTGGTAGTTGTGGCACGTGGGCTCAGTAGTTGTGGCTCGCGGGCTCTAGAGTGCAGGCTCAGTAGTTGTGGTGCACAGGCTTAGTTGCTCCACCGCATGTGGGATCTTCCCAGACCAGGGATCGACCCGTGTCCCCTGCATTGGCAGGCGGATTCTTAACCACTGCGCCACCGGAGAAGTTCCTCAGCTGACTGTTAACTGAGGCAACTGGACCCCCTAGGCTCTCATGCTCCAGCAGGCCAGCCCAGGTATGTTCTTGTGCCAGCAGCAGAAGCCCTTTTTCACGGTTATACATGTGTCAGATCTGCTAACGTCCCATTAGCCAAAGCAAGTGACATGGGAAAACCATGAGAAATGTACACTCATCTGGCAAAGTGGCATTGATACAGGGAAGGCAAAGAACTGGGACCATCAATGAGATTAATCTATTCAATTCCTCTCAGTCACTATCACATCCCTCACACTGAAGAAACAGAAGGGGCTCAGAACCTCAGCTGGACTCTACTGTGGGCGAATGGGAATCATTCTCCTGGGTCCTCTAGGAAGATCACAGGACTGAAACCAGAGGACTGGGTTGGAATCCAGATTCTTCCATATCTTTGTGATCTTGGTCAATTCACTTCAGCTTCATAAACCCCATCTGTTAAAGGAGTTAATATTATCTTTTGCACAGCATTGTGAAGATCAAATTTGATGATTAGAGCATGTGTAGCACTTGGTGTGGTATCAGTTCAATAAATGTTTTCCTTATGCCAAAGACTGGCTATTCTCTTATGTATTCAAGTGGTAAAACTTCTCTTTTGCCTTTGCCTTTTACTAATAAGAGAAAGATATTCCTCATTTTAATCAAATGGGTGGCACAGTCATCTGTAATATTTGAGGCATACACATATTTGGAGATGAGTGAAGGATGGCTCAGAAGCAGTGATAAGTTCGTATCCTAGAGCACCCAGTATTATTAGAGTTGTTTCAAGTCCCAAAGAAACACAGTATTTATGAGTTAGAGTTTTTCCAATTAAATATATTTAAAATTTCTTCTTTATTTGTACTATCTCAATATAGTTTACTCCAGCTGAATTGTGTGGAGATTCTTATTCATTATTTAAGGTCCCTCTTAAGAACACAGATGTCAAAGTCTTTCCACTTCAAGGGATAGACAGGGCCCAAGACTAATCATGAGACAAATTTAAACTCCATTAATTGCCCAAATATGCAAGAGGCTGCCTTAAGAGCAAATGTGTGGCATAATAAGTAAATACGTTTTCCCCATTCACTTGCTCCAAATCCATTTAGGAAAAATAATCAGGGATAGTTCGAGTTTTTATTTTAATGTTAGTAAAAATGTAGCGGGACCATTAAGAACATTTGGTTATAAAGCTTAAAGACGAACATATCTTATCAGCCTCTTTTAAAGGTTCTTTAATGTATTCTTGTCTGTGTTGAAGCAGAAAGCAATGTCTAAATTTAAGTTGGTTTTTACTAGCATTGCAAACTCCATCTGTGGCGAGTCTCAATAGCTGTAGCTGTCCTTTCTGTCCCTCAAATGATGTGAGGTCCATCAATCAGATGGTGGGGGAACAAAGGGGAGGGTTGTGTATTATTACCGTCAATCATGTTTTTCAGTGAAACATGTTTAATGTTATAGAGAATGTCAGTTTATAATCGAGTGTTTCATGTTAAATAGTCTGAGAAATAATCAGTTCTTCCCATTTTCTCCTCAATCCCATTTAAGAATTTCTTGACTACTCTTACTCCTATATTTCAATCAGATGTTAAGTAGAAATGGCAGTTGTGTTGTTGTCTGCTCTAGGTTTTATTTAAAATTTTGATGTTTTGTCTGGTATGCATTTTTTTCATTATTTTTAATTTAAAGATGTTGCCTCAAAACATTGTCTCAATTACTGAGCTCTTAGGCATCCCCCTAAATTTTGAACCTCCGGCAGAGGCCTTAACTCACATACCCCTCCTACCTGTTCCTGGGCGGTTTTACAAGGCAAAAAAATATGAGGTTGGATTTTGTAGTCACTTCCAAAGTAGCTTTTCGGAGAGACTCAGGATCCCTTCTCAGGTGATTAAAAAGGAATTGTAGCAGTTAGGTGTTGTTCCCTTCCAACCACGCCAAAACTTTTCAGCTAAAAACGGCCCATTTATTTAGCTCACAATTTCGTGGGTCAGCAATGAAGGTTGTGCTCAGCGGGGCAGTTGTTCTGATTACAGCTGGGCTCTCGCATTTGCCTGTGGTTAAATGTGAGTCAGGTAGGCAGCTTTGCTGATCTTGGCTAGCAGGGTGGGGACTAGGTGAAACACAAGTGAGGGGTCGGACTTTATCTTATAGGTAATGGGACAGAGAAAAGTTTTGTGTTTGGGAATAATAATAATAATGTTTTCATTAGATTTGAATTTATAAAGCCCACTCTGAGTAAAATATGAAGGTGAAGTGGAGAGAAGAGTTAGAAGGCTGCTCCAAGTGAAATATTTTGAGGGTCTGAACTAAAACAATGGCAATGGAAAAGTTAAGGAAGTTAATGGCTGTACTATATTAATAAGGGCATTCATTTGACCCAGGACCACACTTTGCATTAATGTCTTTCAATCTGGAACAGCTGTTCAATTTTTCCTCAGTTTTTCTGACCTTGGCACTTAAAAATAATAAACCAATTCTTCTGTAGAATGTCTATGAATTTATAGTGTTTGGCCATTTTGAATAATGTGGCTGTTAACATTCTCACTCATGTATTTTGGTATATATACATATATATATATATTTTTCTCTCCTTGGCAGTATACCTGAGGATGACATTTCCGGTTCAAAGACTATGTTTATTATAAATCTTGTGGACAACGTCAAACTCTTTTTTTAAAATTTTTAATTTTGTTTCATTAATTAATTAATTTTTGGCTGTGCTGGGTCTTCGTTTCTGTGCGAGGGCTTTCTCTAGTTGCAGTAGGCGGGGGCCACTCTTCATCGCGGTGCGTGGGCCTCTCACTGTCATGACCTCTCTTGCGGAGCACAAGCTCCAGACGCGCAGGCTCAGTAGTTGTGGCTCACGGGCCTAGTTGCTCCGCGGCATGTGGGATCTTCCCAGACCATGGCTCGAACCCGTGTCCCCTGCATTGGCAGGCAGATTCTCAACCACTGCGCCACCAGGGAAGCCCTCAAACTCTTTTTTAAAGTAGTTGTACCAATTTAGAACCCATTAGCAGTGTATGAGAGTTCTAGTTGCTCCATATCCATGGCAACATTATGGTATTAACAGACTTACATTTTAGCCATTTTGGTGGAGGTGTCAGAACATTTCATTGTGGATTTAATTTACATTTTCCTGAAGATGAATGAGTTTGAGCACATTTTCATATATTTGGATATCTTCTTCTATGTAGAACCTCTTCAAGTCTCTTTTCTACCTGATTGTCTTTTTATTGTTATTGAATTTGTACAGGGTCCTTATAAATTCAGGATACAAGTCCTTTGTCACTTATATACGATGTAATACTTTCTTTTACTCTGTGCCTTTCTTTTTCACTTTCTTAATGGTTTATTAGATGAATAAAAGTCCTTAATTTTAATATAATCCAATCTAATAAATTTCTCTTTGAGTAATAATACTATATGTGTCCTGTTAAAGACATCTTTCCTACTCCAAAGACACAAAGTCTTCTTATGTTATCTGCTTTTTTTTTTTTAGTATTTGATTGTTTTACCTTTTAAGTTTATTTTTTTTTTATTTTTTAAACTTTTTTTTTTTTTTTTTGCGGTACGCGGGCCTCTCACTGTTGTGGCCTCTCCCGCCGCGGAGCACAGGCTCCGGACGCGCAGGCCCAGCGACCATGGCTCACGGGCCCAGCCGCTCCGCGGCATGTGGGATCCTCCCGGACCGGTGCACGAACCCGCGTCCGCTGCATCGGCAGGCGGACTCTCAACCACTGCGCCACCAGGGAAGCCCTAAGTTTATTTTTTACATATATTTTTTTCTTATTAGTCATCCATTTTATACACATCAGTGTATACATGTCCATCCCAATCTCCCAATTCATCCCACCACCACCCCCCCGCCCCCCGCTTTCCCCCCTTGGTGTCCATATGTTTGTTCTCTACATCTGTGTCTCTATTTCTGCCTTGCAAACTGGTTCATCTCTAAAATTTTTCTAGATTCCACACATATGCGTTAATACATGATATTTGTCTTTCTCTTTCTGACTTACTTCACTCTGTATGACAGTCTCTAGATCCATCCACGTCTCTACAAATGACCCAATTTCATTCCTTTATATGGCTGAGTAATATTCCATTGTATATAAGTACCATATCTTCTTTATCCATTCGTCTGTCAATGGGCATTTAGGTTGCTTCCATGACCTGGCTATTGTAAATAGTGCTGCAGTGAATATTGGGGTGCATGTGTCTTTTTGAGTTATGGTTTTCTCAGGGTATATGCCCAGTATTGGGATTTCTGGGTCATATGGTAATTCTATTTTCAGTTTTTTAAGGAACCTCCATACTGTTCTCCATAGTGTCTGTATCAATTTACATTCCCACCAGCAGTGCAAGAGGGTTCTCTTTTCTCCAAACCCTCTCCAGCGTGTGTTGTTTGTAGATTTTCTGATGATGGCCATTCTGACCAGTGTGAGGTGATACCTCATTGTGGTTTTGATTTGTATTTCTCTAATGATTAGTGATGTTGAGCATCCTTTCATGTGTTTGTTGGCAATCTGTATGCTTTATTTGGAGAAATGTCTATTTAGGTCTTCTGCCCATTTTTGGATTGGGTTGTTTGTTTTTTTAATTTTGAGCTGCATATATATTTTGGAGATTAATCCTTTGTCTGATGATTCATTTGCAAGTATTTTCTCCCATTCTGAGGGTTGTCTTTTCGTCTTGTTTATGATTTCCTTTGCTGTTCAAAGGAAGTTTGCACAGTAAATTTTTTAAGTTTCATTAGGTCCCATTTGTTTATTTTTGTTTCCATTAACTTTAAGTTTCATTAACTTTAAGTTTCATTAGGTCCCATTTGTTCATTTTTGTTTTTATTTCCATTACTCTAGGAGGTGACTTAAAAAAGATCTTGCTGTGATTTATGTCAAAGAGTGTTCTTCCTATGTTTTCCTCTAAGAGTTTTATAGTGCCTGGACTTATATTTAGGTCTCTAATCCATTTTGAGCTTATTTTGTGTATGGTGTTAGGGAGTGTTCTAATTTCATTCTTTTACATGTAGCTGTCCAGTTTTCCCAGCACCACTTATTGAAGAGACTGTCTTTTCTCCATTGTATATCCTTGCCTCCTTTGTCATAGATTAGTTGATCATAGTGTGTGGGTTTATTTCTGGGCTTTCTATATTCTATATTTCTATATTTCTGTTTTTGTGCCAGTACCATATTGTCTTGATTACTGTAGCTTTGTAGTATAGTCTGAAGTCAGGGAGTCTGATTCCTCCAGCTCCTTTATTTTCCCTCAAGACTGCTTTGCCTATTCAGGGTCTTTTGTGTCTCCATACAAATCTTAAGATATTTTGTTCTAGTTCTGTAAAAAATGCCATTGGTAATTTGATAGGGATTGCATCGAGTCAGTAGATTGCTTTGGGTAGTATAGTCATTTTCACAATATTGATTCTTCCAATCCAAGAACATGGTATATCTCTCCATCTGCTGGTATCATCTTTAATTTCTTTCATCAGTGTCTTATACTTTTCTGCATACAGGTCTTTTGTCTCCCTAGGTAGGTTTATTCCTAGGTATTTTATTCTTTTTGTTGCAATGGTAAATGGGAATGTTTCCTTAATTTCTCTTTCAGATTTTTCATCATTAGTGTATAGGAATGCAAGAGATTTCTGTGCATTAATTTTGTATCCTGCAACTGTACCAAATTCATTGATCAGCTCTAGTAGTTTTCTGGTGGCATCTTTAGGATTCTCTATGTATAGTATCATGTCATCTGCAAACAGTGACAGTTTTACTTTTTCTTTTCCAATTTGTTTTCCTTTCATTTCTTTTTCTTCTCTGATTGTCGTGGCTAGGACTTCCAAAATTATGTTGAATAATAGTGGTGAGAGTGGACATCCTTGTCTTGTTCCTGATCTTAGAGGAAATGCTTTCAGTTTTTCACCATTGAGAATGATGTTTGCTGTGGGTTTGTTGTATATGGCCTTTATTATGTTGAAGTAGGTTCCCTCTATGCCCACTTTCTGGAGAGTTTTTAAATCATAAATGGGTGTTGAATTTTGTCAGAAGGTTTTTCTGCATCTATTTAGATAATCATATGGTTTTTATTCTTCAGTTTGTTAATATGGTGTATCACATTGATTGATCTGCGTATATTGAAGAAGCCTTGCATCTCTGGGATAAATCCCACTTGATCATGGTGTATGATCCTTTTAATGTGTTGTTGGATTCTGTTTGCTAGTATTTTGTTGAGGATTTTTGTGTCTATATTCATCAGTGATATCAGTCTGTAACTTTCTTTTTTTGTAGTATCTTTGTCTGGTTTTGGTATCAGGGTGATGGTGGCCTCATAGAATGAGTTTGGGA
Source organism: Delphinus delphis (assembly GCF_949987515.2). Lineage (NCBI taxonomy): Eukaryota > Metazoa > Chordata > Mammalia > Artiodactyla > Delphinidae > Delphinus > Delphinus delphis. Next base: position 11,448,210 of record NC_082693.1, on the reverse strand, counting down.
GTGTTCCTTCCTCTGCAATTTTTTGGAAGAGTTTGAGAAGGATGGATGTTAGCTCTTCTCTACATGTTTGATAGAATTCACCTGTGAAGCCATCTGGTCCTGGACTTTTGTTTGTTGGAAGATTTTAAATCACAGTTTCAATTTCATTACTTACGATTGGTCTGTTCATATTTTCTGTTTCTTCTTGGTTCAGTCTTGGAAGGTTACACCTTGCTAAGAATTTGTCCGTTTCTTCCAGGTTGTCCATTTTATTGGCATAGAGTTGCTTTTAGTAGTCTCTTGGGATGCTTTGTATTTCTACAGTGTCTGTTGTAACTTCTCCTTTTTCATTTCTAATTTTATTGATTTGAGTCCTCTCCCTCTTTTTGTGATGAGTCTAGCTAATGGTTTATCAATTTGGTTTATCTTCTCAAAGAAGCAGCTTTTAGTTTTATTGATCTTTGCTATTTTTTTCTTTGTTTCCATTTCATTAATTTCTTCTCTAATCTTTATGATTTCTTTCCTTCTGCTAACTTTGGGTTTTGTTTGTTCCTCTTTCTCTAGTTCCTTTAGGTGTAAGGTTAGATTGTTTATTTGCGATTTTTCTTGTTTCTTGAGGTAGGCTTGTATAGCTATAAACTTCCCTCTTAGAACTGCTTTTGCTGCATCCCATAGGTTTTGCATTGTTGTGTTTTCATTGTCATTTGTCTCTAGGTATTTTTTGATTTCCTCTTTGATTTCTTCAGTGATCTCTTGGCTAGTTAGTAACATATTGTTTAGCCTCCATGTGTTTGTGTTTTTTACGTTTTTTTCCTTGTAATTGAGTTCTAATCTCATAGCGTTGTGGTAAGAAAAGATGCTTGATATGATTTCAGTTTTCTAAAATTTACTGAGGCTTGATTTGTGACCCAAGATGTGATCTATCCTGGGGAGTGTTCTGTGCGCACTTGAGAAGAAAGTGTAATCTGCTGTTTTTGGATGGAATGTTCTATAAATATCAATTAAAACTATCTGGTCTGTTGTGTCATTTAAAGACTGTGTTTCCTTATTCATTTTCTGTTTGGATGATCTATCCATTGGTGTAAGTGAGGTGTTAATGTCCCCCACTATTATTGTGTTACTGTCGATTTCCTCTTTTAGAGCTGTTAGCAGTTGCCTTATGTATGGAGGTGCTCCTGTGTTGGGTGCATATATATTTATAATTGTTATATCTTCTTCTTGGATTGGTCCCTTGATCATTACGTAGTGTCCTTCCTTGTCTCTTGTAACATTCTTTATTTTAAAGTCTGTTTTATCTGATATGAGTATTGCTACTCCAGCTTTCTTTTGATTTCCACTTGCATGGAATATCTTTTCCATCCTCTCACTTTCTGTCTGTATGTGTCCCTAGGCCTGAAGTGGGTCTCTTGTAGACAGCATATACATGGGTCTTGTTTTTGTATCCATTTAGCAAGCCTGTGCCTTTTGTTTGGAGCATTATTTATTTATTTATTTATATTTTTGCGGTACGCGGGCTTCTCACTGTTTCAGCCTCTCCTGTTGCAGAGCACAGGCTCCAGATGCACAGGCTCAGCGGCCATGGCCCAAGGGCCCAGCCGCTCTGTGGCATGTGGGATCCTCCCAGACCAGGGCACGAACCCCTGTCCTCTGCATCGGCAGGCGGACTCTCATCCACTGCGCCACCAGGGAAGCCCCTTGTTTGGAGCATTTAATCCATTCATGTTTAAGGTGATTATCAATATGTATGTTCCTATTACCATTTTCTTAATTGTTTTGAGTTTGTTTTTGTAGGTCCTTTTCTTCTCTTTTGTTTCCCACTTAGAGAAGTTCCTTTAGCATTTGTTGCAGAGCTGGTCTGGTCGTGCTGAATTCTCTTAGCTTTTGCTTGTCTGTAAAGCTTTTGATTTCTCCATCGAATTTGAATGAGATCCTTGCCGGGTAGAGTAATCTTGGTTGTAGGTTCTTCCCTTTCATCACTTTAAGTATATCATGCCACTGCCTTCTGGCTTGTAGAGTTTCTGCTGAGAAATCAGCTGTTAACCTTATGGGAGTTCCCTTGTATGTTATTTGTTGTGTTTCCCTTGCTGCTTTCAATAATGTTTTTGTCTTTATTTTTTGCCAATTTGATTACTATGTGTCTCGGCATGTTTCTCCTTGGGTTTATCCTGTATGGGACTCTCTGTGCTGCCTGGACTTGGGTGGATATTTCCTTTCCCATGTTAGGTAAGTTTTCGACTATAATCTCTTCAAATAGTTTCTTGGGTCCTTTCTCTCTCTCTTCGCCTTCTGGGACCCCTATAATGTGAATGTTGTTATGTTTAATGTTGTCCCAGAGGTCTCTTAGGCTGTCTACATTTCGTTTCATTATTTTTTCTTTATTCTGTTCTGCAGCAGTGAATTCCACCATTCCGTCTTCGAGGTCACTTATACGTTCTTCTGCCTCAGTTATTCTGCTATTGATTCCTTCCAGTGTATTTTTCATTTCAGTTATTGTATTGTTCATCTCTGTTTGTTTGTTCTTTAATTCTTCTAGATCTTTGGTAAACATTTCTTGCAGCTTCTCGATCTTTGCCTCCATTCTTTTTCCGAGGTCCTGGATCATCTTCACTAGCAATATTCTGAATTTTTTCTGGAAGATTGCCTACCTCCATTTCATTTAGTTGTTTTTCTGGGGTTTTATCTTGTTCCTTCATCTGGTACGTAGCCCTCTGCCTTTTCATCTTGTCTATCTTTCTGTGAATGTGGTTTTTTCCTTCTTATGTTATCTTCTGGAAGCTCCATTGTTTTGCCTTCACATTTAGGTCTGCAAATTTACCTATAATTAATTTGTATGTGGTGTCAGGTAGAGGTCAGAATTAATTATTTTTCATATAGACATACAGTTATTCAACTGCAGTGTTTGAAAACTGTCCTGTCCTCATTGTTCTGCCATACTACTTTTGTCATAAAACAAGAATCCATACATATATATCCATTTCTTTTTTCTGTTTCTGTTCCTTTGGTCTAATTTTCTATCCCTGCCCTAATATCTATACTATCCTAATTATAGCAGATTTATAAAGTCATGATATCTTGTAGAGCAAGTCCTACAACCTGACTCTTTTCTTGTTTTTTAACATCTTTATTGGAGTATACTTGCTTTACAATGGTTTAGTTTCTGCTTTATAACAAAGTGAATCAGCTATACATATACATATATTCCCATATCTCCTCCCTCTTGCGTCTCCCTCCCACCCTGCCATCCCAAGCCTCTAGGTGGTCACAAAGCACCGAGCTGTGCCCATTTTCTCTTTCTTCCTTCCTTCCTTCCTTCCTTTCTTTCTTTCTTTTTTTCTACCAGCTGACTCTTACTGTTTCTTTCTTCTTTCTAGTTTTTTACCCTGTTTTTCCACTTTTGCCTTCAGTCTCCTGTACTTGTCTGTCCTGTAAACCAGGACCCCGGTTACTCCCTTGGTGAGAATAGGAGGCACAAGAAGACAGAGATGATGAGCAGTGTGTCCACGAACCGGGCATTCATCTGAGGTTTCTGTCTCTACACTCCCATCCCCCGGGGGAGGGGGAGAAGCTCTTGAAAAGCCAGGAAAAGAGAAGAAAAAACGACTTCCCTAGATTTCAGGATCACAGAGTCCTGAGTCATTTTTGTCTGTCAATTACCAAGTGAGATTTTTGCAGTTATAAACATTCAATAAAAGCTGAAAAACAAATGTTTGCCCTTCAGAGATGATCTTTGTGCCTTCCTGTCCCCCTTGCTCTGTTCATTAATTACCTGAGGAGTTCTGATGCTGATTGCTGAAAGGACTCCCAGGACTCACATCGTTTATACCCATGGAAGAGTTTTATTACAAGCAAAGGATACAGGACAATATCAGGAAAAGGATATGCATTTAAAGTGCCTGAAGATTTCATGTCCAGCTTTCTTTGTCTGCTCACTGCTAGGCTGGATAAGACATGCTTTGTCTGCAGGTCTCAAACCACCACTATTGTGTGTGCAAAGCACGTATTGACAGAAAGCCCCAAGGCTGCTCCTGGTCAGGGTCTCCTGTAGTGAGCTGGTCATATTAGACATATTACATTTATGTGATCAGACTTAACTGTCAAACTTACCTGGCTCCACCAAACCAAGTACAAATCCTAAATCCAATCAGTAAACAGTGCTGGTGCATGCTACTCCCAAGTAACCACAGACCCACGATTTGTCTTTCCTTAATATATTACATAGTATGGGCGAAAGGTTACTATTATTATGTGCCAGGAAGCTCTGGAAATAAGCGTCCCAGAACACCTGAGGTTGTTGCTAAATAACTGATGAGAAGGATAATGTCAGGACCCTTCTCAGTTTCCAGAGCGCCCAGAATTCTTTGAAACGCTGTACGTGTGAAACATCGTTGTTTAATTGAGCTATAAACATACGTTTCCCTGCAAATAAACGCAGCCAAATTTTGAAATACATTTTTGGGAAGTAACTACTTATTTTGGAAAGCACAGCTTGTTTTTGTCCATCCTCAGACTAAGACGGCTTAATCTCGTCTGGCTTCTCTGAAGGCTGTTAGTGTATTACTAATTTTTCCCAATTCCCAAACCCCATACAGTCTTTTCAAAGCTCTCATGCCCTGTAACATCTCTGCATCACCTTCTGCTAATGCTGTAGGTATACCTATATAATTGATCTAAATAACCTGGAACGGTTATTTAGATAAATATTTGGAACGGCTAAAATAATAAGCTTTATTTTTTTCCTGTTATACTCAAGATAGTCTCTTTACCAAAAATGCTTTCCTTTTTTCCTTTCCTTTTTTTTCCTCTCCACCTTTTAAATTTTTTCTGTCCTTTAAGGTATGACCCCAAATACCTCTTCCTTAATACGGTCTTTCCCAAACGCCAGTCACCCCTGTCTGACTTTCTTCTGAATTCACTGTCATTTATTGACAAGAACGTTAGGCATATGTAAGAATCCTCTTGATTCTGTCGCAGTATGACTTTGAACAAGACACCTCAATTTATCTGGGCCTGTTTCTCTCATCATACAAATCTTAACCAATGTTACAAATTTTATACAAGTTTTTTGTAACAAATATCATTTAAAAATTTACTCTCCGTAAGTAAGATCTTCCCACTCCTCCCCAGTTCTGCTTCTGTTAAGAGTTTGCTTCAAATATAGAAACCCATGTTTCAGCGGTAGGATTATGTGCCTTTGCTCTTTAAGTTCCGTGTTATTAACAAGGTTCCTCAGTAAGCCTGCATCTTACTCCTTGCCCTTTCTCACTTCTCCCACCGCTTGATTTTAGCCCTACAAGTTTTGTTTTGTTTTTGTTTTTGTCTGTGTGTGTGTGTGGTGGGGTCTGCTTGCTGTTATTTGTTTTTTAGTTTCTTTGCACCTTGCCCCTACTTTTCCTCTGCTTTGCTGCACAGTCCCCTCAACTCCTCCAGCTTTCCTTAGCTAACTCTTATTCAGCTAAAATGTTACGGCCACGATGGTCTTCTCTGTCCCCCTGCAAGGGTGGGTGCCTTAGATTTACTTTCTATTTCAGTTGTCCCACTTGTAACTTAACAAGCGTTATCTGCCAGAAAAGCCTGATAGCACTGTGGTTAAGAGCTTGGGCTCTAGAGACAGCAAACCTGGTCTGAATGTTGCCTCTTCCACTTCTTAGCTGTAATAGTCCGGGCAGCTCTCATCACCTCTTTAAGCAAAAAAACAGATGTGACTCACTTGGCATATACACTGGACACATGTGGTATATTTTTAATATTATTAGTCAGCAATGGTTTGTATCACTGACTGTGGTCTCCTTGATTCCTTCCAGAATACTTGCCAAGTTATAAATAGTTACTGAATAAGTGAACAGAGTGTATGAAAAGATTAAAACATTTTCTTGTGACAAAAAAGTTTGCTTCAGATCCTTAAAGGTATTTATATACCCATTTATTTTATTTTATTTTACATCTTTATTGGGGTATAATTGCTTTACAATGGTGTGTTAATTTCTGCTTTATAACAAGGTGAATCAGTTGTACATATACATATGTTCCCATATCTCTTCCCTCTTGCGTCTCCCTCCCTCCCACCCTCCCTATCCCACCCCTCCAGGCGGTCACAAAGCACCGAGCTGATCTCCCTGTGCTATGCGGCTGCTTCCCACTAGCTATCTACCTTACGTTTGGTAGTGTATATATGTCCGTGCCTCTCTCTCGCTTTGTCACAGCTTCCCCTTCCCCCTCCCCATATCCTCAAGTCCATTCTCTAGTAGGTCTGTGTCTTTATTCCTGTCTTACCCCTAGGTTCTTCATGACATTTTTTTTTCTTAAATTCCATATATATGTGTTAGCATACGGTATTTGTCTTTCTCTTTCTGACTTACTTCACTCTGTATGACAGACTCTAGGTCTATCCACCTCATTACAAATAGCTCAATTTCGTTTCTTTTTATGGCTGAGTAATATTCCATTGTATACACGTGCCACATCTTCTTTATCCATTCATCTGCCGATGGACAGTTAGGTTGCTTCCATCTCCTGGCTATTGTAAATAGAGCTGCAATGAACATTTTGGTACATGACTCTTTTTGAATTATGGTTTTCTCAGGGTATATGCCCAGTAGTGGGATTGCTGGGTCATATGGTAGTTCTATTTGTAGTTTTTTTTTTTTTTTTTTTTTTTTTTTTTGCGGTACGCAGGCCTCTCACCGCTGTGGCCTCTCCCGTTGCGGAGCGCAGGCTCAGCGGCCATGGCTCACGGGCCCAGCCGCTCCGCAGCATGTGGGATCTTCCCGGACCGGGGCACGAACCTGCGTCCCCTGCATCGGCCAGCGGACTCTCAACCACTGCGCCACCAGGGAAGCCCTATTTGTAGTTTTTTAAGGAACCTCCATACTGTTCTCCATAGTGGCTGTATCAATTTACATTCCCACCAACAGCGCAAGAGGGTTCCCTTTTCTCCACACCCTCTCCAACATTTATTGTTTCTAGATTTTTTGATGATGGCCATTCTGACTGGTGTGAGATGATATCTCATTGTAATTTTGATTTGCATTTCTCTAATGATTAATGATGTTGAGCATTCTTTCATGTGTTTGTTAGCAGTCTGTATATCTTCTTTTAAAAAGATATTTCTAGGGCTTCCCTGGTGGTGCAGTCGTTGAGAGTCCGCCTGCCGATGCAGGGCACATGGGTTCGTGCCCTGGTCCGGGAAGATCCCACATGCTGCGGAGCAGCTGGGCCTATGAGACATGGCCGCTGAGCCTGCGTGTCTGGAGCCTGTGCTCCGCAATGGGAGAGGCCACATCAGTGAGAGGCCGCATAACGCAAAAAAAAAAAAGAAAAAAGATATTTCTATATTCACAAAATACATGCATACAAACACACCTGATACACACATACACGTTCACACATTTGTGACTTCTTATAATAAGCAATATATATTATAGACATTTTCTCTCATTTTAAAATAGTTTTTATTACTTTAAATTAAAAATAGTTACATACATTGAATTTTGGGGGTGTACAGTTCAGTGAGTTTTAACACATGTATAGATTTGTGTAACCAAAACCATATTTAGAATAGAGAACATTTATGTGCATCACTCCCAAAATTCCCTTTTGCCGCCCCTTTGTAGTTAAACCCTTTCTTCCCCTTTAACCGTGGCAACTATTCTTATAATTTTGTCTTAGCCAGACTGTCTTGTACAAGCACACCTCATTTTATTGCATTTTGCTTTATTACGCTTCGCAGACATTGAGTGTTTTTTTTTACAAATTGAAGGTTTGTGGCAACCCTGCCTCGAGCAGGTCTGTTGGCGCCATTTTTCCAACAGCGTTCACTCACTTTGTGTCTCTGTGGTACATTTTGGTAATTCTCGAAATATTTGAACCCTCCACCAGCAAAAAGATTATGACTTGCTGAAGGCTTACATGATAGCATTTTTTAGCAATAAAGTGTTTTTTAATTAAGGGATGTACATTATTTTTTGAGACATAATGCTCTTACACACTTAATAGACTACAGTGTAGTGTAACAACTTTTACATGCCTTGGGAAGCCAAAAAATGTGTGTGATTTGCTTTGTTGTGATACTCGCTTTATTTCAGTGGTCTGGAACTGAACCCACAAGATCTCTGAGGTGTGTCTATAAATGGAATTATACAGTATGTGACATTTTGAGAATGGGTCCTTTCACTCAGCATGATTGCATTTACACGGAAAATCTTGAGGAATCTACTAAATAGCTTCTAGCACTAATATGTGAATTTAGGAAAATTACAGTATACAAGTTCAACATTAAAAAAATCAATCATATTTTTATATACTAGCAATGAAATTTTTCTCATTTCTTCATACGTCAAGTAATTTGGATTGCATCATCAACGTTGCATCATTTGACTGCTATGTTATGAGACTCTGTATCTTGTTTGAATCGTATGGAGAAGGTGGATTTTTTTGCTTGTTTGTTTTGGTAGGCATATTAGTTATATACTGCTATATAACAAGTTACCCCAAACCCAGTAGCTTAAAACAGCACACATTTGTTATCTCGCAATATCTGGGGGTCAGAAATCTGGGGGAGACTTAGCTGAGTGGTTCTGGCTCTGGGCTCTCATGATGCCGCAAAGTGTTTGCCTGGGCTGCGGTCAGCGGAGGCTTGCCTGCGACTTGAGGATCCACTTCCAAGCTCACTTATGTGGATGCTGACAGGACACTTCAGCTCCTTCACACTCCACGGGGTTCCTCATGACATGGCTTCCCTCAGATGGAGTGATCCAAGAGAGAGTGAACCCAAGACTGCAGCCACAGTCTTTACACCCTCCAAAGTGGCAAATAATCACTTCTGCCATATTCTGTTGGGCCCACAGACCAACCTTGGTACAGCGTGGGAAGGAACAACACAAGGGTGTGAATACCATGATGTGGGGTGATGCGGGGAGGAAGGAAGGGAGGGAGGAAGGGAGGGAGGGAGGAGGGAGGGAGGGGGAGGGAGGGGGGAGGGAGGGGGGAGGGAGGGCGGAGGGAGGGGAGGGAGGGGGAGGGAGGGGAGGGGAAGGGAGGGAGGGGTGGAGGGGGGAGGGAGGGAGGGCGGAGGGGGGAGGGAGGGAGGGGCGGAGGGGGGAGTGAGGGAGGGGCGGAGGGGGGAGGGAGGGAGGGAGGAAACCAGAGAACCTCCCCTGTTCTCTCCATACTATACGAGGCCCCACTTCTCACTCAGAGCAGAAAGGGAGAGCTTCTCTTGGCACTCTTGCTCTCTGTGCCACGTCCAGAGCTCTGCGATTTGAGTTGTTGTTAGTCCAGGATGGGAGATGAGGAAGGAAACAGGCAAACAACCCAGGAAATTCACCACCAGATCATTCATAATTCAAGATCTCTTTACTCAATCTTCCTGTTCCCATTCACTTTTCAGAGCCTTCAGATAATTTCTGCATGCATTTTGTCCAGGTTTTTATTTCCATTCAGTCTAGGCTTGCCAGATAAAGTACAAGACATCCAGTATACGTTTTTAGTGTAAGTTTATCTCAAATATTGTGTGGGACACACACTAAAAAAATTAACCGTTTATCTGAAAATCAAATATAAATGGATGGTCTGTACTTTTATTTGCTCAATCTGGCAATCCTAATTCACTGGGAGACGGGGTAGGGTGTCCTTACTCCATCTTTCCCAGAGAGGAACTTCGTCTTACGATGTTTAACAGCTGCCTACTGTTCCCTTGTACGGAGAGACATAATGTATTTAGCCACTCCACTATCGATGGCTGTTTACGCAGTTTTGCGTTTTCTTCTCTTTCAAATAATGTCACAGCGACATGCATTTATGTTTACCTTTGTGTACTTTGAGGCTGTTTCTTTATGCCAGATAGCGAAGTGCCACTGCCCATCTCAAAGGGTTGTTGTGAGAATCGAATGATACAGTGAGTGTGGCTATGCTTAGAAGGCTGTTGAAGACTGTAGAAATAACTTCTCAGCACTTGCCTTGTACTGAATTGCAATGGACTTACGAGCATACCTGCTTAGCTTTCCTACCCGATTAAAAAAATTCCATGTGCAGATGGATATGTCTTTCACAGCTTTGTAATCACCTCCGCCAAGTTCTATCACAGTACTTTGCCGTTAAATGACTTTAAATGAATGCTAGCTGAATAAGAGAATGAAAATTTGCCCATTTCTTCTAATATTCTCTCCCTCCTTGTTTGGTTGTTTATGTATTTATTTATTTGGCCACGCGGCACGTGGGATCTTAGTTTCCCCTACCGGGGTTCGAACCTGCTCCCCCTGCATTGGAAGTGTGGTATCTTAACCACTGGACAGCCAGAGAAGTCCCTCCCTCCTCTTTTAGATGTAGATCATTAATTATGTTTCTCTTAGTTCTCTTTTCTCAATTCACCTATTTTTAAAAACTAATTTCCGAAAATCATTGATCTTCAAGCTCTCACACATGTTTTTGCCAAGTTTCCTGGTGATTCAGATGATTAGCCAGACCCACGAACTCCTGACCTAATAATGCACTGTCCCAGTAATGCAGGCATTGGCATTTTTTCTACCCTATCAGAGACTGAGGGTCAGCTGACCTTGCCTCAAACCAGGTGGGGAACTCACTCCTCCAGGATTCCCATGGTTGCAAATGACAGCAAATTCAACTTAAATTAGTTTAAGCGTAAAGGTGGGTACACACGGCTGAGAAACCCAGAGGTAGCACTAGCTTGATCTGATGGCTCAGATGATGTCACCAAGGTGATCACATGGGTCCGCCTTCCTAGGTAAAAAGCTTCACACCTAGGGGGCCCCTCCCACTCTGGATTTTCCTTCCAGATGGCAAAATGGCTGTCGCAGTTCTAGATCTTCAAACTATACATTCTAGAGAAAAACATCTCTTTAAGTGACTCTTGAAGAAGAGAGAGGAATTTTCTTCTTCCCAGAAGTTCCTGCAAGCATTGTCTCTGATTCCTAGTCCAATTAGTCTGACCAGAGGAATGGGTTACACTGATTGGCTTAATCTGACTGGCTTAAGTCACACCAGCCCTTGGTTTGGGAGGGTCTCATTCTTCCAAACTCTGCATAAGAATGAGAAATAGCTTTTTCAGAGGAAATTCAGAACACTTTTAGGCAATGGAAAGGACGCTGGGTAGCCAAGCAATGCCAAATGTTTTCTATAGGATCCTTCTACGTTTCAATTTCATTTCACGTATCTACTGAAAGCTCCTTATTTTTTCTCATCTCAATAAGTTTATTTCTCTGCATCAATACCAAATCCGTTTGATAGAAGCCTGCTCAGTGGTAGTTCTATTTAATGAAAATGTTTTTCCAAGAGTCAAGTAATTTCCTTTCGACGCAGGTGAATTGTAATTACTCATTTAAAAAAAGAAGCAAGTCTCCTCAACCATCACCATTGAAGATTTTACCATTATCCACCTTTGCATTAAATACAAAGTGAAAATACCAACTTCCTTATCCACAGGCAGATTTAACATATGGTTGCAGGTGGTTTCTCACTTTTAAATTGAACTTAATTATAATGATTTGCCTGGGCAACAATTATCCTAAACTGAATAGGAGAGGATAACGCGCTTTTCATTAAAATGCAGACTCAATTGGGCAACTGAAAGCAGCTACCATGGCTGGGGGCAACAAATTAAAAAAAAAAATCATGGACTTAAGAAAGGCCAACAGCCAGGAAGAAATGAGTATGTTCTCTCATTCCTTGGTTCTGTTACCAATGCCTTTAAAAAATAATTAAGAACAAAAAAATAAACAAGCAGTAGCAGCATCAGAGATTTGCAAACCAGGGAGAGCATAACTTTCTAAGTTCCACTTTCTAAGTATTCCACTTTCTAAGTAGTTCCCCTGCCTGAAGCAAAAAGAGCGTGAGCTACTGATAGGAAAATTGATACAAATGAAAGGGATGGGGGTTTAAAGCTAATAATCTCTGTTTTTTCCTCTTCACCCCATTTTTTGTTGTTCACTATATCATCTACAGTGACAGCCCACTGTAGATGGGCTGTCACTCCCCCTGTTGATAAACAGAAAATGTCTTGATCTAGCAAAGAACAGGCAAATATGGATAACTCAGCTCCCCCAGGAGTGTGTTCATAGAACCATACCGGACAGCGGTCCTTGCTTCCAATGGGATGTCGGCTAAATGCTTCCAGGTAATTGTTCTCTGGTTATCGCACAACCATAAAGTCTTTGCAAGTCTCCTCCCCCCAAATTCATCCCCTCACATAACATCCAGTGGAAAAATAGTACAGAAAGTTTACTTGAATTTAGCAGGATAACATTTCATGACTTAGAAGCCAATCTGAGATAGAAATACAAGATTCTTTGGTCTTGGTCTTTGATTTTAATTTTTAATTTTAGACCTATATAATTTTTGCAATCATATTCATACCAGTGGGCAGCCAAAGCTTTAAAAATGTGCTAATGTTTTAGGTCCGTCTAAGAATGTTACATTGCAGGGGGGAGCTTAAGTGTACTCACAGTCAAGTGTTTAAGGCGTTGGCACTGAATAATTTTAATAAAAGAACACAAGGACTTCTGTTTTATGAAGAGAGGCTGTAGAGGACATCTGTTGATTTGAGGCCTCCTTTCCCCCTTCTTTTGGAAAAAAATTCCTCAGATTTCTGTTGGAGACTCACCCTTTGTCTCACAGCCCCTGTGGAAGGTGGGCATGTGATTCAGCTTGGCCAAAGAATACACTCAGACCCCTCGACCACAGGGATGTGATCAAGGATAAGCACCTGAAACAAGTCAGGCCAACCAGAGTGGAGCCCAGAGCATTTATCCTTCAAGCTCCCCTCCAACTCCAGGGAGTATAGGGCAGGAAGTTGCTGACAATTTTTCCTGCCACCAAGTGGACACCGTCAATGAAAGCAACATGAAGGAGAGAGGAAGCCAGTATGGAGAGAGAACAGGCTCTGGTGACAGAGTTTGAGTCCTTGGGTTAGCCTGTGCTGGAAGCCAGCTCTAGGCCTGTTCCAATAGCTAGCAAGGGCCCTTTTTACCCAAGCTAGTTTGAGTTGGATCTTCTGTCATTTGGAACCAAAATGCTCTTAAACTGATACTAATGTATTCTAGTCAAGTTATATGTATAAGACTTTTCCTTAACGGCAAGACTATTGTCCCATTAACTCTCACTATAAAGCTTTCTCTGAGAGGTATTTCCATAGGCTTGGAAATGAGCTCGGTAACACGGCATCACAGGAGCCTGTGGTCAGTCAGCAAGCGCGCTGTGTTTTGCAATCAATGGGGATTTTCTCCTTTTAGTCCTATGCTGGCAGTTTGGTTTGGTTTTCATCTTTCTTTAGTCTGAAGACTTGCAATGGTTAACAGTGAGCTCCATCTGTACATATTGCCATGTACATGTACACCTAGTATGTTAGCACTCAGGGCATCACATGATGTAGGACAAATTTGTTCCTCACTTCGTTGATCCTGTAAGCTCAGCCTTTGGTATAGTTTATGTGAATGAAGGTTGTTTTCATACACACATTTAGTGAGTCTGAACCTGGGCCCTTTTTAGCTCGAGGGCAGGAGAAGGAAGGAGACACTGAGTGTCGTAGAGTTGTGGAAGTGACTGTCGGAGCCATTCTGCTTCCTTGGGTGATGGTAAGAGTAGTGGTTCAAAGCTGGACCTGAGCGTGTGCTTCTAAGTGCTCTGATCTGGGAAGAAGGATGAGAGTACCTCTGCTGTGAGGCCTGGACTCAGCAAGGGAGAGGGTTCCCACCAGTGCGGATACACGGGGGTGGGATGGGAGGGGCTCCAGGTGTGTTGGGAAGGTGTAACCACTGTTTCCTTTCTGGATCACTGGGGCAGCAACCGTGGGCTCTGTCATTAGTCATTAGTGATGGATGTCATTAGTGATGGATGTGTAGGTCAGTGGAGGTAGTGGGACGTGATTCCTTGTCTCATCGAAGGACAGAAAGCAGAAGGGTGTGTTATCTACAATAGCGCAATGATTTGGCTCTAGAGCTAAGAGGACTGGGTTCAAATTCTTTCTTTTTATTAAGAGAATTTTTTAAAAAAATATATATTTATTTATTTGGCTGCACCAGGTCTTAGTTGTGGCTCATGGGATCTTCACTGCTGCGTGCGGGATCTAGTTCCTTGACCAGGGATCGAACCTGAGCCCCCTGCATTGGGAGCGCAGGATCTTAACCGCTGGACCACCAGCGAAGTCTCTGGGTTCAAATTCTAAGTCAGTTTTTGCAAGCTGTATGGCTTCTATATGATGGAAACAATAACAGTACCTACCTCACAGGTGGTTGTGATAATTAAAGGAGATAATTCTCATGAGAGCAATTAGCACAGTACCTGGCCACAAGATAAGTCTTCAGTAAATGTTAGCTTAAACGGGTGAACAGAATACGCTATGTGAGATTTTTCTAAAGTAAAAAAATCTTTCTGTACGCAACTTCCATTTGCCCACGAACCTCCCAGCAGCTACTTACCATCTCCAAGTTTCCCTGTCACACGGTTGAAAAATGGCTCTAGATCACATTGCATTTCAAATCATCCAAGAACTCTGCAGCAGGCTCAGGATCTGAAATTAACTTTGCCTTTGCCTTTATATTGTTCATGCTAGTTGCTCTTCAAGTATAATTATAATCAGAAAGCTAGCACTAAAAATAGTACCAATTCTCATTTCTCCTCAGTGTTATCTGCTGCCATAGTGTTTCCCAGGCATGTTTACTTACTTGATTCACGACAGTGAATCTCTTCTCTTATTAGCCTGGCAGCCATAGTTGGATTCCACAGCAGCACTCCGGGCAGCTGGTAAAATCTCTATTACCGGTGAAGCACTGGAGGCCCGAGTCGCTGTTTCCCCCCCACCCCGAGAAGCTCAGTGGAAGCGTGTATCATGGTGAGAGTCGCCTGAACAATGTTGCTGTGGAAAAAAAGAGAGGCCCAGAGTAGGGCCTTCCCTCTGACGATTTCAGAACTCTCTTCCCTCTAAGTAGAATGACAGCGTAGCCCTCAGATTTCTCCTTGTTCTCTCTTTGCGGCTCATGTGTACGGTGTGTGCTTTGTGTGAATTTAGGGCCAGGCAGAGGCCGGATTGACAGCTCCCGGCACATGTCGTCCCCTCTCTGGTGTCTCTCCCTCACAGCTTGGCAGTAAAAGAGAGGAGTCGCTCGAGAACTCTGTCTAAAGTGTTTTTGATTATTCCATGCCAAGATGTTGACCAGTCAGGTAAATCAAAACACTGTAACACCGGAAGCATTTTACCCTGGAGTTTTGACCCCTAAAATGTCTCTTTGTCCATCACAAACCTGAAGAGTTAGACTGAGATGATTTGGGGTCTCGATGGTGTTGTTAGGTGAGCACCAATTGATGTTAATTCGGTAATTATTCAGTTCTTTCCTCTTCCTCTCTAACAAACACCCCTTCTCCATTTAAAAAAAAAAAAAATCATTCATCCAACTGCGAGAAGAAGCAACAGGCAGCCTGAGGCCATGGCTCTGTAATCTGTGAGCTCCAAATGTTGGCTGTGAAGCTGGGAAGTTTGCAGCCGAAGCTGCCAGTGAAGCAGCATGAGAGGGTGGGGGGCAGTGGGGAGGGGGAGGGAAGTGTGTGAATGTGGGAGGGAAGGGATAGAAAGGGAACAAAGTCAGAACAGGAATGGAAGCAAAAAAAGCAAAGCCAACCAAACCAAACCAAGCCATTTCATATTCCAGTTCTACAGTCTTGGGAAGGAACAGTGTGCTGAGACTGGCCGGGCACTAGAGCAAGCGTGAGAGGCACAGAGGTTCTAGCCCTGGTGCTGCCCATCACCAGCAGTGGGATCTCCGGCCAGGCTCTGGGCTGTTGTTACCACGTGCGTACAACGGAGGACACTTACTGCTGCCTGAGACATCTCCTAGGATTGATGAGAGGCTGAAATTATATGGAAATTTATGAACCCCCCCCCCTTTAAAACCAGAAAAGGTTAATATCAAATGTAGCATGTTATCAGTTCTTTTCCAGAGAATGTGCATCCAACGTGCCACAAGTTCCTCTGTTTCTTCCCTTTCTCAGAAAATATAATGCTTACTTGAAGGCATCTGAGGCTTTACTCGGAATCTTCCATTGTCAAGTCACTGGCTCGCATTTTATCCTTAGCAAAGAAGTGAAGGCATGGACCCTGTTCTGCCACTAATTCACAAAGGTAAGAATGGCGTGGAGCAATTGGTCACACGTAGCCTGCAGCCAGGCTTTCGCACTGGAGATTACTGTCCAGTTGGCAGCCTCTCTCTGGCTAACCTCCAGGTATGACGTGGAGGGTGGTCGTCACATCCTGCCATGTGCTGGGTGGGGAGGGGCTCAGTGTGGAAGGACATGGCTGGTGGGCTGAGGAGCTCTGTGGTCCCTCCGTGTGGCTTAGATTAGACCTGTAATGAAAACCATTTCCTGTGGCTTGAGGAGAGGGTGGGAATCCTCCGCATCCACACCGCTCAGACTTAGCAAACTACGCTGCTGCCAAATGTTCGGGAAGTCCCCCATTTCTGCCCTGGAGCTTGCTCGGTATAAGCCTCTGGGGCTTACGTTCCACACAAATCTTATTCAAATTAAGGATCAGGTCAGGGATTTTTGTAACACTCCCTTGTCTGACTACTCAGGCAAGATTTGGGGAACCCCTCCAACTCCCCTATAACTTTCTGTTCCTTATGGCATGCTGGGACAGGGAGATAGAGCATCTCCAACGTGATCATTTTCTACCAGTCATGGCAAGAGAATGCTATGTGCATTGTAATCATTCGTCCTTAGTGACAGTCTTCCCTCATTGTTTTAATGTCCAAGCTCTTCATTTCTCACACAGTATTAATTTATCGTGTGCCTGTTAAATGTATAGCACCACAGAACCAACAGGTGTTTGTTAAGTATCTTGAGGACCGTGTGCTCCCAAGGGGTTTTCATTGCTGGGCCTGAGACATATGAGCTAGTTCTCTAGTAATGTGGTATGGGACATCTTGATGCCAAACGAGTGGTGGAGAGAATAAGCCCTATAGGAGCTCAGAGGATGAGGAGATCCATGCAGACCAGCGTGGCCTAGGAAGAGTTCACAGAGGAGAGGGGACTTAAATTGGGCCTTGAATGAGTGTCAGTAGAACCTGGAAGGCACGGAGAAACTGAAGGACGTATCGTATGGGGGACCCAGGGGGAACAAAGGTACAGAAGCACACCTGCGCAGGGTTGAGACTGACTCAAGAGCAGAATGGCGGTTCAGCGTAGTGGTTAAGAGCGTGGGCTTTGGAGTTAATCTGCTACCTATTATCTCTGTGACCTTGGGAAAGTTAGTGATCACCTCTTAGCATCATTTTTTGTTTGTTTGTTTTATAAAATGAAGAGAATTCTTGGCTTGAGTGGGTTGTCATGTGGAGTAAATGACATAATGTGTATAAAGTCTTTAGCACAGTACCTGGCACATAGTAAGCCTTCAATAAGTGGTAGTAATTATTAGTTATACTGATAATAACAGTTGGGTTGTGGAATTCATCTTTTTTTTTTCTGGGGAAAACGAGAAGCCACTAACGATATGTGTACAAGGGTATGACGTGATCAAAGCAGTCTTTTTGGAAGGTGAATGAAGCAGTGGTATAAAGAATTTGCAGAGAGAGAAGAGGCTAGATATAGGAATTCCACTAGAAAACAACTTTAATCATTCAGCCATCAATTAATGACCTTAATCATGGTGGAGACAAGGAAGAGATGGAAAGAAAAGAGACTTACATTGACTTTCACAATTGGATGTAAGGGATGAGACTGGAAAGTTTCCATGATCAGAGTGTATTGTAAGCTTCTTGAGGACAGGAGCTGTATTTTAATTCTCTTCATCCCCAGTGCTTAGTACATTGCCTGGTACACTGCAGTCATTAGTAAATGCTATTGAATGAATGAGTGAACAAGAGAGTGAGTGAATAAACGAGAAAAAGAAAAATGAATTCTAGGTCATGAGCATAGGTTGTTGAAAAAACGGCAGTTGCCAATGACCAAATTCACTCCTTTCTTGGAGTCTTTTTGGTATCTATGTAATCTTTGCCCATGATACGCAAGCATAGACATTTACGTACTAAGTAACACAAGGTCCTATCAGTAGATAATTGCTCCGTTCTAAGGAAATGGCTCTAACTTTAATGAGTGTGGCTAAAGGGAGAGCTTTAGTTTAGGGATTTTTGTTTGATTTTGTTTTTTAACTTGAATAGAGATTTTACATATGCAGTATGTTTTCTTTAGGATTACTAAAACTAAAACCTATGCAAAATTTTATTTATAGAGTGGGATTAAGAGATCATCTCCATTTTTACATTTGTATGATTCTGTCCCTTTTCTCCTTTTTCCAATTCACAAGAAATTGGAATAAATTGATTTGTTTCTTTAGACCAATAACTTTTACGGAAAACTCAACTCTTTGGTTTCTGAAGATGGAGGAAGAGATTCGAATATGATCAAGGACCAGGGATTTTGCTCTTATCCAAATGTGAACATTCACTATCAGTCTGTAGGCCACAACCTGAAACTATTTTCTAAAATATATCAACTCCCTTAGATTTAAATTCACTCAAAGGCCTTGTTCGTATTTTTCAGAGAACCAAAAAAGAGACTCAGGCACGATGACATCTGCCCATGGGACACCTAACTTTAATCCTTGGTTCAGCCTTTGCGGAAATTATCATGACACTGTAAAGTTTGGTAACCCTTATTTCCTGGACATTTACTAAGGTCATTTTCCCTTTTTAGTAACAAACCTAAATCAAATCCCAGACTTGTCCTGAATGAAATAGGTGAAGTTTAGCCACATGACCATGTGAGCTGTTACTGAAAACAAGATGCCCTCAGGAGCTGTTCAGCAGCGTTCACCTTTCCCTGCACAAATATAATAGAAAATGATTTTGTTACCTGCAGCCTTTTCTCTGGGCCCTGAATTGTGGTAATTATGTAAGATTCCAGCTCTTTTAACTAAGATTTCTCATATAAAATTAGTATATTATAGTAATGTGTAGAGGGGTATAGATTTTTGACGTCACAGGGAACAAGGAAATAGAATGGCCAGAGCTGCCCTGGTGGGCAGTGGAGAAACGACCTTGTACTGGGTGCCACAGACCATCAAATGCCCAGTTTCCTAAGAAACCAATTGCAGGTATCATCATCTACACTTTCTTCCTCCTACTGCCACCACTAAGGCCTATCCCGACAGCACAGGGTTGATGTCCATGTGATAAGAGCACAGGGCGGGAGAGCTCTCATCAGTGAAATCATTACTGACAGAGACTTGCTTATATCTGATGTTAGCACTGATCTGGGCAGTAGGTGGAACCATGAAGAAATGTAAGATACCAGCTTTTCTGATCTCACTATAAAATGAGACCCCCCGAGGAACCCATAGGAGCCAGCCTTGGGCTTCCACCTAGCCAAAGGTGGGATTGGGACCTGCGTTTAGACTTATTTTTTAGGAGCCAGGAACAAAAACCAACTCAAGGCAGCTTATGTGGGAAAGGGGATTTATTGGATGAATACTGAATTATGTCACAGAGTCTAATGAGGAGTTAACACCTACTCTTCAGGGAGGGTGAGGACCAGTGTGTCTCTGGGGACCTCAGAGTAGTCATAGCCTTTCTTTCAGAGCCATACCGTTAAACAGACTCAGTTCTCAAAGATTTCCAGTCTCTGGGTTTCCATTCAATATTTCATGTGCACCACTGAGAGACAAACTTGCCCAATCTGTACTAGTATCCATTCTTGGATATCCATTCTTGGACTAATTAATTATGGCCACCAGGGCAGAGTCAAGCAACAGAAGTTTGGCTCCCAGAAATCACTCCTATGGTGAGCTTGAGCAGTTCTGTGAGACGTTAATATAATAAGCGTATGCTATTTATCTATTAACATCCTATTACTCTGCAATAAGCCTGGGGAATTGAGAAAGCATTCCTTAAAAATGGAGGAAACTCATCATTCCCTGGTGCATTAAAGATGGCTTCAGATCTTTGGGGAATGTCCACTATTTCCTCAAAATAATGGGCCATGAAATCCCTCACCCCTAGTTTATCAGTTATGTATATGCTGCATAACAAATAAACCCCAAACTTAGTGGCTTAAAACAGCAACTGTTTTTATTTGCTCATCCTTCTCTGGGTCAGCAATTTGGGATGAGCTTAACTGCCCACTTCTGCTGGTGTCATCTAGAATCACTCATGTGGCTCAGTCTCCTGGAGGCTTGAACGGTGCTGGATAGTTCAAGGTGGCTTCACTCACCTGCTGTTCGGTATCGAATTTCAGCTGGGACCCTTTCCCCATGGTCCTTCATCCTCAAGCAAGAGAGCTAGGCTCCCTCACATGGCATCACCATGTTTCAAGAGGCATCTTGAGGCCTGGCCTTGGAAGTTCCACTATGTTACATTGCTGCATTCTACTGTTCAAAGGAAATCACAAGGTCAGCCAAGACTCAAGGGTGGGGGAAATAGACTCTGTCACTAGAAAGAATAGCAAAGTCATGAGCATACAGGGATAAAAGGTTTTGTAGCCATCTTTGCAAATAATCTGCCATGCTTGGGACCTACCTTAAAACAAAAGCAAAAAACATTCAAGCAGTTATAGCCAATATCTAGACATGGAAAAAGTTGAATGACATGGTATTATAAAGTCCTTGTGAGACGTTAGTAGCCAAAAAAAAAAAAATTAAAATAACCCTTAAAATTCCTGTAATTCACAGGAAAGTTGTGAATAATTCACATACAAAATATTGAGATAAAGGGGGCTTGGATTGTAGACCCAGTCTTGTTACTGATTTTCTGTGTTAAGTTTACAAAGCACTTAACCTCTGAGTCTCAGTTTCCCTATGGATCAAATAAGGAAATGTATAAATCACACGACTTCAGTGAGAAAGAGTTTTGTGAGCTGTAAAAATGCTATATACATGAAAAAGGCATTAAAAAGAATTCAAATCATGAAATCTCATTTCCTTCTCTCCTCTAGTTATGTGGTTTAAAACAAGGAATGATCTTATGCTTATGTTGCTACAAAAGATATGTTTTTACAAAAATTTTCTTTCATCTAAATGCTTTTTGATGATTTGCCAGTGAATGTAGTGCAATCTATGGTCTTTCTAAGTATACAAAAATGCGTGAAATTAAAACACCCAAGAGGAGAGTAATTGGATGTATCCATTTGGGGAAAAAAGGAAAGCGTGTGGAAAAGAAAATGAGCTTAAAAGCATAAGAGAGACTGTGTCTTTTAGACTGTGTAAGAATAATTAGGTGAGATTCCTCTGTGTGGAAACTCTTAAGAGAAAATGATTTGAAATGGTAGAGTCTGTGCCAAGCTAGGTATGAGAGCTGAACACACAGTTAACTTTAAAGAAGTAAAAGAAAAAACTTCTCTAAAATGCATCTACTAATTTCCGTAGGGAATGGGTCATGCTGAGTATGAAAACACCAAGTTTTAGCATTTCCAGAGAAAGAGGTGGTATGGAAAAATGAGTTAGGACCTAGGAGAGCCTTGTGAGGCCGTTTCAGCAAAGATGTGAGTATGTGAATATATTCTCCAGAATTTCCTAATCTCAGCTGGTCCCTTGCAGCATCTGTGATACACTCCATCACATCCCCTTAGTGCATCTGACTCCAGCACACTCCCATATATCCTTGCTGGCCAGTGTTCTACATCAAACATGCTGAACATCCATTTGTGCTGTTTTCTCACTGTCTATGCACGCTCAGCAATGGAGAGAAGGTTATCACTCTAGTGTAGGGATTGACAAACTTCGGCCCATGGGCCAAATCCTGCCTGCCTGTTTCTGTAAATAAAGTTTTATTGGAACACAGTCATGCCCATTCATTTACATATTGTCAACGGTTACTTTCATGCTACAGTGGCAGAGTTGAGTAGTTACCAGAGACTGCACGGCCTGCGAAGAGGAAAATGTTGAATATTGGACCCTTTACAGAAAATGTTTCCCAACCTCTGCTCTAGTTGGTCAGTTTTGAGGCACATTCTACACAGTTCCTTCATGTGTCCCCAGTTAGATGGAAACCAGTTGCCCACAGTGGTAGCCAGCACATTACACGCACTTTATGGGCTCTTTGACCTTCCTTCTCTCTGTTTCGCTACTCCCTACCTTTTGTTTCCCAGGATCACTTTCCAAATAAACTACCTGCGCCTGGGATCTTGCCTGTAAAAGTAAACTAAGGTAGAACTCAATCCTCCTTGGTAGTGCTTTTTCATCTTATATTTATGAGACTTTGCTCCATTATGTGACTTTGTGACTCTTCACACATACCGTGCATAAAACTGAAATACACACGTAACCTATCACTGACACAAATGTTCCATGAAATAATATTTATCTTTGCTGCCAGTAACATGTGCTTGTGTTTTCTATTCCATTTTACTCTCCTGTATTTCATTTAAAAACTAGGCTGGCCATGACCAATTAACCTGACTTCAACACAGCCCTAGAGGTCTATTTACAGTTTTTGAACCCATAAGTCTGTGAGTGGCCACATCCAAACTTGCATGGGCATTGGATCCACAAGGCTTTGATCCAGACTGCCTGGCTAAAGAAAAGCAGATTAGGTATCTGGAAGATGTGAGCAGGAACTCTTATCTGTAAAGGTAGAAATGCATCGGCTTCATCCTGAGAAGAACAAAGGGAATGAAATGAGGGAATAAAGCAGTGAAGAAAGGGAAAATTGCCTTTAGGATGAAGGAGGAAGATAGAGGAAGAGAAAAAACCCAGTGGAAAGGTGAAGCTGCAAAGAACATCCCTTCATTTTCATGTTGTATAAAACCGCACCCATGTGGAAAAGGAACAAATAATGACATTTGAATGAATCTAGGTAGTCAGTTCAAATCCTTCCTTTATTTTTAAATGGATATCTTCTACCAGTTATAATTTATGTCATCTTCATGTCTTTACCCATGATTTCAGATGACCTCTTCCTGCTTAATACCATACTCTCTGGATTATTCTCTCTCTCTTTTTTCTTTCTTTCTTTCTTTTTTTTTTTTTTTTGTGGTACGCGGGCCTCTCACGTTGTGGCCTCTCCCGTTGCGGAGCACAGGCTCCGGACGAGCAGGCCTAGTGGCCATGGCTCACGGGCCCAGCCGCTCCGCGGCATGTGGGGTCTTCCCAGACCAGGGCACGAACCCGTGTCCCCTGCATCGGCAGGCGGACTCTCAACCACTGCGCCACCAGGGAAGCCCCCAAATATCTTTTGAAAAGGATTCTGAATCTGGAAATGGTGTTGAAACTTGGCTGGATACAATTCAACTTTAAATATATATATATATATATTATATATATATTCATCTAGAATCCCTGCTTGCTTTGATAAACTGTGAGCTTTTGAAGGAGGAAATGGGGATGGGATTGGGGAAGGGAAAAGGGAAAGCTGGCCATCTTTCTGAACAGAGAATGAGGAGGAGTGAATTGGTTTCCTAGGAGATAAGGCTCTTCTTTATTTAAAGTTTTTCCACAGAAAGATTTCTGTATTGGTATCTTCTTCTTAGTCATAAGGAGTTCACCACCAGAGACGCAGCTCAGAATTGCTTTCCGTCGGCAGCTGCCAAAGGCGAGCCTAATCGTCTGGTCTTTGCTCCGTATTTTCTCTGCTGGAGCCTAATAAACATAACTAATACTACTGACTGCAATCGACGTTTGAGTTATTTAGTCACCTATCACTAGCACAGGAACCTTTAACATTAGCTCCACTGGGGGAGCAGAAGCTCATTCTCGTCCGTGTGATCTCGCAAACAGTTGCCCCACGCCCTGCCACCTGAGTCACTTTCTCCCAACCAGGTTTTCTCAGATTCCCTGAAAGGAAGAGGGAGCACAATAATCTCTCAGCTCAAAGACTTTAATATCAGTAGCATTTCTCTTCCAAGGCTTTTTTTGGCTTCAGAATAATTAAAAGTAAAAGTGATTCAGATATTTATATATATTCTTTTCGTGTGTGTGTTTTTACATCTTTATGGGAGTATAATTGCTTTACAATGGTGTGTTAGTTTCTGCTTTATAACAAAGTGAATCAGTTATACATATACATATGTTCCCATATCTCTTCCCTCTTGCGTCTCCCTCCCTCCCACCCTCCCTATAAAGTAACTCTTTATCAAAGAAGAGATTGCGACCCCACCTCCCTGTGTACATGCAATCAGGCAGAGCCAGATTCCTTTGCACACAGCGTTTATTTATCTGGTCATTTGGAGGTAATTGAGACAGTCTCAGGTAAACCTTGCAGCAGTCAGAGGTTACCCCATCCTGCATTTCAGAATTTCCGCATCTCTGGTGATGACAACTCTTCCCAAAGATCAAAGACAGTCTATACCAACAGCACTGAAGTATTGCACTGCAGTAAACACGTTCCCAAGTGTCTGTCCAGCCCACACCTCTCTTCTCTGAGGGCAGTCACCCTCCTACTCCCTCAAGATGGGACCCCACTGTTTACCTGTGTTCTGTAAGTATCTGATCTTCTGGTATCCATTGATTCAACCAAGGTAGATTTTCTAACTCAAGCAGGGCTAGGTAATTCTTCCTTCCAGTGAGTTTAAATTGAGAACAAAAATTGCTGGTTTCTATCTGAGCTGGCTCCGTGAATGAAGATGTCAAGAGCTGTAGAGTAGTCATGCAGGAGGCTGAGAGAAAGAGAGAGAGAGGGAGAGGCTGGGTTGAGGTGGGAACATTGAGTGCCGCTCATACAAATCCTTCAGTGACTGGATTGTAGTTGTTACTGGTATTTCGTTTCAGAGTCAGCTGAAAACTGTGAAGATGGAGAGGGTCCTTGGAGAGAAAAGGATGTGTTTAGTACAAGCCTTGCTGAACTCCTACAACTCCTTTGTTTTTTTCTGGGCCTTGGAATAATAAACCAGTACTTGACAGCTTCTACCTTAGAAAAAGCATATCAAGCAGGATGTTGTTGGGACCCCTAGTGTAGAAAATTTGGTGAGGAAGCTGTACCATTTAGTTCCCCTCAAAGCCCTGGCCGCCTCCTTAACCCAGAAAGCATGTAGTCTGCCGGCAGGGTCTGCTCAGGGTCGATTTGAGGTATTTATAACCCAACACTTGCCATGGAAATGAGTATTTCCTGCGAACGCGGCGGGATTCCTGCAGTTTTCCCAGTCGAGAGGAAACGCAAGCTTTCTTTTTCCTGGGCTTTGCAGCCTCTCCCTCGCCCTATCCTCTCTGCCTACCTGTTGCCCCTGTGCTGCCTCTAGTCTTCCAAGAGGTCAAGACTGCAGTGATGTTAGTTATTTTTGTTCTTCACTGTGGAATCTGTGTCACAGCTAGAGCCACTAGAAGCACATTCCCAGGGACTGCTCAGCACAACATATGCCCAGGGGCCACCTGGGTCTGCGTGCCCTTTGGCTTCTGTTGGGTGTGTCTGCAGGACCAGGATCACATCTGCAAGAGTGCAGGTCCCCTCATCTAACTGCTGCAAGGTCTTCTTTCACTCTGTGCTCTTCCCCTCCGCCCCCAAACTGCCATCTGTCTATTCACCCAGAGTCCACCTTCAGCACGTCCCCTGGCTCCTCCAAATGGCCACCCTTGCTCAGTGTCTGACTTCTTTCCTGGCCTTTTTCCTTTCTCCCCTCCCCTCCCTTTTCTTTGATGCATGGTGATCGGGTAGAGCTGTCCATCCACAATTTGCCTCAGAGCTTCTGCTACTGGCCCTCCGGGGCAAAAACTTTAAGGAGGGAAGAGTGAAAATGGCCCTATTTGCCAGGATCTCAAGGGTGGGACAGGGAGAACTTGGCAATATGGCCAGGAGCACCCAGCACCTCAGCGGTGGACTGTTTGGGTGGGGAATGAATGCTGAGATTAGAACACGTAGCAATGGCGTTAGAGCCAGGATACTGATCCTGGAGATGGGCCATGTATGAACATTGACAGAGAATTCAGGAAAGCTGGGGATATTGGTGTAATTTGTTAATACCAGAGAACAAATGGCATAAAAATTATGCTAATTTTAGTAATTTATGAGAATGACTTACCCTTTATAACTAATTACTGCACGCACCACAGCGATTATGCACATCATTAATAGGTGTCAGATGAACGTTATTGTAGGTTTCATTTGATCACTAAGTGCTAAGTCCCATAGATGCAGGCTGTCTTCTTGTCTGACATTGGCCTCTGCTCACCACCTTCAACAATTAGGAGAAGCACTACTGAGTTAGGACAGGGAACTCAATCTGCTCTTTTTGCAAGAGCTCATGAACATGGTAACACCATTATTTATTTATTTAACAGTGTTTTTATTTTTGAAAATGATACGGTTGCAACTACTATGTGGTTTTTTTTTTGGATTGCATTGAAAAGATCAAGATTGACCTCTGTTCCATTCTTCTAGTGCCGTGCTGTTTATTATCCACATGTGGTTATTTAAATTAATTACATTAATTCCTCAGGAATGCTAGTCACATTTCAGGGGGTCAGTAGCCTCATGTGGCTGGTGGCTATCTACCACACAGTGCATATATAGAACATTTCCATCACTGCAGAAAGTTCTGTTGGGCAGTGCCGCCGGCAGCTTGGCGGTGGTGAAAGTGAGGTCTGTCTGTCATGGAATGACTAGGTCAGCTGGCTCTGAATTTTCTGTATAGAGGAGGGGACCGGGAAGCTCGGGGCCCCAGCTGTGAAGGAGGTGACAGTGAGTGACAGAGAGGAGTAGACTCTCCCATGAGCAAGCTTCACTAGCTCCAGGGAGCTCAGGCAGGGGGTGGGGCTGGAGGGGCTGTCTCAGACAAGGGAGATCCCATCACTGCTCCTGGGAGGGACTGTTGCCTTGTGTAGTGGGATACAGAGCAGTTACATCCAAATCAGCCCAGTCTAATAGTCTTACACTAGCTGGAATATTATTCAATAGAAATTTGCAGAGTAAATGAATGATACAGCAGGCAGCAGGTTTTTATAACGTCAACAACTTTCATGAACACAGAGCTTAACAGTTTATATACCTCTTTAATGTCTTTTGTTTGATCCTCATAACAATGTAAAGTGAGTAAGAAACCTGTGATCTTCCTCTTGTTGATGAGAGAATCAGGGTTCAGAGTGATAAGACGTTTCCTCAGGGTCACCCAGCTAGTAAGTCACAGAGTTGTGACTCAAATTCAGGGTTTAGGACCCTAAATGACACGTTCCATGGCAATGCATGGCCTTTCAGGTGCCTTTCCAGTAAGGGTATTTCTAGCAGCAGACCGCTGATGTGGTAGGATTCGAGGATGCCTTTGACGCTTAGGGTTTCCCAGGGACCAGTTGATTCAACTTTGGTAGGTTTTTTAAGTTGTCAGCTTGATACATGATTTTTATTTTTCACGTTTGCCTGAATTTCTGCTTTCAGACTTCCACAGGCAGACTGCCTGGCATTCTAAAGCAGCAGCTTTCACACTGTGTCCCACCAATGCCAGCAGCTCCATGGAGGGGCCTCAGGCTGCCATGGGGGTGGGACGCAGTGGGGCGGCCTTGTGTCTGGGCTCTGGGCTGTTCAGAGCTGATACGCTTTCAACTATTTTTATATATTTGACATTCCACAGAAAAATTTCACTTGAAAAAAGGTTCTCTTGCTACCCATTAGAAGAAGAATCACTGTTCTAAGGCATTTTTGTGGCAGCCTGTTTCCTGTGACAAGAAAGTGGGGCAAGCTGAACCCTGTGCCCAGGCACCATCCAGGCCCAGGATTCATCTGTGGACCAACACTTTCTTTCTAGTTAGAAACAACCCCTAGTAGTTCAGTCTCCCGCAGCCTACAGAGCCGGCCCTAAGGCAGGGCAGGAGACAGAGGGTCCCTGTGCTGGGACCAGAGGGCCCCTGCTTGTCTGATGGAGCTGCCGTATCGTCTTATTCTGCCACTGGCTTTCATTGTCTTCTCAGTCAAGATTCCTCTTCGCTGCCTGAGCACGCAGCACCTGCCGAATCCTCCCTCTGTGACTTGACACTGTGTCCTAAGGGCTTGTTGGCCTTTGCCAGAAGCAGCTGCCAAGATTGCTTCAACTCAGAGACCCCAATCCTGGCCTCACCTGGACAGCCGGCTTCTGTGCTTGTTAACCTATCTGTAAGGCAAGGGACTTTCAAGGAGGTCAGAGAATTCCCCGACATCAGCTTTCAAATTCCTTGTTCCTCCCTTGAATGTGAATACACTAAAATTGATTGAATAAGCCTGGATTTTTACATTATAATTCTGCCTCTGCCTAATGTTTACTGTGTAATTAATCTTAAAGCTCATAATTTTTCAGTGATGGATTTGAATAGGCATGATGCTGTTGTCAGCGCAAAGAGGGAAAATGAGGTGTGTCACATGGGAACTGAAAATAAGGTTAACTTGTGACAGTAAACCTCCAAAAAGCCACACAGAGTGGATGAGATCAGCCATCCTTAATATTTACACACCTTGAGGAGTAATCAAGAAATAGGTGCCTGGAGGACAACAGTAGCATGTATAGAGCAGTAGCATGTAGAGCAAGACTGGGCTGTGGTCTCAGGAAGATGAAATGCTTCCACAAGCTTTGAAAGTATAACGCACACCATTCCTGGAAACAGATGAACAGCTGAATCATATTCTGCAGTAATAACAAGGTCAGAGCACTGACCTGACCATACATCGGGCATATATATCTTGTATGTTGTAATTATATGGTGTTGAGATGAGGTCAGAAGCCTACAGAGGGATCTTAAGTCTCCAACACTGTCCAAAGAACCTGGGATCTAGACACTGGACCTAAGGCATAGGCATACTTTTGGCTCTGGGAGAGGTGTACTCTCTGATAAGGTAGTAAAGGTTTACCTGGCTTTCCTAGAGCCTGGGTGAATGTGTCGGGCCACACAAATGGGATTTGTTGTAAGATACGTGGGAGAACTGGTAGGTGGCGTGTAGTCAGGACCCCTGGGTAGCTCTCAGTGGCTGGAGGCCTTTCACGCCACTCAGCTTCCAGGTGCGCGATTCAGCACTTCAGGCTTCACTTCTTTTTCTACTGGCCCTTGTTCCTTTCTGCCGAACGAACTCGTCTCCATTGTTCTCTATGTTGCTTCTACTAAAATATTGTTTCCTATGTTTTAAGGCTTTTACTTAGTCTCTCTCTCTGTCCCTATGTTTCATATTGAAAATCTCAAGGAGAAATGAGCTTAAGTTGCCATACAGTCGGTGCGAGGCCGACTTGTAGACCTTTAGATGGTGGCCCTTCTAGATGGTGTTCCGTCACATTGAACAAAGGATGGATATCTACTGACAAGGAAAAGTTCAAAAGGCAAGACGTTGGAGGCTTCTTTGAAGGGTAGTAAGATCACAGGCACCTGGTAGAATCTGACCAGTATAGTGAATTATTCCCCACGACTGTCCTACCAACCTTGTTCCGATTCACACTCACCAAGTAGTTTAAGGCTTATGAATTTACTCTGCCAGATGTTCTGACACTAAGGTTTTCTGGTTAGTGGACACAGATACTGTAATCAATGGGAAGAAGTGTCCCAAATTTAAATGAATAAATTGACATTTTGGTTTATGTGATGGTTAAGTTTGTGTGCCAGATGTTCGGTCAGACATTCTGGATGTTTCTGTGAAGGTGTTTTTCCATGAGATGTACATTTAAATTGGTGGACTCTGCATGAAGCGGACTGCCCTCATAATGTGGGTGGGCCTCATCTAATCAGCTGAAGGTCTGAATAAAACAGAAGACTGACCTTTCCCCAAGCAAGGGGTCCTACCAGCAGGCAGCCTTAGGACTTGAACTCGACATTGTTTCTTCCTGGGTTTCCAGCCTGACAGTTCACCCTTCAGATTGCCTCCATAATCACGTGAGCCGATTCCTTCAAATACATCTCTATTTATATACACATCCTATTGGCTTTGTTCCTCTGGAGAACCCTGACAGTTACTTACAGTGTCTTGTGAGTTTGTTTAACATGGGCCAGTTCTCCTGAATTCATTCTACTGTCGAGGCTCTAAAAACGCACATTTCTCAGGTAGTTGTCATCTTGAGTTCAAAGTTTCAGGTTTTTACTCTCTAACTACATTGATCTCTTTCTGAGACATTCAGTGATTTGTTTAATGCTTCTTGAAACTTCTTAAGATTCTTAGATTTAAGTTTCCATAGCACTGTAGGGTGACATTCACATGAATCTCCAAATAAGTTTTAAAGGACAAATAGACACTGTGGCTCAGGGTATCAGTTATTCGGCAAGGTTGAACCCAGCAGGCTACACGTTGCATATGGGCAGCAAGGACCAGGTGGACAGGGGACAGGTGTCTCCAAAGTGTTGGTTATTCTATTCCTTTCCTATTGTTGCTTTAACAAATTACCACAGAGTTAGTGGTTTAGAACAACGCAAATTTACTATCTTATAGTTCTGAAGGTCAGAAACCTGAAATGAGTCTCATGGGTCTAAAATCAAAGTGTCAGCAAGGCACCACTCCTTCTAGAGCCTCGAGGGAAGAGTTCCTTTTCTTGCCCTTCCCACCTTCCAGAGGCTGCCCACATTCCTTGGCTCATGGCCCCCTTCCAGTTAGCAATTGCATCACTCTGACATCCGCTTCCACTGTCACGTCTCCTCTGACTTACTCTCCTGCCTCCCTCTTTCACTTACAAGAACCTGTGTGATTGCACTGGCCCACCCAGATAATCCAGAATAATCTCTCCATCTCAAGATCCTTAACTTACTCACATTTGCAAGGTGCCTTCTGTCATATAAGGTTAACACATTTACAGGTTCTGGAGATTGGATATAGACTTTGGGGTGGGGGGGGGTTATGAATCTGTTTCCCACAGTTATATTATTTTCTGATTGCATACTTCTATAAGCATTTAGGGGTTATAGTGTGGCAGGACTCTAAAAATTGAAAATAAAGAAAATAGAGTCACATTTAAAAATCAACACATAACTTACAATAAAGGTAGAGAAAATCATCTGAAGAAGATGAAATTACTTGTAGGCAAGCATGCCTTCGCTGTAACGTCTTTAATGTCTTAATATCACTAGTAGAATTAAATAAAATTAAAGAAAACGGACAATAACATAAGTATATATTGGCAGTGCCCCCCCAAACACTAAAAAGGAAAAGGGAGACTCAGGTACTGTTATTTGATGGTTTCAGTTCTCATGGTAAGCGTGTCCCTGAAGGGTGAATGTTACAGGGCTTGAGTCCTTGCATTCTAAGTGCACTAGGCCCACTGACAAGTCTGTCCCTATGGTAAGACTGTATATCAGGCTAAGGAATTTGGTCAGTGAATTCTAAACTGTATCTGTAGAATAATATCGTTCCATGAGACATTGACGTGTTCTATAAAGACGGGAGCCAAATTTATTCTAGAAAACTGCCTATCTGAGCTCACAACTCCGCAGTGTACATCTGCAGATCAAAGGAAATGTGCAGTTATGAAAGCTGTTTTCCTTGGTTTAATCCAGCGTTTCTCAACTTCACTTGATTACTGAACCTTCTGTTGTTGTTGAAAGATCTATTAAAATGTCTCACAGCACACAGCACATTTTGGGAAAGGATGCATTAAAGGCTTGATTTATCTACCTCCTGTTGTTCTGAGTCCATGCTCATGAAGCCTCCTTTTGATTTCCATGTGGTTGGACCACAAGGCAAAAAAAAAAAAAAAAAAAAAAGTTTTGATCAAGCCATCATGATATTTCTTGAGCATGTGGTGTGATATTTCTCACTGTAAGTTAACACATCAGCCTTTTGATGTTTACTTTTGTCTCATGTGTCTTTTAGTTACTTGGTGTGAATTGATCTCTTTGTCACCCAAACTTCCATTTACTTTTTAAAAAATTAATTAATTTTATTTATTTATTTTTGGCTGCATTGGGTCTTCCTTGCTGCGTGCGTGCTTTCTCTAGTTGTGGTGAGCGGGGGCTACTCTTCGTTTGCGGTGTGTGGGCTTCTCATGGCAGTCGCTTCTCTTGTTGCGGAGCACGAGCTCTAGGCACGCGGGCTTCTGTAGCTGTGGCTCGCGGGATCTAGAGCGCAGGCTCAATAGTTGTGGCGCACGGGCTTCGTTGCTCCACGGCATGTGGGAACTCCCCGGACCAAGGCTTGAACCCTTGTCCCCTGCATTGGCAGGCGGATTCTTAACCACTGTGCCACCAGGGAAGCCCTCCATTTACTTTTAAATGCCTGTCTACTTACCAATATCTACTAAAGAAAGGGAAGCCAGAACTTTACTATTAGAGTGATGGGTGGAAAATAGTAATGAGTTCTGGACTCCCAAGTACTTGTCCTGGTGGCCTGACATCACGAGAATTGCCTGGACTGCTTTGAGAGATGGGTGAATCTTGAAGCTAAACATCAGAATGAAGGCCTAAGATTACCACATACTTCTGTCCATAAGCAAAAATCACTTCAATTTTTTTCCTATCAGCTAACTGATGGATAGTAGTATCAATCTATTATACACGGTTACTACAAAGTGTATTCATCCTCCTGATCATAAAAGGGTCCTCCAAAGCTAGGAGAGAATATGGCGTCAAAGAGGGCCAAAGACAGATCCAGGATAGCATGTAGTTTGATTTAAAAAATCAACCTGTAATACAAAGATCTTTTATAAGAGCCCGTTAATGTTAGAACCATGAGTTTTCCTCTTATCGCACTCAGCTGCAGTTAGACTGTCGTATGTATTGTGATTTGTATTAAAATCCTCAACAACTCAGAAGAGAAAGAAAGCTTTGAGAAAGTTCATACAAGAGTAATCAAGTATCAGATTATGAGAATCATGAAGAAAGATGAAGAGATGGAGAATCAGTTGGCCTTTTAAGAAAATGATAACATAAGTATCATAGAAAAATATAATAAACTTCTATAATTCATTCAAAATTAATACATTTAAACCAACAAAGTTCATGGTAAATAAAACCTTGTAATGGCCTTATAGGCTTTATTCTTGCCATCCTTCCTCCTTTGTGTCCTCAGTTTACTCAAGCATGGTTTCCCATGCCAATGTACTGTGCCTCCTCAGACCCCTGCATCTTCCAGTGGTTCTTAATTAGCACCTCATGGGGTAAAGAGTGCAGATTTAGTCTCCATCTGCTTCTTAGGACCTGACATTTAAGAACTTCCCTTCGCACAGGTCTGTCCTGGCAGAGGCTTACAGCTCCTCTATTTCTTTGCTAAACTTTGCTCTAGCTCTCATCCAATGAGAAAAAAAGGTGTCACCTCCACCTTCTTGGCATGAGAGAGGTGCTTGAGCAGGAAATTGGACAGGGTGTAGTCCTGTGGACCAGGAGTTGTAGAAAAAAGTGGAAGGACACAAGATCTGAATTAGATCAAAGAGAAAGACTATTCCCTAAGAAATATTTTCTTTACATTTGTTGTCATTTGGGCATAAAAAAGTTTAATTTTAATGTTGCATTAGTAAGATTTTTTTCATTTATTTTTATTTCAGAAAGTGCGATTAAACACAAGGAAACCTGCGTGTGATTTTAATAGCCCCAAATTAATATAATTATTAAATAGTAATATCAAATTTTTGCAAAATTTCAAAATATGTAAGCAGGCAAATGACCCTCTACCAACAGACATGTGGTACAAAAAACGCCATACTTTAAAATATTGTTGTTAGATTTATTTAGTAGAGCCTTTCTCACTGTGATCTAGACATACATTGAAGCAATCTTTGAAAATTCAGTTATTTTAAAGTTGTAGCTTTGAAAATTGAACTTCTCTTATTAACCTTAGAAGTGACTATGTAAATGGCTTTAAGTGTTTACAATTCTCCGTCCTCCTTTCCAGATAAGAAAAGGACTCTGGTAAGAAAAGGACTTATGGCATCAAAGGTTACACTTCATTTCGGAAGGCTCAAGAAAATCTTACAGAGAAAATTTCTTCCTAAATCTAAATTTCTAAGAGTCTACAACCCTTTCCTTCCTCTTACCAGGAATTAGTACTAACCGTTCTTTGCCTTGGTGATGGTTATCAGAGACATATATTAAATTCTTTCAACCTTGTTTATAGAGCTTTTGGAGAATCTCAGGGAACATGTGTGGCTTGGTATCAGCATTTTTTTTTCTAGTAGTTCTGAATACTGGATTAGAATAGTATGGTTGCATTTGCATTAATTTCGGCTCTTCAGTAAAGCTTCATTTATCGAGAGCTGTGCTGTCCAGTGTGGTAGTCATCAGCCAGGTGTGTCCATTGAGCGCTTGGAACGTGGCTGGTGTGAGTTGGGATGTGCCATGGTGTAGCACATACCAGATTTCATTGGCTTTAGTACAAATGAAATGTGAGAAAATGTCATTAATAATTTTATGTTGATTGTATACTGAAGTGCTAATATAGTGTTTTGAATATGTTGGGTTAAATTATATTTATTATTGGAATTAATTTTACTCTTTTAAAACCTCCTTTAATGTATCTGCTAGAGAACTTCAAATGGCATGGGTGCTTCCACTGGTGGCTCACATTTCTGTTTCTGCTGAGCAGTGGTGATCTAGAGCCATTGTGCAAACAAGGATTTTACGTGTTTATATTTTCCAGATACATTTAAACATTAAAATGTTCACTGTGTCAGTTATTTTTGTGAAAGTCTCTTTAAATGTACTATACTTCTGCATCTTCTTAATTAGAAAAAGCAACTTAATATAGCATTTTCTTCATGAGTCAGTATCATCATTATGGAGCTTAATTTTTTTTATGTTGTGTTTGATTGATGCCCCTATGAGTGAGTGAACCTTATAGGGCTATTGCTCTCACGTAAAACGGCCCCTGGTTCATGTATGATTATAGTCAGGAGTTTGGCTGTATTTTCCCCAATGTTTGTTATTGCTTCTTAAGAATACCTTTATGCCCTTTCTAATGCAACCTGCATGTCCTTTATAATTTCAGAAAACTTAACAGTTTTCTAGAAAAAGCAGGCAAGCAGCTTATGAGGTCTGTGAGCTTTTACAGAATTGTAGGTCTTAGGGCCCCTGGTAGGCTTTGCTTCTTCTGTAGATAAGGTCCATGGGTTTTATTACAGCCGGTTTTCTTGCAAGGCACAGATCTTTTTGGCTTCTGGATTCGAGGTTATGGATGAGATATCTGTGACTGCTAGAAGTCTTCCTACTAACCTATTACCTGAAGTGTGGCATTTTCAGATGACATTAGAACTTATGTATACAATTGTTGAGCTAGCTATATAAAAATATATAAGGGATTGATAGGCAATAGCTAGAATTCTTCTGTTGACTCCTGTTTTGTTTTGTTTTGTTTTGTTTTGAGACAGTGTCGTGGGTTCATGCCACAGCTGCTATGTTCAAGTGTGGCTAAGCAGGCAAAGGTGGAAGGAGCTATGCTCATGTGAAATTTCAGCCTCTTAGCAGATGTCGCCTATTGTTGTTTAGCTATTCACCTGAAGTCTTTCCCCACATTCCGTACAGTTGCAGCGAGGGCTGTTTTGTGTGTTGCTGCTGTTTCCCAGTAGTCCAAAGCTCTGCTGCTTTGCTTGATGCTGTGTTTGGATATGTGCCGATAGCATTTATCCTGCTCTCCTTGCCTGTGATTTTTCCGACATCAGCTTTCATATATAATAGCTCCTTGAGTGGCCTGCTGTCTTCTATTCTCTGCATACACACATTCCAGGGGCACGTCAACATGAGGATTATTTCAGTGCCAAGACTGACGGTATTCCTTCTGATGCTGGTGAGAGATCTGATTTTTAAGTTAACATTCCTAGATCTGGGAGACGGTATTGTTCCCTAATGCATAGACATCTTTTGTAACACATATAACATCATATTATAAACATCTATTTATTGGTAAGTTCTATCATTTGAGTGACGGATTCTAGGATGCCTTGTGCTGCCCTTGTAATATTGTAGGTGTTTTGTCGTACCTGTTGCTGAACTGAACTGAACTGATGAAACCGCTCAAGAGGCTCTGTAAGGTGTGCGCAAATGATGCAGAGCTTTCAGCAAAACAAGTTCAGAATGCATTCTTGCTTATGGACCCTCAGTGTGTAATGCAGAGTAAGAGAGTAATGCTGGGTTACCTCTAAGCTTGGTCTGTCAGGTTCATAAAAGACACAATGGCATTCTTCATGTACTTCTCTACTTCTTAGTCGATAGCTCAGCAGTAAATGGCTTCTTTAGGCTTACAACAGCTCACTGTTCTTTCTTGACTCTGTAAAGAATTTCATGATAAATCCATGCCAATTGCTTCATTACCTCTCCATGGCATTTGATGATGCCTGTAACCTAGACATTACCCTTCAATCTGGATACTTTGAAAAGGTTGTACACAGTAGAGCATGGCACTACTCTCTTTTATTGGTGGTATGGAACAGGTTAGATAGGACACTGTCTATTATTAGGTGACTGCATGAGTCAACACTGCTGCATTAAAAATAATGCCAAAATGTCCAGTTGCTCATAATAACAAATATTTATTTTCTTAATCATGTGTCTGTGGGTCAGTAGGATTTCAGCTGGGGTTTGACTGAACATGGTTGAGCTCAGCTGGGCTTGGCGTCAGGCTCAAGACTGGATGTAGATCTACTTCATGCTTCTTTATTTTAGGACCAATCACCATCCAGGGTATGCTCTTCTGATGATGGATCACAAGGGTACAAGACCCAAGCCAGATCATGAGAATACATTTAAAGCCCCTGCTGATGTATCACTGGATAAGTAAGTCACATGGCCAAGCCCAACATCAATGGGGCAAAGAAATATACTCTTGCTACTCTAGGGAGAGGCACCACAAAGCCACATTATACAGATATTTCCAGCTATTGTTGTATGAAGAGGTCAGTGAGACCTCTCTGCAAAACAAAATCAAATATAAAACTGGATAAAATTGTCAATAACAGCCATTTCAAGGCTATGGACATTGAGCAAAGGGAGATAATAATTGAGAAGGATTTATTCCTGAAAAAATCTGCAAGAATTTTGGGTACGAGCTGTGGGAATACGCACCTTTTCTGCTTGGAGATGCTTCCCCAGCCCATGCTGGTCGGTGAAAGCTGTAGTTTACCAGGGTAGTGCTGGCTGTGAATACCAGCAGTTTTGCTTCCTGAGTGGGCAGACTCAACTTGAGGCTGAAGACAAAAATCCCATGGCTTTGTCATCTAAAAGTGGCAAACTCAGTAGGCATCAAATGGGAAAAACCTACAGCTTTTCTGGCC
Organism: Delphinus delphis; assembly: GCF_949987515.2. NCBI lineage: Eukaryota > Metazoa > Chordata > Mammalia > Artiodactyla > Delphinidae > Delphinus > Delphinus delphis. The sequence continues at coordinate 11,411,187 of NC_082693.1, read as the reverse complement.
TGAGGCTCTGGTCCTATCTGGGACAAGTGATGGACCACCTAGTAACTTAATGGGGGAGATCTTGGAAGTGAGAGAGCCATTAAAAGGACTCCATAAGCTTTCCACACATTCCTGGCTGACTGGGACTCTGAGCTATGCCCATGCCGGAGGAGACCAAAAAGAGTGTACTTAAAAGTAAAAGCCAGGGCATACTTGAGAACTAACTGAGGGTTGAATGCATTTCCCAATCTATACACAGATTGATTGCCAGAGGGTGGAAGTACTTTTGGACTTGAGGTGCTTAAGCAAACCTCTGCATAAATTGTTAGCTGACCACTAAAATATTAGTGACACAGGGATGAACCCTAATAAGGAAAGCTGAAAAATAATTTTAAAAGTACAATTTCAAAACCTAAGTAGAAACATTAGGAGCTGCACATGTGTGGGAAAATATGGTGAATATGACTCAAAAAATAGGAAATCTAAAAAGATTTAGAATCTATAAAAAAGAACAAGTAGAAATTCTAGATTTGAAAAATACAGTAACTGAAGTGAAAAGTTCACTAGATGGGTCAGTAAAAGATTTGAAACGACAGGAGAAACAATCAGTGTACTTGAAGAAAGATCAACAGAAACTATCTAATCTAAAGAATAAAGAGAAAACAAGATTGAAGAAAAATAAACAGAGACTCAAAGATCTGTAGAACAAGGGCAAGCGTATCAATGTACTTGTAATAGCAGTCCCAGGAGGAATGGAGCAGCACAAAGGTAAGTTTTTTTTTTGAAGAAATGATGACCATAAACTCCCCAATTTGATGAAAAGCCTTAATCTATAGGTCCAAGATGCTCAATGACCACCAAGCAGAATAAACATCAAGAGATTCACACATAGACCCATGCTAATAAAAACTCCAGAAAGCCAAGACAAAGTCTTGAAGCAGCAAGAGGCAAATGACTCATCATGTATGGAAAACAATACAAACAATGGCTGACTTCTCACAAAAATATGGGGTGTAGAAAGTAGTGGAAGAACACATCCAAAGTGCTAATAGAAAAAACGAAAACAAAGACTCTTTACCAGGAATTTTCTATCTAGTAAGACCATCTTTCAAAATGAAGACAGAATATAGATCTTCTCAGGTAAATGAAAACATATCTGCCCTATAAGAAATTCTAAAGGCTATCCTTCAAGCTGAAAGGAAATGGTGATAGCACATGTGACTCAACTCAGCAGGAAGGAATGAAGAACACTGAAAATGTTAAATATGTGAGTAAACATAAAAGAATATTTATTGTTTTTTCTTAATTTCTTTAAAAACAAAGACTATGTGAAGCCACAATTATAATGCTACATTTTGGGGGATGCATAGATGTAATATGTATGACAATACCAGCACTAAGGGGCTTCCCTGGTGGCGCAGTGGTTGAGAGTCTGCCTGCCGATGCAGGGGACACGGGTTCATGCCCCAGTCTGGGAAGATCCCACATGCCGTGGAGTGGCTGGGCCCGTGAGCCATGGCCGCTGAGCCTGCGCGTCCGGAGCCTGTGCTCCGCAACGGGGGAGGCCACAACAGTGAGAGGCCCGTGTACCGCAAAAAAAAAAAAAAAAAAAAAAAAATACTAGCACTAATATGAGAGGGGAAAATCAGAGCAAAGTTGCTGTGTTATTATTACTATTACTGTTACTGTTATTGTTATTATTCTGGAGCAGATTGTGATGAGTTAAAGATATATATTGTAGGGAGGACCTTCAAGATGGTGGAAGAGTAAGATGTGGAGATCACCTTCCTCCCCACAAATGCATCAAAAATACATCTACATGTGGAACAACTCCTACAGAACACCTACTGAACCCTGGCAGAACACCTCAGACGTCCCAAAAGGCGAGAAAATCCCCACGTACCTGGGTAGGGCAAAAGAAAAAAGAAAAAACAGAGACAAAAGGATAGGGATGGGAACTGCATCTGTGGGAGGGAGCTGTGAAGGAGGAAAAGTTTCCACACACTAGGAAGCCCCTTCACTGGAGGAGAATGGGGATGGACGGGGTGGGGGGAAGCTTTAGAGCTGCGGAGGAGAGCGCAGCACAGGGGTGCAGAGGGCAAAGCGGAGAGATTCCCGCACAGAGGATCAGTGCCGACCAGCACTCACCAGCCTCAGAGGCTTGTCTGCTCACCTGCCAGGGTGGGTGGGGGCTGGGGGCTGAGGCTCGGGCTTCGGAGGTCGGATCCCAGGGAGAGGTCTGGGGTTGTGGCTGCATGAACACAGCCTGAAGCGGGCTAGTGCACCACAGCTAGACAGCAGGGAGTCTGGGGAAAAGCCTGGACGTGCCTAAGAGTCAAGAGACCATTGTGTCAGGGTGCATGAGGAGAGGGGATTCCTTCTCAGTCTGCCCACAGAAGGCAGAGCACTGCCTAAATGAGCTCCAGAGATGGGCGTGAGCCATGGCTATCAGCTCAGTCCCCAAAGACAGGCATGAAATGCAAACGCTGCTGCTGCAGCCCCCAAGAATCCTGTGTGGAAGCACAGGTCACTATCCACACCCCCCTGGGATCCTGTGCAGCCCGCCACTGCCCCGGCCCCGTGACCCAAGGACAAGTTCCCCAGGAGAACACACGGTGTGCCTCAGGCTGTTGCATGTCATGCTGGCCTCTGCCGCTGCAGGCTCACCCCGCATTCCAATTATAACTACGGTACGCCCCCCTCCTCCCGGCCTGAGTGAGCCAGAGCCCCCTAATCAGCCGCTGCTTTAACCCCATCCTGTCTGGGCGGGAACAGACACCCTCAGGCGACCTACATGCAGAGGTGGGACCAAAACCAAATCTGAACTCCAGGAGCTGTGCGAACAAAGAAGAGAAAGGGAAATCTCTCCCAGCAGCCTCAGAAGCAGCAGATTATATCTCCACAGTCAACTTGATGTACCCTGCATCTATGGAACACCTGAATAGAAAACAAATCATCCCAAAATTGAGGCAGTGGACTTTGGGAGCAAATGTAGACTTGGGGTTTGCTGTCTGTGACTGATTTGTTTCTGATTTTTATGTTTCTCTGAGTATAGATATTAGCACTTGTTATCATTGGTGGACTTCTTTATTGGTTTGGTTGCTCTCTTCTTTCTTTTTCTCTTTCCTTTTTTTCCCTTAAAATTTTTCTTTTTTATTTTAATAATTTGTTCTATTTATTATTTTTTTTCCTTCTTTTTTTCTCCCTTTTCTTATAAGCCGTGGGGCTGTCAGGGTCTACTGCTCCAGCCTGGTGTCAGGCCTGAGCCTCTGAGTTGGGAGAGCTGAGTTCAGGACATTGGACCACCAGAGACTTCCTGGCACCACGTAATATCAATCAATGAGAGCTCTCCCAGAGATTTCTGTCTCAACACTAAGACCCAGCTCCACCCAATGGCCAGCAAGCTCCAGTGCTGGACAACTCATGCCAAACAACTAGCAAGACAGGAATGCAACCGCACGCATTAGCAGAGAGGCTGCCTAAGTCATACTAAGTTCACAGATACCCCAAAACACACCACTGGACGTGGCCCTGCCCACCAGAGAGACAAGACACAGCCCCACCCGCCAGAGAACAGGCACCAGTCCCCTCCACCAGGGAGCCTACACAAGCTACTGAACCAACCTCACCCACTGGGACAGACACCAAAAGCAACGGTAGCTACAAACCTGCAGCCTGCGAAAAGGAGACCCCAAACACAGTAAGTTAAACAAAATGAGAAGACAGAGAAATACGCAGCAGATGAAGGAGCAAGGTTAAAACCCACCAGACCAAACAAGTGAACAGAAAATAGGCAGTCTCGCTGAAAAAGAATTCAGAGTAATGATAGTAAAGATGATCCAAAAATACAATGGAAAAAATACAAGAAACGTTTAACAAGGACCCAGAAGAACTAAAGAGCAAACAAATGATGATGAATGACACAACGAATGAAATTAAAAATTCTCTAGAAGGAATCAATAGCAGAATAACTGAGGCAGAAGAACAGATAAGTGACCTGGAAGATAAAATAGTGTAAATAACTACCACAGAGCAGAATAAAGAAAAAAGAATGAAAAGGATTGAGGACAGTCTCAGAAACCTCTGGGACAACATTAAACACACAAACTTTCAAATTATAGGGGTCCCAGGAGCAGAAGAGAAAAAGAAAGGGTATGAGAAAATATTTGAAGAGATTATAGTTGAAAACTTCCCTAACATGGGAAAGGAAATAGTTAAACAAGTCCAGGAAGCGCAGAGAGTCCCATACAGGATAAATGCAAGGAGAAACATGCCAAGACACGTATTAATCAAACCAGCAAAAATTAAATACAAAGAAAATACATTAAAAGCAGCAAGGGAAAAACAACAAATTACATACAAGGGAATCCCCATAAGGTTAACAGCTGATCTTTCAGCAGAAACTCTGCATGCCAGAAGGGAGTGGCAGGACATATTTAAAGTGGTGAAAGGGAAAAACCTACAACCAAGATTACTCTACCCAGCAAGGATCTCATTCGGATTCAATGGAGAAAGTAAAACCTTTAAAGACAAGCAAAAGCTAGGAGAATTCAGCACCACCAAACCAGCTTTACAACAAATGCTAAAGGAACTTTTCTAGGCAGGAAATACAGGAGAAGGAAAAGACCTTCAAAAACCCAAAACAATTAAGAAAATGGTAATAGGAACATACATATCTATAATTACCTTAAATGTAATTGGATTAAATGCTCCAACCAAAAGACATAGACTGGCTGAATGGATATAAAAACAAGACCCGTATGTATGCTGTCGAGAAGAGACCCACTTCAGACCTAAGGACACATACAGATTGAAAGTGAGGGGATGGAAAAAGATATTCCATGCAAATGGAAATCAGAAGAAAGCTGCAGTAGCAATTCTCATATCAGACAAAATAGACTTTAAAATAAAGCCTATTACAAGAGACAAAGAAGGACACTACGTAATGATCAAGGGATCAATCCAAGAAGAAGATATAACAATTGTAAATATTTATGCACCCAACCTAGGAGCACCTCAATACGTAAGGCAAATGCTAACAGCCATAAAAGGAGAAATCGACAGTAACACAATCATATTACGGGACATTAACACCCCACTTTCACCAATGGACAGATCATCCAAAATGAAAATAAATAAGGAAACACAAGATTTAAATGACACATTAAACTAGATTGACTTAATGAATATCTATAGAACATTCCATCCAAAACCAACAGAGTACATTTTCTTCTCAAGTGCTCATGGAACATTCCCCAGCATAGATCATATCTTGGGTCACAAATCAAGCCTTGGTAAATTTAGGAAAATTGAAATCATATCAAGTATCTTTTCCAACCACAATGCTATGAGACTAGATATCAATTACAGGAAAAAAAACTATAAAAAATTCAAACACATGGAGGCTAAACAATACGCTACTGAATAACCAAGAGATCACTGAAGAAATCAAAGAGGAAATCAAAAAATACCTAGAAACAAATGACAGTGAAAACACGCAACCCAAAACTTATGGGATGCAGTACAAGCAGTTCTAAGAGGGAAGTTTATAACAATACAGATCTACCTCAAGAAACAAGAAAAATCTCAAATAAACAATCTAACCTTACACCTAAAGCAATTAGAGAAGGAAGAACAAAGAAACCCTAAAGTTGGCAGAAGGAAAGAAATCATAAAGATCAGATCAGAAATAAATGAAAAAGAAATGAAACAATAGCAAAGATCAATAATACTAAAAGCTGGTTCTTCAAGAAGATAAACAAAATTGATAAACCATTAGCCAGACTCATCAAGAAAAAAAGGGAGAAGACTGAAACCAACAGAATCAGAAATGAAAACAGAGAAGTAACAACTGACGCTGCAGAAATACAAAGGATCATGAGAGACTACTTCAAGGAACTGTATGCCCATAAAATGGGCAACCTGGAAGAAATGGACAAATTAGTAGAAAAGCACAACCTTCTGAGACTGGACCAGGAAGAAATAGAAAATATAAACAGACCAATCACAAGCAGTAACATTGAAACAGTGATTAAAACTCTTCCATCAGGGCTTCCCTGGTGACGCAGTGGTTGAGAGTCCGCCTGCTGATGTAGGGGATGTGGGTTCGTGCCCTGGTCCAGGAAGATCCAACGTGCCATGGAACGGCTGAGCCCGTGAGCCATGGCCACTGAGCCTGCGCATCTGGAGCCTGTGCTCTGCAAAGGGAGAGGCCACAACAGTGAGAGGCCCGCGTACCGCAAAAAAAAAAAAAAAAAATCTTCCAACAAACAAAAGCCCTGGACCAGATGGCTTCAGAGGCGAATTCTATCAAACATTTAGAGAAGAGCTAATACCTATCTTTCTCAAACTCTTCCAGAATATAGCAGAGGGGATAACACTCCGAATCTCATTGTACGAGGCCACTGTCACCCTGATACCAAAACCATACAAAGATGTCACAGAAAAAGAAAACTACAAGCCAATATCACTGATGACCATAGATGCAAAAATCCTCAACAAACTACTAGCAAACAGAATCCAACAGCACATTAAAAGGATCATACACCATGATCAAGTGGGGTTTATCCCAGAGATGCAAGGATTCTTCAATGTATGCAAATCAATCAATGTGATACACCATATTAACAAATTGAAGGATAAACACCTTATGATAATCTCAATAGATGCAGAAAATGCTTTCAACAAAATTCAACACCAATTTATGATAAAAACTCTCCAGAAAGTAGGCATAGAGGGAACCTACCTCAACATAATAAAGGCCATATATGACAAACCCACAGCCAACATTGTTCTCAGTGGTGAAAAGCTGAAACCATTTCCTCTAAGATCAGAAACAAGACAAGGTTGCCCACTCTTACCACTATTATTCAACATAATTTTGGAAGTGTTAGGCATAGCCATCAGAGAAGAAAAAGAAATAAAAGGAATCAAATCAGAAAAGAAGAAGTAAAACTGTCACTGTTTGCAGAAGACATGATACTATACATAGAGAATCCTAAAGATGCTATCAGAAAGCTACTAGAGCTAATCAATAAATTTGGTAAAGTAGCAGGATACAAAATTAATGCACAGAAATCTCTTGCATTCCTATGCACTAATGATAAAAAATCTGAAAGAGAAATTAAGGAAACGCTCCCGTTTATCATGGCAGCAAAAAGAATAAAATACCTAGGAATAAGCCTACCTAAGGAGACAAAAGACCTTTATGTAGAAAACTGTAAGACACCGATGAAAGAAATTAAAGATGATACAAACAGAGGGAGAGATATACCATGTTCTTGGATTGGAGGAATCAACATTGTGAAAATGATTATACTACCCACAGCAATCTACAGATTCAGTGCAATCCCTATCAAACTACCAATGGCATTTTTCACAGAACTAGAACAAAAAATTTCACAATTTGTATGGAAACACAAAAGACCCCAAATAGCCAAAGCAATCTTGAGAATGAAAAATGGAGCTGGAGGAATCAGACTCCATGACTTCAGAATATACTACAAAGCTACAGTAATCAAGACAGTATGGTACTGGCAGAAAAACAGAAATATAGATCAATGGAACAGGATAGAAAGCCCAGAGATAAACCCATGCACATATGGTCACCTTATTTTTGATAAAGGAGGCAAGAATATACAATGGAGAAAAGGCAGCCTCTTCAATAAGTGGTGCTGGGAAAACTGGACAGCTACATGTAAAAGTTTGGAATTAGAACACTCCCTAACACCGTACACAAAAATAAACTCGAAATGGATTAAAGACCTAAAGGTCAGGCCAGACACTATAAAACTCTTAGAGGAAAACATACGTACATCACTCTATGACTTAAATCACAGCAAGATCCTTTTTGACCCACCTCCTAGAGAAATGGAAAGAAAAATAAACAAATGGGACCTAATGAAACTTAAAAGCATTTGCACAGCAAAGGAAAACATAAACAAGATGAAAATACAACTCTCAGAATGGGAGAAAATATTTGCAAATGAATCAACTGACAAAGGATTAATCTCCAAAATATACAAGCAGCTCATGCAGCTCAATATCAGAAAAACAAACAACCCAATCCAAAAATGGGCAGAAGACCTAAATAGACATTTCTCCAAAGAAGATATACAGATTACCAACAAACACGTGAAAGGATGCTCAATGTCACTAATCATTAGAGAAATGCAAATCAAAACTACAATGAGGTATCACCTCCCAGTGGTCAGAATGGCCATCATCAAGAAATCTAGAAACAGTAAATGCTGGAGAGGGTGTGGAGAAAAGGGAACCCTCTTGCACTGTTGATGGGAATGTAAATTGATACAGCCACTATGGAGAACAGTATGGAGGTTCCTTAAAAAACTAAAATTAGAACTACCATATGACCCAGCAATCCCACTACTGGGCATATACCCTGAGAAAACCATAATTCAAAAAGAGTCATGCACCCCAATATTCACTGCAGCACTTTTTACAATAGCCAGGACATGGAAGTAACCTAAGTGTCCATTGAAAGATGAATGGATAAAGAAGGTGTGGCACATATATACAATGGAATATTACTCAGCCATAAAAAGAAACGAAATTGAGTAAATTGTAGTGAGGTGTATAGAACTGGAGTCTGTCATACAGCGTGAGGCAAGTCAGAAAGGGAAAAACAAATACCGAATGCTAACACATATATATGGAATCTAAAAAAAAAAAAAAAAGGTTTGACAAACCTAAGGGCAGAACAGGAATAAAGAGGCAGACGTAGAGAATGGACTTGAGGACACTGACAGGGGGAAGGGTAAGCTGGGACGAAGTGAGAGAGTGGCATGGACATGTATACACTACCAAATGTAAAATAGATAGCTAATGGAAAGCAGCTGCATTGTACAGGGAGATCAGCTCGGTGCTTTGTGACCACCTAGAGGGGTGGGATAGGGAGGAGATGCAAGTCGGGGGGATATGGGAACATATGTATACATATAGCTGATTCACTTTGTTGTACAGCAGAAACTGATACGACATCGTAAAGCAATTACAGTCCAATAAATATGTTAAAAAAGGGATGTATATTGTAATCCTTAGATGAACTATTAATAATTTTTAAAATATAGCTAAACCATTAATAGAGGAAAGAGCAAGATCCAACTAAATGCTGTCTATAAGAGACATATTTTATATTCAAAGAGCCAAATAGTATTTTTTGTTTTGTTTTGTTTTTGCTATACGTGGGCCTCTCACTGTTGTGGCCTCTCCCGTTGTAGAGCACAGGCTCCGGACGCGCAGGCTCAGCGGCCATGGCTCACGGGCCCATCCGCTCCGTGGCATGTGGGATCTTCCCGGACTGGGGCACGAACCCGTGTCCCCTGCGTCGGCAGGCGGACTCTCAACCACTGCGCCACCAGGGAAGCCCCGAGCCAAATAGTTTCAAAGTAAAAGGATGGAAAAGCAAGTAGTAACCATTAAAAAACTGGAGTGACTTGGTTAATATAAAATCTAGGCTTTAAGACAAGAAATATTACTACAGACAAAAGGAAGCATTGCATACTGATAAAGTTTTCAGTACCCCAGGAAGAAGTAACAACTATTAATATATAAATACCTAACACCAAGGCACAAAAATACATGTATCAAAGACTGACAGAATTAAAAGATAGGGAGACAGTTCAGTATTGTAGTGGTTGAAAATTTCAACATTCCTCTCTCAGTAATTGATAGAACTAGACAGAATATTCAAGACTTGAACAACACTAGCAAGCAACTAGACATAAATAACATAGAATGCTCCATCCAGCAACAGCAGAATATACATTCTGTTCAAGGGCACGTGGAACTCTCTCCATATTAACTGTATTATAGGCCACAAAATAAGTCAAACTATTTTTTTTTTTTTTGCGGTACACGGCCTCTCACTATTGTGGCCTCTCCCGTTGCGGAGCACAGGCTCTGGACGTGCAGGCTCAGGGGCCATGGCTCATGGGCCCAGCCGCTCCGCGGCATGTGGGATCTTCCCGGACCGGGGCACGAACCCGTGTCCCCTGCATTGGCAGGTGGACTCTCAACCACTGTGCCACCAGGGAAGCCAAGTCAAACTATTTTGACTACAACAAAATTAAATAAGAAACCAGCAACAGAAGGTAATTTGAGATTTCCCAAATATTTTGAATTTCACAATATGCTTTTGGAAAAACAGTGAGTCAAAGGTGACATCACAAGGTAAATTAGAAAATGTGCTGAATCGAACGGGAGCAAAAACCTAACATATCAAAATGTATGAGCTGTAGCTAAAGCAGTACTTAGAAGGGTACTTAACACTTTAAATGCTTATATTAGAAAGGAAAGAGGTCTAAAATCAACAATCTAAGTTTCCACTTCAAGAAGCTAGATAAATATGAGCATGTCAAACCTCAATTAAATAGAAGGAAAGAAATAATAATGACCAGAGAAGAAATAAGTGAAATAAAAATCAGAAGAACAATACAGAAAATCCATGAAAACCAAAATGTAAACAATCAACGAAATTGATAACCATTTACCTAGAAAAACAAAAAGAAAGAAAAGAAACAAAAAACAAATTAACAAAATCAAGGAAAGGAAGGAGAACATCACTACAGATGCTACAGAAATCAAAAGGATTCTCAGGGAGTATTATGAACCAATTTATGCCAACAAATTTGACAAGTTAGATGAAATGGTTAATATCTTTTTTTGTGTTTTTATCTATTTATTTTAACATCTTTATTGGAGTATAATTGCTTTACAGTGGTGTGTTAGTTTCTGCTTTATAGCAAAGTGAATCAGTTATACATATACATATGTTCCCATATCTCTTCCCTCTTGTGTCTCCCTCCCTCCCACCCTCCCTATCCCATCCCTCTAGGTGGTCACAAAGCACCGAGCTGATCTTCCTGTGCTATGCGGCGGCTTCCCACTAGCTATCTATTTTACGTTTGGTAGTGTATATATGTCCATGCCACTCTCTCACTTTGTCACAGCTTACCCTTCCCCCTCCCCATATCCTCAAGTCCATTCTCTAGTAGGTCTGTGTCTTTATTCCCGTCTTGCCCCTAGCTTCTTCATGTCTTTTTTTTTTCTTAGATTCCATATGTATGTGTTAGTATACGGTATTTGTTTTTCTCTTTCTGACTTACTTTACTCTGTATGACAGATGGTTAATATCTTGAAAATAAACAAATTACCAAAACTCTCTCAAGAGAAAAACAGAAATATCAATAGACCTAAAATGCATAGCGATTGAATTAGTATGGTACGTCCCCTGCATGCGAACGACTTCTGTTCTGTGAGTGCATTCGTTAAGTCCAATTTGTTCGTAAGTCCACCAGTGTTAGCCTATGTACCCAACTAACACAATTGGCTATATATTAATAGTACTGTACTATAATAAGTTTGTAATACTTTTCACACAAATAATACATAAAAAACAAACAAACACAAAAAATAAAGAAAATGTTTTTAATCTTATAGTACCTTGAAAAGTATAGTACTACAGTACAACAGCTGGCATACAGGGGCTGGCATCAGGTGAACAGGCAAGAAGAGTACTGACTGGAGGAGGGAGAGGAGGTGGGAGATGGTAGAGCTGAAGGATGGTCAGCAATAGGAGATGGAGGGCAGGCTGCACTTTCACTCACGCCTGATGTTGATGGCACAGGTTCTGGTTCCTTGCTGGAACCAGATGCACGTTTGCAGCTTTGAAAGTTCACAACTTGAAGGTTTGTATGTAAGGGACTTACTGCAATTTAAAATCTTTTTCATAGAAAATCCCAGGCCCAGGTGGATCGTTAGTAAATTTTATTAAACAGTTAGGGAAGACACAAACCAGTCCTATACAAATATTTTCAGGAATAAAAAGGAGGAGAGAACACCTCCCGATTTGTTCTATGAGGCCAGTGTTTAGTGTGATAACTGATACCAAAGCCAAACAAAGATATCACAAGAAAGAAAACTATGAAGCAATTATTTCTGATGAACGTAAATGCAAGAATCCTCAACAAAATATTAGCAAAGTGGAACCAGCAACATATATAAAAAATGATATACCATGACCAAATAGGATTTACTCCTGGAGTGCAAGAATGATTTTACATCTGAAAATCAATGCATATAGTATTTTATATTAATAGAAGGAAGAACAAAAACTACACAATTTTCTCAATAGACCCGGATAAATCTTTTGACAAATTCTAAGACCCATTTATGATAAAAACTCTCATCAAATTAAGAATATAAAGAAATATCCTCTATCTGAAAAAGGGCATGTATGAAAAATCTACAGCTAACATTATACTTAATTGTGAATAACTAAAAACTTTCCCACTGAGATTGGGTATAAGGCAAGAATGTCCACTCTTACTACTGTTATTCACCTTTTACTGAATGTTCCAGCCAATGTGATAAGGCAAGGAAAATAAATTAAAAGCCTTTATGCTTTTGTGTATGGATAACCCTAAGTTTGTATGTATGCATGCATATATATGCTAGAACTAATAAGTGAGTTTTGCAAGTTTGCGACATACAAAATCAATATACAAAAAGTAATTTTATTTCTGTATACTGACATTGAACTATCTGAAAATAAATTTAAGAAAGGAATTCCATTCACAAAAGTATTAAAAAGAAAAAAAAAATCTCAGGAATGGGTACAACAAAAGAAGTGAAGGGGATATATACTAAAATAGTACAAAACATTACTGCGAGAAATTATAGAATATCTAAATTCATGGAGAGATGTACCATATTCATGGATTATAAGACGATGTTATTAAGATAGCAATTATCCCCAAAATTATCTATAGATTTAACAGAGTCCCTATCAAAATTCCAGCAGGCTTTATTCTTTTAGAATTTGACAAGTCAATCCTAGAGTTTATATGGAAATGCAAACAACTTAAATTAGCAAAACAATTTTGAAAAAGAGAAGCCAGAAGATTTACACTGACTGATTTCAAACTTACTATAAGGCTACAGTCATCATACAATGTGGTATAAGGATAAACATATAGATCAATGGAGCAGAATGTAGTCTAGAAATAATCTCTTACATTTATGGTGAACTGATTTTCAAAAAAGATGCAAACACAATTGAATCAGGGAAAGAATACTCTTTTAAACAAATTTTGTTGAGACAATTGGATATCCCTATGCAAAAATACGTAAATGAACTTAGATCCTTCATACTGTACACAAAAAAATGAATTCAAAATGGATCAAGGGCCTAAATGTAAGAGTAAGAACTATACTGTTTCTAGAAGGAAATGTAGGAAAAAATCTTTGTGATCTTAGGTTAGGCAAAGATATGTTTAACTCTGATATAAAAACAATCTATAAATGAGAAAATAGATAAATTGAACTTTATCAAAATTAAAATACATTACCCTTCAAAAGACACCATCGAGAAAATGAAAAGACAAGCCATAGACTAGGAGAAAACATTTGTAAATCACATATCTGATAAAGGACATATTCAGAATATATAACTCTTACAACTCAGTAATAAAAAGACAACTCAATTAAAAAATGGGCAGATTTGAATAGGTGTTTCACCAACGACATGCAAATGGCTAATAAGCACATGAAAAGATGAAATCATTTGGGAAAGGTAAATTAAAACTACAGTGAAATATTACTACAGACCCACTAGATTGGCTGTTGTCAAAAAGTCTGACAGTATTGAGTGCTGGCAAGAAGATGGACAAACTGAAATCCTTCTACAATGCTCATGAGAATGGAAAATGTTACATACAGTTTAGAAAAAGTTCGGCAGTTTCTGGACAAGTTATACTTACCACACTGTCCAGCATTTCCACTCCTCTGTGTCTACTCAGGAGAAATGAAGACACACAAATATTTACTTGTGAACATTCACAGCAGCATTATTTTTAATAACACAAATTTGGAAACACCCCAAATATTAACTAGGAAATGGATAAGCAAAATGTGGTATATCCATATAGTAGTATACCACTTAGCAATAAAAAGGAATGAAGTCTGATACAGGAAGAAACATGAATGAATCTCAAAACTATTATATTAAGTAAAAGAAACCAGACACAAAAGACTATATATTGTGTGATTCCATTTATATAAAATTTCTAAAAAAGGAAAAATTATAGAGATGGTTGCCTAGGGCTGGGAGACGGGATTGATTGTCCACAGCATGAGGGCGTTTTGGGGGTAAGAGACATGTTGTAAAACTGCACTGTGGTGACTATTCCATTATTGTATAAATTTACCCAAAATCATTGAACTGTACACTTACAATGGGTGAATTTTATGGTACAAAAATTATACTTCAATAAACCTGTTAAAAGTCACATAGCAAAAAATACATAATAGATAATTATATAATAAGGATAATAATTCAATCTGTCACAGTAAACACACATGTTGTTGTGGCCTCTTCCGTTGCGGAGCACAGGCTCCGGACGCGCAGTCTCAGTGGCCATGGCTCACGCGCCCAGCCGCTCCGCGGCATGTGGGATCTTCCCGGACCGGGGCACGAACCCGTGTCCCCTGCATCAGCAGGCGGACTCTCAACCACTGCGCCACCAGGGAAGCCCAACACACATCTTTTTTTAAATAGAAGAAACTTGCTGGTGAATTTCTTGAGGCAAACTTGAATTGCTAACTTCTACAGCCCGTACTTAATATTGTCTTCAACCCCACTTTACATCCACATCTTTGTGGTTCCCCACTGCATCCCTGGCAATTAGCACAGGGCATATAGTAGGTGCTTAATAAGTATTTTTTGAATGATATGAAGAAAGGATGTCTTGAAACTCTAATTTTCAGTATCTATTATGCAGCAAAACCACACTCCATTTTTTAGTATCTAGTTGCATCGTAATTTTAGAATATTGTCAATTTTTTAAAAAGTTTTAATGCTTTAGTGCTCTTGCCAAGGAAGACACATCTGTAACTCAAATCATCCTAGCTATGGACTACTAACTATTTAGACTCTTACGAAGTCCTGCAGCTTCTCTTGGCAGCCCAGGGAATATCTGACGTGTGCTTAAGTGCAGTTTGCCCTCCTGTTATTCTCACTGCTCTTCTGGACTGAGTGGTTGCCTTGCTTGCAGCTATTCTCACTCTTCTAGGTATGGTGGATGGTGCCTCGTCTCAGTTGGCCCTCTGACCTAACTGTGAGCAAGCACCACAAGGCTGTATCATCAAACCACTGGGCCCGGCAGAGTGGTAACGAGAAGGACGGTGTCCGTCTGTGCTACTCCACCACTGAGCGTTGGCCATGTCAGTCATGCCCTGGAGGCTGCACCAGGCTCTCAGCACATCAAAGCTTTGGGGAGCCCCTACTGTGGAACTGGAGAAGATGCCTCCCTACCTCTTGGGTTGCATTGTGTTAGAAGTGTCCTGAGACAGTTCTGTTTAAGCCCTAAAGTGTTAGACAGTTCAGAGAGATTTTAGTTTTACTCATAGCCTTTTTTCTCCTTGAGATTCCAACCTGCACCAAAGGAGGGGTTTGGGAAGAGGTGTGCTTAGTCTGAATCATGGTGGTCTCAGAATCCCTATTCTCCTCCGACTTGAGGGGTCAGTCTTGTATTTTAGGATCCCCTGGCAAGGGTATGCCCTCAACTTGACAAACACATTCGGATGTGCCTGAAAACACAGCAATGGATGAGGCTCAGTGGTGAGCTTTACTACTGATACGTTTGGAAATTTACCATTATTATTAAGAAGTCCCTAGTACAGCCCCTTGGACAATGGACATTTTCAAAAACTATTGGACCTACTTTTTAAAAAATCTTGTTAAAATTGTCTTTATTTAAATACCAGAAGCCTAAACTATACAATTAGTTGATAACATATTATTTACAATTGTGATAGTGGAAGAATTTCTTCTCTTTTCCTGGATTATGGCTGCTTGAGCAAGATGATAAATAGAACGTAAATGGTAAATGTCACAGTGAGGAGTATATTTTGCATAATCACTGTGACTTTAAGCATGATCTTCTTCAGAAATCGGCCTCCGGCATATGTTGAACCTCTGCTGTGTCACAGGCCGTTAATTGCTTCCCCAAATGTATCATCTATTTGTCCCTTTGTGACCAAATCCTTGCAGTGGACCCAGCTGAAAACATTATTTCCCAGCCTCCCTTGCAGATTGATGTGGCCAATGAGATATAAGTGGAAGAAAACCTTTAGGAAGCTTCCTTAAAGGTAAGGGGATGAGCATTCTTTCTTCTTTCTTCCTGGCGATGTGACAGCTGGAATTAGAAGTCATGTGTTAGGAAGACTGAGAAGAAAGATGCAATGAGCCTGGTCCTCTGAAGACTTTGAGGACTCACCGTGGTGACTCTCGTCTGCGTGCATATGCCTTCTTTTAGGGTTAAGGGAGAAATAATGGTCTATATTGTTTAAGACACTCTTTGTTTGTTTGTCTTTTCTGGAATACACAGCCAAGGGTTATTGCTAAAGAATACATCTGTTAAACACAAGAGGAAGATGAACTGTCCCTGATATCAGAAGCATAAAGCACCTGACTATTATCTATTGATTCAGGTATGGTTCATTATGAAACAACATCTCAAAGGGCAGCTGTTACAGCATCCAGTTTATCTGAAGCATTTCATATATTAGTTAAAAATAAATGATTACATTTGTGAATCATGGAGTCATAAATGGCTCTGAAATGATGCTGAGCTAAATACCAAACGTCTGAGATTGAAGTTAGAGAGGATAATTCTCTTTCCCGTGCTGTGCCTCCTGGGGCCTTTGTTAAGAACAGTGCTAAATAAACCCCATTTCTAATCGATGAAAAGAATATCATATTGCCGTATGTCAGTTGTCTTACTTCTTCTGCCTCTAAGGGAGGGCTATTTATCTGTTAAAAAATAATACGTCAATAATATAAGAAATTTAGACAGTAATAAGGTACAAGGATCCTTAAACACTAAAACCTCCATTTATTGTTCCATAGATTAAATGGAGGAGTTTAAATTCTTAACTAAGAATTTTTTCAGATTTGTTGAGGTATAATTGACAAATAAAATTGTTAGATATTTAAAGTATACAACATGATGATTTGATATACATTTGCATTGTGAAAGGATTCCCCCCATGGAGTTAATTAACATATTTGCCTCACATATTTACATTTTTTAATGTTTATTTATTTATTTTTTCTTTATTTTCTTTCTGAGATATAGTAGATTTATTATATTACATTAGTTTCAGTATACAACATAGTGATTCAAACTTTTTATAAATTATACATCATTTAAAGTTATTATAAAATATTGGCTATATTCCCTGTGTTGTACAATATATCCTGGGAGCTTATTTATTTTATACATATTAGTTTGTACCTCTTAAACCCCTTCTCCTATCTTGCCCCTTCCCCTTTTCTTCTCCCCACTGGTAACCACTAGTTTGTTCTCTATATCTGTGAGTCTGTTTCTGTTTTGTTATATTCATTCGTTTGTTTGTATTTTAGATTTCACATATAAGTGATAATATACAGTATTTGTCTTTCTCTGTCTGACTTATTTCACTGAGCTTAATACCCTCCAGGTCCATCCATGTTGTTGCAAAAGGCAAAATTTCATTCCTTTTTTATGGCTGAGTAGTAAACCTGTGTGTGTGTGTGTGTGTGTGTGTGTGTGTGTATGCCACATCTTTCTTTAGGCATTCATCTGTTGATGGACACTTAGGTTGCTTCCATATCTTAGCTATTGTAAATAGTGCTGCTATGAACATTGGGGCACATGTATCTTTTCAATTTAGTGTTTTCATTTTTTTCAGGATATATGCCCAGGAGTAGAATTGCAGGATCATATGGTAGTTCTACTTTTAGTCTTTTGAGGAACTCATACTGTTTTCCACAGTGACTCCACGAATTTACATTTCCAACAGTGTACCAGGATTCCCTTTCTCCACATCCTCACCAACATTTGTTATTTGTGTTCTTTTTGATGATAACCATTCTGACATGTGTGAGGTGATAGCTCACTGTGGTTTGGATTTGCATTTCTCTGATGATTATCAATACTGAGCATCTTTTCATTTGCCTGTTGGCCTTATATATGTCTTCTTTGGAAAAATGTCTATTTAGGTCTTAAGCCCATTTCTTATTTGGGTTGTCTGTTTTTTTTGATGTTGAGTTGCATGAGCTGTTTATTTTTTATATATATATATATATATTAGCCCCTTATTGGTCGTATCACTTGCTGCTGCCAGTGTCTGTGTCCTCAGCGTGAGCTCCAGTTGCCTCCCGTCTCTCCAGGAGACTCCCAGATCAGCAGGTAGGTCTGACTCAGGTTCCTTTCAAACTACTGCTTCTCCCCCTTAGTCCCAGAGTGTGTGAAATATTGTGTGTGCCCTTTAAGAGTGGAATCTCTATTTCCCACAGCCCTCAGGGTCTCCTAAAATAAGACCCGTTGGCCTTCAAAGCCAAATGCTGTGGAGGCTCGACTTCCTGGTGCAGGACCTTGGGGCTGGGGAGCCTGATGTGGGGTTCAAATCCCTTGCTCCTTAGGGAGAACCTTTTCAATTCTAATTATTCTCCCATTTGTAAGTCACCCACGGGGGAGCTTGGGTCTTGACTAAGCTGCAGCTCTGCCCCTCCTGTCCATCTCATGGTGATTCCTTCTTCATATCTTTAGTTGTAGAAGATCTTTTCTGCTGGATTCTGGTCTTTCTCATCAGTAGTTGCTCTGTAAATAGTGGTAGTTTTGGTGTGCCCATGGGAGCAGCTGAGCTCAGCATCTTCCTGCTCCACCATCTTGGCCAAGCTCCCCCAACCTTTTTTTTTTTCTTTTCTGGTGCGAACATTCAAGTTCTCTTTTTCTTAGTAGATTCCAGTTATACAACACAGTGTCATCAACTATAGTTATCATGCTATATATTAGATCCTCAGACCTTATTCAAAGAAATTTTTTTGTGCCTACCACAGTGCCTAGTATATTTTAGTCTATCTATTTATTTATTTTAAAATTATTATAATAATAATAACCAACCAGATTATTAATTCCCAGAAGATAGGAGGTATATCTTAAGTGTGTAGCCCAAGACATTTGCCTATAATAATCACAGTCATAATATGCCAAAGATAAATTAAAATACAGTTAAAATGAAAACCCTCATAATAATACCACAGGACATTTTGGGGTTCAGATATTGTAGGGGCTGGAGTCGTGCTTCCAGGAATTATTTGAGTTTGGGTGCTTTGGCATCTTAAACTGGTGCATTCTAACCAAGAGGTTTCTTTTTCATCCAAATTTACATAAGAGTGGAGGATTCTCTTAGAAGATGGGCTGGTACCCTGACCACTGCATCTCCAACTGAGGTTCGAATACATAAAATCATACCTATTGTATGGGAGTGGCTCCAGTTGAAGCTGGTTGCAGAATAGGACAATGGGCCTCCTGAGAATAAACTGTACACAAAGTAGAGGTGAGTCTGAAATAAAACCTGGGTTCAATATCTAGATATCTACAAGGAAAAAAAAATTATTACAAGGGAGTGATGGCTCTGGGTGAAGAGTATGGACAAGCATAAAGTTCATCCTTGCCCAGTGTATTAGTTTCCTAGGGCTGCTGTAACAAATTACTACAAACCTGGTGGCTTAAAACAGCAGAAATTTATTCTGTCACAGCTCAGGAGGCCAGGATTCTGAAATCAGGGTGCTGGTAGGGCCCTGCTCTTTCTGAAGGCTCTAGGGGAGGATCCTCCCTTGCTTCATTCAGCATCTGGTGGCAGTATAACTCCAATCTCTGCCTCTTGTCGGCTTGAGAATAATACTATGAGGTTCAAGGTCCTCCCTCTCTGCCTGTGGCTCCACCATCATCCTCTCCATCCTTAGTTACAGGTCCCTTGTGCTCTATGCCCTTGGAAATGGCTCCATTGTCTTTGACCTCTGGTCCCATGGTGGTCCCGCCTTCTGAGTCATTCTTCATTTTTTTTTTTTCTTAAGAGTAGCTCATGTTTGCAGCTGAGTGGCTCTAGGAATCTATTTCCTGTAGAATTTCAGGAGCAGACAACCTTTTTACATTTTGTCCAGTCTCCATACCTGTTGATCCAAGTTGTCAATGTTTGTGCTGGTATAATATTATCAAAACCCTTGTGGGCCTCCTGCATACGTCAGGGGGGTTCATACCATCATACAAGAGAGTTCTTTACTGATTCCTCCTGGATAACCTCATCTCTATTCTTGGCTCCTGTTGAGATGGTTGATTGGAAAATGAGTCACACACCTAAAATCTCTCCCACAAAATGTTGTCCAGCTACGCTCTCGGCTTTTTCTCCAGAGCAGGCTCTCTCTACAGTGAATTTCCTAATTTTAGCATCCTTTGCAATATGGATAGGCTGAAAACCTCTCAAATCATCAAGTACTGGTTTCTTTTTACTTAGCAGTTCCTCCCTCAATTTTTTTTTCTTCTTGCATTTTACAATAAGCAGCAAAAACAAACTAACAAAGAAACAAACCCTAAAATCCAAAAACCAGGCATTTTGCTTAGAAATGTCCTCATCTAAATACTCAAGTTCATTTCTTGTAAGTTCTGCTTTTCCAAAGTAGAACACAGGTCACCCAAGTTCTGCCACCTTTTAACAAAGATTGCCTTTCCTCCAGTTTCCAGTAACATGTTCTCATTTCCTTCTGATATCTCACCAGAAATACCTTTAACATTCATATTTCCACTAATTATCTCCGTGAAGCAACCTAGTATTTTTCTGTCGAGCACCTCAGAATTCTTTCAGCCTCTGCCCAAAACCCAAACCCAAAGCCACTGCCACATTTTTAGGTATTTGTTACAGCAGCACCTCATTTCTCAATGCCAAAATTTGTATTAGAGTTCTACCAGAGAAACAGAAACAGTAGGAGATCCAGAAATCTCATTCTATCTATCTATCTATCTATCTATCTATCTATCTATCTATCTATCTATCATGTATCTATCGATCTATCATCTGTCATCTATTGTGTATCCATCATTCATCTATTTCAAGAAATTCGCTTATGCTGGTTGGCTTATGCTTATTTTGGCAAGTCCAAAATCTGTAGGGCGTGTCAGCAGACTGGAAACTCTCTCATAGGAGCTGACACTGCTATCCATGGGCAGATTCTCTTCTTCAGAGAAAATTAGTTTCGCACTTTTCATTTTATTTTATTTTATTTTATTTTTTAAACATCTTTATTGGAGTATAATTGCTTTACAATGGTGTGTTAGTTTCTGCTGTATAACAAAGTGAATCAATTATACATATACATATGTTCCCATATCTCTTCCCTCTTGCATCTCCCTCCCTCCCACCTTCCCTATCCCACCCCTCTAGGTGGTCACAAAGCACCGAGCTGATCTCCCTGTACCATGCAGCTGCTTCCCACTAGCTATCTATTTTACATTTGGTAGTGTATATATGTCCATGCCACTCTCTCACTTTGTCACAGCTTACCCTTCCCCCTCCCCATATCCTCAAGTCCATTCTCTAGTAGGTCTGTGCCTTTATTCCCGTCTTGCCCCTTGCCCCTTGCCCCTTCATGACCATTTTTTTCCCCCTTAGATTCCATATATATGTGTTAGCATACGGTATTTGTTCTTCTCTTTCTGACTTACTTCACTCTGTATGACAGACTCTAGGTCCATCCACCTCACTACAAATAACTCAATTTCGTTTCTTTTTATGGCTGAGTAATATTCCATTGTATATATGTGCCACATCTTCTTTATCCATTCATCCGATGGTCGACACTTAGGTTGCTTCCATCTCCTGGCTATTGTAAATAGAGCTGCAATGAACATTTTGGTACATGACTCTTTTTGAATTATGGTTTTCTCAGGGTATATGCCCAGTAGTGGGATTGCTGGGTCATATGGTAGTTCTATTTGTAGTTCTTTAAGGAACCTCCATACTGTTTTCCATAGTGGCTGTATCAATTTACAACCCTCAGCAGTGAAAGAGGGTTCCCTTTTCTCCACACCCTCTCCAGCATTTATTGTTTCTAGAATTTTTCATGATGGCCATTCTGACTGATGTGAGATGATATCTCATTGTAGTTTTGATTTGCATTTCTCTAATGATTAATGATGTTGAGCATTCTTTCATGTGTTTGTTGGCAATCTGTATATCTTCTTTGGAGAAATGTCTATTTAGGTCTTCTGCCCATTTTTGGATTGCGTTGTTTGTTTTTTTGTTATTGAGCTGCATGAGCTGCTTATAAATTTTGGAGATTAATCCTTTGTCAGTTGCTTCATTTGCAAATATTTTCTCCCATTCTGAGGGTTGTCTTTTGGTCTTGTTTATGGTTTCCTTTGCTGTGCAAAAGCTTTGAAGTTTCCCATTTGTTTATTTTTGTTTTTATTTCCATTTGTCTAGGAGGTGGGTCAAAAAGGATCTTGCTGTGATTTATGTCATACAGTGTTCTGCCCATGTTTTCCTCTAAGAGTTTGATAGTTTCTGGCCTTACATTTAGATCTTTAATCCATTTTGAGCTTATTTTTGTGTATGGTGTTAGGGAGTGTTCTAATCTCATAGTTTTACATGTAGCTGTCCTGTTTTCCCAGCACCACTTATTGAAGAGGCTGTCTTTTCTCCACTATATATTCTTGTCTCCTTTTTCAAAGATAAGGTGACCATATGTGCATGGGTTTATCTCTGGGCTTTCTATCCTGTTCCATTGATCTATAGTTCTGTTTTTGTGCCAGTACCATACTGTCTTGATTACTGTAGCTTTGTAGTATAGTCTGAAGTCAGGGAGTCTGATTCCTCCAGATCCATTTTTCATTCTCAAGATTGCTTTGGCTATTCGGGGTCTTTTGTGTTTCCATACAAATTGTGAATTTTTTTGTTCTAGTTTTGTGAAAAATGCCAGTGGTAGTTTGATAGGGATTGTATTGAATCTGTAGATTGCTTTGGGTAGTAGAGTCATTTTCACAATGTTGATTCTTCCAATCCAAGAACATGGTATATCTCTCCATCTATTTGTATCATTTTTAATTTCTTTCATCAGTGTCTTATAATTTTCTGCATAAAGGTCTTTTGTCTCCTTAGGTAGGTTTATTCCTAGATATTTTATTCTTTTTGTTGCAATGGTAAATGGCAGTGTTTTCTTGATTTCACTTTCGGATTTTTCATCATTAGTGTATAGGAATGCCAGAGATTTCTGTGCATTAATTTTGTATCCCGCATCTTTACCAAATTCATTGATTAGCTCTAGTATTTTTCTGGTAGCATCTTTGGGATTCTCTATGTATAGTATCATGTTATCTGCAAACAGTGACAGCTTTACTTCTTCTTTTCTGATTTGGATTCCTTTTATTTCCTTTTCTTCTCTGATTGCTGTGGCTAAAACTTCCAAAACTATGTTGAATAAGAGTGGTGAGAGTGGGTAACCTTGTCTTGTTCCTGATCTTAGTGGAAATGGTTTCAGTTTTTCACCATTGAGGACGATGTTGGCTGTGGGTTTGTCATATATGGCCTTTATTATGTTGAGGAAAGTTCCCTCAATGCCTACTTTCTGGAGGGTTTTTATCATAAATGGGTGTTGAATTTTGTTGAAAGCTTTCTCTGCATCTATTGAGATGATCATATGGTTTTTCTCCTTCAGTTTGTTAATATGGTGTATCATGTTGATTGATTTGCGTATATTGAAGAATCCTTGCATCTCTGGGATAAACCCCACTTGATCATGGTGTATGATCCGTTTAATGTGCTGTTGGATTCTGTTTGCTAGTATTTTGTTGAGGATTTTTGCCTCTAGGTTCATCAACGATATTGGCCTGTAGTTTTCTTTCTTTGTGACATCCTTGTCTGGTTTTGGTATCAGGGTGATGGTGGCCTCGTAGAATGAGTTTGGGAGTGTTCCTCCCTCTGCTATATTTTGGAAGAGTTTGAGAAGGATAGGTGTTAGCTCTTCTCTAAATGTTTGATAGAATTCGCCTGTGAAGCCATCTGGTCCTGGGCTTTTGTTTGTTGGAAGATTTTTGATCATAGTCTCAATTTCAGTCGCACTTTTTACAAAGCAGCTTTATTGAGATATAATTCACATGCCATAAACTTCACCCACTTAAAGTGTACAATTCAGTGGTTTTTAGTATATTCACAGATATGTGCAACTGTCGCCACAGTCAATTTTACAGTTGTTTTCATTACCTCAAAAAAGAAACTCCATATTCTTTAGCTTTCACTTCCCATTTCCCCATTCCCTAAAGCTACTTCGCTGATGTACAAGCATAAGGAACCACTAATCTACTTTCTGTCTCTACAAATTTACCTATTTTGGAATTTTATATACTTGGAGTTATATAGTACGTGGTCTTTTGTTACTGGATTCTTTCACTTAGCATGATATTTTTGAGGTTCTTCTATGCTGTGACATGTATCAATACTTCAGTCCTTTTTATGGCTGAGTAATATTCCAGTTAATGGATTGTTAGATTCAGATGAATTATCCATTCACTTGTTGATGGACACTTGGGGTGTTTCCACCTTTGGGCTAGTATGAACCATGCTGCTATAAACATTTGTGTACAATTTTCCATGTGGGCATATGGTTCTCATTTCTCTTGGGTCTATACCTAAGAGTGGAATTACTAGATCATATGCTAACTCATGTTTAATCATTTGACGAGCTGCCGGACTATATCCAAAATAGTTGGGCCATTTTATATTTTCACTGGCAATGCATAAGACTTCCAGTTTCTCCATATTCTCATCACTTGTTGGCTATCTGTCTTTTTGATTCTAGCCATCTTAGTAGGTGTGACGTGGTATCTCATTGTGGTTTTAACTTAGTAATTATGTTGAGCATCCTTTTGCATGCTTATTGGCTACTATATATCTTCTTTGGAGAGATGATTATTTGGGTACTTTGCCCATTTTTTATTGGGCTCTCCTATTAGTGAGTTGTAAGCATCCTTTATATAGCATATAAAGTATCTTATTAAATATACAACTTGCAAATATTTTCTCCCATTATGTGGGTTGTCTTTTCACTTTCTTGATGGTGTTCCTTGAATCACTAAAGTTTTAAATTTTGATTAAGTCTAATTTCTTTTTCTTCTGTTGCCTGTGTTTTTGTTGTCTTACCTAAGAATCCTTTGATAAACACAAGGTCATGAAGATTTTTCCCCTACATTTTCTTCTGAGTTATAGTTGTTGCCTTTATATTTAGGTTTTTGGTTCATTTTGAGTAAAATTTTGTATATTGTATAAGACGAAGTTCCAACTTCATTTTTTGCGCAAGACTATCCAGTTGTCCCAGCACCATTTGTTAAGGAAACTGTTGTTTCCCGTTGAATGGTCTTGGCACCCTTGTCAAAAATCAGTTTGCTATAGATGGATGAGTTTATCTCTGGGCTCTCATTTCTATTTTGTTGGTCTATATGTTTATCTTTGTCGACACTGTCTTGTATACCATTGCTTTGTAAATACATTTTGAAGTTGGGAGGTGTGAGTTCGTTCTTCTTTTTCAAGATTGCTTTTTTGCTGAGGCCTTTGCACTTGCATATCAATTTTAGAATCAGCTTGTCAGTCTGTACCAAGTCAGCTGGTATTTTGACAGAGATTGTATTGAATCTGTAGTTCAGTTTGGAGAGTATTTCCATTTAACAATCTTAAATCTTCCAATCCATAAACATGGTGTTATTCCATTTATTTAGATCTTTAGGTACTCTCCACAGTCTTTTGTAGTTTTCAGAATATGTTTTGCATTACTTTTGTTCAAATTTATTCCTAAGTAATTTATTTTATTTTTTGGTGCTATTGTGAATGGAATTTTTTTCTTAATTTCATTTTCAGATTGATCATAGCAGCTGCATAGCACAGGGAGATCAGCTCAGTGCTAGAGGGGTGGGATAGGGAGGGTGGGAGGGAGACACAAGAGGGAGGAGATACGGGGATATATGTATATGTATAGCTGATTCACTTTGTTATAAAGCAGAAACTAATACACCATTGTAAAGCAATTATACTCCAATAAAGATGTTAAGAAAAAAAGTGTATAGAACTACAATTCATTTTTGTATATTGATCTTGTATCTTATAATCTTGCTGAACTCATTTATTAGTTCTAACATTTTTTTCAAGTGGATTCCTTAGTATTTTTCTAGATATAGAAATATAGAAAAGATGACAAGTTATGATAGATCATATCTTTTTTTAATAAAAATGTTCTGTATCTTTTAAAAAATATTTACTTGGTTGTGCTGGGTCTTAGTTGTGGCAAGTGGGCTCCTTAGTTGAGGCTCCTGGGCTCCTTAGTTGTGGCATGCATGTGGGATCTAGTTCCCTGACCAGGGAACAAACCTGGGGCCCCTGCATTGGGAGGGCAGAGTCTTTTTTTTTTTTTTTAGCATCTTTATTGGAGTATAATTGCTTTACAATGGTTTGTTAGTTTCTGCTTTATAACAAAGTGAATCAGTTATACATATACACATGTTCCCATATCTCTTTCCTCCTGCGCCTCCCTCCCTCTCACCCTCACTATCCCACCCCTCTAGGCGGTTATAAACCACCTAGCTGATCTTGTGCTACGCGGCTGCTTCCCACTAGCTATCCACTTTAGGCTTGGTAGTGTATATATGTCCATGCCACTCTCTCACCTCGTCACAGCCTCCCCCTCCCCCTCCCCATATCCTCAAGTCCATGCTCTAGTAGGTCTGTGTTTTTATTCCCCTCTTACCCCTAGGTTCTTCGTGACCTTTTTTTTTTTCTTAGATTCCATATATATGTGTTAGCATATG